>NC_091686.1:109275000-109900000 GCF_041296265.1 Equus caballus
TTTTGCATGCTACTGCTTGGTTACAAGAGGCTCCCTCACTTGAACATCATGTCTCCATTTTACTGAGTTCAAGGAAGAAAACTTATTTATCATGAAGTAAGATAATTCCCAGAAGTATCCTCAGTAGAGATGATCTTGATGTATATTTGGCCCAAACTTGGTGATTTTCCCACCCCCAAATCAATCACCAACGGAGGGGAATGGGATGGCCATGCCGAGTTTCCATCAATCACGGTCGTCCTCTGGGACTTGGGGGAGAACCGACCTTCCCGAAGCACATTGCCACGTGAACAGAACTAACAAACTTGGCTTCTACAAACTAAGGAAGAAAGTGTAGTATGGTCACTGGGTGGCGACCTACAGTGTCTAACTCATTTCCTCCATCTTCGCTTCTCTTTCTCCTGCTGCTTCCTCCCTACCTCAGAAGTGCCACGTGGAGTGATCTGTCCTCTTCAGTTTTCTGTCCCTTTCTTTCCAAGGCCAGATCCTCCACCCAGCACTGCTCTTAGTCCCATTTCCTCTCTCTTTCTCTTCGCCCCACCACTGGAAGTAATCACTTCTCCAGCTTTCAACTTCTCTTTCCCCTTTTCCCTCAAATATATGCCAGTATCCCTTATAAGAATTAATCCAAACAAAACAAAAACTAACTTTTCCTTATCCTGGTAATGCTTCCAAACTGCTATCCTAGATCTTTCTTTTCACCAACAAACACCTCCAAAAAGTAATCAGTACTCTCTGCTTTCATTTTCTCATCACTCACTCATACAAGTCTGTAGAGTCTGACTTCTGCCCCATCAATGAAGAGAATGCAGCACCATCAAACTCTGATCCAATTTAATGACCTTTCTTTCAGGGTCTATCTTCATCTGGGAACTTGCTGTTTTCTTGGTCCCTCTAGCTCTGCAAATTCTGCATCTGTCCATCCCCAGTCACTTCTTTGGCTTCTCCATCTCTGTCTCGTTTACTGGATCTTCTTTTCTAGACTGTAAGCAACTTGAGGAAAGGGACCATG
Source organism: Equus caballus (assembly GCF_041296265.1). NCBI lineage: Eukaryota > Metazoa > Chordata > Mammalia > Perissodactyla > Equidae > Equus > Equus caballus. The sequence goes on from NC_091686.1 coordinate 109,276,013, forward strand.
TCCCACTCCTCATCATTACCCGCACAATGTGCGGTGCAGAATTTTAGATCAAGCCTTCATCTGTTGCAAAACTTCTCAGCTGGTCTCCTTCACTTCTTTTCTCTCCGTTTCCAAATGATCCTGTTCCCAGGGTTATACTTCTAAAAGTACAAATTTGATTATGTTAGTTCCTTATTTAAAAACATAAACTGCTTAATGTGTCGGTCAGTCAATTTTCCTTCATAAAACAACCCAAACCAATTTTCTAACTTGAAGTTCTTCTAACTATATCTCCCCTCTACACTCACACAAACACACACACACACACACAAACACTCACACACACACCATGCACACATTGTAAGACACCATGTCTCAAAGAATGGTCCGTATGCCATCTTCATCAAAGTCACCTGGGAAATTTGCTTAAAATGAAATTCTTGGGCCATGCTCAAGACCAACTGAATCAGAATCATTAGGATTGGCCTGGGTTGGGTATGTGTGTGTGTATTTTATTTTTCCCTGAACAAGTTTCACCCTGAGCTAACATCTGTTTCCAATCTTCCTCTTTTTACTGAGGGAGAATTGCCCTGAGCTAACATCTGTTGCCAATCTTTCTCTGTTTTGTATGTGAGCTGCCACCACAGCATGGTCACTGGCAGACAAGTGCGTAGGTCCACACCCAGCAACTGAACTCCAGCCACCAAAGCAGAGCACGCTGAACTTAACCACCAGGCCACCGGGGCTGGTCCTGGGTGTGTGTATTTTTAATATGCCTCCAAGACAATCTTAAAAATCTGAAGCCATGTCCTAATGTTATACTCAATAAGCAAAAATTGATTCAATTAAGTATGAATACCTCCATTTTTTCAATATTGAAGCATTTATTATATCTATTTAATAATTGTGTCACTTTTTTTTTTTTATGGGGATGGGACAAGGAAGCCTCTAAGGTCAAGTTGAGAACTGGATGAAGTATCACTAGGCAAATGGGCTGTTTCCCTATGGACAATTTAATTCCCCTGAAGAAGAGTTTGAACGAAGTGCACCAGCTCATTCACTTTTCCATTTGGATGTTTTGGAAATGCTAGAGTTCGGGTACCTAATCCTTGACAAGAACTTACGGCTTGTGGTTTACTTTTCCTCTGTAACTTAAGAGAAGATTCTAGCCTCCCAAGTTGCTGGGTGGCGCCAGTGGTGGCACCAGCCACAGGGGGTCACTTGGTGTAATCCTCAAATGTATTGAGTTCATTTGCTTCTCCCACTTCGCAAGCAGCAGCCGTCTCTATCGATGCCACAGTCCCAGCATGCTGACTTCCCACATCCCTGGAAGCACAGAATGCTACAGGATTTAACAAGCACACAGCTGCGTTTAATGAAAGCATGCCAAAGTTCCAGTTGAAATTGGAATTCAAAGTTTTGTGAAATTGTACAAATGGCAAATACAGAAACTTTGTGGAAACATATTTGTTATTGCAAAGACTTACTTTAAAAATTTGCTGTTTCAACGGCAAAGACAATCTCTCTTGTTTACTCTTGCTACAGGTTTTCTCCCAATTCTCCCTTCCCAGCTCCAACCCTTTCCATTCATCTTAGTGACTATGCATATGAGATAAAATAGCACTGGAGTTTCTCTATAACTGCAGCCATGTTGAAGAATGTAGCTGATGATCACATTGTAAACCATGTCAGAGTTAGTTGGGAAGATGGTCAGAATTCCAGATCCAACTGTAGCCGTTTTTCCTTTTCGTACAGACATAGCTATAGTCATAGTTGGTGTCTTTCTCTCTCTATCCCTTTCCCCGACTTCCATTTCTGTTCCCTCTCTCTTCTTCCACTGGCTCAGATAAATAAACCCACCAAAACACGTTGCTTTTTATATTGTCTATGACCTGAGGTCACAGAAAAAAGACTCAAAACGAAAATACAAATCAAATCAGATCCATAAACGGATGCCAGAGGGGACGATAAAATAAAGGACAAAGAGACTGGTCCAAGTATCTCATTTTCTCCACAAAATTACTTTCAGCTTGAACAATGGTTTGCTTTTGCTGTCTTTGTTCTCCAGTGACGGCAACAATGAGGGAAATTGTTTCAAGCGATGAACTGTGCATGCTGGGAGCTAGAGAGAAATAGATTGGCCCCAGTTGCCAAAGAGGGGTGAATATTCTGGAGCACTATAGTTGGGCGTAGACATCAGTGTTCACTTTGGCCTGAGGGAATCATGCTGAGTTCACACAGGTTCACGTCCAGAGGAGTGCTGCTGAAGAAATCAGATTTCTCGGACTCATGCCCTAAACAGCATGCTGGTCAGCACTCCAGAGGGCAGTAGCCTCTGAGTATCTCATTTAGGAGTCAGGGCTGGCTTTCAACCTGCTGTGGAGTACGAAGGTAAGAACGAACAGTGTATGTATGAACAGGCTCCTGAGATGAGCTGCAGCTACATGCCACCTCCAAGGAGCAGCCCAAAATCTATAAAGTTTCATGCTATCAGACGTCTGTTAAAGAGAAATTTCATATGTAATTGCAAGAGAGTACGTTTATTATAGAAACATTCCTGATAATAGGAAAGCAGGATCTTGCACCCTATGACTTCCAGAATGACAGTGATTGAAACTCATTCCGATAATGCAATTGATGGCTAGGAAAGGCAGAAAATATATAACCAGTTCATTGAGAGTTTATACGTTCACTTCAGGGGTGAAGAGAGAGAGAAACGCAGTAGCCCAAAGTCCACATCTAGACAGACAATTTCCAGAATGCAAGTTCCTCCAGCATTAACCTTTCACTTTATAGTTTGTATTATGGCCTCTCAGAGTGTGAAGGGATTTACGGAGGTCAAACAACAACCGCAAAAACATATTCTCTAAAGACTCCAGGCGTTCCTCCATCTCAACCCTGACACCCTCTAACCTCACAATTTACCTGCTGAACAACGCGAGGTTGCATGTATGTTTTCTGGCACTTGTTTTCTTCTCCTTAACACAGTTCATTGGCCACACTCTGTCAGAGTAGGTCCCAGTTCCCACTGGTTTTCATAGTACAGACTCTTACTGTCACTGGAGAGGTTAAACAACCAAGACAGTAAATGTGAGTTTGTAAACTCCAAAGGACAATGATACTAGAGACCTAAGTTGGTTTTTTTAGCTCAAAGTTTCCCAAGTTTAGAAGGTGTGGGGTCACAGAGGCATGTTTGCTCCTTCTCTGGGCTGGGTGCTGGAAATGCAAAGATGACCCCCTGACCTTAAAGAGATCATCAATTTTGCTGAGGGTGAGAGAGGACAAGGCGGTAAACAGTTTATGATAAATAAATCATTGACAGCTAACTTTAAAATCTAAGTTAAACAGAGCTTCCAGAAAAAAAGTTTTGCATGCAGCAGTGGAGATGGAGGTGAGTGTCTTGAAATGGCTATCTCAAATCCTCCCATAACTAGCTCACCCTTATTAATGCTGCATGTGGACCAGTCTGTTAGAACCCAGAGTATAGTTGACCTTTCATCAATAATGGCAAAATTTTCAACCCATCCAGCGTATTTAACGGCTACTCCTTTAATGAACAGCACATTTGGATTTCTTACACACTTTCCAAGAGCAGCATTTGGGCTGTGAACACTCTGATTTCACCATATTGGCTGAACTAGTATAAAGTGTGATGAGCCAGGCAAGTCAACGGTTAGCAATACAATACAAAAGATTGTCCTTACAAATAAATAAATGTCAATAATTATGTTCTTCTAAAGTTCAAGGATTACTAAATACAATGATGACTCTTTTGAGAGAGCTACATGCAGTTGCCTCTAAATAAATCGAGGCAGAGATTTCATCTCAGCGCCTATTGACATGAATGTCATTGCTGGTTTGTGATCTCCCATGTGTCCTCTGTCATTTTTGCATTATGTGAATAGAGGAGCTGTCTCAATTAGCAGATCTATTGCATTCATGACATCATTAAGTGTTTTTATTTATCTGTTTAATCTTATCAGCAGAACATTGCATTGCCATGCTCCCAATTACATGTCATATTCTGCCATAGTACTAACATAAGATGGATATGAATTCAGATGGCACCATAGACAAGCTGACCTTCCATTGTGCAGCATAGTGTTTACTCATGTGTTCAAGAGCTCCTCTAAGAAATAAGATATTGAGGGAGATTTTCCCCAAGGACATCCAGTCTTTCAATACTTCCAGCATCTAAAATCCAGTCTTACATCAAACCAGATCAATAGAAAGCCAAATACTTGATCCACACTAAGGTCCCTTGATAATTGCCTTTACTGAATCTAATTGTGGCATGATGTCATCAGGCAGTATGTAAGAGTGTTATATAAAACGGCTCTGTGAAACTTGCTGTTGTGTCTACTGTAGGCACGCCAGAGAGGATATCGTTACATTCCACAGTGTCCTCTTTATGGACAATCCTGGGAGTAATTTCTGTCTTGTATTAGTAACAAGAACGGTTGTGCCTCTCCTGGGCAATAGTCTATTTGTGCTTTTGTCTCCCAAATATTGGATGATGAGCAACTGATCACACTTTACAGTAGGTAGAAATGTGTTTTCTTCCCTGCTTTCTGAAAATGTATTCCCAAGGGTCTTGAAACTTTCTAAAAGATATTTTCCATTTTGTGTTTTCATTTTATAATAATCTTTTTGAAAATGATATAAGCAAGTTCTAGGATAGTGATCAGCAAATTTTTTCTATAAAAGGACTAGATAGTAAATATTTTAGGTTTTGTGGACCACGTGCATCTCTATCATATATATATTTTTTGAACCATTTAAAATTTTAAAAACTGTTCTTGACTCATGGAGTCAAGGAGTATACGAGACTTGACCCACAGGCCGCAGTTTACTGATTCCTGTTGGAGAATCACTGGATGACCTCTTATTTCTGAAATCTGCCGGGTGATTATAGGGTCTTCACACCTGTGTTTGTACTGATGTTTGTTTTGGTACCGAGTTGTACTGTTTGCGCTGACATGAGGTAATGAGAAAATAAAGAAGGTTAGCATTAACTATAAAAGACATGTTTGGTCTAAGTGAAGTCCAAGATGTCACAAAGGCAACTCTACAAACGAGGATTTCAAGTTGTTCAAAAGGTAGTGAGAGAACTAACTCAGCATGCAGCCCATAGCCAGGGAAGAACCAGGTAAACTCACAAGGATGTGAGTTTGTTCCATATGGAGTAGAATTCTGTTCCATATTCACACTGTGAGGGTCAATTTCATTTCAGCAAAACAGCAGCATTTATCATATTAAACACGTGTTGTTAGTTTAAAATCAACTGGCTTAGTAACCATGTTTATGTTTAACTTGTTAGTCTGATTTTGCCGTATAGCTGTATGAGAACATTGCAGACTGCACAACCATGCTCCTTGCTTCAAAACCCGATTCTGCCACTTCCGGTCTAGGTGCCACATGTAAGTCACTTAAGATTAATGAATTCTATTTATAAAGCTATTAGAATAGATCATGCTACCATTGCCATACACTTTGTTCATTTATACATATTTAAATGTCTTAACAAAACTAATCTGAAAACATGAGGAAGGGAATCAAGAGAAAATTGTACATTTAAAAAGCTTCCATACATTTCTCAAGGTTGACAAAAACTAGAGGTTATTGGGATATGCATTTTATCCTCTTTCCTCAGTTCTTATTTATTTCAAGGCTTGCTTTTATTCTTTTTTGCACAATTTCTTACCCTTTAACGTCCTGCCTCCCCCCTACACAAACGTCCATCTGCCCTGTGACAGATGTGTTTCAATTTTTAAACTTATTTTTAGATAACAAAAATAAATCATGGTCAAGGTAACAAATAAGAGTGCAGATAGTAGATCTCTTCCGCATCCTAACTCCTCTTTCCAGTCCTCTCCCCAAAGGATGGCACTAGGAATATTTTCTTGTTTCCTTCTGGAAAGCCTTGAATTTTGCTCCATTTGAAAAAATACTACCATCTTTTTTGTGTTTCAAAATTACTATGCGTCTTTCAAGGAACTAAGTGGGCTAATTATAAAAATACAGTGGTTTTTCGTGTGACACAGAGGGACAGAGAACCCTAAGAAAAAAACCCAAGCTTGATGTAGAGTGGCAATGAAAGAGGAGGGAGAGAATTGCTTTGTGAAAGGCTCCCAGAGGTTCGAGAGAGCATGGTCACTCAGGAAATACATGTCTTTACTTATTACCAGAGAGTAGGGTAGGACAAGCTTGTAGTCTGAAGGGAGGGAGAAAGGCGAGGCGAGGTAAGATAAAGCTAGAGAAGGAGGCAAACGGCAGAACCCTGGTAGATTCTGAAGTCATAACTTTTTATTTTATCCAGAATACACTGAACAGCCAATATTGAATGTTAAGCATGAGAATGGTACAATCAGAGCTGCAAATGGAGAAGATAAACTCTGGAGGCTGAGAGGTCAGTTTAGAGCCTGTTGCAGGGTCTGAGCGAGCTGTGATGAGATATGATGGGGCCACGAGTCACAACCCCATCTCCAGCGTCTCTGACTCATTAGATCTGGTACGAAGCCCAAGAATTTGATTTCTAACAAGCTCCAGGGGATGTGGACCCTGCTGGTCCAGAGACCACACTTTGAGAAACACTTGGTTAAAGAAACGATAGTAAAAATGTAAAAAACCAAAAGCAAGTTTGGATGCTCAGTAGATAGAACAAGTGGGAATGAACAGAGTGGAAGGATCAGGGCTGAGTCCCGGGATCTGACTGCAACATGCAGTCACTGAGGTAGGGAAGAGAGGAGGAAGAATGTTTGCCAAAGACAAGTAATGCCTGACCTCGGGGAACTGTTGATCATGGGGGATTATCATGCACGCAGGGGGATTACTGAGATGGCAGATCATTGCATTTGTAAGTAAGAAGAGATGTCTAGACTAATAATAGAGTTCAAGGGCTCATTATAACATAAGGAACAGAAGTCACATGGATGACAATAGAGAGAATGTGAAAATGAAAAGATATGAACGTTCTGAAGGGAGCTGGAGGTAGCACTAACAGAGATGTTCTGAATGAGATAATATTAATTCTTTAAAACTGTGCTCACAATAGAGACTATATAGCCTTCCTTTTTCTGCTTAAAATAGATGGATGTAGAATCTAATATGTTTGTGAAATCAATTAGCTAATTACTGAAGACCTACATAGTTCATAAAAATAGTTTTCAAAGGAAGAAACTGAGTCAAAGGGAAACTGGCTTAAGTGACTGACTGAAGTCATTTCCAAGCCGTAAGAATAACTTGTTACTTAAAGAAAATTTGTCATCAATACCTCGAAAATTGTAATTGGGAAAAGTTGGGATACTAAGAATGTCTATGAATAGAGATATGGATAAACAAATACACAACTCTGAGAATCAATGAGCTAGATCCATATGTGGATGCATGTGTGATCCAAAAATGTTTAGTGAAAAACAGCAAGTTTCAGATTATATGCATCATGATACAGTTTATACAAAAATCACAAAAGCAAAACTATATATTTTATCTGAGATTTTTTGCCAAGTTTTCTTCACCCTGATTATTTTATTACAAAATATATCACATATTTTTTAAAGTGTATAAACATGTGTACAATTTAATGAATAGCAATATAACAAACACCCCTCTACCCACTATCCAGCTTAGGAAAGAGAACATCATTGACCCGTCTCCAGGCTCACTCCTTCCCTCACACCAGAAGTAAACACTATCCTGGACTTTGTGTTATTATTACCTTTGTTTTCTTTATATTTTCATAACATATGTATATATATACTAAACAATATACAGTTACTTTTTCATATTTTAAACTTTAAACAGAATCAGAATGTGATCTTATTTGGAAATAGGGAGATTGCAGATATAATTAGTTAAGATGAGGTTATATCAGAATAGGGTGGCGCCTAATTCAATATGACTGGTGTCATTATAAAAAGGAGAAATTTGGACCCAGAGACAAGAAAGCGCACAGAGAGCACTCCATGTGAAGAAATACAGGGAGAAGACAACCATCTACTAGCCAGGCAATATCTAAGGACGCCAGAAGCTAGGAGAGAGGTGTGGAACTCTTCCTTCCCTGGTGCCTTCAGAGGGAGCACAGCACAGTCGACTTCTTGATTATGGACTTCCAGTCTACAGAACTGTGAGACAATAAATTTCTGTTTTTCGAATCCACCCAGTTTGTGGCACTTTATTAGAGGAGCCCTAGGAAACTAAAACATGTGTAAAGCAATCCATTCATTTTTGTTGCTGTATGGTATTCCGTTAATGCATATACCACAGTTGTTTGTCTTTCTGTCAATGCACGTGACAGAAATTTTACACTATTTTGCTCTTATTACTTATGGTACTGTAAAAATTCTTGTACAACTCTCCTGGTGCACATGAGTAAGACTATATCTAGAGTATCTGCCTAGGAAAAAAGATATGCTGGCTCATGGGGTTTGCACATTTTACTTGACAAGTTGGAGTGGTTTCCAAAGAAATAGTGGTAGCATACAATACAGCTGCAGAATATAAATATTCCTGTTGGTCCACGTCCTACCCAACTTTGCCTGCAATACTTTATATTTCCTACAAGAACATATAAATTAAAAGGTATTAAATGGTCTGGAAAGATATGTAGCAAACATAAAATGTTGGTCACCTCTAAAGAAGGGAGATGAGTATCATAACTGGAGTTGGGGATAATGAGAAGTGAATAAAGAAATGAGAAAGGAAGAGATAGGGGGACAGAGAAGTAGTCAAGGAGGGAGGGAGAGAGGGAGAGTTGGGGGAGGGAAGGAAAACAGAAATGAAGGAAGGAGGGAAAGCCGGAGGAGAGGAAGGAAGGAATCAAAGAAGGAATGGAGGGAGAGAAAAAAGAATGAAAAAGAGAGAGGGGGAAGAGAGAGAGGGCGAGGGGAGAGAAAGAGAAAGAAAGAATAAAAGATAGAAAGAAAGAGGGGATATTGTTTACCCGAAAAGCCAGGGTGCAGACTGACTAGCAGTATGTATATCCATGCAGGAATCAGTTTGCATACTGTCCCTTCAGCTACTTGCAGATGCCATGAAATGTCTGGCTTTGGGCCACCAAATCTTTTCTCTTCTTCCTCAGGAACAAAGCTTTATGTTGAGCTAAGGTGTGTTAATTTGCCCTCTCCGAGTCTAATAAGCAAAACCCAGAGGCCAGGGATCTCACTTCCCCAAAGACGTGAGATTTGTCTAACTGGTATGGCGGACATCAGCACAGCTGGGAAAAATTATTTGACAGCAAAGCCTAAGCAGGTGCTTGTTTGCTTCCCACCTCTTCAGGGAAAAGAAAAAAAAAAACTTAATTAATTGACCTGGGACACTGTATTTGGCACTTCCGGGCATGATAGTCATTGGATATCTGGAAAACTATGAGGAAATTTCAATAAGCCTGTGAGACAGCCAAAATGATTAGGCTGAAATGCTGTCATCTACTGCCTTCATTTTAAAATATGGGCAATACCTACAACTTTTCATAAGGCCCACCAAGTTTTCTAAGTGAGCCACAAAACTACATATTGAATTGTTTTAAGGTTTCCCAACTTGCAGAGTATCTACATTATCTGTATTTGATGGTGTTTGGAGAGAGTGGGTGATATTACATTGCAGTCTCCTAATAACATATCTTCAGGATTTGGGTCATGAAATTGCCTTGTAAGTTAAAAACTCCTGATAAAGCTTAGAGTCTGGTCCATTATAGGCACTTAATGAATGCATTCAGAAATGAATGAATGAACAAATGAATATAAAATAATGAACAAAAATTCTTTGGGTAGGTTCCTAACCATGCTGTTTAGTTTGCTATGGCTGCATAACAAATTATCACAAATTTAGGGGTTAAAAACAGCACTCACTTATTAATTGACAGTTGTGTGGGTTAGAAGTCCAGCACAGCATGTCTGAGTTCTCTGCTAGGGGAGTCACGAAGCCAAAATCCAAGGCAAAGCCATAATGAGCTAGGCTGAGTTCTTTTCTGGAAAACCCACTTTCAAGATCATTCTTGCTGTTGGCAGACTTCAGTTCCTTGCAGTTATATTACTGAGTTTCAAATCTCCTTGCTAAGTGACAACCAGGGACTTCTCTCAACTCCTAGAACTCTGTATACATTCTTTGCCATCTATCCGCCTCTATCCTTAAGCCAGGAATGGTGATTCAAACTTTTCCTGCTTGCCATTTCTGGCTTCTTCTTCCAACGGCCAGAGGAAGCTCTCTGCTTTTAAAGGGTTCATGTGATTAGGTCAGGCTCACCAAGATAATCTCCCTATTTTATGGTCAACTGGTCAACTGTGCCATATAACACTACCTAATCATAGCGTAAAGTCCATCAAATTCATGCAGAGCATGTACACAAGGGGGCAGGAAATCTTGGGGGCCATGTTGGAATCCTTTGTACCACACCATCGAAGACTCTGCTGCTGTGAACTCCAGGGTGCACCACTCTACTGCCCTCTCCTAGGGCAGAATTTCATGTTTCCAAGCATGCTTGATTATTATGTTGGAAGACCCCAGGGTTCAAATCCAATAGATCATTTTGTTTTCCTTTTGTGATTTGTAAAAATATATTTTCTAAACTTGCTTCTATGTACTAAAATAGCTTCTACAGCAGATAGAAAAATCTTATTACTTCTCTCCATTAAATGAGTGGAATACAAGTATAAACAAAAACAGAAAATATCCCTCTAGAAAAATCCAGTAACATTGCAACCCCTTTCACATGGTAGCACTAAAATTGAATTGTTATATTCATTGTAAAGGTTGGCAAAGGAAACAATATTATGCAACAGAGAGCCAGCTAGGGTGAGAGAGCTTGCCCTCATATCTTCCTTATTGGAGCAATAGATGTCATCTCTTGACTTATTCAAGCGAAATGGAAATTATAGAACTGTTGTTTAGTTCAGAATTTTGCATTTGCACAAAGCACTGGGTTCTTTGAAGTACTGGGGTCCTAAACTTTGGGGAGTTTATTTCTTAATTATTTCCATCTTTCCTGTTTACTCTGCAGCTTAAAGTTTCCAACACAGAAATAATTATTTTAGTTCATAGAAATGGGAAAAGAAAGTAATAAAAATGCTTTGTCTCCTTTTACAGAAAAATACACAGTAGTCTCCCTTTATCTGTGGTTTCACTTTCTGAGGTTTCATTTACCCTGGGTCAACCAAGGTAGGAAAATATTAAATGGTAAATTCTAGAAATAAACAATTTACAAATTTTAAATCGCATGTTGTTTTGAGTAGCATGATGAAATCTCATGCCGTCCTGCTCCATCCTGCTCAGGAAGTAAATCATCCTTTTCTCCACACTGTATGGGCTCCCCCTATGCTTAGTCACTTAGCAGCCATCTTGGGTATCAGACCAACTGTCAGTATCACAGTGCTTATGTTTGAGTCACCCTTATTTTACTTAAATAATGGCCCCAAAGCACCAGTGTATTGATGCTAGCAATTTGGATATGTCAAAGGGAACCCATAAACTGCTTCCTTTAAGGGAAAAGGTGAAAGTTTTCTACTTAATGAGGAAAGAAAATGTTGTATTCTGGGGTTGCTGAGATCCACAGTAAGAATGAATCTTCTGTCTGTGAAATGGTGAAGAAGGATAAATAAATTTGTGCTAGTTTTGCTGTTGCACCTCAAAGATGTATGTATAGGGAAAAACTTAGTATGTAGGGTTCGGTATTGTTTGCAGTTTCAGACCCCCCACCTGGGGTCTTGGAACATATCCCCTGTGGATAAAGGGAGACTACTGTACATATAGTTAAGCTTTACCAGATGTTATCATCATACAAGATAAAGATTTAGGCAGGGTCAGTTCCTATGTGTTCCCCCAGCACTCAGTGTTTGGTCCGCTAGGCCAGCATGTTACGCACACTGCTTCCTATAGGCCAGCAACACTATAAAGTATTATTACTGAAAGATGTAGTTTAAGAATCAGTTCTGGTTCCTTCCAGCTGGATCACATTAGACAAGTGATTGGCTACTCCAAAATACAGAATGTTTAAGAGTCAGAGTAAATATCAAATTAATAAAGATTCATTAGAATGAAATTTTCACTAGTTGAATGAGAAAATATGTTCTTGGCAGTAAGCTGGTAAATTTTATCTCAAGAGAAGTAATCTTTAAAATCAAAGGGGAAAAACACCTAATACAAATTGCTAGTCTTTATTTTGAGATCTTTGCATGTATTTACCATTTAATTCAATTCTCACAAGTTGATGATGTAGGTGCTATTATACTAAGATATTGTAGTTTTTAGTAATGCATATGTATGAGGGTAATTCAAAGGATCAATCTTTTTTCTACATGTATTTTTACAATGTCGTTATTGATTTATGGGACATTAGTTTAAAGGCTGATATAATTTTCTTCTGTGATCTTGTGACCTCAGTCCATTTGTGAATCATCTTGTGGAAAATAAAAAGAAGAACAACTTCAACAGAGAGAGTAGTAAAATATGACAAAGAACTAACATTTATTGGTCACTTGCAATGGATAAACACTGTGACAAGCGCTTTATTAATACTACCTCATTTAATTTTTATAGTAACAGTATTATTTTGATTTCACCTAAAGAACTTTAGGGTTATAGGACAGGCTATTTTAGGGATAGTTGATAATTATATAACAATTAATTAGTAGATACTATGAAACTAGCATGCTGGGCTGAGAACACCCAAAAGACAGAATCAAATGAAATTTTATAATTTGTCAAAAATTTTTCTCGAATTTGTGAAATTAGACACACTGGCTTGAGTCACTCGGTCAAGAATACTAAAGCTATGACTCAGAGAAAGACTGCATTACTATCAATAATAATTAAAAATAATTAAATAAAAAAATTAGAATGGAAACTAGGACATAGTTACTGATAGTAATGAAAAGAATCTTCTTAAGAACTGCTACATTATTTAGCACTAAGGACTTTAAACATATTTTAACAGATCTGTATCTACTTTATTTTCACAGCCACACTCTGAGTAATTATTGATGACTCATTTCATAGAAGACACAAAGAAGTTATCTCCCCAACATCACAGTTAATAAGATCTTGCTTTTGTTCTATCTTCCCATAAACAAGCCGCCTCTTGCCTTGATAATTCAACAGCTGACCACTAACAGAATTCAGACAATCTCATTCTCTACTCAGCGTGTGTGCGTAAGTTACAGGAGAAGTGTTTTCTCTTTTTTTGTAGTCTTTGCCAAAAGTCATCACAATGAGCTGGTTTAACTTAAAGCTCAGCCTGGTTGATTTTAAGCTGGCGAGTCTTTTCCACAAGGCTCAAATACCAGAAGGTATTTTCAAGAAGTTACCACCAGGTTCCTACTTTCCCGAGGATCCACATTAACCAAATCCAGTCTTAATGCCTTGTGACACAACTGATGCCTTCTCAAGTTTTTTAAAGAACTTTTTGAGGAAATGAAAATTAGATGTCCCACTGAGAAAATGTGCACATCAATGTTGTATGTTGTTAGATCATGTAAATACTAGCATATGATATTCAAAGTGTTGTTCTGATGGATCTAAGCCACATCTTTCCAGTTTATATGCCAATGACACATTAATACATGTGCAGCTTAAGCAATTTTTTTTTGGCAAATATCTGCATAACCCAAACAAAGATAAAGAAATAGAGCTCTACCAGAATCCAGAGGTCCTCAATGACACATCTTTCTATTCGTCTTAGATATTCAGTGTCCTAACTTTCATGATGAGCACTTCCTTTCTTTGATTTACAGTTCAGCATCCAAAGTATACATTCATAGACAATGTGGTTATTATTGCCTGTGTTTTATTTTTATATAAATGTAATTAAGCAGTGTGTAATTTTGTTGGGTTTATTGAGGTATAATTGACACACAATAAACCACACATCTTTAGAGTGTATAGTTTGAAAGTTTTGACATATGTATACTCCCACCCATGAAATCATCTCCAAAATAAATATGATGAAGTAGGCATCACTCTCAAAAATTTCCTCATGCGTGTTTAATATTTCCCTAGTGTCCTATCCTGCCAACTCCATTCACAGGCAACTACTGATTTGCATTATGTCAGTACGGACTAATTTGCATTTTCTAATGTTTTATAAACTTAGAATCTGGATTTTTCACTAAAACTGTCTTTTGAGAATCATCTACATTGTTGTGTATATCAGTAGTTCATTTCTTTGTGTTGCTGAGTACTACTCCATTGTAGGCATATACCATAATTTGTTTATCTACTCATCTGTTGACAGACATTTGGAACTTTTCCAGTTAAAGGATATTACAAATAATGCTACTGCGAACTTTCATTTACTGGACTTTGTATGGACAAAAGCTATTTTCTCTTGGGTAAATGTGTATAAATTCAGTGACTGGAACATAGGGTTGGTATATATTTAACATTTTAAGATATTGCCAAACTATATTTTAAAAATGATTCTACTCGTTTTCATTACTATTAGTAGCATGTGAGAGTTTTAGTTGCTCCCCATCCTGACCAACATTTGGATTATTTAGGTCAAGTTAGTTGTAGTGTTGTTTAAGTATTCTATAGCCTAATGAATTTCTTTCTATATTTTCTGTCAGTCATTGAAATAGGGATGTTGAACTCCTTGACTATAATTTCTATATATCTGTTTCTCTTTGCAATTTTATCAGATTTTGCTTAATATATTTTGAAACTATATTATTACGTGCTTAAATGTTTAAGATTGTTGTGTGCTCTTGATGAAATTACCCCTCGTCAGTATAAAAGGAGTATCTTCATCATGCGCAATGTTATTTGCTTTGCTATCTATTTCATCAGATATTAGCAACTTCAATTTTCTTTTGACTAATGCTACATGGTAGAACTCTCTTACACTTTTACTTTTAGTACATGTGTGTCTCTATATTTAAAGTAAGTTGGTAGCATATATTTAGGTCTTCTTTTTTTGCCAGCCCAATAATTTTTGCCTTTCATTTGTGGTGTTTATACCGTTGACATATGAGAAGGTTATTGATATGATTGGGTTTAAACATAGCACCTTGATGTTTGTTTTTTCTATCATCTGTTCTTCATTTTTTCCCCTATTTTTTGTGATTCATTTGCATTAACTTAGTAATTTTTATTATTTAATTTTATTTCCTTCTGGTTTATCAGTTGTATTAGTCAGGGTTCTGCAGAGAAACAGAGCCAATAGGATGTGCATATATATATATATTAGAGAGAGAGAGAGCGCGAAATTTATTCAAAGAATTGGCTCACACAACTGTGGAGTCTGGCAAGTTCAAAATCTACAGGGTAGACTGGCAGGCTGGAGATCCAGGGAAGAATTGAAGTTTGAGTCCAAAGGTGGTTTGTTGGCAGAATCCAATCTCTCTCACGGGCAGTCCATGTTTTTCATAATGCCTTCAACTGATTGCATAAGGACCTCTCATGTTATAGAAGACGATCTGCTTTTCTTAAAGTCTACTAATTTAAATTTTAATTCCAGTCAAAAATTACCTTCAAAGAAACATATAGAACAGTGTTTGACCAAATATCTGAGTACCGTGGCCTAGCCACGTTGACACACAAAGTTAACCATCAGGTTAATTATCAAGTTTTATTGTGTTAGTCATAGTTCTGTGGTTTAGTGTTTGCTTTCGGGTTTATAGCACACATCTTTAACTCATTACAGTGGTATTCTTTTTCTTCGCATATAGTAAAGACATCTTACAACAGTTCACTCCCATTTCTCCGCTCCTGGCTTCTGTGTTGTTTTCATATGTTTTGTTTTTACATATGGTATTTGTGTATTAAGTCTTTTTATTTATCCATGTAGTTACCACTTTCATTGCTCTTCATTCTTTATGTAGAAACAAGTTTCTATTGATATCATTTTTCTTCTGATTGACTTCCTTCAACAGTTCTTATAGTACAGGTATGCCACTGCTGATGTCTCTCAGCTCCTGATGTCTACAAATGTCTTTATTTTGCCTTTATTTTTGAAAAAGTCTGGCTGCATAAAAAATTCTAAGTTAACTTTTTTCCCAAGAATTTTAAAGATTTTGCCCCCTTGTCTTCTAACTTGCATTGTTTGTGATGAGAAATCTGTTGCCATCCCTGTAGTCATTCCTGAGAATAACATGTCTTTTTCTGCTGGCACCCTAACTTCTTTCATTCTAAGAATCTTTTACAAACAGAACTGAGAATGAGACATAGATTTATTTTCCAGTCCAATTAGTTCTGGCCTCTCCCTTTCTTCTGTAAATTCTACTTGCAAAATAAACCATCTTCAGTTGGCTGATCTCTCCCTTTCCTTCCTCTGTCTTAGGCAGCTAAAAGAATTCAAATGGCATTGCAATACTTTTACCTGTAAACCAACTTGCCAAGTTCTATATGTTCTTTAGATGTATTGTCTATCCTCCAAGTTACTGCAGATGACAGCTTTCCTATTTTTCCATCAACTGAAGCGGTGTTCTTATTGCTTTAACTTCTCTTAACAGTTTTTTCACCATTTTCCAAAATTTTGCTATTCTTCACTGCTTTTCCACCTTCTACCTGCCACGTTGTCCAAAAGCAGATGTCACATATTTTAAGTTTTGTTACAGCAGCACCCCACTTCTCGGTGTCAATTTCTGCCTAAATTAGCTTTTGCTGTATAACAAATCACCCCAGTATTTAGGGGCTAACTACTCGAGCATTTATTTAGCCCATGATTTTGTGAGTCACCTGAGCAGGTCTGCTTTTCATGGCTCAGCTGACATCTGCATTGTTCGTTCATGTATCTATGTCAGCTGGAACCTGGATGATCTAGGATAGTGTCTCTTTCTCTCAGCCGGAAAAACTAGCCTGTACTTTTTCACTTGACAATAGTAGCAGATGTTTTACGAGCAGCAGAAGAGGGCAAAACTTAGTGCACTAGAACTATTCAAGCATATGATTACAGCAGCTTTGTGATTGGCCAAAGTAAGTCAAATGGCCAAGCCCAGCAAAGATGTGAAAGGGACTTTCAAAGGCACAGATTTAGGAAGAAGAAGGATTTGTAGCCATTTTTGGCAATCTAATGCTTATGATTAGTGCTACTTTAAAGTCATGAAAATGTTTTCCTTCATCACCTTAAAAAAGTTTGTTTTGCCTTTACTATCTGGAATGTCTTTTATTTTCTTAGTCCGTGAACATGTTCATTTTCCTTGTTCCTCCTATATTTGTTATCTAAGACAAATTTTTAATATGAACTCTGGATCTGTTACAGATTTCTTAGACTATAAAAATGGTACAAATCTAAGAAAATGTTGGCAATAGTTACTGAAAGATATGATTCTGGAGCTAGTATAGTAGTGTTTTAGCAACAGATTTTTTTAACATGAGGAAATAAACCTTGTTGAGGTGTTCTTCAAGAGATGAGGTTTGGGGGAATGGGGGCTCCTTTCCTCTTTTTCCACCTTGGGGAACAGCTCTGTGATTGCACTAGACAGATAGCATCTGTCTACCTCATCTAGGTGGAAAACAACAATAACACATGTAGAAGTTTTGTTTGTTTGTTTGACTTGGGAATTGAATATGAAAATGAATGGATTCTTTGAGAAGAACCAAATGCACACTGTAGAGGGAAGCCTGAATGCATGGCTTATTGTTCACTAACTGAAGTCTTGATGGAAACGAAACATTTTACCCAATGACTAGGAAACTCTCATATCAACTCCCTCTTTCTCCTCACTATGGAACTCTTAATTTAAATCCCTAATTTTTCATGGCTGAGAAAAAATATTTTTCAATTTCTATTTACTCTCAATTCACCAGCTAATTACTAAATTATCTTCTGGGTATCTCTTTTTCCTCTTCTTGATAACTACTCTGGGCTTTTTCTTTTTCATTTTTCTTTTTTTTTTTTTCACTCAGAGTCTTATAACTATTTAAGGAGGATTCATAGTCTTTGTTTATGCACTTGTTCAAAGTTCTCTCTGAGTGCATAAACTATTTATAGACTACATTGTTTTGGAGTCTTTACTTTCCCTCAATATCCTCTATGAGATGCTGAATTCCAACATGATCTACTGTGCTGGGACTGCCTTCTCTGTTTTCTCGGAGCTGAGTTTCCCTCAGAGGATCTAAGTCCTGTGTGTTCCCTGCTCATCTTCTACCACGAACTACAATGATAGGGTCGATGAAATTCTGCTCCTTTTGGAGAAAAGATAGTTTGTTGGGAATCCAAGATATTCTTCATTACATAGAAAAACAGCAATCATGACGTGTGCTGGATAATATTTTTAAGTATTTTGTCTGATGCTCTTCATTTTTTTTTATTTTTAACACATTTCCGTCATCATGTGGATTATATCTTCGTGTATTTATATGCACATCTCTTCCCTTGTCTCTCATAGTTCATAGCTCCTTCAGTAATTCATTCAAAATACTTACTAGTTTGTTACTTATTAGGCACTATAACATACTTAACACAGGCAGGAACACAGCAATGAACATGATATACGAAACACTTCCTTTCGCCATGGAGCTTCCAGTCTAGTGAGATATATATGCCTCCTCATCATGGAGGAATATATATGTAAATGAGCTATCACAATACCCAATGAAAACTGTTTAAGGGAAGAATAAAATACTGTGAAAGGAAGTATGTAGAAAAATCCCTATAAATAAGGGGGAAAAAACTATCATTTTACAGAATAGCCCATTTTAAGATATAACCAGATATTAAAACCTTTTTAAGACAGTGTAACCAAATACTCAAACAATTATCTCACAGTTGCTTTCAAAAGAAAACAAAATCCCAAGTGAGCATTTCCATTAAAAACAAATTATACTGGAAAGGAAAGTGAATGATTTTTAAACAATTTTAACATTGTAAACATAAAGGTGAATAATAACTAACATTCATTCAACTACTAATGACCTAAATGCTCAAAAATCAATAAAATGTTCTTATTGATTCAACAGGAATTACAGTTTGGGTAGCAAATTAATCATTACATAATAGTCTTACACTAAAACAAAGCACATTGAAAAAAATGTCTGTACATAAAGATATATACTTATCTACTTTCATTTCAAAAGGGTTTTTCACTAAACACTTATTTAATGGTGCTATAAAATAAAATCAATATGAGAAGAGCAGGAGAAAAAGTCTAAAAAGAAAATTAAATTGCAGACAGAAAAGAAAATTAAATTTCAGACAGAAAAGAAAATCTTTAAAAAGCATCAGAAATATAATACAGTAGTTAATACTCTTGTATAACATTCCCAGACAGTAACACCAAAGTGCTCAAATAAACCATTGTCATCTAAATAAAACTGTCCAAAAAGTGAATTGCTGGTAGCAAATTGGTTGGAAGATGTAAGCATTTGAAAGGGAATTTTTAGATGTAAATGCCATTATTATTATGAAACATGAAACCAACCTTTCCAGATACAAAATGTGATAAAAGATAGATATTACAACTTGATCATTTCAAGTTACGTGTATCTAAACTGTCTACCTATATGTTCACATTTCAAAAGGGCCTCTTTGCCAATTGCACAATAAGCAGATCTCTAGAACCTGACCCCTTACATTGAGCCTCTAAGCAGTATTTATGCCTATAAATATTTGTCCTTAAAAATAACTTACAAGTGTACGGCATCTTATAGGTTGCAAAATATTTATACTTCTTTTCAGCTACCCTGTCTTGTAGATGGGCATGTATTATTAGGTCCACCTTAGTTGAGAGAAAACAGATGCTACCATAGTAAGGGAATTGTCCAAAGCCATATAACAGACAGGGAAAGACAAAGAGCTATAATCTAGGTCTCCTGACTTCTAATGCAACAGTTGTTTCTCTCCACCACATGATACCTCTTCTTGCAACTCATCCACTATATCCCCAGTATGAAAAATCACTTGCAAGAAATTGCCAATGACTGGACATACTAGAAACCCACATTGTAAGTTCTAGATGAGCAGGAAATAGTTGTTTGCTTTTTTTTTTATTTTTGCAACTTTCATAAGGAAACATCATAGAAACTTACCAAGGTAAGTTAGTTGATGGTGGTGATGATTTTATTCTTTTTATAATAACACTTCTATCTATTTCTAACAACAAATTCATTCATGTTCATTATAGAAAAATGGAAAAATATGAAAGACTATAATGAAGAAAATTAAAAATCACTAATTACATTTTATCATTTATTGTGATTTTCTTCAGACCAGCAAAAGTCTTGGCATTTTTATCAAACTCATCCAAAACTCACATTAATATAAAATATATTACCGTCACTGGGCTCTGAAATTTTCTCGCTCAATTTAGAACCAGGGTATCTTGAGAATTGTACATGTTATCAGATCAACTTCTATTAATCTGAATTAATTGCCAGATATATCAACAGAGATCATCCCAGATATTGCTGCTGAACAGCATCGCTTCTCCATCCGGGAAGGCTAATACCAGCTTCCTAAGTGGTTTCTACACAGCTGTTTAAGAAGTGAGTAGATTATAAATCCATTCCCAAGATTGGCAGCAGCAAAGAAGCACAGTATCAGGAAAAGCAAAGAGGGAAGTGCTAGTCATTAATCTGTAGAGGAAGCAATGTGCATTCACACAGTTGTTCCTACCTATGTCTCCAGCTTCATGAACTGACGCCAACCTTGCTCCTTCTCCCTGCCTGACTTCTGCCTCTTCCTCAGTCCTAACCTTCTGTTGATGTGGGATGCTTTGCTAGCTCTTCTTTAAGGCTGAGAAACAGATGCTAGGACAGTAGTTCAATGGGTTCCTTTCTACCAAGTATATCTTTTCCTGTTGATATATACCCCCAGAGTCTGTGGAGCAGGAGTGGGGAAACATGCAGAAAATACTATTTGCCTTTGCAGGTGCTTGCTCCTCATCCTGGAATGCCTTTCCCTTATTTCAAAATCTGGTAAATTCCTAACAAATCTTCAGGCATTGTCTTCCTTACAAATCTTTCCCAGCCTCCCAGTTCTTAATCTTCCCCTCCCCAGTAAAGTGTGAACCCTTCTCCCAAGCTGGACCATAATGCACACATCACACTGTTTTATAATGATTCATTTATGCATCTTTCCTCCCCACTGGATTGTGAGCCCATTGAGAGCAAGAAATGTGCCTTACTCATTTTTATATCCCTGTGCCCAGCATACACACCCTACTCATTGAATAACTTTGTGTGGGATAAATGATTGTGGAATGAAAGAACCAAATAAAGAAGAAAGTCAGAAAAACGAAGGAAAGAAGGTAGGAAAAAAGGAAAAGAAGGAGGAATTTTTCTTTAATAATTCAAACTACCTCTAGACTCAGAGTTCCAATCTTGTAGAATAAGTCGTCCTAAATTTGACTATTCAGGTAGTCTAAAAACCACAAACATAAAGAACATAATTTCCCACCATGACTTGTATACGTGAAGAAGAAGGAAGAGGATTTTAAACCTGACAACCTTGTTTTTCTTCATTGATGTCTTTTGCTGCGTGGTTTAGTGGAACAAACTTGGGCTGAGAGAAATAAGGGAACTTTATTCCTGCTCTGTCAGGATACGACCTTGAGCAAATCATTTGACATCTCTTGCCTCAGTTTCCCCAGATTAAAAATAAGATACTTGAACATAATGAGCCTTTCTAACTCAAGCAAACTAATGTTCTGGGAATAATTGTGAGTTATTTAAACATCAAACTGGACAGGAATCAGGAATTCTACTTTGGGGTGACTAAAATGAAAATAATGAAACCATTTAGGAGAGAGAACTTTCTACTATTTTAGGACACAAGTGTTTTAATGTGAGTTGTATCACCTGCTAAATGTGAAGAGTGAAGTGGAGAATCGCTATGATGATGACGCCTCAGAGGGTCCCCTGACATGCACCAAGGAGCAAATGGCAGGAACTGGGCCTGCCTTTTTCTCAGCTATAGTGCCTAGCTCAGTGCCAAACATATGGCAGACTTCTCAATAAAAAAAAAAAAAAAAAAAAAAAAAGTCTTAATGGAATGGATCCTTCGTGGTTTCCGAATAGTAGCACTCAGTCTTTTTAAATTAGCAGATAATGTAAGGAATTAAGAGGTATCTGAATTGTAATTATTACATAATCTTTTTTTATGTAGTCCTCACTGTTCATATTGACACATTATATTTCTTTATGCCTAATTCAGAGTTCTACCACACTTTGCTCATCAAAAAAGTTTATCAAATAATGTAATTACTAGACGGCAAGGAGAAGTCAATTCAAAGTGTTCATCTTCTTCATTTATATATGCCTGGCTTACAGTAGGGGTTTAATAGAGATCTGTTGAATAGATTTGATCTGAATGAGTAAGAACACCTGTGAAATTGAAATTTCTTGACATTTCAAATGGTCCTGCAGATTAATTTGTTTTTTGGGTTGTTTTTCCGTATCATCTCAGCTTCCTGCTGGTCTTCGAAATAATTCTCTAAAGCTCAAACGCTTATAGTTGTGAAAATAAAGTTCATAAGATAAACTAATATATCATTTCCTGTGCCTGGGGTCATAGATTGAAACAATAACTAAGAAAAATGTGAAGTCTCTCTTATTCATCTGATTGTTATCTCCTGAAGCACCAAAACACGCAAATAGGAGAGACAGGGGACTACATTTATTCCTTTCTAGTCATTCTGTAAAGAACAAAAAACTGGGGACAAAATGCCGTCCTAGTATGATTCGGATATTTTGAAATATACGTAATAAAAAACTAATTCAAAATATTTTTTAAAACAATTTTTTTAGAGAAGTGTAAGGTTCGCAACAAAATTGAAAGGAAGGTACAGAGATTTCCCATATACTTCCTGCCCCCACACATGCAGAGCCCCCCCGTTATCAGCATCACTCATAAGAATGGTGCGACCCAGTGGTGCAGCGGTTAAGTTTGCACGTTCCGCTTCTCGGCGGCCTGGGGTTTGCGGGTTCAGATCCCAGGTGCACCCAGTTCAGATCCCGGGTGTGGACATGGCACCACTTGGCATGCCATGCTGTGGTAGATGTCCCACACCTAGAGGAAGTATGGGCACGATGTTAGCTCAGGGCCAGGCTTCCTCAGCAAGAAGAGGAGGACTGGCAGTAGTTAGCTCAGGGCTAATCTTCCTCAAAAATTAATAATAAAAAAAGAATGGTGCGTTTGTTACCAAGGATGAACCTAGATCATAATCACCCAAAGTCCATCGTTTATTTTAGGGTGCACTTTTGGTGTTGTACATCTATGGGTTTGGTCAAATGTATAATAACATATATTTATCACGATAATAACATAAAGAGTATTTTCAATGCCCTAAAAATTCTCTATGTTCTGTCTTTTTATCTCTTCTCCTCCACCCACCTCTGCCAAACACTGATCTTTTTACTGTCTCCATAGTTTTGCCTTTTCCAGAATGTCATATAGTTGGAGTCATACAGCATGGAGCCTTTTCAGATTGACGTCTTTCACTTAGTAATATGCATTTAAGCTTCCTCCATGTCTTTTCATGGCTTGATGACCCATTTCTTTTTTAGCATTGAATAATATTCTATTGTCTGGATGTACCACAATTTATTTGTCCATTCGCCCACTGAAAGACATCTTGGTTGCTTCCAAGTTTTGGTGATTATGAATAAGCTGCTATAAATATTTGTGTGCAGGCTTTTGTGTGGACATCAGTTTTCCTCTCCTTTGGGTAAATACCATGAAGCATGATTGCTGAATGGTATGGTAAGAGTATGGTTAGTTTTGGAAGAACCCACTAAACCGTCTTCCAAAGTGGCTGTACCATTTTGCATTTCCACCAGCAATATATGAGAGTTCCTGTTGTCCGACATCCTTGTCAGCATTTGGTGTTGTCAGTGTTCCAGATTTTGGCCATTGTAATAGGTATGTAGTGGTATCTCATTGTTGTTTTAGTTTGCATTTCTCTGGTGACGTATGACATGGAGTGTCTTTTTATATGCTTATTTGCCACCTGTATGTCTTCTTTGGTGAAGTATCCATTAAAATCTTTGACCCTTTTTAAAATCAGGTTGTTTGTTTCCCTATGGTTGAGTTTTAAGTGTTCTTTGGGTATTTTAGACACAAGTCCTTTTTCAGATGTGTCTTTTGCAAATATTTTCTCCTAGTTTGGGGTTTGCCTTTTAATTCTCTTGACCTTGTCTTTTGCAGAGCAGAAGTTTTTAATTTTAATGAAGTCCAGCTTATCAATTACTTATTTTATGGATCACGTCTTTGGTGTTGTATCTAAAAAGACCTCTCCATACCCAAGGTCATCAAGGTTTTCTCCTATGTTTTTCTAGGAGTTTTATAGTTTTGTGTTTTACATTTAAGTCTATGATGCATCTTGAGTTAGTTTTTGTGAAGAGTGTAAGGTCTGTGTCTAGATTCAACTTTTTGTATGCAGATGTTCAGTTGTTACAGAATCATTTGTTGAAGGGACTATTTTTGCTCCATTGAATTGCCTTTACTCCTTTGTCAAAGATCAGTTGACTATATTTATAAGGGTCCATTTCTGGGCTCTCTAAATTCTTTCCGTCGATCTGTTTGTCTATTCTTTTGTCAATGCCACACTGTCTTGATTACTGTAGCTTTGTAAGAAGCCTAGAAGTAAGGTAGTATCAGTCTTCCAACTTTGTTCTTCTCCTTCCTGTTGGCTATTCTAAGTCTTTTGCTTCTCCATATAAACTTTAGAATCGGTCTGCTAATATCCATAAAATAACTTGCTGGAATTTTGATTGAGATTGCATTGAACTATAGATCAAGTTGGAAAGAACCAACATCTTGACGATATTGAATCTTCGTATCTGTGAACAATGAATATCTCTCCATTTGCTTAGTTAATCTTTGACTTCATTCATCAGATTTTTGTAATTTTCCTCATTTAGATCTTGTAAATATTTTATTAGATTTATACCTAAATATTTAATTTTGGAGGATGCTAATGTAAATGCTATTGCATTTTTAATTTCAAATTCCACTTTTTCAATTGTTGGTATATAGGAAAGCAATCAACTTTTGTATATTAACCTGTATCTTGCAAAATTGCGTATTAGTTCTAGGAATTTTTTGGTTGACTCTTTTGGATTTTGTACATAAACAATCATGTCAGCTAAGAACAAAGACGGTTTTATGTCTTCCTTCCCAATCTGTATTTCCTTTTCTTGCCTTATTACACAATTTCTTGTCCATATGGCATAATTCAAAGTATCTTAAATTAAAATTTAAGAATTTTATTGGCTCACATAACTAGGAAAGAGAAATACTTATAGCATCAGGCTCAGCTGGATCAGGACTCCAACAATACCATCAGGATTCCCTCTCTTCCACCCTCCCTCTCTCAGGCCTGTTATCTCCAGCAAGGAAGGATCTGGCTTTAGTCGCATGATATACCTAAACCAATCACTGTGACCTGGGGGACGGAGAATTGTTCTTGGACAAGACCGCAACACTGACCTAGCCCTGTGGCCAGGGAAAATGGTGGGTATTAGAATTGAAAGCTCCACTAGTATCTTGTGAAATGGGAGATTGGCGTGTCCTAAAGCAAATAAGAGAGCAAAACAGAACAAGGTCCTGGAGATCTAGAATTAGGGTCTCTCATGCTGTCACCTCCAGAGTCACTATCTCATACTCATTCAAGACTTTGATCCCCGACTGAAAAATCCTCTTGATTCACGGGCCTGAAAACAATATCCATGAAGCTGACCATCAGGCACCACCTGAGCTTCAGTGTTTCTTGACTTTTTAAATGCCATTATTTTCTTTTCCACTCTACTTTTCACACTGATGGGCACAACTTGGACCTCATCACTACCTGAAAGTGCTCAACTCCTTAAATCTTAAATTAGCCTCACCCTTTCTACCACAACTTCCCATCTATTCATACTGTCTTGGGCCCTATCTCCCACTATACCCTGCTCATTAATTTTACAAACCATAATTTTGTTATCACCAGCCTTTCCTCTAGTCTTACCAGTTCCATATTAATCCATACTGCATGGCTTGATCACCCAAAACACCTCTTGAGCATCCCTACTCCCTTACTCTTGTTCTATGATGCTATCTATATTAATTTCCTAGGGCTGCTGTAACAAAATGCCACAAACTGTGTGGGTTAAAACAAGAGGAGTTTTTCTCTCATGGTCTGGAGGCCAAAAGCCTGAAATTGACAATACTGAGCCAAAATCAAGGTGTTGGCAGGACTATGCTCTCTCCAGAGGCTCTAGGAGAAAATCTGTTCATGCCTCTTCCAGCTTCTGGTGGTGCCAGCATTCCTTGGCTTGTGACTACATCACTCCAATTATGAAGACCAGCATCTTCAAAGCTCTCTCTGCTTCATCTTCATATTGCCTCCTCCTCTGTGTGGAGGCAATCTCTCTGTCTCTCTCTTATAGAGACATTTGTGACGGCATTTAGGGCCCACCTGGAAAATCTCCCTACCTCAAGATACTTAAATTAAATTAATCACAACTGCAAAATATAAGGAAATATTTGCAGTTTCCAAGGATTAGGGTATGGATATATTTTAGGGGTCCATTTTTTAGCCTATCACAATACCCATATGGCAAAAAGCCAACTCTGGAGTTACCCAATAATCTTCACTCCTCTACTTTGCTGAAAAGAGAAAAACAGATGCATAATTGTCACTATTAATTCACAATTTTCACACCCAATTTGACAGTCCTGTTACTTTCCCATGATCAAATGTCTCTCCATCTACCCTTAGCTACAGTTAGATACCTTTACATCCTGCGAAGCTCTCCTGATTCCATCAATAAATGCATCTACAGAAACATCTGTTCTCCCACAGAGTTATGGACAGAAGGATTTTGTCTGTCTTCTTCCATCACTACCACACTCTCAACTCTTAGAACATGCTTTAGTGCAAAGTTGGCCCTTGATTCATATTTATTTACTGCCTTATTCTTTCCAGCATAAAGAAAAAGGACGCTCCATTTCCCTCTGTTCTTCATCCCATCCCCTCTGATATCTTGCTCCTTCTCTACCCTAGGTCTCTAGTTTCTCCCCCACCCTCTCTCTGGGCTGCTTCTTTATATCCTCTAAACCTACTCAAGTCTCTTTCACACTTAACAAAATGCATAAGAAGACATACTCACTCCAAACCATCACAGACAACAACCTTTACACAAATACACAGTCCTCTCTAAGTATTGGTCATTGTTATACTCGCCTTATACAATTCATAAAAGAATGGTCTAAATTTAGTCTATAATCTCTCACCTCCAACTCAATACCCAGCTATTGGCTTCTGCCCCACCATGTCATTTAAACCATTCTTCCATAGGGCACAACTGTTTTTTCATGGATCAGTGTTTTTTTAACAATTAAACTTTTTATTTTGAGACAACTGTAGATTTACATGCAGTTGAGTTACAACAGTGCAAAGAGGTCCCCACGTACCCTTTTCTCTTCATAATAACATCTTGTAAAACTATAGTACATTATCATAATCAGGATATTGACATTGATGATATCCATCCATCTTATTCCAATTTCCCCAATTTTCCTTGTACTCATTTGTGTATGTGTCAAACTACCTTTCCTTCACAAATCTATTGACTACATTTCAGGCTTGACATTAATTAATTGCTTGATTTAAATATAGTAAACATATTTAGTGCATACTATGAGCCATAGATCTATCTAAGGTTTTACAAATACTGGCCAATGCTATCTTTATATTAATTGTATAGGACAAGTATACTCCTATTAGCCCCATTTTACAGATGAGGCAACTGAGACACAGAGAAGTTAGGAAATTTGCCCAAGGCAACACAGCTAGTTTGAATAATAGAGTCTGGATTCAAGCCCATGCAGTCTGGTTCCAGAGCTTATGTTTTTAACTCTTCCTCCTCATGACCTCTCTGGACCTAACTGAACTCTCTGCTGAATTTGGGGCTGGAGGCCATGAGCTCCTTGAAGGTCTCGTTTTCCTTATTTCCTTTGATGTTACAATCTATTGCTTCTCCTTGTCCCTCCCTGACTACTCCTTTTTAGTCTTCTTCATGGACCACTCATCCTCTCCCCATCACCTAAACGTTGCTATTCCTAAGGCTATATATTCAGCTTCCTGATTTTTTTAACTCTGTGTTTTCCTTGAGAGAGCTCTATACTTCTGTGCTTAAGGAACACAAACCTATAGCTATAAGCTTAGACCTCTTATGTGAGCTCCAGACTCTCTCTTGATTGTTGACTCTCCATCTTTCCTGGATGTCTAGCAGATACTTCAAACTTCAGTTTGTCAAAAACTGCACTAATCCATCCTATGCCTTTTCCCTGCAACACACAACGGCCCACGTCCCCCTACACCCCCCAAAGAAAGACACTTTCTTTGTCAGTGTTCTGATCTTAAATAATGATGCCTCCATTCATTCGTAATTACACTATCATGGTCACAAAATGGAGAAATAATAATACAGGTAATAACTGTGCTCCAGCTGATTAATTTATACTCCAAAATAATATTTGGTTCATTTTTTATTCTGAACTGATGAGCTGGATTTGTTTGCTTACAGTGCCTGACCCAGTGGCATAAATTGGAAAAATGCAAAATTCAACATATTTATGGAAAGATGTGACAAACCACTTTCTGATGATAGTATCAAGGATATGGTTCTTAAAGAAGGACAATAGTTGTGGGAACAAAAGTGTAATTAGAAACAACAGATAAAATATAGTCATTCCAATTCTCTTTAAAAAAGTGTCCTGGAGCATTGTAACTACCAGAGAAAGTGTTTCTCGTCTTAGTACGTATACTGGGCTATAAAAAAGCAAAGATGTCTGGAATATTTTGAGAGGTTATGTAGATGCCAAACTACCCAGACTTCTCATCTCCCAACAAAGATAACAAGAAACAGAAAACATGAGTTAAAGCTACTGTGATTTAAATCCAAACAAAATCTCTTTCTGGGAAGCACTGAGGTTAACAACTGATGAACCACAAAATGAAAATATCTGTGAGATACTGAAGAACGTGCGTTGTTTTCCCTTCATTATGCGGCAAGAACATAATGCTGTAGCTTTATGCTTCACTAGACAGAGTAAAAATTGTTATCACAAACTTATATAATATGAATTTTGAAGAGGATCTCTTGCTGATTGAAATAATGCCTTCACCATATTCACAAATAAATGTCTTGAACATTCACAAGCTCTAAAAATGAAAAATGTGCAGATGAAAATGAAGAGTAAAAGTGGTAGAGTTTTTGTGATTTGTTGGTTCTTTTACATGCCTGGACTTTCTGAACATTTTTGAGAAGTCAAAATTTTGTTATGTTAAATTAAATATATATGTATACGTATATGTTATAGTTAACATATTAAAACAGGTAAGCAGAGAAGAATAAGAGACTACTTTGATTTTCAGGATAAACATATCCATACAGGCATTAGCTACATCTAATAACTTACCAGCCTTCCAGCCCTCCAGAAGGATCCTAGTTCCTCAAATAATCATAGAGGCCTTATTAGCACTTTCAGTAGTATAGAAATGCATCTTAATCAACTGCGCCATGCACAAGCAGGCACTGCAGAAGTTATTATTATTAATCATTAGCCATAGCAAAGAAAGATGCAGAAATAATTCCTACTTGCACATTAATAGTCCTGACTTATTTGCACTGTGAGCCATGACAAAGTGAGCTTATTCTGTGTGTGTGCTTTTACTTTTTAGTTTTGGGAGATGGGAGCAAGAGAATTTAATTCTCCACTAGGTTGGAACTCTTGTTTAGCTGAAATAAATTCATACACACAAAGAAAATAATAGCTGCTCAGTGGAAAGCCTCCACAAGAGTGAGATCACATCTATGTTTTCCCTTCTGTTTGTTCAGGCTACAGGAGAAAGCCTGGTACAGAGTAGATGCTAAATAATCATGTATTGAATAAACACTTTACCAGGTCAGAAATCCAGCTCTGGCAGGACAAATAGAAAAGAGAGGGATATTGATCGTGCAGAAGGTGATGGAGAATTTGCTGGGCTTTTTATGTAAAGTATCCCTTAATTCTTTCCAGAGCCCTGTAAAACAGGTATATCGTTCCTATTATATGAATGGTAAACACCTCAATCCTGAATGGATCTATCAGGCCTTGAATTACTAACTTGGTCTGAAACTGTCACTCCCGGCACGTTTGCCACCTCTTTAGTCCTTGAACCAATCCCAGGTTTTGTACATGCCCTGGCCTTTCCTCCAGCTCTTGCTAACTTCCACTCATCCTTCAGGTCTCTGCTTAAAAGCCACTTAAATGTGACTTCCCCAGGGAAGTCTTCCTTATCACCCTTCCTGGGTTGGATTAGTTCTCTCACGCTTCCTTTGCAGCACGTATCACAACTCTAACTGATGCTCTGTGCAGCTCTTTGTTTTATGCATGTCCTCTCTGACAGACTCTAAACTCCCCATGGGGGCTTCATCTGTCCTGTTGAGTGTTTTATCACCAACACTTACTACACTCTTGGGCATATACTATATTTTCAAGAATATTTGATGAATAAATGAATGATGGGAAAACCCAGGCTTGCAGAAGTTAAATAATTTATTCAAAGTCCCAAAACTAGTATGTGATATGAATGGATTTTAAGTCTGGGCCTGTCAAATTCCAAAGGCTAAACTTAGAACAATAAATAACTAAGGAAATGGAAGATTGGTTTGGGACCATAAAAACCCTCTGAGAGTAAAAAGCAGATAGTGTTTAATAAGGACAAGTACAGTATCTTCTGTAAGAGACACAACAACAAAAACTAAACAGGTTCATAATGATCCCCCCACCATTACAGAAATAATCCCCATCTTAGTTAATACCAGTATTGCACTAAATGTTGTGTATGGCTTATCTTTATTTAAGCCTCACAATAACCCCAACATCAGTATTGTCATTATTCCTGTTTAAAGGTTTAAAACCTTCCACAATAATACAGCCAAGCACACCCAAGCAGTCTGACTTCAGAACCCACATGCACTTAAGAACAAATTATAAGGTTTTCAGACTCAAACTTAGGCATTTTTGTTGTTGTCTTGCTAAATTACTTGTTTCCTTAGAACTACAATCTACAGATTTTTGGTCACTAAAATTGTGTGGTTCAAAAAAGAGATTATAGTTTTAAGCTGACTTGCTCCAACTATATCACCCAGAATGAAAGAGATGATAGTCTCTGGGTCCCTTCCCCTGAAATAGTTAAGTTTTTTACATACCTAATTTTGGAACGGGAGCTCACAGTCACCTTTCATAAAGGGAAAATAGATTTCTGGAAAGAAATCCACTCAGACCTGCACCAAGGTTAGAGAACGAACAACTCTCCCAGTAGGAACTGGCAATCAAGTTTCTCGCTATCGTGGAGGACACTGCTGCCCCCATGTGCCTTAACATTGTAACAAAACACTCTGAGAATGAGGCCGGTTCATCCTGTGATCATCTGAGCTGGAGCAGCACTTTGAACCGCTCTGCTCTGAGGCAGCTGACAGAGAAACAGGGCCCAGGGTCTCCTTCTGGGCCACTCTGCTGGCAAGGCGATGAGAGCCTGGAGTATTGAGGGTCGAGGCACAACCGTCATTTCAGGCAGCTTTTGTGACCCTTGCTAATTGTTTCCTTTAGAGACCAACCTCTGAAGAATCACTAGAAGGCAAAAAAGGGTAGAAACGTCTCAAGTATTTGCAACAAACAGAATTTAATTAAACAGAATGAGCATCCCTTAGACTTATGGCCAAGCTTCAGACTCAGGACTGCCCCTAGAAATTGTAGCTCATTGAGAGGCAAATATGTGAGAGAAAGACCATTTCTCTCTCCGAATTGGTAAGAAGAAAGTGGAAGTAAAGGAAAATGTAATAAAATGTGTTTAGAACTGGGTTTGACCATGTGCTACACTTTCCTCATGAAAGCAAATAATCTTAGAACTGGAGATGCTGTCCTTCATGTCCTCACCTGCAACATTTGAATTAATTTATGTAAAGAAGTTGGCGCCTTCATTCTGTTTTGCCCTGATGGGCTTTAATATGATGTTTATTTGTGTGACTATTTGAATAATGCCTGTCTCCATAGACTGTCAGCTCCAAATGAGTGGGCATCATGTTCATCAGTCTAGGAATATTTGTTGAATAAATGATTAATGATTTTTTGTGTGTGTGAGTTACTAGGGTTGAAAAACATTGGAATAAAAGTTCCCCATGAGTTTATTTTCTTTCCTGTAGTTATACTCGCCTTTCAGCCTTTCATGGAGGCAGCTTAAGATATAAAGGCTTTGTTGTCAAACTCAGATTCAAATCCCCGTACTACTGCTTTGTATCTGTCTGATCCTACAGAAGTTTCCTAAACCTCTCTGAGCTCATTTCTTACACAACTTGGGATAAAATATCTACCTTCTCTACTTGTTGTGAGGACTTAATGAGAACACTATTTCCTACACAACCTGGCTCACTGGCCCGCAGACCATGGCAATCATTAAACGTTAGCTTTGTTCATCCTCCAACCTCTACATTCCCTCAAAGCTTCTTTGAATATATCTTAGAACAGATTTTTCAAAAAATCTGGACGTAGACAAATCAAATCAACCGCATATCCACACATATCACTGTCGTGTCTAGATTATACTTTTTTGTCCAGTACAAGTTCCACCAAATTTGTTGCAAACAGTAAAGTGAACTCATTTTCATTTTTCCATTTGGCAGAGAGATGTAATAAAATGACAAGAGGGTTATTGCTTATGTTAAGGATGGTTTCGACTTAGGTAACTGAAAACCAATAACTAAAAATGGCTTACACAATGAGGCAAATGTATGATCTCACATAAGACGTCAAGAGAAGATAGGCACAATGAAGTCACCAAAGAGCCAGAATCTAGCCAATTTCTTAAGTGAGAAAGTTAGACGAGAAAGAATAAGATTTTTGCAAAGCTCCAGAAAATATATCCTCATACAACTATGTATATGTCTGCACGTGTACATGCATGTCATCATCTTAGTGTTTTATTCTTTCTGACTGAAACATTGCATAATTCCCATGTATTTTTAATTCAGTTGAGGCTTTTTTTTCAATATCACTAGGTTGATGTCATGCCAATTTGAATGTGATCTAATCAATTCACAAAATCTGCAAAATGACCTAGGTAATAAAGAGCAGAAATAAATAAGGACAGGGCAGACCTCACTGTATGGAATACCACTCATGGCATTCATAAGAAGAATATTTAGTTTTGCAGTCACCTCTTCTCCTGT
The DNA here is from genome assembly GCF_041296265.1 of Equus caballus. Taxonomy (NCBI): domain Eukaryota; kingdom Metazoa; phylum Chordata; class Mammalia; order Perissodactyla; family Equidae; genus Equus; species Equus caballus. Next base: position 109,309,118 of record NC_091686.1, read on the forward strand.
ACATTGCTGAACACGCCTTGGCAGGATATATTCCCTTCCAATCTAGTTAAAATAGGGCTCTAAATAATATACTCACCAATTGTGGTGAAAATAGTACAGTATGTGTACAAGTATGAATAGTTTCTATTGTTTGATATACTTGGGAATGTAACTATAGAAAAGACTGTTAATCAGAAACTGCTATGAAAACCGAAGTCTGCCCATATTAAGAAGCAGTGGACAGTGGTAGGCAGATACCTAAAGATGGGACACCCAAGATTCCTGTCTCCAAACACTAATTGAGGTATTGCTGTGAAGATATTTTGCAGATTAAAGTCCCAAATCAGTTGAACTTAAAATACAGAGATTATCCTTGAGGGTCTGATCCATTCACATAGCCCTTTAAAAGACAAGGGAGGTCAGAGAGAACCAGAGGGAGAAGGACCCACCAGGCCTTTGCTGGTTTGAGGGTGGAGAAAGCTGAGAGAGAGGTCCCGGCTAATACCCAGTAAGGTAGCGGTGGCCTTAATTCTACAACCACAAGAAATTGAATTCTGCCAACAATTTGAAGGAGCTTGGAAGAGGACGGCAAGGATGAGAACCACCGTTGGCTGACATTTGAGAGCAGGGAAGGCAGCTAAGCCATGACAGGCTCTTGTCCCACAGAACTCTGAGATAATAAACTTGTGTTGTTTGAAATCACTAAGTTTGTGGTTCTTCGTTATGCACCAATAGAAAACTAATGCACAGGTCCTATCTCAGAGCTCTGTTGTCTTTTTCCCCATATGGTTTTGGGTGCCTATGGAACTAAACTGTGTTGTAATTGACAAAATGAATCTTGACAAAATGAACCCTCTCTTCAGCATAAAGTTGGGAAAATCCTTTTTTGAAGACTCTTTAAATCAAATAAATTTAAATGAATTTCAATAAAGATTCAGGGCTTGGGCCTGATCCCAAGAAGCCTTTTCCAGCGAAATTTTGGCAACTTCATCCTGCAGAATCAGCAAAAGTGACTTGAAGAGAGAATGTGAAAAGAAATCAACATGTGTAAAGTGCCAGGCACAGTGCATCTTTATATACATAGTGTCAAAGAGTTATCATTTCTTCACTGTAAAATGCTATTACTTTTCATATTTTATAGACTGAAACTCAGAAGCCTGGGACATTTCAATGATCTCTTTGTTAGTCATAAAGCTGGAACTTGAGCCTTTCTTTTAGGCTGTAAATCTCCTGTAATTTCCGTCTTCCATAAAATCAGAGAGCAGAGGTGGAGCGCTTTGCCTTGTACCTTGGAGTTCTTCATCCTGGGTGACCTTGGGACTTTGTGGGGCTCAGAATATGTCTACATCTTCGCACTCAAGCAGCTGATTTGAATCTTGATTATCACCCAGCACTCATCTCTCTTACAATATGATGTAGGGTAGTCTTTCTCCACTTTTGCTTGAAATTTAAAATTCATGTTTAACTACTTTGGCCCCAGGAAATGTTCAGGGAATGCAGAAAGGGCTTAATGCAAATTTTGGAAGCAGCAAATTACCCAACCTGTTGGTTGTACCTAGTTGTTAAAGTTTTCTTTCCATACATGCTCCATTTTAATTTTCATTTGTTTTATTTGCCTGGGATGTCAGTATTTCTTCGAGGTCATGTTACAGATGAAGACATTTAGACTAAGAGAGAACAAATGACTTGCTTAGGGTTCAGACACCTGGGAACATTAGAACAAAAATTTAACGTTAATTCTAGTTCTTAGTGATCAGTTTTTATGTTAGTTTTTACCTTAGTGATTATTTTTTATGCTCTGAAAACTGAAGGACTAATCTTATTATTTTTAAATGAGCTTTTTATAGCCCAATTGTTGAAAACATTAACGTTTTTAAAATTGATGTTGAATTAAGTGTTTTCTCTTGACCCTGGGGTCTCTCCTTCTGTGCTCATATTTATAATAGTCAGTTGTGAGGGTTTGTGGGTGGAACCAAGATTTTGATCTCAAAAGTTCTTGGTAACCATTTAATGGTCTCTGGTGGTGGCAGGGACACAGATGTGATAAGAGAAAGTGGTGACTGTGAATGGTACAGCACAAAGCACCACAAAGGTACCCTCAGCACAATTTGCTACTGAAAAACAGGGGAATTACAGGAAAAACATTGTTTTGGAGCTCATGGAGTTCTAAAAATTTGCACACAAGTTTTCAAGGAAACGGCCAGAGCAAGTTTATTTTCTAATTTCTTAAAAGCTAAGAACTAGCTAAGTATTTATCCGTTCAGGATAAACATTTTTAATACTCTCTGTTCTAAACACTGCGGGGCTCTACCAAGGTTAGTCTCTGCCTTCAAGGTATTTTCCAAGTCTAAAGGGAGCAGAGACATCCACAACAGAATCTAGTGACATCAGCAGTACGGGTCATGGCTTTGCGCCCTTTAAATTGTGGAAAATTCTTCTACAGTTGTAGAATGACAGAGCATCTTTAAATTGTCAAGCTAGTAAGAGAGTGACTTTTCAGAGCAACCCCACTTTCAAACAAGAGAAGTGAAGAGTGGAAATTTAATTTAACAGAACCTATGTTTTCCCAATTAGATTAGGTATTAAGCAGGGTAGAATAATATGTAAGGACAGTCATGCTTTCCAATTACAGGTCTCTGAGAACGAAAGGCTACATCCATCACCGTTAGTGTATCAAAGGGTTCACTTCATCTGTCTTGTGAAAGCCATGCTGGCTGCAAGTGGTGGGGTGTTTTGTTTTAATGATTTAATCAACTAATTAATGGAAAATATAAAAGAAAATCTCAAAGGGTAAAATGCTGTCTTAACTATGAAATAATTATACTATATCTCAGCTTCATATGTTCAAACCTTGAAAATTAAGAAAATAAACAGCCAGTCTTTCTCAAATGTTAAATGTATGCAAACAGTTATGATACATCTGTAGCAAGTAACACAAACCACGCAAACATACAACTTGTTAATGCATCCTTCTATAAGGAGACTTCTTATCTGATTGGGGGGCACTCTAGACACCAGAATCTTAACTATAATAATTGGGATGGGTTCGTGTGATATACATAATGGTAATTTGAAAGTAGCTTTAAATTATGACTTTGTAAAATAGCAAATAATCAGTAAATAGTTGGATTCATACTGAAAATAAGAACTTCCTAGTTCATAACTAAATTCACTTAGGTATAAACAAATATATACATATATTACATACACAGTTAAGTTCTCAGATGAATTTTAAATATCTCTTCACCATGTAATCAGTAAAACCACTTAGCCATTATGGACAAGAATGCATTTTCTGTCCTCTCCTGGTGTATCAGTCAGAATATTATTTAATAACAGAATCTCAGTGGCTGCAAATGTTAAAAGGTGTATTTCTTCATACTCCATGTTTATCTCTGGTCAGCAGGGGTGCTTTTCTCACTGATGTCACTCAAGGAGTCCTACTGATGGGGCAGCCACCCTCTCTCACAGGATTGCCATGCCAGGAAGAAAAGCAGGCTCTGGCATATCTGGCATCAGTAATTAAATCCTATGACCCAAAAGTGATGTGTGTCTAAAAGGCTTCCACAATTCCCAAGAGGAGGTTGGATTCCCCGGGGCAGGGCAGAGGGCATTGCCATACCACCAAGCAATTCTCCCAGTTGAATCCTACAATTCAACTCAGTTCTGCCACTATCTACCTGGAGATAGCATCAGATCCCACAGGTTAAGGGCTCAGTCCCACAAGACTGTCCTCCTTTTCAGATGCCAATTGCAAGCCCAAGTTGTTACCTGTGTTTCTGACCAACCAGCTACAGATTGGAGGTTCCCACGACCCCCTCCTTGGGTTTAATTAATTTGCTATGGTGGCTCACAGAACTCAAGAAACTCATTGACTCACTAGATTACTGGTTTATTATAAAAGAATACAACTCAGAAACATCTAGATGAAGAGATGTATAGGGCAAGCTGTGGGAAAAGGGCAAGGAGCTTCCATGCCGCCTCCAAGTGTGCCACTTTCTCTGCATCTCCACGTGTTCACCAACCCAGAAGCTCTCTGAACTCTGTCCTTTTGTGTTTTTATGGAGCTTCAGTACATAGGCATGAGTGATTAATCGTTGGACATTGGTGATTGAACGCAACCTCCAGCCCCACCCCCCGAAGAGGTCAGAGAAGTGCGACTGAAAGCTGGCTCTCCTGGCAAGCAGCCCCCATCCTTAGGTGGGGTCGAAAAGTCACACATGAAAAAAGACACCTTTATCTCTCTAATCACTTAGGAAGTTCCAATGGTTTTAGGAGATTTGTGCCAGAATCGGAGACAAAGAGCAAATACATATTTCTTTTTATAAATCACAGTATTACAATGTCACTTCTGCTTTTCATTCATTGAACAGAGTTTGTCACATAGTCCCAACCAATCATTAGGGACCCGGGAAATGCAATCTCCTCTTGTGTTCAGAAGAGGGAGAATTTGTTGATAAATAGCTACCACACATGAACTCTTGTTCTCCTTGCCTTGTCCAATTCAGCTGTTTCCTCTTGGTGTATCTCATGTGTTATTGCTGCATCTTCTTCTAAGTGTCCAGGATGCTTTCTGGTCTCTGCTTATGAACTTGTACAGAGCTCACTTTAGTATGATCTCTAATAATCGTACTGTTTAAGAAGGTAACTTCTTCAAAGAAGTACCAACTTACCTGTCGCCTATTCTTACCAGAGAATTGAGTGCTCATCTTATTTGGGTCATGATGTGAGTCTCCTCCTTTCTCTTCTCTGATCTGAGTGCCCAGTGTCCAGTCTTCGTGTAGTTCTGCCCACACTCTACCTGTGCTACATAGGCGCAGGCTTCCTTTATCAGGAAGAATAGTCATTGGACAAAACATGATGCCAAGACACTTCTGTTCTAGAAACCCAAGGTTTTCAGTTTAAGCCCCTCACAACTAGTGCCGTGTATGCCCTTCTTAGCAACACGGATAGGTGTGAGAGTTGATGAAATACATAGATGCTTAAAAGAGGTAGCATTACAGATATCATAAAAGGATCCCCAAGGAACTCTTTATTTCACAAGAATTTTTCGTTTTTTCCCATGATATTTTTGTATTATAATTCTTCTTTTGGGATTCCGGGAGAGGTATCTCTAAATGTTCAATAATAATTCTGAACCTAAGGAGGTGACATACACAAGAACAGGCTAATTTAAAGGAAGAGAAGATATCAGCCAGTAGAGTGGACAAATATTATCAAGAATATACATCTGATTTGCTTACCACTACAACCATTTCTAGAGCATTCCACCAGAGTTCTGACAACTTTCAAGAAAGCATTGAAAGGCTTTCTTATGAGGTAAAAGCATAGGGACTCAGGAGGCACCTCAAAAAATAATTTCTTTAGCAATTTCCCCTGCATACATGGATCTCTCTTCCAAGCACCGTTCCTGAAGCTTTTCCTGGACTGCTGTATTTCTAACATACTCATCCAAGCATTACTGGGGGAGAATTTCCTTTAAATTAATGAATAAAAGGCTCCTGGGTTTCCACTGACATTTATTTCCACTGTCGTGGCCTTTATTCTTCCCAGCTGCCATTTACAATTGCAGTATTCCTCTGCCTTTGAGTGTAAACTCTGATGATATTAGATAGAGTAGATTCAATTTATAATGCTAGAGTAGGAGACATAACTCATATCTGGTTTATAGGGTCATTGCATTATATCAGACCTGCACTGTACTGGGTCAACCACCCTGATGAATATCATTTAACCCTGGTGTAGCTGCATTGATGTTACAATGACTCTTTATATCATGGAGTTCTGCTTACGAAATTCTCAATTATTACTATTGTACTGACAGCTAATATTTAATGAGCAAATATTATGGATAAAAAGAAGGCTAGGATAATAATATAACATGCATTATATTATTAATTCTCATAGCAACCCTCTGGGATCAATAGTTATCCCCATGTTACAAAGAACAATGAGACTTAGACTATGCAATTTGTCTGAAGCTATACAGCTTTTAAGTGGCAAAGCAGAGGTTCAAGCAAGGTCTTTACTTAACTACAGAGCCCAGGAGCATAAGAATTTTACTATATTACTCTAAATACTACCTGGCAGCACATACCAGCTATTGTATGGACGTGAAGGTGCTTGTGATGTCCATGCATCAGCCTAGATCTCAGGAAACCCAGACACAAGGTGTGGCTCAGCAGCCCACCGTGTGGTTTATGGGTAAATTCCTGTAACCTCCTCAATCTCAAGCTCATCAAGTTTAAAATGAGGCCATTGAACTGGCTTACCTCTAAAGTTACTTTAACACTCAAGTTTCTGGATTCTATGATCAATAAACTGTGCACTGCCATTTTCAAATTATGGGAATGTGGGTAGTTTCTAAGTTAATATACTTATCTATAAAATAAAGATAATGCTGGGGCTGGCCCCGTGGCCGAGTGGTTAAGTTCGCGCGCTCCGCTGCAGGCGGCCCAGTGTTTCATCGGTTCGAATCCTGGACGCGGACATGGCACTGCTCATCAGACCACGCTGATGCAGCGTCCCACATGCCACAACTAGAAGAACCCACAACGAAGAGTACACAACTATGTACCGGGGGGCTTTGGGGAGAAAAAGGAAAAAATAAAATCTTTAAAAAAAAAAAAATAAAAAAAAAAAATAAAGATAATGCTAGCATCTATCCATTCACGTGAGATAATCCACGTAGAGCATTTAACACAATGCTGGAACGTAGACAGTGCTCATATGTATTAGCTTATCTTCATCAGTATCATCATAACCATGTTAATAGTTATTATAAAATATCACACTTTGTAAAATACAGTTATGCATCACATGACAAGGATACAGTCTGAGAAATGCGTCATTAGGAAATTTCGTCACTGTGCGAACATCATAGAGTGTGCTTACACAAACCTCGATGGTATAGCCTACTACACACCTAGCTTTGTGGTAGTAATCATATGGGACCACTGTCATGTATGCAGTCTGTCATTGATTGAAACATTGTTATGTGGCACATGACCATACCCATAAAGTATTAATATTAGTAGTAGCAAAGTATTAATTGTATACATTTACAACTGATCTTGACACTCACATGTATCATGACACTACCTGAGAGGACTGAAAACAATCATCAGGGGACACATCAGTAAGGCCCAAAAAGGGCCAACTGACCAATAGATGGTAGCTATGTGCTAAGAAAAATCTCATTCCATATTTATTGCATCCTGATCATACCATGGTGAGGAGATTAAGAAGCAATAAAGGAAACCCACTGGTCATAACAGATTAATGTCCCAGCCAGCAGACTGCCAGGACCCTCTAGTTCCTTGACATTTGATGGAGTAGTTCATTTAACTTGTCCTAAAAACCAGAAATTTTTCCAAATCACTTCACTGTCTAACCATTCATAATGAGATTAAAGTATATGTGGTGAGGAGGAAGATGGAGAGATTCTTGCTGGACTAAAGGCAATAATTTCCCCAAAAAACAAATTAAAAACTTTTCCCCCAAATCTCTCAAGCTACAACTCACAGTATATATACATATGTACTTTTAATCAATGTCCCTAGTTTTGATTGAAATGGCTTCATTTTGCAGGTAGCTCTCTCCAACACAGCCATGATGGGTGGCTCTGGAGGCAAACAAACATTGCGTATCTTCCCGAAGGAAGTATTTCACAGATGGTTTACCAGGAGGCCACCTTTTCAGCTCGAATGGAAAAACCGATGATAATCTGGAAGGCAGGATAGCATTGCAATCAATGGAGTCAGGGAGATATGAGTCTGATTCCATTCAACTTTAAATTCCATAAGAGCAAAAATGGAATATTTTCTTAACCCACTCCTATATCTTCAGTGCCCTAACAGTGCTTGATGCATGGAAGGCACTAAATAACTATTCGTGGGAAGAATAAACAAGTGGATGGATCTCTAAAAACTGTGTGACTCCAAATAAGTTACTTAATTTTATTCTCTCCAAGTTTGATTTTACTCATCTCTAAATAATCCTCACCTTTCAGGCTTAGTGAAAATGGTAAAAGAGATGATGTATGTAAGAAGGCATTGAATATCCACTCAATAAACCACTGTTATTGTGGTAATGTGGTCTCATAGACCATCAAGGCATCGTTGTCTGCATGAAAAACAGGTACATCACTTTATCCCCTGGAAAGATCTGTACAAATGCCTTGATGTCCTCTGATAATTTTCAGAATAACGATTAGGTTCACGATGGAAGCAAATTATTGCTGTTTGTTCATGGCATTCGGTGCGTGTCAAATCTCCATGTGATTCTGGTCAGCAGCCCTTCTAGACATGAAACTTTCTCATAGACTGGTAGTGGTAACACATATTGGTACAGTCTTTCTGGAAAATAACATGACTGCGCATTTGAAGAGCCTTAAAATGATTTAAACACTTTGGCCTTGTGATTCTCCTTCTGGGAATAGTTGTAAAGAAAGAACTACAGGTGTAGTCACAGACATATGCACTAGAATATTAATTACATCATTATTCTTGTGTAGTCTCCAAATGCTATAATCCCTTTAATATCCAACAATATGGTAAATACAATGGATACATTACTATGCAGCCATTAAAAAGCGTGAGATCGAAAATGTTCAGGATATTTTGTAAAGTTAAAAAATAAGATGCAATGCTCTATTCTTGTATTATTCCAATTTTATTTGCACGGTATATTAATATATGCTTAGATGAATGACCTAAGCAGTCTTACAGTAGTAAAATTATGATTTTTATTTACTATAATTTTTTTCTATAGACAACATATTTTCACAGAATAATCATTTGTTAATAATCAGACAAAACGTCTTTGGAAAATATAATATAGAAACCATAAGGGCTTGTAGAAGGTTATAGTAACTTCTCAAAGTAAAAAGGTGAGTGAGGCTTTCTTCACTTTCCTGAAAGCAGGGAATGCTACTGCTTCTTGGATCCTTCTTAGAGTGAAGAAAACCTGATAAGCGAATTCCTACTTAGATGTTCAGGCCTTGCTGGACGTGGTCAACAGAAAATATCATCCTTTGAAAATGACTCCAAGGGAAATGAAAAGAACTTACACTGTTAAATGTTTTGATGATGGTCATGGTAAAGTTTTGGTGGGAGAACTACTTCAGAGCACAGACATTTGGAGTATATTTCAAATAAGCCTCTGAGACAGGCACTGCTAAACGTTCACCAAATCTGTGTTCTAGCCTTCCTCCTGGGCACACGAGACTTCTCTTGTTGTTTGGGGTAGACATATTAAGTGATTTATAGGCAACAAAATGAGAGTGGAAATAGTGGGTACCACTTCAAGACCTGTTCCATAAACACCTCCCATGCACACTCCTCAATCATCCTTTTCTCCTCTGGATGAGATAATCACAGAGACCTCAGAAGCCACATGAAGACAGCCAAGGTTTCATTAGCCTCTGTCCATCAATGACTCTGAGAAGAACCATCAACTGATTTGTACACCCACCCAAATCTGTTGGATGAGCAAATTCCTTTTAATTTGTTATATATTTGGGGGCCTCTTTATTACAGCAGCAAGAGTTAACCTGACTAATACAGTCACCTTGTTTATAGTCTACGCTTAGCTGTTCACACGAGCTCGTCAGATTCATTCTCAATAGAGAGGTGGTTATACCATTGTTGTGCAAGAACCAGTCCACAAAAGATGTGAGGAAAAGATAGAGAAGAGGCCATTGTACCATTTTGTCAATCAGTAGAATCCTATACAACTTGACTAATTTTTTTCACCTTAAGGTAGTAAAATGCGTTGGTTTCCCATGCGAATGTTTAGAATAAATAAAAAAATCACTGCTGTCTGGATTGATAGTTTTATCATCTTTGACATTTGACATTTGTCTTTGACATTTTTTAATCTTTTTCTTCTATTTGTATGTAGGCCTCGTGAGGGAAAGACTTGTTTATTGCTTGTTTATTTTTTGACTTGTTTATTGCTCCTGCCCCAGTTCCTAGAAAAATTCCTAGAGTAATAACCATGCAAGATGTATTGGTTGAAGATGTAAATTAATGTAATGAATGTGAAATGGATAAAGACAAATTCACCTGGTGAGACTTACCACCCTAAAACTTGAGCAGGAGCTTTCAGCTAGCAGAGAAAGGATTTCATCTGACATAGACATGTAATTAAACATAAAACAAATACACATGAGACAGTCGATTTCTATGTTCTATTTCACCTTAGGAGATATATCTATCATACACATCTAGATACCAAAGGCAGATGACAAGTTTGCTGCACACAGATGTCCCTTCACGTCTTATCTTCATCCCTTGCTGGCATCATTTTAACTCCAAGGCAAGTTTCCAGCTCTGACCTTGCACAAATTCACCCCCTGATGGCAGCGAGCCATGTAGTTGTTCTCTTCTTACCATCCCAAGCAGATGGCTCAGAGTTAAATAGCCAATAAATCACAATTTCCATGCAAGAAAGGGCCCAACTACAAAGTGTTTGTTTGTTCTTAAAATTGGTTCTGTTGCTGCCAAATAATAGTCATTTAGCTAAAACTTTGGAGTAATTAGCTATATATGTGTCATCTTTTGTTCTTCTTTGGAATTGTATATATGTCATTTGTTTGTATATTAGTCAGGATTCTCCAGAGAAACAGAATCAATACACAGAAAGAGATTTACTTTAAGTATTTAGCTTATGGTATTGTAGAGGCTTAGTCAGTCCAAAATCTAATAGTGGAGGCAGACAGGATGGAGACTCAGGAAGAAGTTGCAGTTCAAGACCAAAGGCAGTCTGCTGCAGAACCAGGAAGAGCCGATGTTGGAGATCATGCCCAAAGACCATGCTGGAGAATTCCGTTTTCCTCAGGGAAGGTCATCGTTTTGTTCTACTCAAGTCTTCAACTGATTAGATTAGGCCCACCCACATTATGGAGGGCAATCTGCTTTACTCAAAGTCCACTGATTTAAATGTAAATCTCATCCAAAAACAACCTCACAGAAATACCCAGAATAATATTTAACCAAACACTTGGGCATCATGGGTCAGACAAGTTGACGTATAAAATTAACCATCACAGTTTGCTTTCTCTTTTTTTTTTGGCTCATTTGTTTTTGTTTGTCTTTTCTTTGTTCTAATCCTTTTAGATCCTTGGGATCATTATTTCCACAGACCTTACCTGATCCAAAACCTTGTGATGACGTGGAAAGTTCCAAGCCCATATGCCAGCTCTCCCACTGGCCAGCTGGGTAACAGGTCACTTTACCGCAGAACCTCCAGTTCTGCTTCAGTGAACAGAGATACCTAAGTCGTAGGTTCATTATAACAATCAAATGGGAGAAACATACATTGACAAGCTCTGTAAACTCAACATCATATTGAAACTATTAATTTCAATTTTGTTTATGTATCAGAGGTCCTACCTTTCAAATCAACAATGAGAAAATAGAAAATTCCTTATGTGAAGCACATTACAGTTGTGAGTAACTGGCTCATCAGAATAAAGAAAGATCAAATTAATAAATCAAATTTTTGAGTGGACAATGATTTTAAGGGTTAAAAGAAGCTTTACAGACCACAACAGATGATTGTTGAAGATCCCAGGAATAGTGTCAACTTTAAAATACACAGAGTATTCATGTCTAAAGTCAGGGAAGTTAGCATACCCCTGATTCTCCCTCCGTGAATTCTGGGCGTGTGCCAGGTGGTGCGGGGCTGCTGTGACAACCGGAGCAAGGAGCTCAGGTGAGACGGGACTGTTGATGAGAAGCTACTCAAAAGGACTGGACAGAGCTTATTACTTTCCCACCCTCGATGTCCAATTAACATACCACATGTGATCGGATGTCGGATTGTTACGTGATTGTCAGCCTCCACTGCTCCAGGAGTCTCTACACCTCAGATTCCTGACCAGACTGTGCTTGTAACTCCAAAGCGCGGACGAAGTTTCTCCCTCACCTCAGTCGAAGGTCGATTTGCTTAGTCCTCATCTTTGGCACCGAGGCAGACTTCTCCTCACATGTTAGATTTCAGTTCCTTTTACAGAAAATACCCAATCCACTCTCAGCAGGGTAGCCTTGCCCTCTAGTCTGCCAGGTCAGTAGCCCAACATTAGTGGAGTTCCCAAGGCAGTATCCATCCGCCTTAAATAACTTCACCCATAGGACAAAGGTGGGAATTCGTTACATTCAGGCCTGTTTCTTTTCACACCCTCCTCTTCAGAAATTCAAAGAATCGTGGGGTCCTGTCTCATTCAAGGTCTCTTGTTACAAACCATGTTATTGTGGACTACTGAACAACCTGTTAACAGAAATTAAGAACTAGTCCTGCTTGAAATTTCTTAGACCACCTTAGACCCAAATGGAGCACACCATTTTCTTACTGAACTAAAGATTATGTGCTTCCAGCAAATCTCCAGAGAACAAAGCCCCAAGATCCAGCAAACCATATCGTCAGCATCTTGGAACGTCCTTGCTGTATGAAAAACAACGTAATTTCTTCTTACCTTGTTGATAATAAATATGTGTTCTTGAAAGTGGCGGTGTGTTTTTGAATGTGCCAGACCAACTTTGATACTTATACTATGCAAAGATTTTTATATCTGCAATTTTTTCTTCATTCAGTGAGAACTGGAACAAAGAGAAGCTTATAGTGTGCTTTTATTCTCTTTGTAATAGTGGATGGGTGGTTAACTTCTTTGGTGCAGCTTTGCAAAATAGTTTGTTTCAAAATGAGAAAAAAATCAACTGTATGAACACTTTGCTTATATTGCTTTTCTACCACTTTCTCTAGGAATGCCCCAGTGGTGTTGTTAATGAAGAAACCTTCAAAGAGATTTACTCGCAGTTCTTTCCACAGGGAGGTAAGTACAAATGTGGACTTGTTAACATACTCTCAGAGTTAGAATTATGCTTGCAATCTTGAGTTTGGTTTAATCTTTCACGACGTGACTCTACATTTTTTAATCTTTGTGTAAAAGAATTAATACACAGCATGCAAGCGCACATGATTTTCAGTACATCATAAAAGTGAGCTACTTACAAACTATCAAACATCCAATAGTTCACTCTTCAGTTTAATACAACAGGTAATATTACTGTGTGTCTTGTACTATAGTTCTCGGATGCACAATGCCTTCTGACTTAGTTCTGGATATGCCACAAAGTTCTTTCACATACCTTAGAGGTCTCATTTGACTCTCCTAACTCTCAAAATTAGGACAAATGTAATTATCTTCAATTTTCTTATGTGAAATCTGGGGCTTGGAGAAGTTAAATGGTTTACTCTGGGTCACACATCCACTAAGCGGCAGATCTGGGTTAGAACCTAGATTTTTCTGGAACCTCACCTAGTGTTCTTTCTGCTGTTTCTCTCTCTTTCATTAACTCTTTACTATCACCCTTCTCCCCACATCCAAGAAAATTAATACCCTTCTAGATATTATTTTAATTGGAAAGAAAACAAGGAGAGCATAATGATAATACATACATGTTAGAGATGAGTGAAGAGAGATATTTGCCACTGGACCTTACAGTCCCTCTTTCAACCACCCGATAGGATGCTCACGTCAGACTTGTCATACAGCCTACGGGATGCCCAGCTATGTAGTAGGTGCTGATAACATTAGAGAAATAAGATGTGATACCCGCCCAAAAGAATGTTGTAGTATGGTGTAGCAAAAGGACAATGTCAACATCAAGTGTAAGTGTGAAGATAGAGGTTAAAAAAATAGTATTATGAGAGCACAATGTTATTGCAATTAGACTAGCAAAGGACAGGGGGGGAAAAAAAAGGAGGTGATCCGGATAAATTGAACCCGAGCTGATGTAGCATTCATGAGGCGCCTGATATGTGCTTGGCCCTGGCATGCATTACCCCTCACCTTCCAACAACCCCAGCTATGACTCTCCCTTTTTAATAAGTGGGGAAACTAAGGTGCAGAGAAGTCCGTCCATTTCCTTGCCATCATCTTTTTTACTGCTTTCTGCTTAAAGGAGCTGCCATCATCTCACGCCAAAATAAAGACAATAGTCTCTGACCTAGTCTCTCTGATCCTGATCCTCTTCCTTGCTCTCCCACCATAGTCTATCCTCAACGGGAGCCAGAGTAATCCTGTTAAAATGTAAGCCAGACAATGTCACTGCTCTGCTCAAAACCTTCCATTCTATCAGAGCATAAGCCACAACCTATATAGTGGCTGATGAGTTGTGGTCGCTAGTCTCCAGTTCCCTTTCTGACTCATCCTTTACCATTCTCCCCTTCGACTCCCTACATTCCAGCCACCCTGGCTTCCTTGCCATTCCTCCAATACACCAGTGATGTTGCTGCTTCAGGGCCTTTGAATTTGCTCTTCCCTTTTGCTGGAATTCTCTTCTCCTAAATATCCATCTGCATATCTCATCACCTCTGCCTTTATTCCAATGCCACCTTCTCAGTGAGGCTTTCCCTGGCCTCCCTATCTTAAAGCACAACCCGTTAAACATTCCTCATGACCCTTCTCTGCTTTTTCCTTCTCTTGAGCACTTAAGAGCACCTAATCATATATATTTTACCTCTTTTTGTTGTTGTTCATTGTCTCTTTCCTCACTAGAATGTCATCTCCAAGGGAACAGAGGTCTTTGTCTGTTTCGTTCACTGCTGTATCCACAGGTCTTGAAATAGTGACGACAAATAGTCACACTCGATAAATACTTACTGCATAAATGCATGAGTACATGAATGGGTGAACATCATCCACCTCATAACGGTGGCTATACCAGTACGATGGAATAATATTTCTAAAAGGGATTCTGAATGTATACAACACTTAAATGTCAGTTGTTTCACATAAAAATTAGATTCTCTTTTGACTTTCAATCCATTTGGTTTTAGATATTTCAGTGGATTGAAGACAATTTTGTGCATGGATTATCAAAATAGAAATTTTTCTTTAAAATAGCCTTTTAAAAGAATTAAATTAGAATTCTGAGAAAACACAGGGTGACGTATTATTACACGAACTTGAATATGTTGTTGGTGATCACACCCTCTCTACCCCATCTCATCACTAACAGCCCACAGACAGGCATTGGTCATAGGGCCTAATGCCAGGATTGTAATGGACTCATTCTCTGCATCAATAAAGAATTTGGAATACCACTTGATTAACTTATATATTTCTAAATTATTAAGAATCATGGAATTTTTAAATAAAAGTCATGTTTACTATATATCTAAGTGTCTGCCAACATAGTGATAGCTATTAATATCAAAGCATCTGGCCAAGCAGAAATCTTTATTTTTTTTTATTGCAAATGAAAGTTACTAGATGCTACAAATTGGATACAGCTCCACATTAAAATTTTATCTTTATTTGAAAAATAACATTTCAGCATTAAAGAACATCTAGTTAAGCACAATGCTTTGCAAAGGATCCTTGTTACAAGATCTAAAGGGATTTGAGGAAAAATCACTCTTGCACTCAAAAGTTCTTTGATTATTCATGTTAATTGAATGCATAAATCTAAAAGTACCAGGCATTACTGAAGGAAATGAAATATTTTAAAGAATGATGACTTACAATTTAAAACATTAATATGGTGCATGCAAATTATATCTTGCAGTGCTGCTAGAAATGGGAAAATGTCCCAAGGAAGAATGTAATCTCTGATGACAGGCAAATTCATGTTATGGCCATCCTCACACTTCTCTGGCGTCATTTATTTACGTTGGTGGTCTGAAAGCAACAGGTTTCTCTCATTATGAGCAGTAATAATGATGGATCCATAAATCACAACATCCCACCATTTCTTCCAGGAAAATGCTTTGTCTTTTCTACAGAATCTCCTGCAATTTGTATCGTGTCAGACTCTTAGTTTTCTCTACCGCTTAGCAAGATGGTTTACCAAGCACAACTTGTTTGGTGTTCTATATGTCAGCACAACTGGACTAAACAGAAGCTTCTTGTTTGTAGGGGATCAAGTATGCCCTCTATAAAACAAGCTGAAAGGAAATGGCTGGTAGGCGCTGTTACCTGTATCTTGCAGCAATAGTTTTTCAACTCCACAAACAGTGGAAGCTTTAGTGTGGAAGCTGTTAGCTCACAAAGCATTTTAAAAGCTCATGAAAATTGCAGTTTTCTGGGCTACTCCTGGTCATGTTGGAATTTTGCACTTACTTTTTGACTACACCAAGCACCTGATAAACAGCTATTGAAAGAATGTACGAATGAACTCCAGTCAGAAGACTCTAAGTCATTAAACATTTATCGAGCAGCTGCTGAGTGCAAGGCGCTTAGACGGCTTCTATGGACATAAAGTTTTTTTTTTTTACTTTAAAATAACTCCACCCACTGAATATCCTTCTTGTCCTATGGCAATAGTTTTAAGAATTTTCAGGGTGATTTGTGGAGGACTTATTGAACAGAAACCACTATTCAAGTATCTAAGCCTGCCATACTATAGTAACAGTACCATGAATTGTATATTCAAATGCATTCAACTAATTCCATCCCTTGTGCTTAAATTCAGGCAAGACTAGGTATTTAAGGTGGGAAGAAAGAAATCAACCAGACTGATTTCAATCCACAGACCTGGCACATGATAATCAAGTGCATTTGTTCAAATACTCTGAAATGTACATGTATCGATAGCTTTTTTCAGTCAAGGGTTTAGTTGGTATCATCATTGTGGTCTGGAAATAATTGGGTTAACAATGTTGGACTAAGCTGAGAGTCCTGGGTTTGTGCATGGACTCTGCCACCATCAAGGTATGTGACTCAAATGGTTTATTTCTCTTGGCCTCAGGTTTTTCCTCTGCAAAATGTGGAACAGCATTTTCATAACACTTATAAAATGTGGCATGAAGGAATTCCCAGTCTTCTTCCTATTCTAAGATCCTTTATTTTCAAGAGTTGCTGTTGGAATGTCTTGATTTCATTACAGACTCTACCATTAACTAGGTGACCTTGCTAAGTCACTAAAAGTACCTACACCTGTCTTCCATCTTTGTTAAACATTGATAAACAGTTGACATCCAAGATCTCTTCTGTCCTAAGACTCAATACATTTTGTCCCCCAACTGTAAAACTTTAACATTTAATTTTAAACTTCACAAGTGAAATAATAAGAAACTGAGGCAATCTTGGCATATCAAATTCAGTAACTATTTTTGTTATGTATGAGCAAATTTAGTCAAAGAAGACCATCATGTCTTGTGGGAAGAAGAGAGACAATGGCTATCTTTTGAGCCCCAAACTGTACTGAATTCTAGAATCCAGCATACAAGTTATTCATCCTTTTAACAAATATTTATTTTGTTAAACAAATGTTATTTTGTTGAAAAGAAAACAGCCAGATGAAAGCAGACCATAAAAGCTTCTGTGGGCAGTTTCCCTTTTCTTCATGCACCCACCTCTGTGCCCAGCCAGACACTTCCAGTGCCTTAGCTCCTTCCTCTCACTTGAGGCTAGTAGCATCACTCCTCTCCTTTAAAAACTTTCAGTCTCCAAATGTCTGCCAGAAGAAATCCAAACTCTATCAGAAACCTCAATGCCTTTTACGACACAATTCTGCTAGTCTTTATTGAGCATGAAGTTGCATCATATTAGAACTCCAGTCTCTTAGACACAAAATAGGGATTTCACAAAAAATAGGAACATTTTTGGGTGAAAATGTATTACATCTGTAAAAAAGTTGATCACGTTTCTATAAGGCACTTGAAATAAGAGTGGATTATCTATGAAAGAATAATAATAATAGCTATTGTTTTATTGAACATTAATATGTGCCTAGGACTGATCCAAGCACTTTGCATATGGCATCTTATTTAATCTTTTCATGATGGTTCCATGAAGTACATACTGGTTATTGTTATCATTTTGTAGATGAGGAAACTGAGTTACAGAGCGGTTAAGCAACTTTCCCCAGATCGTGCAGTTAATATTTGGTAGAGCTGAGATTCAAATTCTGGCAGTCCGACTCCCCTATGCTATGGACAACCATTCTCTGCACAGTATGTCTAGGCTGGAAAACTGGCTTAACATCCAGGAGAATTGCCAAGGTACATTTAGAGGCACAAGAAGTCCTCTGTACCACATAAGTTCAAGCCTTGAGAGTGTATGTCCCATGTGTCAAGTTTTAAAGCTAGAGCAACCCCCTTTGAGAAGAATGGTAATTATTGTATGCTCATGTTATCTTGTTTTTTAAATTTAAAAGAATTGCCAACATGGTCTGTTCTGCTTGCTAAGGTAAAAACATTTACCCTGATTGTATTAATAGGGTAGCAAGAGACCTGCTTAATGAAGGTGTTTATAAAATATGCAAACTCTCTTATTTTTCTCCCCTGAAAATAAGTTTAACCTACCACCTGTCAACTCACATCTCCATAGGGCAATAAATAGTTCAAGAAAGTCTGTTTGAAAGTACTGTTGAGAGCAAAATAACTTTATAAATAAAAATAGACTTCCAATTCTTTATGAGGGAACTTCCCAACAATCACACTAAGTTGATTACAATTAAACCCCTGGTCCCATATTTCAAAAAGATATCTTCCTACAATCCATCAATGCTAGACAGACATCCACTCCAGATATAATTGTTTGACATATTATTTATACCCAATTGTGGTGCCTGTTTAATTCGTCAAAAACAGTATTAATAATTTACATATTTAAAAACAAGAGGTTTCTCATATCATATTTAAAGGTAAAAGGTGAAAGAAAATGCACCATCATTTTGAGAAACTGAGGATACGGTCTACCTTGTGAAATATCTGGTCTTCTATAGAGTTTACCACTGGGGTGAAGCATGCAGGAAAAACAATCTATAAGTAGGCCATGGTCACTTGAGAGCTGGGAGAAAAGTTGTTTGACCTCTGACCTCCTTTATTTGGGGAAGACGTTTCTATATTCCTGCTACTATGACTTAGTTTCTTGACAGCCTTAAAAAGCAATTCATAAAGTAAAAGGAGAAAAGAAGTTTTGTTAAATCCCAATAAAAATAAAGGTTAAAAGTTATTAAATAGAAATATATGAGATTTTAAACAAAAGACAAAAGGTTAGAGCCAATAAGCTGAAAGGTTGCAAATTTTTTAATATAAAAAAAGGTTAAGATAAAAGGCTAAAACCCATGAGATGAAACATTTAAAATAATCAAGTAAATTTGATCAAGGGTCAAGCACAGAAGCACTTAAAAATGAAAACCGTGCACTAAGAAAAGAAAACAATGAGAAAAAATGTATATTTTTCAGAGGAAAAGACAAAGCTCAGAGATTAAGGCGACAAAGGAGAAATAGCAGAAGAGGAAGGAAGGAAAAAATTAGAGGAAAAATCCTACAAGCAGCAAACTACGAGGCAGTGGTGGATTTCAGTGTTATTAGGCGGCCTCATGAGCGTTGGGGACAAAGCGCCATCTAAAACAACCTACAGTCACCCAAAGCCTCAAATCCCACCCCAGACCTCAGCAGAGCAGGAGCTCCCTGCTGCATGTAACTGGGAACCTTTAGGACCACACAATCCCCTTCCAACATGCCACAGAAACTTCCCAAGTCACCACTGTTCCCAATTCATCAGGCAACTTTCCTGCTGTGGCGGCTAGCCTGGTCTTTCAGTGAGAAAGACTTGAGTTGTGTCCCATTCTACTCCTTATTAACTGTGTGACTTTGGGTAAGTTTCTCAGCCTCTCTGAGTCCCACTATCCTTATCTGAGTTGTAAAAATGACAAATGAACTAACAATAACAACACTAACAATAGCAATTGATCTCTGTCTCATTATTATTATTTTCATTATTTTACTTCTAGAGATGGTCCCTGTCAAGCACCAAGCTGTTTCCAGATGCATCTCACTTAATCCTCACACCCATTTATGGTATCATTAGTCGTCCCAGTGTCAATAACATCACCCAAGTCTCCTATGTTCAGAATATTTCCAGCCAGAAACTTACAGAATATCTATCATCAATGGCCTCTATGTAGGTAGCTCACTCCTCTGAATCTCAAATTACAAACCTCTACTGAGAGCAGGTGACAGCTGGGAAGAAAGCACAAGTTCAAGGAGATAGAGCAAACCTCCTGAATGAAGGGAGGCCTGGGCGTGCTGCACAAGTCTTATGTAGGATATGGAAACACTGACTTAATGATATTTCCTTTTCACATTTCAGACTCTACAACATACGCACATTTTCTGTTCAACGCGTTTGATACAGACCACAATGGAGCTGTGAGCTTTGAGGTAAGTCCTAGACTTGCTTTAACATGATTTGACTTCAGACCCACTGAAAGGGATTTAGTCTTTTTAGTGGGAAAATTTGAGTTTGGTAGTTTGGTAATTTTTGTTTTTTTGCTTTTTGAGCCCTTTATTCTCCTTTTTCCTATTATTACGGTAAGAACACTCAACATGAGATCTACCCACTTACCAAACTTTTGAATGTATAATGCACTATTATTGACTGTGGATACGATGTTGTACAGCAGCTCTCTAGAGCTTATCCATCCTGCTTAACTGAAACTCAATGCCGATTGATTAGTAGCTCCTCACTCCCCCTCCCCCAGACCCTGGCACCACCATTCTACTCACTGATTCTCTGAATTTGACTATTTTAGGTATTTCATTTAAGTGGAATCATACAGTATTTGTCTTTCTATGATGGCTTATTTCACTTAGCATAATGTCCTCAGGTTCCTCCATGTTGTCACACACTGTAGAGTTTCCTTTTGTTCTAAAGATCAGTAGTACTCACTTGTATGTATACACCACATTTCTTTATCCAGTCCTCCTTCCATGAACATTTAGGTTGTTTCCACATCTCGGCGATTGTGAATAGAGCTGCAACACAGGAGTGCTATTATCTCTTTGAGATCTTGATTTCAATTCTTTTGGATAAACATCCAGAAGTAGGATTGCTGGATCTTCTGGTAGTTCTATTTTTAATTTTTTGAAGAAGCGCGATACTATTTTCCATGGTGACTGTGCCATTTTGCATTCCCGCCAACAGTGTGCAAGTGTTCCAATTTCTCTATACCCTCATCAGCACTTGTTATCTTTCATTTATTTTTGATAACAGACATCCTGATAGGTGTGAGGTGATCTCTTATTGTACTTTTGATTTGCATTTCCCTGATGATTAGTGACATTGAGCATTTTTTTAATACCTGTTAGCCATTTGTATATCTTCTTTGGAGAAAAGTCTGTTCAAGTCCTCAGCCCATTTTTTAACTAGGTTATTAGTTATTTTTTACTACTGAGTTGCAGGAGTTTCTTATGTATTTGGAAATTAACCCCATATTGGATATATGGTTTCCAAACATTTTCTCCCTTTCCACTGGTTACCTTTTCACTCTGTTGATAGTTGCATTTGCTGCACAGACACTTTTTGGTTTGATGTAATCTCACTTGTTTATTTATTTATTTTTTTTATTGTCTGTACTATTGGTGCCATATCCACGAAATCATTCCCAAGACCGACATCATGAAGCTTTTCCTCTACGTTTACTTCTAGGAATTTTATGGTTTCAGATCTTCCATTTAAGTCTTTAATCCATTTTGCATTGATAACTGTGTATAGTGTAAGGTACGGATCCAGTTTTATCCTTTTTCATGTGGATATCCAGTTTTTCTAACACTGTTTGTTGGAGAGACTATCCTTTCCCCATTGTGTGTTCTTGGCAGCCTTGTCAAAGATCAGCTGACCGTATATTCATAGATATATTTCTGAGTTCCTTATTATGTTCCATTCGTCTGTATGTCTATCTTTATACTGTTTTGATTACTATGCCTTTGTAATATGTTTTGAAATCAGGAAGTGTGATACCTCCAGCTTTATTCTTTTTTCTCAGGATTGATTTGGATATTTGTGATCTTTTGTGGTTCCACATGAATTGTAGAATTGTTTTTCCTATTTCTGTGAAAAATGCCGTTGGGATTTTGATAGGGATTGCATTGAGTCTAAGGATAGCTTTGGGTAGTATGGACGTTTTAGTCGTATTAAGCCTTGCAGTCTATGAACTTTCTATTTGTTTGTGTCACCTTTAATTTCTTTTATCAGTGCTTTGTAGTTTTTGGTATACAAGTCTCTCACCTCCTTAGTTAAGTTTATTCCTAAGTATTTTATTGTATTGTTTTTGGTGCTACTGTAGATAGGATTATTTTCCTAATTTCCTTTTCAGATAGTTCATTGTTGATATATAGAAACTCAACTGATTTTTGTATGTTGATTTTGTATCTTACAACTTTACTGAATTTGTTTATTTGTTTCTAGCAGTTTTTCAATGGAATCTTTAGGATTTTCTATGTATATATAAGATCACGCCATTTGATTTCTTTTTCTTGCCTAATTTCTCTGGCTAAGACTTCCAGTACTATGTTGAACTGAAGTGGCAAAAGTGGGCATCCTTGTATTCTTCCTGTTTTAGAGGGAAAGCTTTCAGTTTTTCACCATTGAGCCTGATGTTAGCTGTGGGCTTTTCATATATGGCCTTTATTGTGTGGAGGTACTTTCCTTCTATTCTTAGTTTGTCGATAGTTTTTAATGATGAAAGCATGTTGAACTTTGTCAATTGCTTTTTCTACATCTTTTGAGATGATCATGTGATTTTTATCCTTTATCCTGTTAATGTGGTGGATCATGTTAATTGATTTTCATATGTTGAATCATCTTTGCATTCCAGGGATAAATCCCACTTGGTCATGCATGTGATCCTTTTAATACGCTGTTGGTTGTTGCTAGTATTTTATCGAGGATTTTTGTGTCTATATTTATCAGGAATATTGGCCAGTAGGTTTTTGTTCTTGTGATGCTTCTTTCTGGCTTTGCTACCAGGGTCATGCTGGCCTCATAAATGAGTTTGGAAGTAGTCCTTCCTCCTCAATTTTTTGGAAGAGTTTGAAAATGATTGGTGTTAGTCCTTTAAATGCTTGTCAGAATTCACCAGTGATGCCATCTGGTCCAGGACTTTTCTTTGGTGGTAAGTTATTGATTACTGATTCAATCTCCTAGTTATAAATTTGTTCAGACTTTGTAATTCTTCACGATTCAGTCTCGGTAAGTTGTATGTTCCTAGGAATTTATTCATTTTTTTTCCAGGCTTTCCAGTCTGTTGGAGTAGAATTGTTCATAGTAGTCGCTTATAATTCTTTTTATTTCTGTGACGTCAGTTGTAATGTCTCCTCTTTCATTTCTAATTTATTTATTTGAATCTTCTCTCTTTTTTTCTTAGTCTAGCTATGGTTTTGTCAACTTTGTTTATCTTTTCAAAAAACAAACTCTCGGTTTCATTGATTGTTTCTACTGTTTTTCTGTTCTCCATTTCATTTATTTTTACTCTAATCTTTGTTATTTCCTTCTTTCTGCTAATTTTGAGCTTAGTTTATTCGTTTTCTACCTCCTTGAGATGTAAGGGTATGTTGTTTATTTGAGATATTTCTTCCTTTTTAATGTAGGTGTTTATCACTATAAACTTCTCTCTTAGTTCTGCTTGATAGTTTTTGAGAGGGGGAAAAAGCCCAAGAACACTTTCTTTCCCTCATTGTTTTGTCAAGAAGCCACTCTTCTCTTTCAAAAGAAGTGCAATTGCAACACACATTTAGTTTTCTTTCTAGTACTTTATATCTGTTCGCACAGGAAAAGCACATTTCTCTAACTGCAGCACCACAATCCCAGAAAGGAAATAATTCAGCCAACATTTACTGACATCTGCTGTGGGCCACGCTGTGGTTGGCCTTGGAAATACAAAGCTGTTACAGTCAGAGCCCTGCTCTCAAAGAGTCAGTAAGTGGAGGAAAAAGAAAGAAATTAATTACAACAAAATGCTGTATTCACAAGCCTGACAGTTTTACAAGGAAATCTCTCTTCAAATTATGTACTTTGAGTGATTTGTACAGAAAACATGCAATTTTGTTCATGAAATACTAAATATAAGCATCTTTAAATTAAATATGTCCTGGATGTTCACATAGCTAAATATATATAATGTCTTATTATATATATTTATATATTTATTTTATATATTTGTATGTATACTGTATATTATTATATATTAAAAAGTATTATTTTATATTTATTATATATGTTTTATTAATTTTATATATATATATTTAGCTATGTGACTATCCAGGACATATTTCATCCTACTGATTCTTATATATAGCATTTCAGGAACAAAATTCCATGATATATATATTATATATATAGTAATGTCATTTATATGGTGCAGAGCATGACATAGATAGTAATATATTTAAATCTAAATGTTGGGAAAATAAAACAAACATTAATTCTGATCAGCTATGAAGACTGTTGCCTTTTATTTTTGTTAGGAAAACTATGGGTAAAATGCATAATGTCTATTTTTGTTAAGCAAACTACATTCTAAATGGTTTTCCTTGGTCTCTAGGGAATAGAATTATTCCTTATTTTACTTTGTAATTAATTCTGGTTTCTCTGTTCAATATACGTGCAATATTGTGATTTTTAATAAGAAATATATATTTGGTCTTGGTCTCCAGTTTCAGGGAGAGTTCCTAAAACACTTGGTTGTAAGCGATGAGAGGGATAGAGGCATCATTTGTTGTGTTAAGGAGGTGACTTTTGGACTCCCCCTAAGGATGGGGACTGGTTGCCAGGAGAATTTTAGAGGATTGGAACGTTCAGTCCTACCCCTGACCTCTGGGAAAGGGAGAGGGGCTGGAGGTCGAATCAGTCGCCAGTGACCAATGATTTAGTCGATCATGCCTAGGTAATGAAGCCTCCATAAAAACCCAAAAGGACAGAGTTCGGAGAGCTTCTGGGTTGGTGAACACATGGAGATTTGGGGAGAGTGGGGTGCTGGGAGAGGGCATGGAAGTTCTATACCCTTTCCCCATACCTTGCCCTATGCATCCCTTCCATTTGGCTGTTCCTGGGTTATATTTTTTTATAATAAACCAGTAATCTAGTAAGTAAAGTGTTTCTCTGAGTTCTGTGAGCTGCTCTAGCAAAGTAATCGAACCCAAGAGGGGTTTGTTGAAACCTCCAATCTGTAGCCCTTCGGTCAGAAGCACAGGTGACAACCTGGACTTGCCTTTGGTGTCTGAAGTAGGGGCAAGCGCAATGTTGTAGGACTGAGCCCTTAACCCGTGGGACCTGACTCCATCTCCTGGTGGATAGTGTCAGAATTGAATTAAATTGTAGGACACCCAGCTAGTGTCAGAGATTGCTTGGTGCTGTGGGGAAATCCCTCCCATACATGGGAATTGGGTTAAGAATCGTTAATATGTGTAATGGAAACAAGTTTATTTGAGGTGTATGCTTTTTGGAAGTAGGGGCGGGTGCATCTTACACATGAGGAGAAATTTCAGTGAGTGCCATGACAAAGGAAAACTGAAGATGGAATAGGACCAACAAGGAAAGATTCCGGTAGGGCTATATCAGGGAAGCCTGCCTGTGGATTCTATAAACTAGGTCTGAAGGACAAGCAGGAACTGGTCAAGGGAATAAGGGCTCGGAATGGGAAGCAGTGGGGAGTGAGGCAGAGCAGAGTAACTTGGGCATGGGAATGAAGAGCATGCATTTGTAAATCACCCAGAAGTTCCTATACAAAAAGGGAGAGCCTTCAGAGAAGGCTGGGGAAGGAGGCAGAGGCCAGTGTGACAAGTGTGAGGCCCTATGCTGAGG
Source organism: Equus caballus (assembly GCF_041296265.1). Classification (NCBI taxonomy): domain Eukaryota; kingdom Metazoa; phylum Chordata; class Mammalia; order Perissodactyla; family Equidae; genus Equus; species Equus caballus. The sequence goes on from NC_091686.1 coordinate 109,334,697, forward strand.
AGGCTGGACTGCCTTGCAGGCGGTGCGGTGAGGAGTCCTTGGGGGATTTTCAGCAGGGAAGTTAAGGTACCAGGGCGATGTTCCTAGAAACGAGAAGTGCGAGTAGCCCCTCTTCATTCCAGGAGTCCAGACAGGAGCTGATGAAAGCCTGCGCTGCAGCTGAGGCATTGAACGTTAGAAGGAGGAAAGGACTTCAAGAGATATTAAAACTAAATTGGCAGAATTATATTTCAACAAACCTTGTCATGTTTAGGAGGGGGAAAGTTCATTTATGCATGACCAGCTACCTGGAAGCAAGGGCTTCGTGGAGTCAGGATGAAAAAATAAAGGTGTAGCCTTCTAAGCTGTCATTCAGTCACAGACCCAGTGACCCCCCCCTCACACACGAGGTCCCCATGCAGACGGAGTGCTGTTGAAATGAAGATCTGGGCCAGGAACCTTAGCAGGTCGTCTCACAGAACTTAGCCAAGAGCTATCACTGAGCAGACAAGAGTAGAAGCCTGCGGTGGCTGAGTAGAAGGTATGGACTGAGAAGCCTGCAGGGGTCAAGGCCAGGGCAGTAGAGTATAACCCGGAATCCCGATGTGGCCGCAGCAGTTAGTGAGGGAACGGGGCACGTGTGACAGGGTCAAAGTACCAGACCCCCATAAGGTTTCTTCTGCTGATAGCAGCTTATGCTCGCCCCCTGATAATATCATGCTAGTGTTTACTGCGCTTTACCAACAAGAGGAATTCCAGCACAGCCCTAGTTTAGCTATAATATGGGAGTAAAGGTTCCACTTCACCTAGTAAAAACTTTTACAACTGTTTTGCAGACAATGAGTAATGCAAAAACTGCTAGTGATTTCATTACTTGAAATTACCTATGTAGCAGAAATGTACCATCAGTTACCTATAACACATGGTATCTAATTTCACATGTAAATTTAGTCCAGTGTTAATGACAGGGGTCATGCATAACGTTATTATAATATTTATGTAAAATTCTGGTCATTGTGATGAATGGTGATTATAATTTGGGAAATTAGTTGTAATGGCTATATATTATAAGCATTTTGGTAAAGTGGGTTTCCTTTAAAGGCAAACTAACGGTTAAATTAATAAATGTTAAATCAAAATAAAATTGAAACCTAAGCTATTGCAGTTATTTTCTAAACTGATTAGCTACTTCGAAAATCTCTAGAAAACAGAAGCGATTAGGCAGTGAGCATATTCTGAGTAGCAGTAGCATCCTGGGAGGCACAGCGGAGACTATTCTGATTTTACAATAAAGGGAAATGGAAGTTCCGCTAAATTTGCTTAAACTGGAAGGACAGAGTGAATAACACAGGAGGGGCCCTGGATCGAGATATGACTGGATCCCATTTCCACTTTGTCATCCAGTGGCTGTGGGACCCTGGGCTGGGTAGTTAAATCCTCTGGGCCTTAGTGTTCATGTCTGTAAAACATCAGCAAGCAAAGCTACCTCACAGGGTCATGAAAGAGTGGAAAAGTAATAATGGCGGTACAGGGCTTGGCTGGTACCAACATGCTCGATATTTACAAGATGTCACCCACAGCAGTTACAATGTGGGAGATGTTTCTAACAAAGCCAATTAATCATGATCTTGGTCATATTATTAAACAGTGATCTCATGTCATTGAACATATTCAAGCAAAGGCTGAATGACTGCTCTGTCCATGATGCTATGAAAGATAGTTCTGTGTCTAATTATATAATAAGCACTTATTACATGTCAGTCACTATACTGTTTAAAAATAATATTATCAATTAGTAATAGCTACACAAAATAATGCTAACTGACCCTTGTTTAGCACTCATTATGAGTCAGACGCTGTGCTGAGTGAATTACGTATACTAATTTATTTAATCTTCTTGGGTACTGCTATTATCTCCTTTTTAGTAAATGAGAAAAGGGCATCCCTGAGAAGTTAAGCAACTGCCCAAGTTCACACAGCTAGAAAGCAGGAGAGCCAGGATTCAAACTCAGGCAATGTGGCCCTAGAATGCCTCTCTCAGCAGCTGTGCTATCCTGCCCGTGAGGTGTACATAGATCCCAGTCCCTCATCTGAAATCCTCTGAGCCAGTTGAGTTTTGTCGTTGAGAGTCTTGCAGATTTCAGAAAAGTAATGCTGTGCACATGCTCTATATTTAATGTCTCCAGCGGGGTCTGCAGCATGCTAAAATTAAATGTGTAATATTTGTGCAGCAAAAATACGATAAATGACAACGGTGGCAGAGCTGCTACTGATCACCAATGTCCCTGTGCTCCACCTTGTGAGCACGTGACTAGCCATATTCCCAGCCTCTCCCGCAGTTAAGTGGAGACATGACTGAGGTTTTATCAATGGCGTGTGGGATGAGGTGACCATGGCTCCTGCCTCTCTCTTCCCATCTGCGGAGACTGTGAGCTCACATACTTCGGTTGGCCTTGCAACGAAGTGGAAGGAGCCTGGATCTCTGAATGACTGCATGGAGCAGAGCCCCCTCCCAATGTGTTTCATTGTATTTGAGTGACAAATAGGCTTAAATTGTGCTAAGCCACTAAGACTTGGAAGTAGTGATATAGCTGTTATAATGTCCTCTTATTAATGTGATAGATAAGATAAATGATAGATAATACATAGATGGTAGATCAGATAGATATAGAGATGGATGATAGATTGATAGATATTAGAAATAGTTTCATGTCAGTTCACTTCAGGTTTTGCCACAAATGAGTTTTGGCACCAAAATTTACCTCCTCTCTCTGTCTTCACAATAAAGATTTTTTTGCTTTTTAGTTTACCAGAAATATTTTGGAAGGAGGTGATGAGCTGCAGATAAAAAGTAAAGGACTTGGGGACCCTGCTGGTGGCACAGCTGTTAAGTTCACTCCTTCCGCTTTGGTGGCCCAGAGTTTGCTGGTTCGGATCCCGGGTGCAAACGTATGCACCACTTATCAAGCCATGCTGGGGCAGGCATCCCCAGCATGATGGAAGCAGAGGAAGATGGTTACGAATGTTAGCTCGGGGCCAGTCTTCCTCAGCGAAAAGAGGAGGATTGGCACAGATGTTAACTCATGGCTAATCGTTCCCCACAAAAAATAAATAAATGAAAATAAGGGACTTGTATTACTATTCACTTGTTAGAGATGAGGAAACCAAAAGTTAGAGATTAAGTGACTTGTCCAGAGTCATTCAATAAATGGAAGGACCAGGATTGAACTCTAGCTCTACCCAAGTCTCTTAACCCTATGGTTTTAACCAGTGCTCAAAAAACTTTTCTGTAAAGGGCCCAATTATAAATATTTTCTATTTTGCAGGCCATACAGTCTCTGTTGTACTTACTCAGTTCTGCTGTTTTAGCACAAAAGCGACTGTAAGCAAATTCTAAATAAATGAGTATAGCTGTGTTCCAATAAAACTTCATTTAGAAAAATAGATAGTGGCTCATGTTAGACCTCTGAGCCATAATTGTCCCCCCGCCCCATGGAGGGGGAGGCTGAGCCACGATGTTCGCTAGATGATGTCTCAGATGACATTCTATGATTTGATTACCAAGAATCAACATCAACTTTTACAACTGCCACTCAGGAATCCATCCCATTCACAAAAATCACTGATTATTGACACAATTCTTGGCTGTACTATCAACCCTGAACCTTTGCCACCATTTCAAGTTATCTTCTCTCCGACATTACCACCATCAGGCGATGCATGCCTCTGAGCATGCCCCGAATGGTCAGTTTACTTGAATTATTGAGGCTGACCTGCCATGTGTTTTTCGTCTGGAATAGCTATACTTGCTTACCTCAGGTAATGGATGACGACATCAGGGCTAGCACAATTCAGGGCTTCAAGAAAACTCCATTCACTGACAATCCAATTCATACAGAATAAATGTGAGCGGCATCCCCTGGAGACATGACAAACCTATAAAGTAATCTCTTTGTCATTCTCACTGATGAAATAAAATGTTTTTCTCCCCAAATATGAGTTATGATTATGGGAAAAACTCCTTTCTAGGATGAGTCATTTTGTCAAATTAAATAGCTCTTTTCTTTTAAGATGTCAGCCATCAGGGGGAATTATTTAGGCAATGTTACCAATAGGTATAAAATTCCATTTTATCAGGGTTATTAATCATTAAGTTTTATCCTTCTTGTATCCCTCAGCACACACATGCACGCGCACGTGCGCTCACACACACACACACACACCCCCCCCTATACATCCTGTACACATAATTCTGTTCTTCCTGTCTAGTGATCATTCTAGGGAGCTTCGCTCTATTGAAGTAAAGTAAAAGGTAGCTTAGACATCTTTTCATTTCATTCATTTATTTAACAAGTATTTATTGAAGACTACTACATGCCACACATTCTTCAAAGTACTAGGGATACAACAGTGAACAAAAGATACGTTTTTATCCTCATGGAGCTTATGTTTTCTCATTTTCATGACTAATTTCTGCAGAATCCAGCTGTTCTCACCAAGAGGGTTCTTTAATCTGAGCCCCATCCATACATTTCTATTGATTCCCAAGGAATGTGGCCATGCTGCATGTGTCCAAGATTTTGCTTGTCACCCTGTCATTCTGGCCTGCTCCTTCTCTGTAATCTTGCCATGGAGTATCCAGCTCCTTCTGCCACTTCCTGTGGTCCCCAGGGCATGTCCTTTGAATACCCCATAGTGCGTGCTGCAATGTTTAATGAAACTTGAAGAAGATTATTACAAGATAGACAAGAGAAAAGCACACAATAAAGATCTCTATCTGCTCCTACAGTCTGAAGGTCATGTCCTTCTTTTGTTAAATTCTTTCTTTTTTCTTTTTCTTTTTGCTGAGGGAGATTCACCCTGAGCTAACATCCACTGCCAATCTTCCTCTCTTTTTCCTTTTCATGTGAGCCATCACCACAGCATGGCCACTAACAGATGAATGGTGTAGGTGTATGCCCAGGATCTGAACCTGGGCTACCAAAGTGGAGTGCACCGAACTTAACCAACAGGCCACTGGCGTTAGCCCTTTAATTCGTTTTTTACATAAACTTTTTATTTTAGACGAGTTTTATGTTTTCAGAAAAATTGCAAAGGTAGTACAAGAGTCCCCACACAATTCACACCCAGTTTTCTCTATTATTATCATTGTGTATTAATATGATAAACTTGTTATAATTGATGAACTAATATCGATACACTATTTAACATAAGTCCATGCTTTTTTCAGATTTCTTTAGTTTTTACCTAATGTCTGGGATTTTTCTTTCTTACATAATTTCTGTTCCAAGATCCTATATAGGATACTATATTGTATTTATTCATCATGTCCTTTTAGGCTCCTCTTAGTTGTGACAGTTTTTCAAACTTTCCTTATTTCGATGGCCTTGACAGTTTTGAGGAGTACTGGTCAGGTGTTTTGTAGCATGTCCCTCTGTTGGGATTTGTCTGAAGTTTTTTCTTATGATTAGACTGTGGATATGTGTTTTGGAGGAAGACCACAGAAGGTGCCATTTTTTATCACATAACATTAGTGGAACATACCATCAACATGATTTATGGCTTGACATTGACCTCAGTCACCTGGTTGAAGTAGTGTTAGCCATTTCTCCACTGTAAAGTTACTCTTCTTTCCCTCTTTCCAAACTGTACCCTGTGGAAGGAAGTTATGCACAGACCACACTTAAGGATTGAGAATCATTCTCCACTGTTTTGAGGGTGGAGTAGCTACATAATTTATTTGGAATTCTTCTGCATGGGAGATTTGTCTCCTCCTCTCCATTTATGAATTTCTTCAATCAGTTCTTTATGTCAGTATGGACTAATGGATATTTATTTTATACTTCGAGTTATAATCCAATATGACCTTATTTATTTTGTTGTTCCAGTTGCTCCAGCTTGGCCACTGGGAGCTCTCGGTTGGCTCCTGTGTCCCTTCAGCATATCCCCAATATCGTGGTTGTTTTTTTCTTTTTTCTTTTGTTTTGTTTGTTTCTTTGATCACTTTCTTACTTCCTGACGCTACAAGATGCTCCTGGCTCAGCCTGTATCTTTCCTGCCCCAGTCCTAGAATCAGTCACTCCAACATCCATGGAAGCTCTAGAAATCTCTTCTCATCTAAAAGGGCTCAGACACAGGGTTCAGATCCAGACTGTACCACTTCTAGCTCTGATTCTGGGGCAAGGTCCTCCATCTCCCGTGCTCAAATTTCCTCAATTTAAAGTGGAAATAATAATGGTAGATACCTCACAAGGCTGTTGTAAGATTAAATGATGGATCTAAAGAGTTTAGAAAACTGCCTGGCACATAGAAAATGCTCAGTTAACGTTAATGATCCGGGTTAACACCTGGTCAGCCTCTGCAAATTGATCTTTCTCTCTCTCTCAGTCCGTTTCAGTGTTCCTGGGCGTGTAACTGTTGCTATTCTTCTTTAGCTGATCTTATCTTGTCATAGCATTCAGTCACACATATATTCACAGATTCGTTCAGTTTCTCTTTTTAGAACTTAAGGCCATTTTCTAATTAATTTATGCAGTAATTTTATGGCAAGAATTATGAATTTCTGGTACTTTCAAATGTCCTACAAAAGTTATTCGTAAGTAATTGAATTGCGATCACTATGAGCCACTGTTCCATATCATCCCACAATTATGTCACCTGCTACCAAAAAAAGGGATGTGGCATACGTCTGTATATACTGTTCTGTATAACCACAGCTCATCGCTTAAGTTCTTAGTCAGACTCAGAGCCTGGGCTTCGAGTCAGAGCCCTGGGTTCAATTTCCAGCTCCACTGCTCACTGGCTGTCTGCCTTAACTCAGTCACATATTTTCTCTGAGCCGCCGTCTGTAGTACAAAGACAACAATCCTATTCCCTATGGTTGCATGAGGCTGACATGAAATAATGCATGGAAATTGCCTAACACAGAGCCCCACACACTTATCAATAAACTGCAGCCATTATTACTATTAAATTTCTGTGCTCCCAGCGCCCTTTAACCCAGGAATTCCACTTCTTTCCTAAGGAAATAAGTCAAAATGACAGGAAATACAGAGAAATGTTTACCATAACATCTTTTATAATAAAGAAAAATTTAAATTAATTCACATATCCAACAATAGGAAATAATGGTTAATAAATTATAATATATCCATATGCAAAGCAGTATTTCGAATTCCAGGTTGCAGACATTAGTAGGTAGTAAAATTAATTTAGAGATTAATGACCAGAATATTAAAAAAATTAGTGGAAGAAAAACGGAAAGGAAATATCAGAGTAAGAACTTTGGTTTCTGTGTATAATTGTGTGTGAGTATGTGTGTACTAGGTTTCCATTTAAAATGGAATTCTTATTGTGGTTTTGGGTCCAAAATGCTCAAAAGCCACTATGATAGTATTGTTAGGTTTAACCATATGAAATTACTATTCTTGGCAAATATGATAAAAAATATTGGCAATTTCATAAGGTTCAACTTAATATGTAGTTAGTTAAATGATACCAATGTGAATTTTCAGTGATGCATAAAAAGCTTATCATTTTCAGTGAAATATTCAGATTTTTATATATATCATATGACTTTTACTATAAATATATGCTCAAGTATGCATAAAAAAGATAGACTGGAAATGTCCAATGTGAATAGGTAACAGAATTACGTGTGATTGCAGTTTTTTTACATAAGTCAAGCATTATATTTATGTATACATTATATATTTATGTATGAATTATGTTTAAAAAATCATTAATTTTTAATGGCCTCCAGCGAGATCAAACCAAAGAACGTTCCTCTAACTTAGTTTAATGTGGTTGTAATCACCTTTTAAGACACTAAATTACCTAAATAGACAGTTTTGTCTATCAACCAAAGTAAGTATATTACATCTTCTAAGTGGTAAAATTAGACTACAAGTCTTTCTTGGGAAATAAACTTCTTGTTATTTTTTAGACACGTTGATACCTTTTACAAGCTCCAAACAAATGCAAACTTTAGGTAGTACCTGAAATTGTATCTTTCAAATAATTTAAATAGTAGCTCAACCACTGTAGAAGTTTAACCCCAGTCAAGGAGGTCATACCAGAAACAATAAACAACCTTAAAAGATTTTATGAAACTCTGTAAGCAAGTATAAAATAAGAAATATACTAAACATATGTGTGACTTTCCTTATCAAACCTGTCACTGCCTAGCTAGTTAACATCTTTAACCTTTGGCGAGTCACTTAATGTTTTCCAACCTGTGAACAGGACTGTTTGTTGCAAATACTCACAAATGCGTGATTCTACGCCATGCTGCTCTTTGAGTGGCAGGTGGGGAAGCAGGAAGATTAATGTTCCTGGCATAGCAACCAGTAGTAAGGCAGTAAGTAAAGGTTTGGTAGATAAACAAAGCTCACTACTGAACAAGACTGGGTCATTATAAAGTCAAATCTTTATGCCTTTTTCCTTGATCACAAGAGAATGGAAACCAGAGTTCAGTGCCGATCCCCCTTATCATTTTTATACATTAAGGAACCGATGCAACCTTCTTTGACAGATAAAAGTATGGTGATTGTGCAAAGTACTTCTGATATTTTTTTTTTTTTAAGGCTTGCAACTTCCTGCTTGACAGATTTCAATTACCATTCAGAAAAGCATGGAGTAAAAACTGTATAAGCCACATTGAGTTTCTCATTTTTCTTTTGCGCAAAATAAGGAATCATTCTTGTTTTGAAATAACTGTTTATTGATATCATCCTGCAAGATGGTATATTAGAAGAAAGAGGGGTGCTCAAGCTCCATAGCTATCTTTGAATGTAAGTGGTTTCAGGATAGATGGTATTTAGGAGGAAGATGTGAATTAGGTGTCAGCTTGTGAATCAGGATATCTTGCTTCACAAACAATACAAAAATCATACACTAACAAAATACGGTGCTGACTTTATTCGTTCACAGGAGCAACAAGTCCAGATGTAGGGGTAGCTACAACTTAAGGGTGGGCTCCCTTGTGCTCGCAAGAAGATGCGTCAGCTCCAGGTCTCCAGGCTTGACCGATCATGTCAAGCAGGGAGGGGAGAGCATCTCTGTTGTAGCAATCCTAGCAGGAGTGCTAAGAATCACTCATAGATGTGGCAGGGGTTCAGTCACATGTCAACTACAGATCCAATTGTCTTGACTAAAAGGATAAAATGTGCTTCCTGACTTTCCCCGGTCATGGCACCATCACTAGAGCCAGAGATGGAAGGTGCTTCCCCAGAACTAGATGAAGCACCAAATGGAAATTAGGGGCCTACAAGGGAGGTAAACAAAGTCCACAAGTGACTTTGAACTGCTGTCTTTAAATCTTTCATTCTTCCTCTTGTCTATTTGGCTTTGGGGCCAGTAACAGTGATGATTCTTGTATGCTAATGGTTCTCAAAGTGTCATCCTTGGACCAGCAGTATCAGCATCTCCTTGGAGTTTGTTAGAAATGTAAGTTCTTGGGCCCTACCCCAGACCTAATGAATCAGAAACTCTGGGAGTGGGTCAAGCAATCTGTGTTTTAGCAAGCCCTCCAGGTGATTCTGCGGCAAGTTAAATTTTGAGAACCAATGCTCCAAGCATGTCTACAAAGACTTTGTATGCAGCCTCCCTTTTCAACTAAGGGCATATAACTATTACTAGTGATTTGAAGCAACAGATAAGGTTTATATTAACCTCATCTGGCCTTACACAATTGTCCAGCAATCTTTCTCAGATGAGCTTACCTTCCCAGGCTGTGCCGTGACTATTTTATACCTTCTTAAAAAGCCAAAGCTTATAGTTTGCAAGTTGCATACTGCACAACTCCAAAGGGTGTCCTTACCTCTTAATTATAGTAGATTATATAGTACAGGTTTATACATATATTACAACAATTTTTCAGAAGATGCCTGGAAAATATTTCGAGGGAGGTCCACCTTCCTATAATTTGCACAAGTGAACTTATTGTACAGCGGTAAGGCTGCCTCCTTCAGTCTCCTCAAACCATTGATTCTCACCCTTTTGCCACGTCCTTCACTTCTCAAGCAGACACCGTTAAAGCTATCAGATGGGGACTCACTCATCTTCCCACCTCTTACCAGCTATTGGTGTCTGCACCACATCTCCCTCTTTCTTCTGTATCAGATGAGGAAATGTACCTCCTCCCTTCACAGCTCGGATCACCTACCTGCATTTGGATCCCTCCCACCTTCTCAGTCTATTTCTTATCCTCCCTCTTTCTCACATGCACATCTTTAGTATTTTCCTCTTTTTAGGTTCTACCTTTCAGTATTCAAAGTGCTCATCTTCAAAATCTCTCCTGCAGTTCCATATTCCTCTTCAGCTGTGGTCTCTTCCTCTGTCTTCATTTACAGACAAGATGGGTGGGTTTTCTGTGTAGTTTCCTCAGTCCCTGGTGACCTCCATGTTGCTGATCCAGTGAGCAGTTTTCAGTCCTCAGCACCATCTTGTATCAAGATGAACAATCCCTTCCTAGTGAAATGCTCTCTTCTCCTGACTTCTCTTAGCTCTTTAGCCACTTATTTTCAAGATCCTTTGCCAGCTTCTCTTCTTCTCTCTGCCGACGATACACTGGAATTCTTTGTGGGCTTCTTTTGAGTCCTCTTTTTCTCTCACTCTAAATTTTACCCTGAATAAAGATGGGAAGAAAAGTAGATATGGTTATCCAGCTGTCACAGCACCATTTGTTGAAGAGACTATTCTTTCCCTATTGTATGGTCTTGGTACCTTTGTTGAAAATCAGTGGCCATAGGTATTTGAGTTTATTTCTGGGTTCTCAATTTTATTGCTTTTGTCTGTATGTCTATCTTGATGCCAGTGACACACTGTTCTCTAGCTTTATAGTGAGTTTTGAAATCGTGAAGTGTGAGTCCTTCAACTTTGTTTTTCCTTTTGAGTATTGTTTTGGCTATTTGGGCCCTCTTGCAATTCCATATGAATTTGAAGATCAGCTTTTCCAAAGGTCAATGGTCATTCTTGATAAATTTTTAATAAAATGTAAATTGTATAATTCTTTAGAAATTTAACTAGACATAGTCTCATTAAATTCAGTAACAAAATGAGGATGTCTATTGTCATTGTCATTATGTAGTATTGTTCTGGAGATATTATTCAATACAGTTAGAAAAAATAAAGTAATTAACAATATAAAAATTAGAAAGAATAGGAAAAATTAACTCCATTTGCAGCTAATATGATTGCATACATGAAAAACCCAGGAGAATCAATTGAAAAAATATCATATACAGTAGGAATACTCTGTTGGCAGCATACGAAATTATTATATGGAAAACAATAGCTTTAAAATATATAAGCAAGACTAATTTAGAATATGTAATAGAAGAAAAACCTTCATTTATAGAAGCAACAAAAGGATTAAAATACCTAGAAATAAATACAACTAAGAAATGTGAAAGAACAATTTGGAAAAAACAGAAAGGCCTAAAATATACCAGAGTTTGGTATAATGAATAATGTCTCGCCAAAAATGTCTACATGCTAATTCCTGGAAATTGTGAATATGCTGAAAGGAGCTTTGCAGATGTGACTAAGGATCTTGAGATGAGGAGATCATCCCAGATTATCTGGATGGGCCCAATATAATCCTACAGGACCTTGTAAGAGGGAGGCAGGAAGATCACGGTAAGAAAGAGGAGACATGACAAGAGGAGCAGAGGTTAGAGTGATGTGCTTTGAAGATTGAGGAAAGGGCTGCAAGCCAAGTAATGTAGGCGGCCTCTAGAAGCTGGAAAAAGCAAGGGAACAGATTCTCCCTCTAGATCCCTTGAGGGGAATGCAGCTCTGCCTCCATCTTGATTCCAGCCCAGTGAAACCCACTGCAGACTTCTGACTCCAGAACTGTAAGATAATAAACATGTATTATTTTAATCCACTGAGTTTGTGGTAATTTGTTATACTCAGTGACAAAAATGACTAGGACAAGGGAAAGGTATCCTATAGTCTTGAATAGGAAGACTCATCAACGTGCTGTTGTCAGTTCTGCCAAAGATGATCTGTTGATTTACCTCGAACCCTAAAAATACCCCACACGTTTATATGTATACACACACACACACACACACACACACACAAGATTCTTCAAAAGGTCATATGGAATATTAAAACAAGGAAAAATAAAAAGAAAATAGCTGAAAAGGAAGAATGATTAGGAGGAAATAGCCCTAATATCTATTAAAATTACTAAAATGTTTTAATAATTGAAACAATGTAGTAGTACATAAACAGATATATTAATGAAATAAAATAGAAATTCCAGAAATATAAACAAGTACATAGAGGAATTGAGGATATGATAAATCTTACATCTCAAATCAGTGGAAAATAAATAATATTGTGAAAAACCAGATAACTATCTAAAAACATTGGATAAATTCCAAATTGAATAAAGATTTAAATATAAAAAAATAAGCCTTAAAAGTTCTAGAAAACAAACTTGGTAGTATCTTTCTATGGCTTCAGAATGGGGAAGCCCTTTTCAGTATGACATAAACCAAAAGACATAAATTAAAAGATGGACAAGTTCTAGAATATAAAAATAAAAAGATGCCTACTTTACAAAAATCAACATAGAAAAATCAAAAGAAATGACAAACTGGGAAACAATACTTGAAGACATATCCCAGACAAGGACTAATTTTACTAATATGTGAAGAATTTCTATAAACCAAGACTTTTGAAAAAATTGTTCAAATTTATTCATAAGAGAATAAATGCAAATGTAAGTAATTTGAGAAAGAAATAGTTATCTATAAAATTGGAAAAGGTAAAAGTTTGATACCATATAATATTGACAAGTTACAATATTCTTATATATAGATTTTGGGAGGGGACAATTTGGAAATAACTTGTAAAATTTACAAATGTTCAAATCCTTTGACCCAGCAATTCCACTCCTAAGCACTTATCCTACAGATATACTTGTTCAAACATAAATTATGTATATATGAGGTCACTCTTTGTTTTTAATAAGATTGGAAATCTTTATTCATCGATGGGAGATTGGTTAGATAAACTATGGTACATTCATACAGACTATGCAACAGTGAAAAAGATTGGAATTATTTCCAAGATTTATTGCTAAGTGGAAAAAGAAAAAAGTACAGACTATCATTTGTGTAAAGGGAGGAGGAATATGTAGAAATAAATATGCCTTGTACATGTATATGCACAGAAATTCTTTGGAAGTAAATACAAGCTACTAATGTCAGCTGTCTACAGGGAAAGAAATAGGGTGGTTGAGGTCCAAAAATGAGAGGAAGAGTTTTTCACCAAATATCTTACATATTTTTAAATTTTGAACTACATGAAAGATACCTATCTAAAAAAGTTTAAATTTTTGTTTTGTTTTGTTTTTAGAAATTCAGACAAGAAAATAGCTTTATAAAATGATGGAATGTAGAAATGTAGAGAGAGAATGCAAATTCACGCAGAAGGCCACTTCTGGATTTTCCTTCTGCTCTTTCATTCCTATCTAACCATGAATTGTCGACTCTGTGTGAGCTCAAAATTCACCACGTTGTAATGTTAACTCTGCTGTACAGAACAACAAATATATATGAATTTGATCAAGTTAATCTGGTTTGTCTGCAATGTAATCAAACCAGCCTAATCATGGTATTGGCTGAGGGCTCCATTTACTTGACAAACACTTACATAGCCAGTGCCCTTGCCAGACACTAAAATAAGCAGCTTAACTCTTTTAATTGTCATAAAAACTTTAAGAAGTAGATACTATAATCTCCATTTTACAGATTTGAAAATTGAGGCAAAAGGATGTTGTCTGATGACACAAGGCTATCAAGTGACGTAACTAGAATTTGAATTCAGCAGTCTGGCTTCCAGCTGCATGCTCCGAACCCCTGCCCGCATGCACATTATAACTTGATGGCTAAATAAAGGTTAAAATTGGCCCATATCTTATGGACAGCCCACGTTTCTTGTTAGCAGATCTTTTGCATGAGAAATGTGTTATGTGCTTGTATTTTAAAAGATAATATTAGATTCTTTTTAGTAAAAGAACTGTGTGCACTTGTGGAAAGACAATTACTACTTATAGCATGCATCTTGCTGTTTGGGGTCTGTTCTGAAACAATTGCCAGTTCCACAGTTGATATAAGTCACAGTTTCCAATTAGAAGATGCGAATGGTAAAACACTATGGGGGGGGCGGGGCTTATGCCCACCCATGACTCTGAGAAACAGATGACCAAGAACACATTGATCATCTTCATGAATACATGCCTCAAAATCAGAGGGTTGCAACCCTTGCTTCCCTTTTTTTGAGAAAGAAATTTTGTCAGAGTTTATTGTTTTAGAAATTTCACATCAAATTGTATTTTTATTTCCTTTCAGGATTTCATCAAAGGTCTTTCCATTTTGCTTCGGGGGACAGTACAAGAAAAACTCAACTGGGCATTTAATTTGTATGACATAAATAAAGATGGCTACATCACTAAAGAAGTAAGAAACGCCTCACCAACACAGCTCTCCTTTGAGCCTTTTTCATTTTTTAACTTCAAAATGTTGAACAGTTGCCATTATTAATTAGAAAATCACTTTTTCAGGATGTCTAAAATATTTTTTGTGGTGGTGGAGAATACAACACAAAATTTATAATGGATAGGAATAGTTTATGGTGAATCTGCAAAGTGAATATAAAATGCATAAGGATTAAACCCTTGTTTCCTAATGTCATTTTAATAAATACCGTAAATGGAATAAAGACCGTGGTTGGAACTAGATAGGAAGAAAATGTATCCAAACCATGTTAGACTATTTGGCATGTAACGTTTTTTCCCCACCGTGTAACGTGGTCTTTATGGAAACAGATGCAATGTTAAAATCATATGGATCATGCAATGACCTGTATTGTGTGGGAAATGACCTGATGCAATAGTGAGGCCCCCAAATAGACTTCTAGGAAGACAGGCTCACAGACCAAATTAAGATGCTCATATCAACCGGTTTATTAAATCAATTTAAAACATAGTGAGAAGCAAGGGAAAATGGATGGAGCAATTTAGTCAATTTAGGATATGGTGCAAGTGGGGTTGAAGGACCGTATTACCTGAATCCTGGGTGTGCCTCAATGTCTAGATGTCCTGTCTTTCTCTCTGCCTCACTTGCTTTCCTCAGAGTTGAGTTTAGAGCAAGAGGCCCCTCAAACAAAAGGTACCTTGGGCCAATGACGTGAACTTGCTCTACTGAGGACACAGGGACAAGCGCACCTGACCACAGTTATAGCATGACAATTAACCTGATGAATGGCCATGGGTTTCATTTGTGTTTCTTGAGCAGAGGACATAGAGCCAGAACGTTTTTCACCAATAAGTGGCTGAAGTAAGAGCTCATGAATGTTAAGTGTTCACGTATATTGAGAATATCCTGGATAGTTAGTGCCTTTTGTATATTTGGTTTACAATGAACGTTTAGTACTCAGGTGCCTCCAGAATGTTAGATATCTCTGATTTCTTCAGTCCCTTTCTATGTTTAACACAAACATACTATTCTTACTATTTATACCTAACACATCTCATGAAGTCTCCCTGTGTCGAACAAACTTCTAGCTACTTATATATACTCAAAACATGTTAAGAGGTTTCACCTATGATTTACAAACTACTTTATCATTTATAACAGAATTGAATACTCTCAAAAGTAAATGTCTATTACATCATAATATCAACTTAATCCAGATTTTTATGTGAAAACTTCAATATGAACAAAACAAATGTAAACAATAAGTCTGAATGTTTAAATAATTAGATATTATTTTTACTAAGAGTAAAAATGGCAAGTCAAAAACCAGATTTTGTTTTAATAAAAAAATTAATAAAATTTCAAAATATTTCCCAGGGTCTTAATATTTATCGACTAATCTACATATGTGACTTCTTTAGTTAAAGCCACAGTAGGAAAAATACAATGAAAATTCCTTTTTATTCTTTTTTTAAAGATTGACACCTGAGCTAACAACTGTGGGCAATCTTTTTTTTTTTTTTCTGCTTTTTCTCCCCAAATCCCCTGAGTACATAGTTGTATATTTTAGTTGTGGGTCCTTCTAGTTGTGGCACGTGGGATGCCGCCTCAACACGGCCTAATGAGCAGTGCCATGTCCGCGCCCAGGATCCGAACCACCGAAACACTGGGCCACTGAAGTGGAGCATGTGAACTTACCCACTTGGCCACAGGGTGGTCCCTGAAAATTGTAACAAGCTTTGAGACTTATCAGTTAGTTTTAGTACAATTCTAATGATGTGGAGTTAATTTATTTATTTATTTATTTTTTTTTTTTTTGGTGGGGAAGTTTGGCCCTGAACTAACATCTGTTGCCAATCTTCCTCTTTTGCATTTTTTTCTCCCCAAAGTCCCCAGGACATGGTTGTACATCCTAGTTGTAGGTCATTCCAGTTCTTCTATGTGGGATGCCACCACAGCATGGCTTGATGAGCAGTGCATAGGTCCATGCCCAGGATCCGAACCGCTGAACCCTGGGCCTCTGAAGCAGAGCATGCAAACTTAACCACTTAGCCATGGGGCTGGCCCCCATGTGAAGTTTTAGTCTCAATAAATAGAAGTTGATAATCAACATATAACATACATAACAGCTAAATAAAACAAAGATCATTTATGTGAAGTATATGGAAGTCCAAACGTTAAACCAGGATATTTCTTTGCAGATCACATTAGGTATGTGGGAAATTGCTTCATTTTGAAACCAAGAGCAGAATTGATACTTACATTCTGATTGTGTTGCTTTTAAGGCATAAAGCTGTTGCCTTTTCCTCTGGGACAACCCGAGGCATTTAATGAATCAAAGAAAGATGAAAAATTTGAAATTGAGTAGGGATAATCTGTCAAAGCTTCTCAGAGTTGTTTCTTCATACATTGCATGCAGCCTCATGTGCGTGCCTTTTACTTTTCAGGAAATGCTTGATATAATGAAAGCAATATACGATATGATGGGTAAATGCACATATCCTGTTCTCAAGGAAGATGCTCCCAGGCAACATGTCGAAACATTTTTCCAGGTAGGAATGCCACAGAAGTCGGAGAAGGAGTGAAACTAAGAGTAAATTTCCTGATGTTTGCAAAGCATCATGATGAATCAAAAGAATGCAAAGAAAAATAATTTTTACTAAAAGGGACAAAACAATAGGATATTTACCATCACAGTAATTTAGTAAGTTTGATTTTGAATTTATTATAACACTGATAACTATACTTATTGAACATTCACTATCTCCTAGATAGAATGCTAAGCAATTGCCATGTTTCATGTGTGTTTTTTGTTTTCATTCAATTCTCAAAACACCCTATGAGGTTAAAAATTCTCACCAGCCCCATTTAACAGATGAAAAACCAAGGCTCTGAAAGTTTCAGCCAATTGCCTGAACTCTGCCATGGCTAGGGGGCAAGACTTTTAGCTGGGGCAGAGTGACTCTAGATCTTCACCATTCTGTTGAAAAGGGAACAGCCTAATAGCAGTCGGCCATATGATTCTTACCACTAAGAAACTACCAGCTTGTGCTCTGAAGCATTTCCTCTCCATAAAACAAATAGCCTCAGCTCCTTCGGTTCAGGGATCAGGGTATCAAGGGGTAAGTCTGAATAAAGTTTTTTGGTTTTTTCTTTCTGAACAGAAAATGGACAAAAATAAAGATGGAGTCGTTACCATAGATGAATTCATCGAAAGTTGCCAAAAAGTAAGTAATGGTAGTAAAGGACTGTCCGTTTTGCTTTTTTAGCAGCTAGACTGAATATTGAGTTAGCCACCATGAATTGAGCAAAACACAGATCATATGCCTAAGGTTACCACTTTTACACAGCCGAGATAAGCCCACCACTGTGAAATAACCACCAATTTATACATTCAATTAATCAACACCTATAGAGTGCCCATCCTGAGGCAGGCTATGCAGGAAGCCCTGGGGATACAAAAGTTGCACACATACTGAGTCTTTGCTCGCTAAATCCTTTGGAGAATATTCATCATGGAGGATAAAACACATGAGATTTGAATTGCTCTTTTCCCAGAATTAGCGTATAACATGTGTATTGTCTATCATATCTCCATAGATTTAGAATTCCGGTACCGCCCAGTATGCATCACTGGACAAATTTATACAGTTGTGCAACATTTTAGTCAACGACAGACCGCATAGATGATGGTGGTCACATAAGATTAGTGCCAAATAGCTTAGGAGTGTAGTAGGCTATACCATCTAGGTTTGTGTCAGTACACTCTATGATTTTGCAAAATTATGAAATTGCTTAACAACACATTTCTCAGAACAGTATCCCCGTCGTTAAGCGACACATGACTGTATCTGATTTCTAAGAGAAACATCGTTTTAACGTGTATAGACAAGAAGTGGCTTTTTGGCTGAACCAATAATGTTTCAGTCTCTGGATTTAACTCCTCACCTTAAACTGATGATTTTCCTCACATAACTGACAAGGAAATGACAATGATGATCTTCAGTTACGAAGAGGAGAAATCTGGGTGGTTCTCCATCTTCTGATGGGAGACCAGTATTAGCCTACCTAGAATGAGCTGACATGATGTGTGGGTAGAATCACAATTAGGAATTTTTCAGATCATTGTAGAGACCAGGAAGTTTGCTGGTGCTTTAGCATTTCTCTTTATTTTCAAATTGATATACTTTCCCTTTCCTGATGCCTGCTTGTTTCCCAACTCGTATTTTGATGTGGTGGTCTTTGAGAGCATTAACTTGGTGACACCAACCTGCTTAATGGTGATGTTGTTACTTGGCTTCTGGCATTGCAGTCATCATTAGTTCGGCTACCATTTACCATTACTCTCAACAGCTCACTGAGTGCCATTCACAAACAATCTCCAAGTGCCTCAGTAATGCCCAAAGTCTGTCCTCTTAAGTTTTTAAGGAACATGCTGAACTGAATACAGCTACTGGGCAATGGTTTCTCCCAAACAATTCTTTCTCTGGCATTGAGAGACCACTCATTTTGAAAGGTTCCTAAAGGCCATACAGATTTAGCCCTAACAGACCCAGAAAGAGAGGCGTAATCACTGCCAACTTGTCTCGCAGGCCCCCACCTCCAGTCCTCATGAAGCTGGCTCTTAGCTCACACACCAACTCTGTTTGCTTCCACATGTCTGAGTCTCTGAGATTTGGCTTGTGATGACTTGGAATGAGAGAATTTGCATTTGCTCACTTTGTCCTGCCCTCTGTAGTTTCCATTCTGGCATTCTGATTTGAGAAATATCCTCTGTTAACACTAAGTAAAATTTAAATGAGGTGTTTTAAGTCTGTTAGAGTCAACAAACCATTAAATGGGCTCTCCCATAGGTATCTATGTGGAAAACAGAATGGTATTTACATTTGCAAGCACTTAGTATTTGAGCTTTTGGCACAGACAGTTGGTGACGGGAGGCAGTACTTAAGGGCAAAATAGGGTACTGCCCCTTGCAAATCTGCCGAATTTAACCCCACTGTTTCTCCCTTACAGGACGAAAACATAATGCGCTCCATGCAGCTCTTTGAAAATGTGATTTAACTTGTGGAATACGTCCTCAATCAAACACATGTGAACTATTCTACCACACTTAAAGTTGGAGCTACCACTTTTAGCATAGATTGCTCAGCTTTACACTGAGGCATATTATGCAAACGAGCTTTGTTTTAATATAAAGCAATCCCCAAAAGATTTGAGTTTTCCAGTTATAAATTTGCATCCTTTTCATAATGCCACTGAGTTCATGGGATGTTCTAAATCATTTCATACCCTGTGAATATTCAAAAGTAATAGAATCTGGCATATAGTTCTATTAATTCTTTAGCCATGGAATTATTGAGGCTTTCACATTATCAGTGATTTTAAAATGCCAGTGTTTTTTTGCTACTCATTTGTATGTATTCAGCCCCAGGATTTTAAATGGTTTTCTAAAATACTGGCATCTGCATTTAATTTCCAGAAATTAATTTTCATGTTTGTATGCTGTAATTCTATTTGCATACTTTAAGTAAACAAAACAAGATTACTACAATTAAAAAAAAAACGCATAGCCCCAGTTTCTATGGATTTGCTGCCTTCTGTTAAAGACATTCATTTATCAGGCATTTTTTATAACATGAAACAAATTAATTTATCACCAGATATAAGCATATGCCTAATAAAGCTTATTTAATAAGCATTTCTTAATTTTTCATAATACATATCACAGTCAAGGCCTCCATGATGTATATAATTTGGGATTTGTTCAATCCTACAGGTTGACTGTTTTCTATTGTGTCGTTAAGTGGAAGCCCAAGACAGTGGGAAACAAAGTGAGGCTGCTTATAGGCATATGCAAAGGGTCAGGCTATCTGCCCTCCAGTACATGGTAATGCTTTATAACAAGTAATTCTTAACAGCATTAAAGGCCAATTCCATCCCCTTTCCTCTGACCCCCTCAAGGCACCTTTGTATTACACAACATTCAGGGACAAAGAAACCTTGACTACCCCAATGCCTACTGGGGACGAAGAGTAAGCAGAATTCACTTTGAAAGCAACAGTGATTCCATTATATCAAGAACTACAATACTAAAATTCAGTAGAAAATGAATATAAGTGCTAAGCAACTTATCTAGATTGCATTATGACTTAGCTCATCATAAAACTCCAATAATTCAGATTCTTTTTAATGATCTTAAGCCAAAATTCTAAAGTTGTTACAATATTACTAAAGATACACACACCTTCCCTGTGCTGCAGAAATATCACAAAGACCAAGAGGCTACAGTAGGAGGAAATCTGTAACTGTCTTTGCAACAATAAATCAGGTATCTATTCTGGTGTAGAGATAGGATGTTGAAAGCTGCCCTGCTATCACCAGTGTAGAAATTAAGAGTAGTACAATACATGTACACTGAAATATGCCATCGCGTGTTTGTGTAAACTCAATGTGCACATTTTGTATTTCAAAAAAAAAATAAAAGCAAATAAAATGTTTATAACTCTACTGTCTATATCATAGGTCTTTATTCCAAGAAATTTTGTAATTTCTAGATTAAAAATATTGCATTTTTCTTATGGCACTTTATAGATTTTAGATATCTTCGTCTTTTGAGTGGTGCTAAGTGCAATGAAGAAGAGTAAAGCCAGACCAGTGGGCAGGCAGATGTTTTAGCTAATATGATCTGAGGATGTGACACGATAGAGATCTGAGGAAAGAGCGTACCAGACAGGCGTACGAGGACGAAAGGACAAAAGAGCTGAGGGAGGACAAGCATTTCTGCAATTATGACTCTTCAGAAATTACTTATATTCTTTTAAATTACAGCTGTGAGGCTGTGTCTGAAGTGAGAATTGCAAAGAGGTCACTCCAGGTGACCTGAGGCATAGAGCAGAGAAGGTGTTTTCTCTGACGCTTCTGAGATATGATATTGCTGCTCCTGTATAAAAGAGTGACCCTCATTTCCCTCCCTTCAAAAGTCCCAGTCTGCTTTGGATTTGGTGTGGCTCCTCAAGTCCCTGTGGACTCTCTTCTTGCCTTAAGATGGAAGGTCTTATTCTTGCTTTATTTTTCTTCCTCTATCCGTTTCTCTTGTAAAATGATCCAGAGTCAGCTTCTACTATGACAACACTCAGAACTATGCCTGTAAATTATGTTTTAAAGGCTTTTTAAATTGAATTAATTGTTAAAACACAAGCAGCACAACAAAACCACCGAATACATAAGAGTTTTAAGATTTTAATTTCTGAATATCTTCATGTACCAAATATTTTCAATATTTTCAGATTATGAAATACAAAAATAACATTTACTTTAATACAATTAACACCTAAAGTTTAGGTAGTTTTAATGAGTTGTAATAAACAACATACTTAAAAGAGAATTTACACATTAAAAAAAATTCTTAAACTAGAATACTCTGGAAAGAAATTGTCCCAAGCATTCTATATTATAAAATACATATTTACAAACAATAATTAATAGTGAATTCACAAATGTTTGTCCACTAATTTAAATTTCCATAGCCTTGATGAATAAAAAACCCAAGAAATGGCAAAATATCTCAAAATAAGTATAGCTATAAACTGATTGCAAAAGGGATATTATAAATAAAAGGCACTAGAAAATACAAACACATCTACTATAAACCCAATAATGGTTGTTCACACAAAGCACAAAAATATGAAAAATAAACCCAACAAAATTGTACTATTGTAGAACTTTTTTTAATAGCTTTCCATCATTAACCATTCTTTTTTGTTGAAGAATAACTTTTACTATGATTTAGTGGAATTGTGTATACTTATCTTAAATTAGTAAATAATGAATGGTGGCTGTGATTTACAAAAGAATAAACTGAAGTGAATCTGAAAAGGTTCCACAGGTCCCCATGGTCAGCGTTTAACATCTGTCACCAGGCAGTAAGAAGATTTTTGCTGGCCTCTTTTTCAACAGCATATGGAGCAGTATGTTGGAATTTTAGCTTTGATGATGATAAGGCTTCCCTGTCAAGAGAAAAAAAATTGAGCCTCATTAGTATCATGCAGGGTTCCCCTCTTAGGTATTACATTCACAGAGAAGAGCCTAAAAAAGTGTCCAAAACTCAAAAGAAACAAATAAAATGGGATGAGAGCAGAACAATGGAATGAGAAGTGGAATTTTTTTCTGTGTTAAATAAAATATAGGTTGTCTCTTATTGTTTTTTTAAAAAATTTAACTAGAGAAGTAGTTAGGAACCAGACTACTGGTATTTGAACCTAGCTTCTGCCAGTGACTTCACTGTCAAATCTGGGGCGAATTACTTCTCTGCACCCCAGTTACTAGATCTTTAAAGGGAGATAACAACAAAATCTACCTCTGAGGACTGCAGTGAGGATTAAACGAGTTTAATGTCTAAAAGCACTCATCAGAGTATCTGGCACGTAACAAGTTCCCAAGCGCTCAACAAAGATGGGGTGTGTGGAAGTATGTACCTTCCTAAGACAAATGTGTGTATCACTTAGAAAGAAAATTAAATCAGGCTAAGAATGAACCAACTTCAATTTAAGGCAGATAGTAACCGATGAGTTACAAGAAAATGACACTGTGACTGTCTGTAACTGTTATTTTTGTTTCCCCAGAAGTTGAGTCATTCCATCATTGTGATATCTGTAAGTCCTAAGAAACGAGAAAATGCAATATTGAGAAGAATCTTCTTTTAAAGACTCATTTCTAACATTTAAAGAAAAAGAATGTTTAAATTTTTAGAAGGGACAGAGGAATATTCATTAATTTCATGAAGGATTACAAAATACCAAAAGCAAGCACAGTAATAATTAAACCGAGGGAAAGTTGTTGATATGGAATTGCAATTTTCTATTACAATTACATCAATTATTATTAAAATATTATATAATATTAGAAGGAGAGAACAAAAAAGAGAAAAAGTCTGAAGGAAGAAACAATATGTAACAACCCTTATAACTTCGAAATCTTATTTTATTCTGTATTAGCATGATTCAAAACTAATGAGATTGAGTGGCAATAAGAGGAATTCCCTTGCTAGCCATCTCTGGGACCTTGGAGTGGTCAACTTCACCCTCCAAATCTTCATCTACTATTTCTGAACTTTATTTATGTGCAAACTATCCCCTCCCCCACACATATCCATGAAATCTAACATGCTCAGCCTCCCCTTTCTACTTGCCCTCTTCATCATACCAGCCCACAGGATGTGTGAAAACCACCTGGGGAGAGCTTCAGATTGAAAAGCTGTGCCTCCATTATTTAGCGTCTGTTTACTTGCATTTCACAAGGGAGGAAAAGGCAAATTCATTTTGCATTCCAGTTCTCAGAACAGCAAGTACATTTCCAAGCAAGAAGAATCCCGTTTCTGCTGAGGAGGGACACTGGATTGGCTATGGCTAGGGGATGGTTTTGTACATCTCAACAGGTGTCTGAATGCTAATCTCTGCCTAGGACACAACAAAGAAATCCATTCTATAGGAGCCTAGGGACTGACTTCCTCTCATAAACTTTATTCTAGGCATGCATCATAGAAAGAATATAATAAATTTAAAAAGTCATTGAAATTGGTCAAATTAGCTAATTTAGGCAAAGTTTAAACTAAAATATCTGCCATTTTAAAACTGTATGCAATCACACAGATTTTCTTTATAATTAATTGCTTTAGGGGCCGGCCCAGTGGCCGAGTGTTTAAGTTCACACACTCTACTTCAGTGGCCCAGGGTTTCACCAGTTCGGATCCTAGGCACAGACATGGCATCGCTCGCTCGTCAAGCCATGCTGAGGTGGCGTCCCACTTGCCACAACTGGAAGGACCCACAACTAAAATATATACAACTGTCTACTGGGGCGATTTGGGGAGAAAAAGGAAAAATAAAATCTTTAAAAAAAACACAAATATTATTATTAATTGCTTTAGAAAGCACCTAGAATGAAACTAAGTTCTGCAATGTTCAGATAATCACATCCAACTCTATCATAAAGATCTGATTCAATGTAATCTCCAGACAAGACAGGATCAAAAGAAGATGGGCTCTCTGTTTTATGGAGCTACTTCCAAGACTAAATCGTCTCAACACTTCTTTCAAATGATGAAGATTCAGTTAACCTAGTTATTTGACACCACTGTAGGAGAGGAAGACATTTTCTCTACCCGCTCTGGGTCCTTCTGGCCGGACAACAAATTAAATTGACATGAGAGAGAATAACAGGAGAAAATTAAACAAAGCTTTATAACATGTATACATGGGAGAGACCCAGGAAAACTGAGCAACTCACCAAAATGGCAGGAGCCCTCACCTTAAACACCATCCTCAGCTAAAGACAAAGGAGGATGTTGGGGGTGGGAAGAGTCAGTTATGGAAGGTTAGCAGAAAAGCACAGTAAACAAGAGTAAGGTTATTATGCAGATTTAAATCCTTGCCTTCCGAATTGATAAGAGCTTCTAGAGATAAGGTCATTTTCCCTTCCTCCTGGTACAGAGAGGGAGACACCTTTACAGATGGAGATTTCCTTTACAAATGCAAATGTCTCTTAACAAAGGGTAACTTCTACTTTTCAGGGTTTCTCTCATGTCTACAGTTTTTAACAGTAACCAGCCCAAAATAATCCTCATGCCAAAGAGACATATCTTGGGGTGGCCAATTCCAATCCCCTACACCACACAGGTAGTAATGAAATCCCCCACATTCTTGCACCGTTTTGGACATTCTTCTTGCACATTTTTGCAAGTTAGAATAATCAACTGAATCATTCCTCTGTGTATGCATGAGTGTGCATGGTTCAGCACACATATGCTTCCAGAAATAATATTGCAGCCATCTGGAAACTTCACTTCAATCTTTGACTATGAACAAATTATAACTTTTTTAGGCACAAAAGATAAGCAAATAAGAGAGAAAAAAGTACCTTTTCTTCAATGAGCTCTCTATGTTAATCTTTTGTTTTCCCAACTTTCCATGGTCAAAGCAAAAACATCAAAAATAAAGAAAAAAACCTGTAAAGCTGTCCCACATGGAGTGCCATACAGTAAGCACAATGAAAGTGTGCAGGCCTGCTATCTACACAAGCTGAACCTGAATCCCAGGGCTTAAAAATTCCACGATGTAGGAAAGACAGAAACTCTGAGCTCTAAAATGAAAATAATAGCATCAGCTCCACATGGTTACCTGTGGCTGAAATGAGCTTATATGTTATACAGTCAATTCTATAATATGACTAAACGTAGGAAAAAATGACTTAACGAATAAGGTTCTACTTACACTTCCGCCATGCTGCTCTAGCTTCTGTAAAGCACTGGTGATTGGCTCTTTGAATTTCTTGTCCCTTAGTCTCTTGGAAAGCTTTTAAAATAAGATTGGGGGAATGAAATAATTTGGAAAAGTAACTATATTCACCACAAGCATAAGTAAAACTTCAGTAAAAAATAGGTTAAATAGAAATGATGCCATTCGGTCTTTACGGTATACTACATCCATGAACATGATTAACTTGTTTTAGATTTCAAGGCTTCTTTTAGGAAATACCTCATTGAAATTTATATATAATAGACACCACTATATTTATTTAAAAAAATGAATTTACGTTATTTCAGATAATACCAATTGTACAAAATCTGCTACAGTATGGCATCCAGAATAAGCTTCCTACGAAATTGCATACTTTCCCATTTTGCAATTTGTAAGAGCACCTGGAGGACTATGACGGGAATCTAAGCCTCTAAAACACATGTGTTTCCTATAGTAAAAAAAAGAAGAGACAACAAAGAAGAGAGCACTGACATGAATAATTCAGTAACAGTGACAGGCAGAGGAATCAAACGAGAAAGCACGTGACCACCTGTCCCTAGGAATGTCCTAAATGGGCCTCAGTTGTGTAGGTGGAACTCTGACTGAACAGGGAGAGAGCACAGAGTGAGTGGAATTGAATCAGGGGAGCCAGGAGGGAAACACCACGTCATCGAGGACAAACTGTAACCAGCGCCCCCACCAAATGTCTGCATTACTCACCCACAGACCTAACACTTCAGCCTACAGCAGGACTCGCTCAGGGCTCTACTTGCTGCGAAGATAAGTGAAGCCCAGGCAAGAATTCAGTCATGGATCAAATGCTTACAAGGCCCTGTCCTAGAGTTGGTTTCTGGTTCTTCCTCTTCTCAGATATGGAGATAACCCAGGAGTACTACACACCACTGAGCACTGAGCAGCAGGTCCCTTCAGTCTGGTCATGGAAAGTTAGGGAAGATCAGAAGAGGCTCCCAGAAGGATAAAAATATGAGAAAAGCAACTCTAAAGAGGGAGCAGGCAGGGCTTATCAATGCCCTGGGGATGGACAAGAAAAAGTGCTTCTTACAGATCATAGGTTTGCTGTCTTCAGACCGTGTTATCCTGGAGCAGGGGTTTACAGGCAGACCCATGAAGCACCACCTTCAGAATCACCTGACATACTCACTGAAAGAGCACAGATTCTTGGGTCCCAGCGCATACTTACTCAGGCAGAATCTCAGGGCAAAGGCCCGGGCTCTGCATGTTTAGCAAGATTCCCAGGTATTTCTTTCCTCTTTAGGGTTTGAGGATCACTGCCCTGGGGTCAGCGGATGGTCTCTTAGAGCTAAGGCTCAGAGAGGATATGACTTATTTTACAAATGAAGAAAATGAGCTGTATACAGTCTCAGTAACTGGTTTTGAAATTCATTTTCTAGAAGAGGAACTCTTTCTTCAAATAAACATCTAATGAAGAAGTCTATCAAACAGATGAAAATGGAGCCTTTCTGGCTCAAGTAAGGTAAGTGAGGTACGCAGGGAGCACTATGGCACCTCAGTGGATCCTCAAGGGTGCCTTTTGTCTCAGGATGTGTAACTAACAGACCAAGACCTAATCCCCAGGGGGCCTATTTCCAAGGCTCTCTCCTCTATGGATACCACTGGGATCCGAAGGCCAGTGCGGTATCTAGGTCTTCCCAAACGGTTGACACCCCTGGAAGGAGAAAGGCCTTTCAGTCAGTCCTGTCTTAGGAAAAGCAGAGCTCTGGGGAAGACTGTGAGCGAGCAAAGATTAATGCCACTGACCCAGAAAGGTTAAAAAAAAAACGACGACTCACATAGTAGTTTAGTCGTTAATCTGACTTCCCCTCTCTGCCATGGTGGGTGGGACTGGGAGGCTGTTTGGGAAGCAAAGGTTCTGGTCCTTGCTCAACTTCGAGTTTGGGGAAGGATCCAGTGTGACTCCTTTTCTCTATATATCACTTGCACTTCACGTCATCCGAACTTTCTCAGTGGATGTCTTTGCTACTTGTTTCTCCCAAAAACAAAAACCAATCTCCACAAGGGCAGAGGGCATATGTGTTTCTGTTCAGCATTATGTTCCCAGTGCCTCGCATAACACCTGGCACAAAATGGGTTAACAGATTTATCTTAAACTGTTGAGTGTTTGACTGAAGCAATCAATCTAAAATGAGTCATTTTATACATTAGTGCGAAATTCCTGTAGTCAGCTACAACCCACTGACCTGAAGATCATAAGCAAGTATCTGCCAGGATTCTCTTCCTTCTGTCCTAAGACTTCCCACATGTCAAGGTTTGAGAGTCTATTCTCACTATGTCTTCTCCCCATCAGACACCTGGGGGGAATTCATCTTCCACGATTCCTAATCTCAGCACAGCAATCGTAATAGATTCACTATCACCTCTACTTTCTATTGGCTTAGCCAGGTGGTTCCTGGGGTTTATTAGTTTCTCTGCAGAGTAAGAAGTTAAAAATACAGTTCTAAGATCTCTTAGGTGGATAGGTCCAAGAGAAAACAGTGGAACTCTGATCAAAATACATGCTTCAGCTCTGAACTACAGAAGGATGCATGCAGAGATATCCCAGCTGTGGGTTATTTCCAGCCAGGACTTTAATCTTTATATTAGTTTCCACAGGAAAGGATTAACGTTGCCTAAAGAAAGGTCTGGCCCTCGCCCCTGGCTCCTGGATGGAAACCTTTAAGCCCTTGGAATATCCTGCCAGATAAGAGTGACTTTGTTTACCTGGGGGCCTTGGGCCACAGCAGATAATCTATGTTAACAATGCGATTTATGGTGGGGGCCTTGGGCCACAGAGTATCCCTGGACTTCTAGAGAGGCTGGAGACTAAGGTCAACCACACTGGCAGGCAGATATGCCTGAGTGACAAACTCCCAATAAGTACTCCAGACACCAAGGCTTGGGTGAGCTTCCCTAGTTGGCAATGCTCCATGCATGCTGCCACACATCATCGCTGGAAAAAGCAAGCACTGCCCCCACTACTCCACTGGAGGAGGACAAGTGGAAGCTCCACATTTGGTTTCTTCTGGACCCAATGCTCTATGCACCTCTTCCTTTTGCTGATTTTAATCCGTATCCTTTCACTGTAATAACCTGTAACAGTGAATAACAGCTCTCCTGAGTCCTGTGAGTCCTTTCAGCAAATTAGTAAACCTAAGGGTGGTCTTGGGCATCTCCTGAACTGCATGGTGTCCCAGTGTATATCTGTGATAAGAATTAAACTACATATATCAGAAAAAAGTCTCGTCCTTAAGGCTCTTGATGGACTCACTAAAAAACTTACAAAGAAAAAGATGAAAAACATGGCTGTGGCAATATACAATTACACAAGAGGGGTCTAACTTGTGCTTATAATTCACAGCTAATCAACATGGGCATGATACCATTATACTGTTCATTAAGTTTTGCCCATTCGACATTCAACTTTTGGTTACTTTTTATTACAACCATAAATTCTGCTCAAGTAGGTGCTTTCCATTAAAAAAAATGAAAGACAATACTGTCCCTTAGTAAAATATTTTATGAACTACTAGGTCTGATCTCTATATTTTTTGGTTTTGGGGATGATGATATTTTCTTTAAGGTTTTAAATCATTTTAATGATTAATTTGAAGCCATTAAATCATGAAGAGATACAGATACTACATAACACATACAAACAATCACACTCTAATCTTTTCAGTACTTACACTTGTGAGCAGGTGTTTCAGATGGTCATTTAGAGAAGGACCAACAACAACACTTAACTGCACCAGAGCATTCAATCCTCTTTCAAACACTTCATCATCCGAATGGGCCTGTAGGGCGTTGGTTGGTTAGGGGTATAGGGGCAGGGAGGGGAAGAGGGGAAAAAACCAGAAGAAGGATGATTAGGAGAAAGGGCAAGCAAGTGAAGAAAAAGTAGGATTGAACATTCAAAGTTAGAAGAAAATCAACCAAATCCAGAATTTAAAAAATAACCTTTAATGCAGGACATCTAGAAGCAAAAAGTAAATTTCCAGTTTCACTAAAACATTAACTAAAATATATCACAGCATGCAGAAAGACTGATTTGAGGTTCATTACTTTCTCTAATTACTTAAAATGTTCCTTTTTACCTTTAGTACATCCTCTAAAGATGTCTTCAAGTAAGTAATCATCTGGCTCTGACTAACAGTGGCCTAATTCTGCGCTCACATCAAAATCACAGGTAAAGGACTAATTTGCATATAATTTGGAGGAAAAGAAAGACATAAAACATTCTAGATATACCAGAGAAAGTCCAAAGGAATACAGGACATACCAGAGCTGCCTTTAGCACAGGAATCAGTCTAGGAAGCAAAGGCACAGCTTTGTCAGCAGCACCTTGGACCAAAAGCAATTCTCTAAAACCTTCCTTTGACACGAAGGTGTATGGATGTTTAGTCTCTCTCAGACCCTGCCAAAGACCAAAAAACACACGATTTACTACCCATTTAGTTATGCTAAGAACAAAAAAAGGAATCCTTACAGGCTTAGTGAAAATCGAGTTTTGCTATTATTGTTTTCCTGTTTATGAAATATAATTTCAGTAATTGCAATTTCATTTAAACTGAGAAATTGTGGAACAAAAGATATATATGAGAGAGGACGGATGGGAAAACAAAAAGAAAAACAGTAAAGAACTGAAGGAAAGGAAAGATAAAGGATATAAAGAAAAAAGAAAAGGAAAGAAGAAAGAGAGAAGGAGGAGGGAAGGAGGGAGAGGGAAGGTAAATGAAAAGAAAGAGAGAAAAAGAAAAACTCACTAGGATGCTAAACACAATTTGTAAACTCCCAAACACTGCCTGAAAGCATAATGCACTAGTCTAAAATGTATGTTTATGAATAAAAATCACTTTATGAATGCAAAATTATTGGACTCCCCCCAGCTTTATGGTGATTTTACAACTTGTTTACTGAGTTTCTAAAATATTATATTTCCTTCACATTTAAATAATAAGATATTCAGAAAACAAATCTTGCATTCTGTTCAAAAAGCATTGTAAGATTTTAAATATCATTTCTAACATTGGAATGTGAAATAAAAATATGAAAAAAACCTCTGTAGATGTTTTCTCACTATGCCTTTCACCCTAAATGCATTAGAAACAATTAGATAGTACTCTTGATTTAATTGATCACTTTGAGTCAGGGCAAAACAGTCACCTTTTTCAAAAAGATAAAACAAATTTTAAGAAAGCAATAGCAATATTCCCTCAGTAAAACCAGCTGCAAAGTCATATCTAAAAATATTAATTTTAAACCAATTCGTCCTTTAGACCAAACTATGTTTCCAAATAGTGACCAAACACTTCCTCTCCTCTATGCAATCATGCTTTTGAAAACTATGCTGCCAGCACCTGGCACCAGTTTGGAACACGGGTTCTATCGTCTTAGGAGTACCCCTAGTACTCCTAGCCTGTTCATTTCAGAGACGAGGAAGCTCAGGTTAGGAGGTGACGTGCATTGCAATAGTGGTTGTTCTGTCGTACTTCCTCATTATTAAACAAGTGGAGGGAAGGCTAAAGATCTAGCCAGTACAGAAATAAAAGCATTGGTGCCTGGTAAACAGGTACATGAAGGACTGACTTTATGTGATCTACACTAAACTCAGAGCCCCTTTGGGGACTCCCCAAATTATAGCACTCCCCCTACCCTGTGAGCAGCTGGACTATGTTCTCAAAGTATCAATAGGGTAGTTTTGATTCATCTACAAAATGGTATATTTACCTCAGCTAAAGTAATAAGAAGAGGATCAAATGGAAGATTTTCAGGAGGACACTCCCACTGTAATCTGTGTTTTACTGAACCATGGACCAACCTAAAATATAAAAGTTAGTGAATGTAGCTAGGACAATGTAATTATATACTGAACAGTGATTGTCTGACACATACATATTCTTTCTAGAACATAACTATATTAGAATTATTTTGTAACACGTAGGAATACCATGAATTTAAAACATATTACAAAGGCACCTTATAAAGCAATGTCCATAATCCTGCAAATTCCTACTCTTTCAGCAAAATTGTTTGGTGGCAAAACTAAACAACCCCACATTTGTTAAACCTACACTTCTGCAGCTCAAGCATGTTGCCATGTGTGAGTCTTAATGCAAATGGTTCACTTGCTATGTTTCAGTCATAATTATAACAAAACGTAACGTACAGAAAATGAAAAAGGCAAACAAAATGTGATAAGTAGAAATAATAATTTCTTTTATATGGAACATTGCTTTTCAGACATAGATCATTTAACCCTAACACTAACGATCTGAAGGCAAGCCAGGTTTGATCCTGTTAAAGAGAAGGAGGCTGAGGCCGGGAAGGGGCAGTGGCCCATGCAGAGTAACACAGAGGCAGTCCTTCGAACTAGAGCCACTGCTGCTGCTGCCTTTTTTTTAAACAGCCTTTATTGAGGCATAAGTGACATGCAATAAGCTGTACATATTTAAAGTATGCAATGTGTTAAGTGCTGATGCACGAAAATATCCACTGAACCATCACGACAATCACGACAGTGGACTTATTTATCATCTCCAAACCTTTCTTCACAACCCTTTTGTAATGTTCTCTCAACTTCTTGACTCCTTCTCCAGTGTTATTTTCATAATAGCAAGAGGCCTGGGTGACACTATTTCTCACAATTTTAGCAACAATAAATTTCTCAGAGTGGGGAAGGGATGTAAGAGCCTTAAAATAGTTTCAATTCAGCATGTAAGTATGAAACAATAACAATAAATTGAAGAATGATTCTTGAGCTTATTTTTCACTTACAGTCCTTCAAATCCTTCTAATCTGAAAATACCACTAAAATCTACATTTCTTGAATTTTAGAACAACAAGAACAATAAAAAGAATGTTGTGATTATGCTTTACACGATGAAAATGAAATTTCTATCATCTAGAGCAGGCTAAGACTGGATATACTTAGAAGAAATACATGTCTCTTCATAGTAAAATCTTAAAATAATAACACTTTCTTCGTAACCTATACTATATTCTTTAAAATAGCTATGATGTCTGTCCAGAAAGTTTGTAAGAATTATACCAAAGGTGAGAAAAAACAGTCATATGTACTCATTAAGAAATACAGTATAATTTCAATAAATATAATTTCAAAACTAATGAAAGAATTTCATTAAATTGTCAACTTTCAGTTTATAAACAAAATAAGATTATTTATTTGCAACTTGCCCAAGCTTGTGAATGCTTAAATTGTTTTAGAAACTGGTTCATTCAGTTTCTTAAGTCATTTGGTGATTTACCGCAGATCTATTGCTAACTCTATTTTGAAATTAAAAGGATTTTCTTCAATAATGTCCCAGGATCTATACCAATCCAAGAGCCGAAGTGTGAATAAGTCACCTTTATTTCAACCTCCCTAGTAAATAAAACTTCCAATACATTTAAACTGAATACTGTATTGATTTTACTCAACTATTTTGAATAATACGGTCAGTTATAAGTTGTATTGATTTTACCTGCAAGGAATACCTCCTTTAGAGTAAATAGCTGCAAACGCGGAAGGAGTTCGTGACTGTTCACCAAACTGAAATAAAAAATGACAAGAATACAATAAATATTACTATCACCTCCACATTGTGATAGTTAATGAATTTTGATCTCGCTGAGGTCAGAGGCAAATGCACGCCCTGACTTTCAAACCACCATGTTAGTATCAAGGGCATCATTCTACTCAGCAACATGACTGAGAAAAACCATCAATCCTGTCAGTACCAAAAGCACAACTACATTTGTGCATTTCCCTTTACCTCTAACTTGTTTCAGAAGGCTTGAAGGTAGCTGAAACCATACATACATATAATAAATATAATTTAATAAATATTGTTAAACATAAATAAATATAATAAAGATAATACATCTTGACACCCCCTTCCCCATTGTGACCATTCAAGGTGAGGGCTAAATGGAGGCGAGGTATTAAGTATAGAGAAAGCATCTTTGTTTTCAGCCTCCCAGCACATTTCCTACTTGTTCTCAAGCCAAATATGGATGGGCTAGATGGTCAGAGAACCTCTAAGTTCTCCAAAGTGGCTCTATGCTTCTATAAAAATCAAAGGCTTAGGTTGGGCAAGGGTGATAGAGTTGAAAATGGAGCTAAACTCTCACAAACATATGCCTGGATGTGTCTGCTTCGATAATATAACTTTATAAGCTTCAGTTTTGCTATACATCATTATCTTAAGAATAGATAAATTCTGTATCTACTCTCACAGAGGATTTAAGAGGTAATCAATAACAACAGTTCAACAATCACAATATACATAATTCAATAAAACTGACCATAAACTTAAAGAGGATTTAGGCATAAAAAGTAAATATTTCACCTCATGGTACTTTGAAAATAGCCAAATGAAACAGAGTTGTCTAAATGACAAAATATAAACTTACTAACCTATTTTACAGATATAACTAGCTAAAAAAATGTTTTTAATTACATGCAGTAATTTAAAAATATACTTAAGAGTGTAAATTTAGAATTAGTCCTTTTTCCTTTGGAAAAATACATATGTTTTGAGTAAAAATACATAGATGAAATTCATTAAAATAAAAGATTCATTTAGAAAGCTCAATCCACATTCTGCGTGGTAATTCACAGTAATAATAATGTTTTATTCATCTAGTTATAATTCCTGCTAAGAAAAAGATGTTCTTAAAGTTGTTTTCAAGTAATAACTGTATCAGATAAGGAAATTAATTGAAAAAATGTTGTTTACATTGGGGGAAAAAATTAAGACAAATCAGGGCTACAAAGACTTTTTTTAGTTCTACCACTTACTAACAAATGATCTTACTTTTGGACCTACAGGCCACATAAATAATCTCTAAATTCCCAAAACCAAAACAAAATTTCTGATTGAAATTCTAAGCAATTCTTTTCCTTTTCTTTCTAATTCATTTTACCGATAACCATCGTTTCATCTTCCAGGTCTCACAGAATCAAAATTTTTTTCTACAAATAGATTCATTTGATAAGTTTTTACCAGAATTCCATTAGTGCGAACAAAACTGCTGTTCCTTCAATTTTAAACAATATTACCACAGACCATATTTCAACTGTAAAACAATCATTATTAAATATACACTACCACATGGAGTTAGCAATTAAAAAACTTTTTGATTCAAGTGAAATACTTGAAATTTATACATATTAAAGTGCATGAATTGGAAGTGCACAGTTCACTGAATTCTCAAAAATTGAACACAGCTGTGTAACAACTCTCCAACTTACCTTCTTCCCAAAGCTAACCACTATCCTGACTTTGTTTTGGATTGGCAGCTTTTACATATTTTAGACACGATCTTTTCTAATGTACTCTATTTTCAGGCCAAATTATTAAATTATTCTCCAAAACCTTCCTAAATTTTTAATAATTTACGACTA
Organism: Equus caballus; assembly: GCF_041296265.1. Taxonomy (NCBI): domain Eukaryota; kingdom Metazoa; phylum Chordata; class Mammalia; order Perissodactyla; family Equidae; genus Equus; species Equus caballus. The sequence goes on from NC_091686.1 coordinate 109,369,889, forward strand.
TGGCCACTAAATATTATTACTTTTAAAAGTTTTTCTTTAAAGAGAGGAAGAGAATTGAACTGTCACCATCAACCCCCTCAACTAGAACAGGAAAAGGAAGCAGTGGCAAGAAGACATCAAGGCATCCTCAGGGATTCCATTTCCTCGACACTGCGTAGATTACAGAAAAAAAGCAAAGGAATAGAGATATTCAAACTGTTTTTCATTTTTCTTTTATAAAGTCAGACAATATCCTTCTACCCTCAGTTTATTGTCTCCTTGATTAAGTATCTGTCACATTTTACCTGCCATCAAAATCAGTGTCTCAGCCACTCTTGTAGTCCCCTTTAAAGGCTGAAACCAGTACCCTCTGAGCCCACACAAGGCTGCACCAGACACCATGAGGTGTTGTTGCAAAGGTGTGTTCACTTTTGGATAATTCACTGATCTACATCCTTACAATTATGCACCTTTACGAGCATAAATCTCATGTTTGTTAAATCTGATTAAACTGCTGTGAGAAGGCAAAAGGAGGTTACTGCTACAGTTAGGATTTCTGGTGGAGCTCATTTCCAGATCATCAAGAGACCTTTATGCAACTGTGGAAGCATGTAATTCATCCTATGGCAATTGAATACAAGTTTATTCATTGACATTAGGAAGTCAAATAACCAGAGTAAATAAGAAATAAAGCTGATATGCAATTTATTTTATACTCTACCATATTCACTTGTTTATGTGACAGGATATACCAAAACTGGTTAATCTCTCCTTTACACATTCTCATTTCCACACTCACTCTCACATGCACATCACTATGTCCATTCTTCATCATGATTGCCTATGCCCTTCATCGCTAGATTAAAACTAACCAACAAAAGAAACTTAGGATAGCACCCAGGATGGTTCAATAGCGTACTAAATGCATATTACTGTGAAAAATCCACTGAGTCAGGAATCTCTTTTGTACCCACCGGGTTAATTGTTTTAGGGTTAAGTTTATCACTCGGTCGAGGATGTTTTCTTGTAGACTCTGGTGAACTGGTTGATGATGAAGATTTGCTTCGTTGAACTGTAGTCCTATTTTTTATTTGTGTGCTTGATGATATCCTTTGATCACAGTTACCTGTAAAAAACAGAACATCAACAGAGAGATAAAAGCCATACATCTGTATAACAGAATGCATCATTAACAAAATTCACCTTTTCATTTAAAAAGCAATGTCTGTACCTGTCACTCTGTTTCTCAACTGTACACCTCCATGGCACTCTGATTTCTGCATTGCTTCCCTTTTACTCCTGTTGTTAAAAGAAACAATTTCAAAATTTTGTGGGCAGGGGATTCATTAACAACATAAAGACCAAAACAGAATAAATACAGTAAAAGACACATAAATAAGGTAGGGTATGGAGCAAAATACCTGAAAGACCAACGAGAAAATATAAAATTATCCCAACTTCAATAATATCAATAACAGCAAATTAAAAACCATCCGTTAGGAAATAAGATGTATAAAAATAAACATTTTTCTTCCATTCAAACTGTCAAAATATACTTTTAGAAACTCAATTTGCAATCCTCTGGCTATATTCAGCAAACATGAACTAGATTCCTGAAAGGAGTGGTTGGCACATCCCCTATGATCTCCATCTTTCCTGACCTTTATATTTTCAAAGTTCCAAATGCTAACGGTTGCATCTCAAGCCCTACTTTTTCACTGACAACAAACTCCCCAACTCAATGGACCACAAGCTCCTTAAACTGAATATAACCGTAAGTGAGGTTATCACACCGAAGTTATGAAGCCCTTGTTAATTCAAGATATCACCAGTTTTCTGGTCCTTCAGGCTAAAAACTTTAGGACCACTGTTGTCTCCTTTTCCTTCGCTTCCTACACTCAATCCTAGAGATGCGATCAATATGGTGTGATGAGGGAGACGGAGCTGTGGGCTCACATCTGGGTCTGTATCTCATCTCTACCAAATACCAGGTTTATGAATTTAGGCAGATAATTTAATCTCCCTAAGCCTTGATTCCCTGACCTATTAAAAGGAGGAGATAATACAAGCCTATCAAGGCTGTTACTGAGGAGTAAATAAGATAATAAGTTGCTCACCCAGCAAATGGCGCTTCACTTCTTCCTCTCCCACAATTCCCTCTTTTCTGCTAATGCCAGGGCTCTAGTTCACAGCTCATGATTTCCTGCCTAATCCAACAAATTTCTAAACTTATATCTCTACCAAGGAATCCTCCACCACACACACGCAGACTCACATACCCAGTGCCTGGTGGTATGTCTAGGTCTAGCTCCACTCCTAAGTTCCATGCAGCCTTGCCTGATTGTCTGTTTCTCAAAGGTACACTTCCGCAGCACTCTTTTTCTGCACTGCTTCCTTCTTCTTATTTCTACTTGATTATTCCATTCCCCTACTCACATGACATCCAGTTATTCTTCCATTAGAGCGTTTCCCACTTTCAGACTTTAATCATTATATATATCACTACCCCTCAACTACACTGTACGATCTTCCCTTAAGGCAACACAGGTGAAGTCCTCTTCAACTTCCAAATGACAGCTTTTCAAGTATTTGAGGACACTGACTCCACACGCCTTAGTTTCCTCTTCTTCAGGATAAACACTGATGCTTTCTTAAATGATTCCTCACATGAGATGATTGTAACCTACTTGGCAAATTAGAAATCATCACGAGGACAAGCTCCATGTAATAGCATTCAGACCAAAAATATTTCAATCATGATGTGACCAGATCAAAGTACCTTGTAAAGATAAACTAAATGTAAGGTTCTTTCTGTACACAGAATAATTTTAAATTTCAATTTTCTTGATTTAATACATTGACTTAATTTTCTCATCTTACTACCAGCAGATGATTTACTTCTCAATATCACACATCACATTCTAGGCTTTTTATAGAAACATGGTAATTAATAGCTTATTAAATTTGTCAGATAATATTCTAAAATAAGTTACGGCAGGCTTTAAATATGTCAACCTAATATTGCTCTTCAGTGATTATTCAACAAGTATTTACTAGTGTACTTGGTCTATATTTTAAGAAGTTCCTGATGGGGAACAATACAACCTAAGTTTCTGTTTGAAAAAGAAAATCTCTGTCTCAATTTCCTCAACTCTATATTTGGGGATAATTACAGTAACTACTGTAAATGTTGATGAAGACTAACAGGTTAATATACGTAAAACATTTAGAAAAGTGCTTGGCACACAGTATGTGCTATATGAATTTTAGCTATTACCATTTTCTTTATAATGGTACAAAGTGTTTTTTAGTATTAGTATACTAATAATAGTGGGGTTAAGGTAACTAAATATATTTCCTTCTTTTTGAAAAATTTGGTTTAACATTTTGGGCTACATCGATTTGAAGATCCAGTTAAGTTCAGTTCCTTTTGATCGCAAATTATAATCGCTGTCATAGCTAAAAGAGTTGCTTCACAAAGATGCCTACCCACAAACATAAAAAGAGCATAGTTGGCCAGATCAAATCATGATGGACCCTTTTCAACACTACTCACCAATTCTGCAAAAGTTTTCATAGTAATAACTAAATTTCTATCTTCCTTGAGGTCAAAAAAGTTGTTCTTGTAAGGTACTGCATTATATTTTGAATAAGTTCAAAAAGCCACTGAAACTCCTCATTTGAAAAACTTTTACACACGCTAGAAAATTGAGCTACCAAAGCTTTTAAGTATACAGGGCAATTTTTAAGTGTAATATACTTATGTAATTTTCAGCAACATCAACGCACACACACACATACAAACAATGGTGCAAACATTTCTATGTCCACTTTCAAAACACCCTATATCAGGAGACTTCTCTCCAAAAGAATTCCTTTTCCACTTATTGCTAAAAGTATCACCCTTTACCTTATTACACATTAAGTGTGCTCAATTTTTAAAAATAGTATCCCCCTGGGGGCATACCACTGACGACAAAACTGGAACATGAGCTGTTTGTAAAAGAAAATGCTTAATTCATCTTATGCTCATCTTATGTTTTTGAGTGCTTTTTCTTTAAATAACATGTGAAGGGTGGCATAAACAGGTGATAGTGGGAGAAAAAGGTAAGAACTATTTTGTGTCATAAATATTATCAAGTTCACCCCACATTCTTTTACAAAATAATACAAAGATTCTAAATAGACACTAGAATCCATAAATCCACTTACCCAAACACCTAAAATATGTCACAATATCAGAGAGCAAACAAACCAAGCAAGGCCCCCCACTGTGGAACCCTCATTTTCCCTTAGGTTTGCTTAGGTCATCTACAATGGGCTCTAGGCATCCGTGTCAATGCTAGGAAAACATACTTCCCTTTCACTGTTTTGGACAGCTCACATATCCTATTTCTTTCTCTATATGTACTTTCTTCCCACACTCAGCTTTGAGACTACTGCACTAAACCGCTCGCTAAATTCTCAGGGGCAGAGGCCGCGTCTCTTCCTACTCTCTAATCCGGTGTCTGCAAACTGCAAAAGTGTAATAGGCACCCTACTAAAGAAACAGTGTTCTATCTTTAAAGCTCCTTCAAACACCAAAGGACAGCGACAGAACCTAATATCCGCCTATCTCAATTCCTTTTTACCATAAAGTAAATCTAAAGGGCCAATATTAAGGGTTTTAAAATCTGCTTTCCATTTTTCTTACCTCTCCCCTTCAAACACCACAGATTTCCAAATACCTAAGACCAGTTCAGGGCCAGGGTGTTGTCAAAGTTAGAAAATGAGGAGGGCGTGGAGGAAAAAAGTGGAGAAAAACAGAGGTTTGTTTTTTTTTTCTTTAAAGGGGGTTGTGGTGGGTGAGGGGAAAGGCGGCCGGTTTCAATTCAGGCCGTCGAAGGCTACTCCTAGCCAAAGTCAGACCCCAGGAAAGGAACGGCGCGTCCTTGGTGCTCAGCATCCCCAGGACCCCTAGCAACGGAATCCGGCGGCCTTAGCAACAGGCCAGCTAGGAAGCCAACGGTCTGAGAGAGTGCGGGCGGCAACGTGGCATCCCCGCACCCGCGGCCCACGGCTCCGGGCACCCGTTCCTACCGCGCCTCTCCCTCGTCGAGACCTGGACACCAGCCAACCCGACGCCTGCTCACCCAACAGCGTCCGGTCCCGCCACGGGCCGCCGAGGCTCGGGTACTAACGAGGTTTCGCGTGGTGCCCGAATCTGGCGGCGCCGTGCAGTGACGTAAAACGATCACTGCGTCCTCTAAGCCAATAGCGGGGAGGCCGCAGAAGCGCCGGGCGGAAGAGGGTTTCCCTGGCAACGAGGCGACGCGAGTTGAAAGGGCCGCTCCGGAGCTAGAGGCGCTTCCTGGTGACGAAGGGACACTTGGTGGAGGGTCTTTTCGGAATGAGAGGTCCGGGAGCAGAGAAGAGCACAGGCTCCTAGTTTCCTGCGCCGCAGCCTCTCCCCATCCCGTGTTCTTAAGTCTTAACGCTTCACTCGCACGCTTAAAATACTCAGTGTTCTCCAGCTGTCTTGCCCTAGATCCTCTGAGAGCTGAGGACCATGAACTCCTGCCCCAGGGTCTTCAGGAGAGAGAACCAAAGCCATCCGCCTGCCTAGCTGTGGAATTTCACTTCCTGTCACATTTTACTGACTCACATGCTATTGCATTCAACTACATAATGCATTCACATTTTAATAATAAAAAGCGTGTGCTTTTGTACTCCAGATTATTTTAATAAAAGTGATGCTGCAGGAAAGTGCATGTCGCCTTGCAATTCCACCAAAAGCAATTTGAGTCGTCAAAGTAAAAAGCCCAAGCCGTTTCAGACCTGTCCACTGCATTCCTTTCTAACCTCCTCTCCTCTCGTCAACCCATAACTTTAACTTTTTGCTTAGGTAATAGCAAACTGTACAATTGGCATTTTCAGAACACGCCAGGCGGTGTAATCCGTGCCTGCCCTTGTAGCTCCATTCTTGACATTTGAATTGCCACCCCAGAAGCATCTTCCCTAAGCTGTGTTACTTCAGGACAAGGACTGTACCTTTTTCTTTTTGTTGCTCCAGCTTCCAGCACAATGTAGTGGGGACTCAGGAAACACTCTTTAAAGAAATGAACAAATGAATTCTACGTACATCTAATTTCTCTAATGTTCTGTGAACCTTGCATACAAGTCAACCTTAATGTTTAAAATTCATTATAATGTATTTACCTATCTTTCCCTCTAGACTGAAATTGTCTCCATCGCTTTTCTATCCCCATGATCTAGCACAATGCATGCTTAAGTCATGTTTTAACAAAAAAAAGAAGAAAAGATCCTATTTCTTAGCTACTCTCACCTTATAATCTTTATTTTTAAGATTTTTCAAGCTTTATTATAGCTCCTGGCCCCCTTACTTACAACTAGCATCTCTATTGCAGACTTAGCAACACCTAGCTGATGGCCTTTTAGCCCCTCTACCTAGAGTGTAAGAGTAATTTGTATTCAGTATTGCAGAGCAGTGAAGTGCACGTGGTATGAACTTAAGCTATCCAGGTTGGAAACCCAGCTCCATCACTAATCAGCTGTGAGCCTTGTGCAATTCCTTTAACCCCTCTCAGCCTTCATTTCCTAATCATAATAGTGTTCTTGTAAGATTTACACAAGTGCACAAGTAAAGTTTCTAACAGAAAGAACTCAATAAGCATTAGCTAGTACAGTTACTGAGGTGAAAACAAGTTAAAGTTTACATAGAATATATTGTAAGTTGCAGAAATCTCAAGCTATGTCTTGGTGTTAGTATGAGACCATGGATAACGACATGGATTTTTCAGATTTTTTAAAAATAACCACAAGTACCTGTGTGAGCCTCTCCTAATCGTAATGAAATCAACCTCTCGTAAACTTTCTGTCTGCATTTTAGAAAATACAGAAACAGGTTCATTGACATTGTGCCTTGTCTGGATTCATGCAGTAAATGGTGGATAGTTTCTTGGCCATACTAGTTTGGGAAGCCCGTGAAGTATCCAGGTGAAGAAGACAGTTGGATACGCCCATCTAGAGTGGAGGGCTGAGATATGAGTGAGAGCTGTGGAGTTTAGAATCACTGGCATATAGACAGTAACCGAGGCCGTAGGAGTGGTTGAAGTAGTCCAGCGAGAGCGTGCTGTGTGAGAAACACGGAGCAGATAGTGGACTTCTGACACCTAGTCCTGCTCTGGTTTCAAGGTTGAATTCTCTATTGGGAGGGAGAGAGGGAAGAGGGAAGCAAGGTTGGCCTATGTGTCTAGCAATGTAGCAAATGACTCTGAAAAGACAATGTACAATATATCTCCCCTATGCTCCTACAGTTTTACCCTCCATCCCTCTCCACCCCACTGTATACTCTGGAAAGCTGATCAGTATACACCAGCATCAACAAGGCTCCCATGCCCTCTGGATTGCATTTGGGTTTGGCTAGTGGGGAACTCTAACAGGAAATTGAGGAAAGGAGAGAAAATGAAATCAGAGCATTCATTCTCCATCTTCCATCCCTAGGAGGTTTCCTGGGACTGGCTATATTCCTAGATGAAGGGCACAGTTCCTTTCTAAATGGCCAACTTCAGAACTAAAGGCATAAAATCTCAGGTGCTACTAGCCCTTGATTAATACTGTCCCTGTCATTCCCCTACACTTTAATAAATAGTCCCTTTGTAAATAAAACCTTGCCAAATGGTCCTGTTTTTAATGTTTCACTACATATTATATAAGATTATGAATGAGATAATAAATCTAATCAAAGTTGAAAACTCGTAATAGTTTTTCTCATTGTTTTGATTCCTTTTCACTTGTGAAAGTGTCTTAATTATATTTGTTTATTTACCAAGCATTTTTAAGAAAATAGAAGTATTATGAGCTTGACTTTAATTACTTTAAAGAAAATCTGTCCCTTTGTGTACAAATTACAGACTGACTGATCGGTCGCAATTATCAGGAAGTGAAATGTAAGATATTTTCCATATAATCTCCAGTACATCCTGTCAGGAAATGTTAGATATCATCATTGTATAATCATTGAGTGGCCACAAGAAAAAATTAATTTTTAATTTTAATCTTTTTCCACAAGGAAAAACTTAAGCAGTGATGGTGGCTGCTCAGGTGAAAGTAATGGAGATCGACATGAATGAGCATACAAAGGACAGCATTGTCCAACAGAAATATAATGTGACACATGAAATTTTAAATTTCCTAGCAGGCACATTTTTAAAAAGTAAAAAAAAAAAAAGGGTGAAATTAAGTTTAATAATATAGTTTTATTTATATAAAAATGTCCAAATATGTCCAAAATAATATCAGTGTGCAATGATTATAAAAATATTAGTGATATTTTCCATTCTTGTTATCATGCTAAGTCTTCAAAAGCTGGTACGCGTTTTACACTACAGCACATCTCAATTCAGACTAGCCACATTTCAAGTCCTCAGTAGCTGCATGTAGCTAGTTGCAACCACATTGAAGAGTGTGAAGAGAGAGCTGTGGCCTCAGAGAGTTGTCCAAACATAGAACCAAGTAAATTCATAGAGTGTATCAAAGAGTTACAGAGTAGATACTGCATGTAGAACATACCATTAGATGTTGGAAGATCATGCAAAACGTAAAGGGAAAACGAATTAATTGATTAGGAACCCCTGATTGTAGAATCAGTGCGAGTAACAACTTCCTTTATGATTCACAGTGGAATTTCATTTCCTTTACAAATTCCCTTTTTGTCTGTGGAGGAAACTTAATCTGCTTCCCCGGAGAAATTGTTGGGGAAGGAGCTGTGAAGGTTGAGGGGTGAGGCATCTGGTCATCTGTTGTCATCTGCCTGTGCTGCCATCTGCTGAGATGTTTTTGACTTTTCTGGATCTCAGTCACCCATCCTCTATCCATGTAGATTGCTCATGCATATCTGTCATTCCAAGTTCTCATTCTTAGCTAATTCTACTCTCCTCTTAAGTACCCAGGAAATATTCTATTCTTTCCATCTGAAGTGAGAGAAATCCACCCACTAGGGTCCACACTGTGGAGATCAGGGAACCTGTGAGATTGCCTTTGAGTCCTTTGCCTAGACACACTAGGTGGCCATTTCTTCTCATCCTGCACCCGACTATGTTCAGGAGCATCTAGACCCTTATTAGCTCTGGGACATTTCCCTGGGGATAGGAGGGAGGCTGGGGAGGGCAGGGCACACTGTCTCTTTGTACTCAGCTCTGGACCTTGACTCTGAATGATGGCATAGTCTTCCAACTCTTCCAAATAAAGACTCATCCTTGTACTTGGATTTGAAAATTCAAAGCCAAGAATTTGACTCTCCTTGTTAGTACCATTTATGATGACAATAAGCATAAAGTACTCCAGCTGCAGTCTACATCGAGGAGGTGTCATGGGGTAGCAAGAAATATTATTTTTACAGAAACATTTTTATTACATTAGTTTGTAACTTATTTAGAATGTTTTATAGAATTTTTTATTATTCTGAGGTATCAGTAAGAATGATATACCATTTAAGGAGTCTTTCATTCCACTTAGTTCAACTATAGCCTATTAAATTGAGGTTTAGAGATGGATAAGAAAGGGATGGGTTTCTCATATATTTATCAGAAAGTAGATCATTAACCACAATTAAATCAGTTCATTAAGTCCTAGGTAATTAATTCTCATTCTGCTGATTGTGGGTTAATGAGTCCTCTTTCACAAAGTCATTTGCAACAGGGCTGAAAGAAATGCAAAGCCTTGACTTTGTCTCTCTGTACACTCTGACAGGTGTCCGTGGTGATGGTGTCAGATTGTAACGGAAAACCTGCTCACACAGATTCATTCTGTATAACACGAATAGTTAAGAGCACCTGGTGCAGTCTTTTGCTGAGAGAATTATCTTGTTTATTTGTCTTTGAAATTTTGTTCCAGATGACTCAATGTCTGATCCATGGCTTGAGTCCTCACTACTCATTCTATGGTTTTCAGGTCATCATCACCATCAGGATCATCATCAGCGAGCTTATTAGAAATACAGAATCTCAGGCCCCAGCCCAGGTCTACTGAATCAGACTCTGTACTTTACCAAGATTCCCCAGATGAGGAAATGTGCTTTACAGCTTAAGAAGCACCTGTTTAGGCATGTGTGAGGGTGAAGCAGAAACTGCCTCTTACTGATAAAGAGTGTTCCCTATTAAATTATTAGAAAAACCACAACATCAGAATGAAGGAGAATATATTTCTCCATTGAGGCATAATGTAAAATAATTTTACAGGGATTTACTCAAAGATTACACTGAGAGTAAGAACATATTATGAATATAAGGCCTGCTGTGGGTTGAATTTTATCCCCCCCAAAGTCACGTGTTGAAGTCGTAATTCCCGGTACCTCAGAATGTGACCATCTTTGGAAATAAGGTTGTTGAAGATGTAATTAGCTATAATGAGGTCATACTGGAGTAGGGTGGGTCCCTGGTCTAATATGACTGATGTCCTTATAAAAAGAAATTTTGGGACACAGACAGGCACAAAAAGAGAACACCATGTGAAGAGGAAGACAGAGACTGGGGTGACGTGACAGAAGCCCAGGAACACCAGAGATTGCCGGCAAACCACCAGAAGCTGGGGGAGAGGCGTGGGACAGATTCTCCCTCTCAGCCCTCAGAACAAGCTAGCTCCGCTAACATCTTGATGTCAGACGTCTAGCCTCCAGAACCATGAGACAATACATTCCGATTGTTTAAGCCACCCAGTTTGTCATGGCAGCCCTACCAAAACAATGCGAGAGCCTTGAGAAATCCTCAGGGCCCTTCAATTCATCCCATAATGTGTGTTATGATTGTCTTCTGTTGAAAAGTTATGTTAAACCTAGAAACATAATATTTCTTTTGGAAAACAGCTCAATTTGTTGACAAGGATGCCAGTCTTTGAACATATGAACTTAAGTAGGCTTTCCTGCAATCTGAGAGTCACACAATTGCTGGAACATATTTCTATTGACAACATTTTGGAATGACATGTGTATAATTAACCCAGGAGGGGCTGAGACTCTCTTTATTTTTGTTAATTCTTCTCGTACTGTGGGATTCATAAAAAGAACAGCTCTCGCTGTAGTATTGAGCTAATTAAAAATCTGAAGTTGCTAATTTTTCTAGTGTTCTTCCTTACTAACATGAGGGAGCAAATCTTTGGTGTTTCCCAGAGCTGTCTAGAAAACCCTCAAAATAGTTTAAGTACAAAAGACATACTAACAGTTTTATGATTCTGAATTTGGGGACTGAATTTGGCAAAGGAAATACTAAAAAGAACTGTCAAAAGTAACGAGATGTCGGGACTCCCAGTGGTGCAACTGTTAAGTTCACACATTCTCCTCAGTGGCCCGGGGTTTGCCGGTTCGAATCCCAGGTGCAGACCTATGTACTGCTTGTCAAGCCATGCTGTGGCAGGCATCCCACACAAAATAGAGGAAGACGGGCACAGATGGCTCAGGGCCAGTCTTCCTTAGCAAAAAGAGGAGGATTGGTGGCAGATGTTAGCCCAGGGTTAATCTTCCTCAAAAATAAAAAAAGAAAAGAAAAAGTAATAAGATGTGAACAAAATATATGAAAATGTAAATATAAGAAATGATTGCAGGCTTGGTTCAGATTTCAATATTTAAAGTCAGCAAGTAACAAATAATAATAATTAAGAACTCTAAACTTTTCAAAAGTGAGACTTTTGTTGAAATAGATATCAGATCATGAAAAAAAGCACAAAAGATAATGGACTCTTGAGTAAGAATATTATGTGATATAAAAATCTTATTTTCCAGGAAAAACACACAGAAGGCACAGAATAATTTTTGCTGTTCCTTCCTAAAATCAGACTGTATGTTCAAAGTGCCCATTTAAGTATCTGATAAATGATAGTTGGATTAATTGTTTCATTGAGAAAGAAAATAAATACATTCCTCACTTAACTGTAGGGTCATTTCTTGAATCTGGTCATAGCTTGAGGGTTTAGAAAGGACTCTGGTTGGTTGGTTGGTTGAAACATAGACCAAAAGGTGCCCTATAGTAAATGCAGTTGAAATGCTAGACCTGCCTTGTTATACTGTCGAGGAAAGTATCCAAAGGTGTAGGGATATTGAAATTTTAGAGTGGCTTTATCGTATAAGATCTGCTCACCCACCCTAGAGGGTGGTAGAAGCTATTGAGCCAAGTAGAAAGCACTTTTCACTTCAACTGGGAGAAACAAATTTGTGAGTGGAGCCCCAGCATCCTTGAAGAGCTCTGTGTCCACCTTTTGTAGGTCAGAAGTTACAGTAAAACTATTGTTACCAAAATTGGATCCCTAAATACAATGGGGATCCCAGAGTGGCAGGGGCTATGTGACCATACTTAATCACCAAAGACAAGGTGGGTATAGTTACCATAATAGACAGTGGGGTCAAAGCAACCTGACTCACAGAGACTTATGGCATTGGCTAGTTGATCATGGTGTCCCTAGCGGAGAAATAGATGGGCGGTATACTAAATTCTTACCTGATCTGTCTAAGCGGAAGAGTTTATAGGTCAAGTAAACAGAAAACTAACCTGAATCAGCAATATTGGGGAGCAAGAACCCCTCAATCAATTCGCAGACATGAGACAGTTTACAGACCCAGAATCCCTTGAATGAAGGGCAGAATGAGTCCTCTTCAGGAAGGACCTGCCACACTCCCCAAAACCTAAAGTGTTAATCTTTCTCCAAGTCTTCCCCTAAAAGAGACCTATGTATAACCTTTTACCAGGGTGACTGTGCACTGGGGGCAAAGAAAAAATCATACTTTTCAAAGACTGCTGGACACTGGCTCTGATTCCGCATTCCTGGAGATGCGAATGTCGCTATGGTTCACCAGTTAGAGCGGGGGTTATGGAGGTTAGATGATCAATGGGATTTTAGCTTGGATCTGTCCCACAGTGACCCCAGTGAGTCCCCACACCCATCAGTTATTTCTCCAGTTATGAATGAATAATTAGAATAGGTATGAGCAGTAACTGGCAGAATCCGCACACTGGTTCCCTGACCTGTGGACTGAGGGCTCTTATGGTAGAAAAGGCCAAATGGAAGCCACTAGAACAGCTTTTACCTAGAAAAGCAGCAGACCAAAAGCAATACCACATGCTTGGAGGAATTCAGAGATCAACGCCACCATCAGGGACGTAAATTAGGCAAGGGCGATGATTCCCAGCACGTCCTCATTCAGTTCACCTGTTTGGCCTGTGCAGAAAACAGATGGATCTTTAAGAATGACAGTGGTTTATCATATACTTAGCTGGATGATGACTCATATCCAAATGTGGTCTCATTACTCGAACAAGTAAACATCTCTCCTTATACGCAGCTACTGATCAGGCAAATGTCTTTTTCTCCATACTGGTCCACAAAACCCACCAGAAGTAGTTTGCTTTCAGTTGGCAAGGCCAGCAATGTACCATCACTGTCCTACATCAGGGGTGTGCCAACTGCCCGGCCTTATGTCATAACTTAATCTGCAAGGACCTTGATCCCCTTTCTTTTCCACAAGCTATCACACTGGTCTCTTACATTGATGATACAGTATGCTGACTGGACCTAATGAACAAAAAAGTAGCAACTCCTCTAGACTTATTGGTAAGACATTTGCTTGTTCAGAATGAGGGAAATAGATCTAACTAAAATTCAGGGGCCTCCACCTCAGTGAAATGTCTAGGGCTCCAGTAGTGTGGGGCACATCGAGATATTCCTTCTAAGGTGAAAGGTAATTGTTGCATCTGATCCCTCCTACAACCAAAATAGAGGCACAATGCCTAGTGGGCTTCTTTGGATTTTAGAGGCAGCATTTTTCGTGTGAGTGTGTTGCTCAATCCATTTACTGAGTGAGTTGAAAAGTTGCTGGCTTTGAGTGGGGCCCAGCACAAGAAAAGGCTCTGCAGCAAGTCCAGGCTGCCCTGCAAGCCATCCTGCCACTTGGCCAATGTGACTCAGCATATTCAAGGGTGCTTGAAGTGTCACTGGCAAACAGAGATGCTGTTTAGAACCTCTGACATAAAGGATTCATTTTATTGAGGTGGATGATAAACAGGTTTTAAAACTTCTCCAAATTCTCGCACAGCCTTCATTTTGCCCTCTGCACACTTCGCTTGATGTGGTGGTTCATTTTATGTGTCAACTTGGCTGGGCCACGGTGGCTAGATATGTGGCCAAACAGTGTTCTGGATGTTTCTGTAAGGGTATTTTTGGATGAGATTAACATTTAAATCAGTAGACTTTGAGTAAAGCAGATTGCTGTACTCAATAATGTGGGTGGGCCTTATCCAATCAGTTGAACGCCCAAGTAGAATAAAACAATGACCACTCCTGAGCAGGAGGAAAAATTCTGCAGCAGACACCTTTCAAACTTGAACTGCAACATTGGCTCTCTCTGGAGTCTCCAGCCTGCTGACCCACCCTGCAGATTTTAGACTTGCTATAATTGCATCAGCTAACTCCTTAAAATAGATATTTCTATATATTAACACATCCCATTGGTTCTGTTTCCCTGGAAAGTGATACACTTGATTTCTCCATGCTGTGGAGTAAATTCCAATTGTCCAACAGAGTAGTCTTGAAAAGTAGTTTCAAAGCTCTATAAAAAGGTTAATCTGTGATCTCTCAACTCCAGAATCTCTAAAATACTTGTTCTGTACTGAGAGGCACCAGCTGAGTTTGGTCTCTGGCACCCACATTGGTTAAAAGAAAGAGATCAGTGCTGGGAATAAATTGAGCAGGTCCAAAGAGCCTGGTGAAGGTAAGTGACTAAGCTCCATCAGTGGTGTCTATATGGCTTCTATTTAAGGTCAAGTACAGTTAGGATGAAACATCCTTGATGAGCTGTGTTCACTGGGAAGATTACCAGATAGTTGCCAGTTCTTGCTTTCACTGCTTCACATAAATAATCTTACCTATTATTGTTGAGATATGAATAGTGGAGTTAAAATAAATTTAAATTTAATGTATTTATGAGATATTAGGATTTATATTCAAATTTTTAAAGGAATCAAAATAATTTAAAATGGATAGAGAAAATACCACAAGCATTTATGTATTTGTCTAGTATGGAAAGGAAGATACACAAACTCCAGTCAAATTTTAAGTTTTAGACACTAGATGGCGCTACATAACTATCTCTTTTCTGCTTCACAGCCTTCAACTCCAGTTGATGTTTTCTATTGTCAGCCAGCAAATTGAAGAGAGGAAAAATATAAAGGCTATTTACACACCGTGTTGAACAAGATAGAGGTTTTATTAATGATGAGCTGAACACTCTTGTAATTCAATTGCTAGCAAAATTATTTTCTTTATTGTCATATATTTGTACCGTTAAAAACAGGAAATAGGATCAGCTTTGAAACATGTCCAAAAAATACAGTCAGGCTAAATGCAATCAGCATTGATGGGAATGGTTATCTTGACCAAATAATAAGTGGGGGGAATGACTGTAACATAATGCATCTGCTGAGCTGCTTTGAAAAATTATTTTTGACCACCTGTAATAGACTATTTGCATTTTCATGATTCCTGCACCCAAGGACACTAGGAGGGCTTGAAAATGTCAAGAAAGATTCTTTCTGCTGGAGACTTTTACCTCAAAATAAAGAAAAAAGGTCCCTGGAAGAAAATTTGCCTGGGGGATCAGGATTTAGATTTTATCACTGCTTGTCCGTTTGGATTATATTTAACACTAGACTTGTCCAATCTGTATAAAACATTCAGTGCGGCCCATAACGGTCTTTCAGGGATGGCCTGATTGCAAGGTAGTGCTGTGGTTAGGAATCACATGAGACATGAATAATACTATGCTACTATTTCTAAAAAACTTTCAGAGGCAAAATTCTGAATTTAAAATGCGTTAGGATCTTTGAAAAGTGGAGAAGATCTTGGGAATATCAATAACAAAGCAATCCAAAGAACACTGTAAGCATTCCTCTCAAAAACACAGATGAAGAAATATTAAAAACCACAAATGTTGAGCAAGGTATTCATGGGCCTTAAAAATGTGGTTAAGCAACAGGGGAAAAAGTATTAAAGTTCAACAGAGTGCTTCTCCAAAGGGAAGGGGCAAGACATATGGTTAAATCGGTTAAAGCTGACAGCAACTGACATATTAATCAGTATTTGGGGGGACAGACTAAGGAAGATCACCTTTAACAACCAGAGTTCGCATAATAGCCCCAAGTCAGGGCAGCTCCCCACCCCTCAGCCTTCTCTCTGCATCCTCCATGGTGGAGGCAATAATCAGGTTATTCAAGGAGCCAAACTTTCAGAGTATGTTGAGGACAACAATGCCCCAGCCCACAGCCTCATCCAATTCTTATTTATAAAATAAGAATCTCTGAGGCTTCTTTCTCTTCAGAGCGATGAACTCACGCCCTTTTCTCTTTGGGCTAACAATGAAAGAAATAAATGTATACATATTGGATGCTATTCTCCAGATGCCGAGTCTCTCTCCAGGTAGCAATTAGGAAGGAGTTTTACAGAACATTTAGCAATGGTGCCCTGGGAGTCTGAAAGAGTTAATGTCCCTCTTTAGACAATTACTACCAAAAGGTTACTTCTGAGAGAAAGTGTGTTTTATTTAGTTCATAAAAGAGATGAAGCTGGAGACTGAAGTGAGGTGGGGGCAGACCCGCATAGTTCACATCTTTAAAAACAGAAAAGAATAGGATTCAAGAGACCTCAATAAATCAAAGAAAAGACCTTTTAAAAATAGTGATATGTGCCAGATGGCACACATAGAAATCAATATTCTGAGTCCTTTAGGGATGGGGTTTAATTCTTTCAGGTCCCATGTAGCATCTGACACAGAGATTTGCACTTAGTGGGTGCCTAGTTAATATTTATTCAGTCAGATTGAATCGGGCACAAGTACACACACACACACACACACACACACACACACACACACGTGCACAGGGCTGTAACCAGGAGAACTGAAAAAATCATTGATGCTTCAATCTTACCAGGTATAGACAAATAATA
Source organism: Equus caballus (assembly GCF_041296265.1). Lineage (NCBI taxonomy): Eukaryota > Metazoa > Chordata > Mammalia > Perissodactyla > Equidae > Equus > Equus caballus. The sequence continues at coordinate 109,386,851 of NC_091686.1, forward strand.
TTTCAGCTGTAGTTGCTTAATTTCCAGGACATTTGTGTTCAATTTTAAACATAGTTTAAAACTTTGAGTTTGAGATTAAATGATGTAATTCAGAAAAATAACAATAGTCTTATGTTAAAGGTGTTATTTCATTCATTCATTCACTTAATAAACATTTGTGATACAATAAGATAGGTAATCTGCTGCCTCTGCCTTGAAGGAGTTTACTGTACAACGGATGATTCTTCTGAAGCACATCTATGCTCAGAGAAAAATGACCAAGTCACCCTCTGACACAGGGTGGGGCAGCCTCCCAGGATGTCCTATATACAATAACAGCCTCTTGGGCTGGTTATGAGGCTTTGTCTCTCAGCTTCAACCCTCCCTTCCGTACTCTCCTTTGTGATGCTTGGGCTGGGTCTATGCAACACCGCATTTCCCTTTGCCAGCTGGCTCCCAATAAAACTCTGCCAACAGGGGGCGCTAGAGGGAGTCTGGAAGATAGCCAAGATGAGGAGGCGACTTGCCTCTTGGCTGGCTGTGCCCGTCAAGATCAGGCCAGTTCAGGAGCTGGTTTCAGTGAACAGATTCGTTCCAAACTTTCAGAGCAGCCTTAACACATCCATCAGAGATACTATCCTGAGTTGGCCAGTCACTCCCAGCTGCCCCGAAACTTAACCCCACCCCCACAGGCATCAACAGCAGCTGGCAGGGCCACCTCCCCAGTGGTCCGGATCCCACCTGCACTGGCTTCTCTTCTAAGTTTCGAGGTTCTAGTCGCTCCCTCCTGTTCCCTTAGTTCCCCCAGCCCTTGGGGTAGCAGCCGCTTCCTGAAGTTATAGGTCTGTGTGACCTCAGCATCTTCCAGTGCCGTGTTAACCCATTCCCTGTGTGACACTCTCACTGTTAAAATTGCAGATGTGTTTTATGTGTTCCTAACCAGACCCTGACTATATCCTCCTGGATCATTCCATCTCTTTTTCTCGCACTTCTTCTCATCACTGCATTTGTTAACACCTGATATGTTAGCTCTGACTTATTCATTGTCCCCTACGCTCCATTTGAATAGAAGCTCTTTCAGAGCAGAGAATTGGTGTTTGCTTCCCTACTGAACCCCCAGCCCTTGGAACAATTCCTGCTATCTAGCATGCCCTCAATACATGTTTGTTAAATGAGCAAATGAGTAAATGAAGAACGATGAATGAATGAATGAGGGAAGTAGCTATGACTATCAGCAGTCTACGGCTCTTACCCTCCTCCTCTCCGCTACCGTATCTCATTCTCACTCCTGTCACTCTAGCACCTTCCTCAGGTTAAAGTCAACTTTCACTGCCAGCTCTCATGATCTTTGGTACAGGGATAAACTATCAATATTGGATAGTTTAGATCAGTGATTCTCAACCATCCTCCCAGGGAACATTTGGCAATGTCTGGGGAACATTCTTGTTGTCATCACTGAGAGGTGAACGGCCTTCTGGCATTTAGTGGTAAGAGACCAAGGATGCTGCTAAACGTGGAACAATGTGCAGGACCGCCTCCCCAAAACGAAAAATTATTTGGTCCAAAATGTCACCAGTGCTGCTATTTAGAAACCCTGGTTTAGGCATTAACCTGTTTAGAAGCAAGGGATTGCTCAGATAATATTTTCAGGCACCTTTTGGTCCTGTGAATGTATTTCTTTGTCTATACAAGCCCAAGTATTCTCAATGAAAAAAGATATAACTCACTTCATCATGGCCAAAGACCCAGATGTATTGTGTTTTTTTTAAAAAAAATGTGATACTTGGAATCCTGTAGACAGAATATCCAGATGACTGGCTAAATATTTGGCTCTTTGGCTCACTCTTTCTAGAGTTATCGAGACAGAGTCTATGATTAAAAGTATGGTAGTGATATGCTAGTTGGAGGGCTGGGGGAAGGGCAGCAGGTTGTTTATGAAGGTACATAAGAAGTGTTTAAAAGAACAGAGTGTCTTCTTTTTATCAATTCAAATCCCATAATAATAATTATAAGAGCCAGCTGGTTTTCCCCCAAATATCCAGAGAATAGCCATTAACTGGAGATACAGAGTTTAAAAATGACATAAATCACTTGGGCATTTGCATTTTGAAGGTCATTTTGGATGAAGCAGGTGGCTTCCTCCTGGACGTCAATTATCAAAATCTATTTTCTTAAAAAAGAAATTGACCCACCTGGGTAATTGCTATTCTGATGAACTCCAACCCTAAGTTTCTTCCTCTACTCCCACACTTCCTTGAACAAGTCCACTCTATCAACTTAGCTACCAAAATATCCAAGAGGTATATTTTTCTTCTCAGTGTATGGCAGTAATCCCATCTAATATATCAAGTGGAATACAAAGTACTATGCGACTGTCATAAATTTTTCCAGCGCAATTCCCAGAGTCATTACTTAGTGTCATCCTCTTTCCAAAGCATACTTACTAACTTTTTAGTAAACACGTTTGAGCCTTCATCCGTATTTATCATCCTTTAAATTATGGCTCTACTAATCAGATAATTAAAGATGGTCATTAAAAGGACATTTAGTTGGGTTCACATCCTTGCTGCAAAAATTGCTGTTGTTCAAAGGCATTAAAGACAGCATGTTCCAGAGAGTACCTGCCAAGTTTGCCAGATAAAATAGAGATGGTCACTTAAATTTAAATATCAAATAAACAACAAATTTTTTTCAACATAAGTATATCCCATGAATCATGGAATGTGATTGTACTAAAAAGTTGTGTGGTTCATCTGAAATTCAAGTTTAACTAGGTGTCTTCTATTTTTATTTGCTAAATCTGGCAATCCTGGTGCCTGTCTGCCAAGGGTCTACCTCTTTGTAAACTTCTGTAATAGAGAAATTCATTTTAAGTGATAATAGTAACAATACTTTCTTTTTATGTGATTTCCTATTTTCATGGACTCTTCTCTTTAGTGAAGCATTGCTCATAAAATAATTAAAATCCATAGGAATCTTTACATCCCTGAAAATGCAGTCATGAGCTCTAGTTTCAAATTATGAACTCACAGCATCCTGAAAACAGGCTCTGTGAGATCAACCATTTACAAAGTGCATGGTTGCTGTGTCTTTTATGCTCTAATGCGACTAAAACTCAGTCCCACTCTCCCTCCTTAATCACAGTTCCATGGGGAAAACCCAATGATTCCCCTTTTGGTTGATGATCAGTGAACATGGCATGTGAATAAAATAACTCCTTAGCCGTGTCACATATGGTCATCGAACCAGATTCGAGCTCAGCTGATCTGATTACCTGACTTTTCCCCTGATTAATTCTGAGTGACACAGAGAAATCAATCATGAGGACAGCCAAAATAATCATCAAGTCAGTTAATTCAGTTATATAAACTTGACCTTAACCTCTTCCTCTCAACTTATTCTCATTTCAGAGAGATTTCAACAGATACAAGAAAAAAAAAGTTACAGAGGTAATGCTTTTCTCAGAATCTGCTGTCTTACAAGCCAATAATTTTAACTGATTCCATTAAACACAATTTACTAGCTTTAGGAATCCTTTTGTTTTTCCTCTTGCTTTCCTTTACATGAAATGAGAACACACACTATAAAATCTTAATCACATAAAATGTCTACTCTGAATTGAATACGTTATGCTAAGTAATTCAGCCTCAACTTCACAACTCCAAATACTTAAACAAAATTCCTTCCAACAATATACTAGTGATTTTTATTAGTGAAAAAATATGTACTTCTAAAAAAATAAAGCTAAATGTTTTTCCTTCATACTTTTCAGGGCACTATAACAGAGATTTTTTTCTCTCCTAGGTGAAAATTATGCGTGCTCTTCCTAAGATAGATGTAAAAGTCTTCTTACATTAAAATTACAAAGATCAGATTCCGAAACACCGCTTGTTCATTACCTCCCTTCATACTGATGGAAAGTCTGCTATGTAAGAGACATTGTCACTGGACATGAGGTTGTAGACACTAAAATGAGGGGGAAGAAAAGGAACAAGCAAAATCATACAGCAAGCACTGCATACATCCATAGCCATAGTAAGGAAGGTTAAAAGTAGAGCCAATAAAGAGATTTGAATAATTATATCCAAGAAGTCAAAGTCTCCTGGAAGTACGGTATGACATAAGTTTTGAAGGACAAATTTGAGTTTGTCACCTGAATGGAGAGAACAAGGATATATCCATCACAAAATAAACAAACAAAATTCTGAAACAAAAAAACAACATTGTGTCATGGAGGATGAAACTAACGGTGTGTTTGGAAACTGCAGGCATTTTAGGAGGCTTGAATATCAAGTGTGAAAAGAAGAGTAGAAATGAGGCTACAAAAGTGAGAAGGGCATTGGCACTGCCCTTTGAAGTAATGGTGGATCATCTAAGAAAATGTAGGGGCAGCGGCTGAGTGGTGAAAGGGAATAGATTGGCTCCTTGGAGCTCGAGGAACGGTAGTCAAGAGAAAGGAGAACTGGAACCATCTACAGAGAGGAACTAAGAACCCAGGGCACTGCAGAGGGATCCCTGACTTTGAAAGAGAGAGGAAGTTGGCTTTGTGACATTTGGACACCATTCATTCATTCACAAACATTAAGTAGCTGCTATGTGCCAGCACTGGGCTGGGTGTTCAAAGTGGAAGACAATTAAAACACCAGGTTTTCTTTTATTAGTTTCCTATTGCAGCTTCAACAAATTACCATAAATGATGACTTAAAACAACACAAATTTATTATTTTCTAGTTCTGGAGGTCAGAAGTCCAAATGCATGTTACTGGGCTAGAGTCAGCATGTTGGCAGGACTGAATTTCCTTCTGAAGGTTTGAGGGGAACATCTATTTTCTTGCCTTTTCCATCTTCTTGAGGATGCCTGCTTCTCTTGGCTTGTGGCCTCTCTGTCCGTCTTCAAACCCAGCAATGGCTAGTCAGATCTTTCTCACATCACATCACTCTAAACAGACAACCCTGCCTCCTTCTTCTGCTTTTAGGGATCCTGTGATTACATGGGTCCACTTGGATGTTCCAGGATATTTTTCCCACCACATGGTCAGCTGATTAGCAAGCTTAGTTTCATCTGCAACCTTAATTCCTCCTTGCCATGTAGCATAACACTTTCACAGGTCCCAGCGATGAGAACTTGAACATCTTTGATGGGGGAGCCATTATGCTGCCCACCACACTTGTCTTGGAAGTTTATGGTCTAATACCAAAAGACTCTGGAAAGACGCACAACCCACCGAAGCCACATGAATCTGACAAGGCAGGCTTGAGGAGAGAAAAATACCTGTTCCATCAACTGGTCTGTGGACAGGGCAGAATGCAAGGCCCAATCCACTCAAGATCAAATGAGGCCAAAACTGAGCAATGATACCTTACAGATTCATCAGAATAGAGAAACAGACTTTTTACTTTATTTAGGTTATCTTCTGTTAGAGATGGAATAGCCTGGTAAAACTACAGAAGGAAATTCATCATTAAATAGAACAAGAATCAAAGATCAAGCAAGTTTGATGATCTTTTCCAGGTGAGATAAACAGTGAACTCTCAGTAGACAACGTTTTCCTGTTGCTAGGCCGACTAGCTGTGGTGGCTGAGTTGTTTATCTTTAAGAAAACATACCTATATCTTTTTACTTGACAACTACAATATAATCTGTCTGGGAGTTGTTCATCATTTAAGAAAGGGTGAAAAAAGTCTTCTCCCAGAAAGTGTTCAAATCCGTGAGGCGAAATGATGATAACATCATGAGAGGCATCATAATTTATCTGGAGCATGTAAATCACCGGGGGCCCCCTCTGAGGATGCTCGCTAAAATGATAAATAGCTTTGTGAGCTGTAAGATCAACCCCCAGGAATTCACCAGCGAGCCTGTGACAGGAGAGTTGCCTCCCGGTCTCTCCTGGTTGGGAAGAGGCAATGACTTAACAGATTTGAAAATTCGTTTTTTTAACCACTTGTTAAAACATTCTATTTAAGACTTTACCCACAAAGGCACAGTCTGGAAAGAGCTGAACAAATTATCCCAGGACACTGATCAAAATAGAAGCTGGTATGGGTAGGTCTGGCCTGCCAAACATTTTTTTTTTCACCCGATGTATTCTGCTACATCTCAACTTGCTGTCTTTTTGCCAGTGTAACTGGTCTTGTAGCCAAATAATTCTCCATTTTCCTAGACAATAGGGCTCTAATGTGTCTACAAACCCCTGCTGTCTCCTGAACAACATGGAAGTGAAAGTGTTGGAAAAAGGGAAATGTTATTTTGTGTGTTCTATTTTAGAAAACCTAACATTTATAGTAAAAGATCAATAGATAACAGTACATGGAGGTTTTCACCGTATTACTCTGTGTAGGTGAGGATGATGTAATTCTTTTCAGTTTGAGTAACTATTATTGGCTGAATGTTTGTGTCCCCTCCAAATTCCTGTGTTGAAGCCTTGGCCCCTGATGTGATGGTATTTGGAGGTTGGGCCTTTGGGAGGTAATTAGGATTAGATGAGGTCATGAGTATGGGGCCCTCGTGATAGGATTAGTGCCCTTATAAGAAGAAGACAGGTCTATCTCTCTCTCTCTCTCTCCATGTGCATGCACAGAGGAAAGGCCACGTGAGTGCTCAGTGAGAAGGCAGCTGTCCACAAGCTACGAAACAGACCCTCACTAGGAATTGAATCTGTTGGTACCATGATCTTGCACTTTCCAGGTTCCAGAACTGTGAGAAATCAATGTCTGTTGTTTAAGCCACCCATTCTGTGGTATTTTTGTTATGGCATCCTGAACTAAGACAGTCGTTTAAGAGTAAAATTTTCTTATTAATTTTCATATTGTCTGCATCATTTGTCATGGTGCTTTGAATACTGAAAACCCTCAGTAAGATATTATTATTAAAAATAATGAATGATAATGGTGATCATAGGAGATAAGAAATGAGTGCTTACTCTGTGTCAGGGGCTGTGTTAACACATTACATATTTTATCTTAATTCTCACAGGAGCCATCTGTGGTAGGTGTTATGATCTATCCATGTTATAACTAGGGAATTAAACTTTGAAAAATTAAAATAGACCTGTTTCAAGTCTCCCAGCTAGGAAGCCATGGAGTTGTGATGTGACCTCAGGTGTTCTTGACTCCAGAGTGAGAATCTTAATCTGTGCCCACCTATATATGAATTTCCTAGGGCTGCCATAACAAATTACTGCAAACTGGTGGCTTAAAACAAGAGAAATTTATTCTGTCACAGTTCTGGAGGCTGGCTAGGATCAAGGTGTCAGAGGACCATGCACCCTCTAAAGGCTGTAAGGAAAAGTACTTCCTTGCCTCTTCCTACATTCTGGTGGATCCCAGCAATCCTTGGCCTTCCTTGCCTTGTAGACCCAACATTCAATCTCTGCCTCCATCCTCACATGACCTACCTCCCCGTGTCTCTGTATGTGTCCTCTCTTCTTCATATAAGGACATCATTCATTGGGTTTAGGGTACACTCTAGTCCCATATGACCTTATATTAACTAATTAAGTCTGCAAAGACTCTATTTCCAAATAAAGTTGCATACTGAGGTTTAGATAGACATGAATTGGGGGGGGTGGGCGGTGAGGATACTATTCAACCCACTACACTGATCTTTCCATCTCATCTTCCTTCACTCCCTGATCCGAGCATCTCCTTTCTTGAGAGGCGTATCTCTTATTCATCTTCCTTACTCACTATGCACATTTCTCCTTCTGCTCCTTATTCACATTATTACTCCTGCTAAAAATGTCCCTTCTGCTCATCTATACAGACATACCTTCAAGTAGTAGCTTTAAACCTAACCCTATCATTACATGTTTATTTCTTGTCTTATCTATGTCATTTACTCAGTACAGAATCATAAATTCTTTCCAGAGACTTACATTTTATCACTGTTGAACCTTTGCACTGCTGATTAGAATTTCAAGTCTCCACCATTGGCTTGTTGCCAATGGGATCTTGGGTTACTTGGGATCTGGATCTGCTGTGCTTTACTCCTTGGTGTCCACTCTGTTGCTTAGCATGGTGCCCAACAGAGACAACAAAGTACACGTGCAATGAACATTTGTCAGATGGCTAGATGGAGAGATGGGTGGATGGTACTGTGTCCTCTTGTCAATAGTACACCATCTCCAAGTTGCCTTTATAGTAACGAAGAAGAATGAGCCATGTGCATTGGGTTGGGCCCAGCATGAAAGAGGTACTGCAAACATGTGCATTCCCTTCCTCAGAACACAGGTTCTGGGACTGTCAAGAAGGAGAAAACACAGACTGCCATGGTGGAGTGCACAGTCTAAATGCTCCAGTTTGAGTGAGAGAAGGAGGAGAGTTGAGTGAGAAAGAACAGTGTCTGAGAAGCCATGTCATAATCTCCTTCACATATTTATTGACCTTTAATCCCTAGTTAGCTGACATCTCTGCTCCTGCCCAAGACAGTAACTCTTGTAACTCTGACCTTTAGAATTCACACAAAAGAAAAGGGTTGCCTTTATTAAGACAAAACACAGGACTCTAGAGCCAGCCCTGATGGCTTAGCAGTTAAAGTTTGGTGGGCTCCACTTCAGCGGCCCAGGTTTGGTTCCTGGGTGTGGAACCACACCACTCGCCCATCAGTGGCCATGCTGTGGTGGCAGCTCATGTAGAAGAACTGGAAGGACTTACAAGTAGAATATACAACTATGTACAGGGCTTTGGGGAGGGAAAAAAACGAGAGAGGAAGATCGGCAACAGATGGTAGCTCAGAGTAAATCTTTCCCAGCAAAAAAATCGCCAAAACCAGGACTTTATAGGGGTTTATTTTTGTTTTGTTTTGTTTTGTTTTTGGTGAGGAAGATTGGCCCTGAGCTAACATCTGTTGCCAATCTCCCTCTTTTGGCTTGAGGAAGATTATCCCTGAGCTAACACCTATGCCAATCTTCCTCTATTTTGTGTGTGGGATGCTGCCACAGCATGGCTTGATGAGAGGTGTGAAGGTTTGCACCCTGGATCTGAATTAGTGAACCCTGGGCCACCAAAGCAGAGCCCACAAACTTAACCACTACACTATCGGGTGGGGTCCAGGACTCTACAGTTTTTAACCAAGTGGAACAAGTTAGGTTGTGGTTGCTGAAAAAGCAAGGCCAGAACTTGTGCTTTTGGGAGTCTCCTCATAGCCATCCTCCATAGGGGCAGCCCTGCTCCTTGTACAGAACTCAGGACTTGACATCAACGCAACTCCTGCCCATGGTTTAATCTTAGCATAAGTGAAACATGCTGGCATTTTCAACACTGAGTTCACTAAATTCTAAGGGATATAAGCAAGACAAAAATTTAAGGAAAATAAGGAGGGAGGAGGAAAGGGAGAAGAAGGCAAAGGAAAAGAAGAAAAGCAAAGAGGAAGGAGAGAGCTACTTAAAAGTCTCTAAAATTACACTGTGGCGCACTGGAAACGGGACTGCGTGGTGGGTGCTCCACAGACTTTGGGGTCAGGCCTGCCAGGCTTCTGGGTTCTGCTCTGCTCCCTCCACTCACACCCTGTCCACTTTGGACCAGGGCCCTTTGCGGCCACCTTGCTTGATTTTCTCCCAGGCAGCTTCCCTTCTGCCTGCATACTGTGGGTGCCACCTTCTTTCCTACTCTCTCAGAGTCAAGTGCCTCAATTAGTATTTCTTCCAACAAGCTCAAAAGGCCACATGCCCTTTCATTTTGGAACTTGGGTCCCTCCTTTCTCTTTCTGTTCCTAACTACGAGAATCTCATCTGGAGCTAACTGGGAGGATGGTAGTACCTGCCAAGGTAATCATGGTAGAGTGAGGCCTCATTCAGGCGTGTCTGTCTGTCTGTCTTCACTGATTCATTCAACTATCCTGAATGAAGCCTTTTGCTTAGTCCTGGGAACAGAAAGTCGAAGAAGACAAATTCAAGATCTCAAGGTATTTACAGTGTAAGATGCAGAGAATTAAATTAGTAATTACAGAGAAGGGTGCTAAGTGCTGAGAAGGAGGCATGCACCAGGTCTTCAGGTACCAAAAAAGAGACTCATCGACGTTATTCTAGATGTGTGGGCTTATGGAAGACTTCTCAAAAGTTGTACAATTCTCATTCATTATGTTCCACACTATGATCAGACCTTTCCCATACAAGAACCAAAGTTCTTTCGGCAGGAAATATAGTCAACCACCTTAAAAACGACAGCTCTTTGATAACTTCATTGCATGTATCTTACATGCAGCAGGAGGAAGTGGCATGTCTCTAGCACCTGCCTCCCTGAGTTGTTCCTGTGGGAAATCAGACAAAGTCTAGGAGTGTGTATTGGTTTGCTAGGGCTGCCATAGCAAAGGGCCACAGACTGGGTAGCTTAAACAACAGAAACTTATTTTCTGATAGTTCTACAGAAGGTTCTAAGTCCAAGATCAAGATGTCACCAGGGTTGGTTGCTTCTGAGGTCTCTCTCCTTGACTTGTAGATGGCTGTCTTCTCCTAGTGCCTTCACATGGTCTCCCCCATGTCCAAATTTCCCCTTTATAGAAGGACATCAGTCATACTAGATTAAAGCCCACTCAAATGACCTCATTTTAACTTAATTACCTCTTTAAAGAACTTATCCCTGAATACAGTCACACTCTGAGGTCCTGGGGATTAGGACTGCAACATATGAATCTTGTGTGCACACGATTCAGCCCATCACAGGATGACTGAGGAGGTGTGGACTTCAGAGCCAGTCCCACATGGGTTCAGGACTCAGCTCAACTTGTGTACTCTCCGGAAGTCGTCTCCACACTCTGGCCTTAGTTATGCTTATTATGAAGGAGAATGAATGAGACTTTGCAAGGGGTGTGCCACACTTAGAGCTGGTGCCTGGCAAAGAGCAGCTCCTTGATAAATGGTAGCTGTTGTTCCACTGCTAATGCTCAGTGTCCCCATAGATAGTTGATGATGCTTCTCTGGACAGCAGACCCGCTCCCATGGCTGCTTCTTTCTCTGCTAAGTGTCCTGTAACTAGAGGACCTGTATAAGAACGTTTGCCCAGCAGATTCCTGCCACTCTTATCAGCACAATTTGGACAATGAGAAGTTTTCTGGTCTCCGTTTTGTCTTGGTTCCAGGGACTGACCCTGTACTTTGTGAACCTCTCCCTGACTCTTACTGGAAATTAAATAAAAAAGGAGAGAGAGAGAAGACTGTGGTGTTTGCCTTCCAGTAATATAATGGAGTCTGTTTCCTTGGGGTTTGGCAGAAAGAGGTGCTGGTGGCAACATGACAGGGTCATGCCCTCTTGCCCATGGTTGCTGTTTCAGTCGAGGCCTCCCCTAAACACAGACTGGGGCCGTGGGGAGCCCACAATACAACCTGTCACCGGGAAGCCCTGGGAAACACAAATTGCATTTTGGAACAAAACAAACAAACATCAGCCTTAGAATACTCTCATGCCCAAGGTCATTTGTGTCACCCACATGGCCTGTGGGACCCCAAAGAAATATAAAACCATTGAGCGGCCCTTTGATCACGCACCTCCTTTGGAACGTTTTAATCAATTAATCATGAAGTCCTTTCACTTTGCTTATGCAGGCCTATATATAAAATGACTTTGGTCTGGCTGACACTTTACTGCATCCAAGATCAAAGATTGAAGCAAATACGAAATTCAGCCAAGATAATTCTGAGGCTTTTCCCCAGCACACTCCTCCCCCAGCTCTTAGAAGCACTTTTCTCTCAAGGACAGAAAGGGGAGATTTGGGATGCTGATGGACACAATTTAAGTTTCATGAGGATTTAAGGAGCCCATTAGGATAAGAGGCAAGCTGGTGGCCAGCTGAGGACACCGGGATAAACTCAGCTAGAACAGAGTCCATTTTAAAAGTTTAAAATATGCGTGAGAGAAAAAAATAAAATACACTTTCTGAAGAGTGGCCCCCTGTTTAGGAAATCAGGACAGAGCTATGAGATTAATTAGGTATATGAAAGCAGGCACTGAATCAGGATTGCAGTCTAAGCTAATCACTTGCTACTCATGATAGACGATGCTGTCATTCTCAGGAATAAAACTCCTTCCCAGGCATGTGTGCATCAGTGAGTGGATGCAGCTATGGAAGGGTGGTTCCCACCATTTTGCCGCGAAGGGAGAGCTGAAAATGATCCTATCGAGGGAGCTACTGTGTCTTGGGTCCATGGTAGGAACTTTATGTCTTGTCTCAATGTTCATCAACACAATAACCCTGGGGAAGGCACAATATATTATCAACATTCTCAGAGGATGAACCCAAATCTCAGAGCAGTTCAAAGACTTGCTCATGGTCAGACAGTGACTCCAAAACTCCAGCTCGTTAATAACATCCACTTGTCATCACTCACTTGTGTAATTTTTCACCTATAGGCTTCATCGTGTGAAAGATTTGCTCCACCATACAACCTCAAATAATTTATTTTCTTGATTTCAAATACAGACATCTATAACTGCTGATCATAAGCTTTTGGTCAGCATGAGCTAACCATGTCATGTCAGCATGACCTAACCAGTGTCGTGGCACTGAGCTCGTAAATTCCCAATGAAAAGGGAAGAAAGTGCAGACTCATGGCAGGAAAATAAATGATATCTTCCTGAAAGATTGAAAATAATCATAACTCTTTTTTAAACACCTTCTATATACTAGATGTGGTTCTGTGCACCTTACTCATCTTAACATTAATCCTTCCTAGGCCCTGTGACAGACATTTCTATCCCCATTCTACAGATACAGAACCAAGGCTCAATAAGGGGAAAAAAGTTCCTCAGTCTTTCTCAGCTTGGATTTGAATCTCAAGTCCCTTTCACATAGCTTCTGGATCTTCATTAATTGTCTTGTTAGGATACTGCGGTTACAGAATCCAGACTGGAAGGATTTGATGTAGGAACTACTATTACAGCCTTTAAAAAAAATCATATTCTTAAAAAGTCCTTCCAGAATTTGAAGAGTTCTGCAAGATGAAGGGGCCTCACTGAATCACGGGGGTCTAGCCCTTGACCCGGATGGCTGGATGTGAATTCCCAGTGGATTTCCAACACATGAAGCTCCATGAAGCCAGCATCAGCACACTGAATGGGCCGTTAAGTTTAATTCCTATTTCATATTGAAAGTATTTCCTAACGCTGTTCCCAATAGAAAAGACAAAGGGTTATTTAGAAGCTTTTTAAAATAAGTGGCTCTAAATACTGTCAAATTAGGCAAAAGAAAAATCACAAAAGAAAAAAGTAAAATAGGCTTTCAGTCCAATTCCAAGAAGAATCAAGAAGCTGGAGATACACACAGAGTCCAAATGGGCAGAGCTGAGCCACTGTCATCATGTGAAGCAAAGTGGAAAGTTTGGGGTGAGGTTTGGAAAGGAAGAGAGCATGGCTGTGTGGCTTGGGGATTGTGGTCCAGAGAGTTGGATAGAGAAAAATCCCCCCTGTATTGAGTCATCCTCAACAGCACATGTGGTAGGAACCGGGATTAGAAGCGCTGAGGGGACTAGAAGCAGCAGATGTCAATGTGGTCAGCGGGGCAACTTGATTGACCAAGAATTCTGAAAAACAGGAGCGTGGCTTAGGTTCATGATCCAGGAGGAAACCAGTGAGCAGAGGTGGTTCCAGTACAGTAACCAAAGCACTGGATGAGGATGTTCTTGTGTGTTCTGGTTGGGTTTGGAATCTCCCTTTTAAGGAGAAAGTAGCTATCTCAAAAAAAAAAAAATCAGCATAAACACTCCACATGGAGAATAAGACAGAATAATAACTAATATTTATTGACTATTTAGTTAGTGCTTATTTTAAGTACTCCATGTAGTATAAGTTACAACAACAACCTTGTAAGATGGGTACTGTTTACAGACAAATAAACTGAGGCATTGGGGGGTACATTGACTTGCCCAAGGTCACACGGTATATATACGCTGGAGTTGGGGGTTGAAAATCAGACACTGGACATCAGAGGTCACCCAGTAGCCACCATATTACAATGGCTCACACTGTATATTAGAGCACCGGGGTATTCAAACAGCTTCTGTTCAATCAGCGACCCATCCAATAGAATAAGAAATTTCACTCCAGGGTAGGGAACAGAATTGAATATTCTATTATCATAGTGTTTAATTTTTACCTGATGTGGACTCTCTTTTCTAAAACATAGACTTTAGAGATCTTAGCCTAGTCCTGGTTCATGATTATGTGATCACCTCAAGAGAATCACCTTAGTCAAACGTGACCAAACATTTCATCTCTCTGGGGAGAAGCTGCCCCAGGGATGAATAACTGGAGGCTCAGTGGCCAGGACAAAGTAGCCACGCCCTTAAGGAGAACCCTTAAGGAGAGACAAGGAACTCACCCTGAGCACCTACTGTGCATCAAGCACCCAGGTTAGGGCACTCAGTACCCACATTAATATAAGTGCCATCCACCCTCCGGAGGAAAATAGAACTGGGCGGCATCATCATTCCTTATAGCTGGAAGCTATATTTGACCTTGGGGGCATTTGGTCATGAACACTGTCTTTTACTCAATTATCGGTGCCTTTTCCCCTTGTCATAGTGCCTCCCAAAGGCAGGGGAAACTTGAAAAATGAAAACCTTACGTGGTCAGGTTACATAACCTTAGTAGCCTGCTCTGCAGTTCTTATCAAAACATGAACTGTGACAAAAAATAAATTCAGTATTCATGGATGATTAACTAAAGCAGAGGTCTTCGAAGTTTTTTGATCATATAAATATGTTAAAGAAATTTTTTAGCATATTTGACCAATATAGGCATATTCACTTATTAATAGATTATATCCATGTACTATTAGGAAAATATATTTGTTGTGGAACAAATAGAAACAGAATAGGATGGGATAAAAATAAAGATAGTTGAAATCTGCAGTATTTTCTCCCCTTGTCCCTTGGAATGTTCTGCACGCATCCTGGGGTGTTTGCACTCCCTTTTGGAGAGCAAAGCCATGAAAGATGTGTTCATTCATTCCTGTGGGTCTTTGACTGTTGTCCCTGGGTCAAGTTAAATAATCGGAATGCTGCTTACTTGGATTACATTTTGTTGATCCTTATAGAATTGGGTGTTTTTTTTCCATATTTGGTATGGGTTGTTTGTCCCTGAGGCAAATTAACAAGAGATGGTTCTAGAAAATGTCATACTCAATTGAGAGCTTTGGTTGAGAATGTGACCCACTTCCTAAACCATTGTCCCTTTCCTAAGATTGTTCTCAAGCTTCAGTGTCAGGAAATTCTGGGTTTCTCCAGACAACTGTTACGTTTTCATTTTCTGGACATGGGCTGTGATCATGTTTCCCACTGTTTTGGCCACTGGCTTTCTCAGAATTTAATGTGCCAGTCTCTTTACCATTTTTCGAGGCTTTAAGACAGTCATGTATTAAATACTTCGACTCTCTCATTAGCGAAACCTCATTTCACCTTACTCTCATTTATTTATCTTATTGAGAAAATTACATGAGAAGAGCTACTATTTACTGAGCTTGTACTATGGTTGTACCAGGCATATTTTGGGAGACTTTCTATACATTATTTACTTGTAACAGTTACACAGTAAAGCAAATAGTATTCTCCACATTTCAAGATGAGAAAACTCAGATTTGTTTGACTCCAAAGCTAGTGTTTTCTTTCCACTTTTGTTGTAGATGCAATTTGGCAATCTACCTCAAGTCCATTTTAGAAACCAAGGCTCATTAATCAACAAATCAATGAAGATAAGCCAAACAACTCCTGGATTCTAAACTTATATTTACAAGCAATGTCATGTTGACTCTACATAAATGAAAAATCTCATTTCAAATTCTGACATTCCTAGATCGGCCACAAGGACAATTGTCTGATGTGGGGAGACTAGCTGTCCATTTCCTAAAATCAGTTCCTCTTTTTCCCAGGAAACAGCTAGCCTTCCTCTCCCAGCCCCCTGGAAATTAGATGTGGCCATGAGACTGCATTCTAGCCGATGTGATGTCATCAGAAGTGAAGAGCAACACTTCCAGAGCAGGCCCAAAAAGCCCTCCCTGGACAATGCTCACTGCCTTTCCTCCAGGGAGATGCAGCTCATCACAGTCTTGTTGACCATGCAGAGCCACAAGGTGGAAGGAGCCTGGGTCCCTGACTGCCCCTTGGAAGAGAACTCCATGATCATGAAGAACACCCTTTTTCATTTTACCTGAATGAGAAATTAATTCCTATTTTGGAAAGCTCTGAGATTTGGGGTTACTTGCTATAGTGGCTAATTTCCTTCTTTATAAATTGGGATATCAGTAATATTTATTCCGCAGGGTTATTGTGGAGACTAAATGAGACAATGCATGTAAATATGATGTCTGGGATATAGCAGGTGTTCCATCAGTTATTGTAATTACTGTAATGATAATTACATAACTCAAGTGTCATCAAGCTGTGCAGAATTCTGAGTAGCCCTCGTCTTTCAGGAATTCTGGCCTCCTGTCAAGGTTGCTAAGTGTCCCTGGGGGAATTCCATTTTCCTGATAATCACCTGTCCTAGGTTTCTTCCGGATTAATTCTGGTCACATCCTTACTTCACTCCCTGATGCTTTCACCTTCCTTAGTTTACCTCACTCCACACTTTATTCAAAAGTCAGTGCTAACACAGAGCTGATACCAGGCGTTACCAGAAGACTTTGGAATAGAGAAAGGAAACATATCACAACACAGTAAGAAAACTTTAAGCTGGCTTCTGGACTTCATTTCTCTGAAAGTTTCTCAGCCATGTTCCATGTCACAAGTTTCCTTTGGGCCATTTCTATCTCTATCTCTGGAACCTCTTATAGGTCAGCAGCCCCACTCAAATCACAGTCCCCTCTCCTCCAGTTCCTTCCCAGTGCAAGGCCCTCAAACCCCTATGCCAGGCCTCCAGAGAAAAATGTAGAAATATCTTAGTAATAATCACAAATCTCCCATAACAGAAAAAACCATGCTTGCTAGAACCACTACTACCCTGGTCTGCCCTCCCAGCCTTTCACATGATTAAATAATTAACATTCTCGTTTGCAGTATTTGCATTAGAGTTTCAGCATCAAAGTGCAGAGCTACCATAAAGTGATAGAATAGACCCCTGACTTACAAGGGCGTGACAGCAGGGTTTGCCAAAGTGAGCCTTTCTAGAAAGAAGGGAAGAAAAACGTGGCTTCTACTTTGAGTCACAAGCAAATTCCATGCACTTTTAGAATCTTCCTTTTGTCCTACCATCCAGCCTTCTTTCTATTCCTCCAGCTCCTCTGCTCTTCTTGACCCAGAGCTTTGACACAAACTATCAGCCTAAACAGAAACAGTCCTTCATCAGGTTTTAACAAGGCTCTTTGTCATTCAACCTAAATGCTGCTTTCTCCTTCAAGAGACCACACACAGCTCCCTCAATCTGCCCATGTCCTTGGCGTCCTTTATACTTTTCCAGCTTGTTATTCATAAAACTTACCACTATCTAGAGCAGTGTTCTCCAATAGAATTTTCTGTAATAATGTAAATGTTCTTTATCTACACTGTCGAACATGATAGCTACAAGTCACATGTGGCTATGGAGCTCTTAAAATGTGCTGGTTTTAATATCTTATAGGTTCCCCTGTTAACTCACATGTTAAAATCTTTGTCGTGTGTTCATTTAGATTTATATGAGAGACTTGCATTTATCTTTTTGAAAATTATACTGTGGCAGTAATGAAAGGTCTACAATGAATTCATCAGAAATGTTCCTCCTCGGAAACACACGTCATCCTTAAATCTGGACCACTATAACAAATGCTTACAACATTCTGAAGTCAACACAGGCAGCACTGGGGACTCGAAGTGAATCCCAAGTATCGCATTATCTAATTGGGACAGCACTTGAAAAGGCATGAAGTAATAATTATCATTCTTCCATTTTTTTTAAGGCAGAAGACCCCTATACACATAGGAAACCTCTATAAAGGGAGACAGAAGAAAATAAAAGCGAGGCTGCCCTCACTAACGTGGAGAAGGTGCGGGTGGTGTGCTGGAAGTCTGGCTTTTCAGCCTCTTCCTCATTCCACCTCCATCCTCTTTGCCACTTTAATGATTCTAATACCCAGTTCCGATCTGCCTGTGTGGGCAGGGGTGTGGGGGTGGGAGTGGGGCAGGGGGAGAGTTCCACACTACCAAGCCATTCTGCAACACCAGCTGGGTGTCCTACAGTTCGATTCAATTCTGACACTATCTACCCAGAGATAGCATCAGATCTCACAGGTTGAGGGCTCAGTCCCACAAGACTGCCCCCCAACCCCCGCTTCAGATGCCAATGGCACATCCAGGTTGTCACCTGTGTTCTGACCCAATGGCTATGAATCAGAAGTTCCCATGACTCCCTCCTTGGGTTTTCTTAATTTGCTAGGTGGCACACAGAACTCAGGAAACTCCTTTACTCACTGGTTTATTACAAAAGATATTAAAGGATAGAAAGAGATGCACAGGGCAAGGCATGGGGAAGGGGCACAGAGCTACCCTGCCTCTGCAAATACACCACTCTCCTCAAATCTCCACCTGTTCACCAACCCGGAAGCTATCCAACCCTATCTTTTTGGATTTTTATTGGGGCTTCATTGCATAAGCATGATTGATTAACTGATTGGTTGTTGTTGACTGATTCCACCTCCAGTCTCATCCCTAGGATGGGTCCTAATGTCACTTCATTAACATAATGAAAGACACCTTTATGGCTCTCCTCATGTGGGAAATTCAAGGGTTTTAGGATTTCTGTGCCAGGAACAAGGGAGGAAGACCAAATACCACCATATATGTTTCTTTTTTTTTTTTTTAAAGATTGGCACCCGGGCTAACAACTGTTGTCAATCTTTTCCTTTTTTTTCCTGCTTTATCTCCCCAAACCACCCCTGTACACAGTTGTATATCTTAGTCGCAGGTCCTTCTAGTTGTGGGATGTGGGACACTGCCTCAACGTGGCCTGACGAGCAGTGCCATGTCCGCGCCCAGGATCCGAACCCTGGGCCGCCACAGTGGAGCGCATGAACTTAACCACTCGGCCATGGAGTCGGCCCCTATATTTCTTATTATAAATCACAATATCACACACCTCCATGACCACAGTTTGAAACCTACTGACCTGTACCAATGTGTTGTGCCCACTCAGTGTCTCCTATCCACATTCCTAAACTACATCTCCCCTCCCCTGTGTTCTTAAATCAGCCCCTTTATTGCCATTTCCTCCATTTATCACATAGTCTTGAAAGTCTACTAAGTGTGAAACACTGAGCTAAATGCTTTTAGAAATACAAATAAGAATCGGATGAAAAACCTTCCTCTTCTAATCGATCCTCAAGAAGGAGAGATGATGTTGTACATTGATAAGAGCAATGGAAAGTAGAAAGTGGTTGAAGCTGCTGGGAAGTTACATATTATTCTTGTATTTCCCTTCCAAGATTTTGGTTTCTGAGGAAATTCTGTAGGGTAAGAAAGGAAGGGGGATGGCAAGGGGATGTCTGAGTCTCTATGTCTCTGACATGGGAAAGTACTAGAATCATAAATATAGTCATAACATTTAAAAACTCCCACTGAATGAAGACTTGCTCAGGCTGCAGGAACTGTTCTGAGCGCTGCAAGTGTTCTAGTCAATAACCTCACAATGACCTGGATGGTAGCTATATCCTTATCTTCGGTTTACAAATGAGAGAACTGAAGCGCAGGCAGCTTGAGTAACGTGCCCAAGGTCACAATTTCAGCATGGACAAAACTAGGACTTGAACCTTGGCTGGGTAACTTCTGACTTGGTCCACAATCCCATTTCTCACCAGGGAAATGATCCTCTGATTAAATTTCCAATTTTCATCAAACATATTGATTCCTTCATGGGACAAATATCCTGAACGGCTACTCCAGGCCAGGCATTGAGCACATCACAGAGAAGAAGATACTCTTGGCCCACAGAACTTGTGGTCTGGATGAGGAAAAAGACAAGAAAACTTTCAGTTCTAATTCAATGAATGCAGTATAACAAATGCTACAATAAGAGTAATCAAGAATTATGAGAAAGGGCTAAGTTTTATTTCCATAGTGATTTGCAGTTTACAAAGTGCTTTCATATGCAATATCCCCTTTAATATTCACATGCAAAAAAATAGCAATGAGGTAGGGCGGGTCTGGACTAATATCTCTATGTAATGAGATGGAGAAAATTTATTCAAAGGAATCCATCTTTCGAAAGCCATTGTATTTTGGAAAGGAAAGAGACTGATTTAGAAGATGAGTCAGAAAAAGGGCATGGTTTTGGGGAAAACAGTTTGCTTCAGACAAAGAAATATTTGCTTTCTCTTCTGGAGAGGGAGCAAGAGAGGGAGAGAGGGAGGCAGGGAGGAAGGGAGAAAGGGTGGGAAATGCTGAGGAAGGAGTTGGGGAGATAAGAAAAACCAGTTCTGCAATGCAAACTTCTCTTTTAAGCCCTGGTATCTGTAGCAAAGTGCTCCTCAAACACAGACTCCAGTTCCCATAACATTGACCCTTATTTTCAATTATAAAAGTATAAATGGTCAGTGAGCAAAATATGGAAAATGCACGCTGGTATAAAATAGGCCTATTAACCAAAAGATCACTGTTCACATTTTATAGTTTCTCCTTCCAACCTTTACTTTCACATGTTATAGTACAAAACTAGGATGAAACCCCTTAAGCTATTCTGTGGCCCACTTTTCTCACTTAATATGTTGTGAGCGTTTCCCCAAATATCTTCGTGTTCTCTGAGTATTTGCTCCCCTCCAGAGTCAAATCCACAGCCTCCCTTTGTACACCTGGGCCTTTCACAAAGCATCTCCCTTGGTTTCCTCCCTGAGCTTCAGGACAGCTTCTTCGACTTGGGAGGGACGGCTGTTCTCACCTCGCCCAACCGATGAGGAAATCCAGGCCTGTTGTCAAGAGTTTAGCTAATCTGCTCCACAATATTGCTGCTTTGGCATCCATTTTGTTTGGCCAAGTAAGCTGTGGGGGCCTTAAACTGACATTAGCTGCCCCAACCCCCACCCCACGCAAGCACATGCTCTAGGGAACAGCTCCCAGAGTCACGAGCAAATGTAAGTTCCTGATGTGACTTCCCCGATAGCCCTTGTGAGCAACAGTTTCCCCTGCCTCCCAGGGCCTTCCTCTTGTGCGCCCCTGAGATGAGCCCCCTGTGGAGCTTACCAAAACCCTGCTGGTTTTGGTTTGAGTTGACCAATCTGGCGTTAGCCTGGGAATCCCAAAACACTTCATTCACAGAACCTAATAAAGACGTGTGCCCCAGGTCCTGCCTCTGCCTCTGCCTGCATCCTGCCTTGTCTCCCCATGTGGCTCCTTGAGGCATGCTGTGCACTTCCTCCAGGACTTGTGAGTAATGAACTTCTCTATTTGCATTTCTCTTGTTGTTGAATGCTGCTCATCATCTGCCACCCTGTGCTCCACTTAACAAACACCAATTTAACAAAAAGTCATAACACCTGTCCAGGTTAAACAACTTGCCTAAGGGTAATAGAAGGTCAATAAGAGAGAACAGGAATGCAGGTTAGCCCCTCAAGTTGCTTGAAAACCTGA
Organism: Equus caballus; assembly: GCF_041296265.1. Classification (NCBI taxonomy): domain Eukaryota; kingdom Metazoa; phylum Chordata; class Mammalia; order Perissodactyla; family Equidae; genus Equus; species Equus caballus. The sequence continues at coordinate 109,408,344 of NC_091686.1, forward strand.
CTATGAGAGTGTCCATCCGGAATATATATCTAGATAGTCTGCACAAAATCCATAGCACACTATTGTTGTGCAAACACACCCATATTTCCAACCCTACTTGGCAAGCCTGTAAAAGAAAAATTTTGCCTGGACACTTGTTAAAAATGGCAAGGAAGGGGCCGGCCTGGTGGCACAGCAGTTAAGTTATCACATTCCTCTTCGGTCGCCCAGGGTTCCCCGGTTCAGATCCTGGGTGCGGACACGGCACCACTAAGCAAGCCATGCTGTGGCAGGCGTCCCACATATAAAGTAGAGGAAGATGGGTATGGATCTTGGCTCAGGGCCAGTCTTCCTCAGCAAAAAGAGGAGGATTGGCAGCAGATGCTAGCTCAGAGCTAATCTTCCTCAAAAAAAAAAAAAAAAAGGCAAGGAAGACTTTATTCAAGACTATTGCAATAGAGGAGAGGGATTGCATTCAACTTTGAATACAATAGGAACAAGTGGGGATTTATAATAGTCCATCGGCTGGGTGAGAGATTCAATGGAAAATTACTAAGAAGAACTTTGTTAGGTATTAAGGGGTAGGGTGAGAAGAAATTGATTAGAGATCAGGATGTAGGAAAAGAAGTTTGATTGGCTATCAACGGTGGGAGGGAGTCTTGATAAACTGACTGAGCAAGAGTCTTTGTTTGCACTAAGCTCAGCAGGCAAAGGACAAGACCTAGTCAGGAAGTGGGCTCAAAGGAGCCTGACTGAAGTTTGGTCAAGGAAGTGGTTCTTGTGCTACTGCCATGAGGTCCTCATGTGGCCCCTGGGCTCTCCTTGGTTTTCTCCAACTGTGACTGTGACTTTCCCTCTTTTATACATCCCTTCCTCTTGGAAACTGAGAAGTCTGCAACCTGCAGCAATCACTTTCTTTGGCAGCTGTTGCATTTGTCCTGGGCTGGTCCAAGGCCAGGGAGCAGAGGGTTAGAGGCAGGAGAGTGGTCGTAGGGATGGCTGATGGTGGCCGGGGAGAGGGGAGGATTAGCTGGGAATTTACCCACGTGGTATCAACTTTTTTCCCCTGGGAAAATGCTTTTTGAGTTTTGAATATCAGGGAATTTACTCCACAGAGTTGAGAGCTGAGCTGCCTTCGTGCTCCCAGGATATCTCCTTAACGAAAATACAATGATTTTGCAGAAACTTTTTCCGTACAGAGTCCTATTATGTTTGCATGCATATTTATCCAAAGGCATAACCCAGGAGAGAACACTGCTACTGTCCTGTAGGTCTAGACACGTTGATTGTGCAGGTGATCATAAAAATCAGTACTCTGCCCTCGTTTGGGGACCATTACTGTGACTTTAACATTCAAGATATATCACTTTCCCAGAAAAGGCAGCCCGAGTGTAGACACCAAGTCTTTGGATGATTAATGATTAGAATCCCTTAAGAGTGAGCTGTGGAGGAGCCAGACAAAATGAAATTAAAATGTTGCCTGTTACCTAACATTTCCTCAGATGGCTCAGAAATTCCCTGTATGTTTGTCATTTATTGTATCCTCTTAAAAGTCAGTTACATTTCCAAATATCTGAAAGGTTAGTGAGAATCTTGATTGAGGTAGGGTTTTTTTTTTTCTTTTTTCCCAAATGATGATTGTCTTTAAGATTAATGTTCCAGTATTCCATGAATCTCTGTTTCTCAACAAGAAAAAATTGATACAAATACTCATACCATAAGAATGCTGTAAGAATGAATAAAATAACATAGAGGAACCTCCTAGTGCAGGGCCTAGCACATAGTAGGTTCTCAATAATGGTAGGCATTGTTATCATTATTATGTGCTATGGATAGTTGGTGTTTTGGTTTATCCAGAATCTAGTTCCTGTGATTGAATCAGTTCTTGGAATTCTTTTATCAACACCTCTCAATTCCTCCTCTACTCTGAGTTTAATTGGTTCACATCATATTGAGAAAATAATACCTTAGCAAACAGTAATAATAATAGTAGCTAATTATTTACCAAAAGTTTATTAGGTGCCAGGCATTGCTCTAAGCACTTTTCATGGATTGTCTCATTTACTCTCCACAACCACCCCATGAAGGAGTGCACTTGGGAAGGCAAGGAAATATGCTGTTACACAGGGTTTCACAATATTAAAGGGCACAGAAGCTTATTTCTCTCTTCTGTAAGAGTCATGATGAAAGGGGTCCAGGTCAGCAGAGTCAGCTCTCTTCTATGTGGCCGTTCAGAGACTCAGTTCCTCCGTCCTGGTTTCTAAGGCATTCTCAGGGCATCATCCTCATCTGCATGGTCACAGCTGAATGTCTGCGATGTTTATGTTTCAGCTGTTTAGATGGTGATAAAGAGCATGGAAAAAATATGCCCGATACCTTAATGCCCAGGTCTGAAAGAGGCTCACATCCCTCCCACTACATTCTGTTGGTCAGAACTTAGTCACATGGACACACTTAATGAAGGAGGCTGGGAAATGTAGTCTAGCTGGGCACAAGTCTCGTCTATGACTGAAGAACAGAATAGATTTCAGTAGGCACCAGGAGTTACAAGTATTAGAGGAAATACAGGTAATTTGGCTAAACAATTATTCACTCAGTTTCGTGGGGTGAGGAAACAGTCTTAGAGAGATTACATCACTGCAGGAGATTCTGCCTGTAAACCATCCACAGACATAATCCTACCAGACAGTTTCTGTACATATCACTTTCCAGAGTCTCTGCCTGAGAGAGATTTCCAGCCATGGGAACAGGGGTGGCCAGCTCTTCCAGACTGGACGAACACACTACCTCCTCTAGTTTGTTCATGTTGACGTGAACTATCTCATCCATTGGAAGAGTCATTGCCACCGTCTTCTAAATTCTAATTTTTGTCACTGAGAAGTATGCTCTCAGTAAAAATGTGAATAATTATATACTTAGTAGGTGATCTTTTCTTCTCTGGCTGGCTTCTTTTAGGATCTTCTTATTGTCTTTCATGTTTTGCGATTTGATCGATGAGGTCAATAGAAAGATGACAGCTCTCTTATTTGTCAATTCATTTTACTTAGGAAATGTGGCCACCAATTAACCTGAGAAGCACAGCCTGGGGCATGCCCATGTGGTTTGCATTTGGCGTCCCCAGGTGGACAGCCTTTCTGACAGCCCTGCAATGGGCATCTGTCTTCTCTCAGGTGTCAACCCCAACCCCAGCTGCCTATGACATCCTCCTCTTCTCAGTGCCAGAATGGAATAATGACTTTGATTCTCTTTTTCACATTATTTCTGCCAGACAAATGCCACCTCCTCCAGGAAGCCTCTGTTACTCTCTTTGACCCAATTGACTATATCACTCACTTCTCTCTGCTACTGTAATTATTTTACTTATACCTATGTAGGAAACTAGAACATGTCTGCTCAAAATAGGCCCTTTTGACATAAAAATTATGTTGAGCTGCAGGCAATTAAGAAGGAGCAAATGCAGGAAAAGCTCTCTCTGCCCTCCCCTTTTCTGTCTAAAGGCAGGATATAAAGTCTCCTTTTACTGGAGACAGACTCTAATTGGGCCAGAGAAGGCATGAGAAGAAGCTGCCAATGAAACTTACACTGTTAGTTTCCTCCTGTATATTTACCTTCCCACAGTTTGCTGCCCTTGGAAGCCTAAAACCACTTTGCATTGTCCCGTCATTTTTTTTTTTAAGATTTTTTTTTTTTTCCTTTTTCTCCCCAAAGCCCCCCGGTACATAGTTGTATATTCTTAGTTGTGGGTGCTTCTAGTTGTGGCATGTGGGATGCTGCCTCAGCGTGGTTTGATGAGCAGTGCCATGTCCGCGCCCAGGATCCGAACCAACGAAACACCGGGCCGCCTGCAGTGGAGCATGTGAACTTAACCACTCAGCCACGGGGCCAGCCCCTGTCCTGTCATTTTTTAAAAAATTTATTGTTCTTTGTTGAAGATACCATGTAAGCCGAAATTCTAAGCCACTGCTTTGTTACTTTTCCTTGAGGCTTCTCCTGCATGATGTGCTCTGCGCATGTCAATAAACTGTTTTTCTCCTGTTAATCTGTCTTTTTAAGACAGCTGAAGAGCTGACAGCTGAAAACCTAAGATAGGTAGAGGCAAAGCTTTGCCTCCTTTCCACCTATCATACTGTGATGTTATTTATTGCCTAAATGTCTGCTCCCTTACCAAACTAGGAATTACCTGATGACTGACGTCCCAGTGTGTTCGTGTTTACTTAATCCTGAGTAAGGGGCCTGGAGATATTTTGTCATTAACTCATCTATTGATTCAGCTAATGTTTATTGAGTACCAGCCCTGTACCAGCACCATCCTATCCCAATGCTACAGCAGAGAAGAGGACCCAGTGGCAGGAAGTTTCCGTTGAATAGTAGAGAATTCTTTCTTTAACCTTTTACAGCTTTTTGTCCATGTTGCAGTTATGGTACATACTTACCACTTTGGGGGCAATTATTTGATCATGTGTCCACGTCTTCAATGTGACTGCTATTTCTTCCAGGACAGAGACCAACAGCTTATTTATTTTGTATCTCAATTATCTAGCACAGGGGTTGGCAAACTTTGGCCTACAGGCCAAATTTGGCTTGTTATCTGTTTTTGTATGGCCTGTGAGGTAAGGATGGTTTTGACCTTTTTATTTATTTATTTATTTTAGTGAGGAAGATTGGCCCTGAGCTAACATCTGTTGCCAATCTTCCTCTTTTTGCTTAAGGAAGATTGTTGCTGCGCTAACATCCGTGCCAATCCTTATTCGCTTTGTATGTGGGATGCCACCACAGCAAAGCTTGATGAGTGGTGTGCAGGTCTGTGCCCAGGATCTGAACTGGCGAACCCCAGGCTGTGGAAGCGGAACATGCAAACTTAACCACTATGCCACCAGGCCAGGTCTGGCTTTGGCAGTTTTAAGTGTTTGAAAAAAATCAAAAGAAGAATAATATTTTGTAAAGTAAAAATTACACAAAATGTAAGTTTCATTGTCTATAGATCAAGTTTTATTGGAATACAGTCTCTCATTCATTTACGTATTATCTGTGGCTATCATTTACAAATTAACAATGGCAGAGTTGAGTGGTTGCAAAAGAGAAATTATGGCCACAAGACTAAAAATATTTACTGTTTTGCTATTTACAGAAAAAAATTTGCAGACCCCTAATCTGGCACATTAACCTTCTTTAGATAAATTATGCTGGCGTTGACTCCAGGAGCAGGTAAGTTCTGGTCCAGGAGGAGAGAGGAGAAGGAGGAAAACCCGAGCAATACTGTGATAAATAAACCTCACCTTTTGGGTGCCCTGTAGTTGGTGGTACTAATGGGGTCTCTCTCAAGGAATAGGAAACACTGTACTAAGTCCTGGATCTGGCTTCTTTTTTCCCCAGAACGTAAGGTAAGCCTTATTCTGCTACTATCTCCGTTGTCACTCTGGAAGAGCAGTAAGAACTTGTGATCTCATCACAGAATACTGGTTGCCAAGAGGAGGAAACAAGTCCTACTGGATGGAGGGAAATGGAAGGCAGGATTACTGAAGACGGAGGGAGGTGAAGGGCAAAGCTGTTGAAGGGAGAGGGAGGAGCTGGGGAGGGGAAGGAAGCAGACGTTTTCCTTAACCTCTCTTAAAATATGAGTATTTGGGGACTGATTATGCTTTCAGTCAACATCCAATCTCTCTTAAAAATATTCAATGACTTCATCTTTGACTTTGAATAAAATTTCAAATCCCATCCTTTACAAAGCCCTTCAGGATCAAGCAGGCCAGCTTCAGATTCTTTCTGCAATCCTAGTTGATGCCACTTCTTCCCTATTTGTTCTTTAGCGTCCTGCGTCTTTTCTGTTCCTCAAACACACTTTTCTCACCATGGGGCTCTGTGAATTGATTCTCCTTTTTTCTAGAATGTTCTTCCTTCTTGATTAAGCAACTTCCTTCTCGATTAAGCACCTTGTCATCTTTTGGGTCTCAGCTCAAACATCACCTCCACGCTGAAACCTTGCCTGACCACCTTACATAAAGCAGGCTCCTTTCTATTATTATTTGCTATTCCAATAGCCCTCACAGAACTTATCACAATTTTGAATTATACAATTATTTGTTGGTTTACTTGATTTTTTGGCTTCCCCACTGGAATGCAAGTTTGATAAGAGGAGAGGCCATCTCTCTTTTGTTCAGTATTTTATACCCAGCACCTAGTACCTTCAGCTATTCAAAATTTATGAAACAACTATGTATTGGGAGTTTCCCTAATCTTTGGGGATGCAGAGCTACATACATGTTGAGTAGCACACAGTCTACTAGGGAAAACTGGTATTTGAGTAGTAAAGAGCAAGAAAAGGACGAAGATTAAGTAGTAATGGTCTGGAGCTATCTGTTTTATGGGAAGATACCAGAGGTGGCTTTCTTTACTTTAGAGTTTGGCCCACAGTTAGTCACTGGCCGGTGCTTCCTTTGGCATTTTCCATGCAAAGGGCTAACTGTTGTCTTAGACACTATTTATGGGAATTAGGCTCCAAGATGGCCCCAGTGACCTTCACCTCTAGTATTCATGCCCTTGTGTAGTCTCCTCATATATTGAATCAGAGCTGATCCTTGTTCTGAATGCTACAGGAGCGATAGTGTGCAACATTCAAGGCTAGGTCTTAAAAGGCAGCTTCCACTGTGATGTCTTGGATTGCTTACTCTGGGGGGAGGTCAACACCATGCAAGGAGGACATTCAAGCAGCTCTGTGAGAGGCCCATATGGAGAAGAACTGAGGCCTCTGGCCCTCAGCCATCCACAGTCAATCAATCCTTCAGATGATGGCAGCCCCAGCCCGTGAGGACTGACGGTCTAACCCTTCCCCAAATCCTGTCCAATAGAAACTGTGAGAGACAATAAAAAAATGATTATTGATTTTTTAAGCTACTAAGTCCTGGGATGATTTGTTATATAACAATTGATAACTAAAATATCATTCCTTCTTGTGATGATCTGGTTGGCCAGAGCAATAAGCATATAGCATCTTCCTCATTTCTTGCTCTACTTGTGGCCAACACAAACTACTGTAGGCTGCAGCAGGCCAGAGAGAACTGTCTCTGTCTCTGCCCTGATGAGAGATGCCAGATGTTTGCACCCAATTTTTGTGTTCCCCCAAAGTTCAGATGTTGAAGCCCCAACCCTCAATGTGACAGTATTTGGAGGTGGGGCCTTTGGGAGGTGATTAGTGTTAGATTGAGTCATAAGGGTAGGGCCGTCATGAGGGTATCAGAGGCCTTATAAGAAGAAAGAAAAAGATCTCTCTCTCCCCCACCGTGCATGCACTGAAGAAAAGCCATGAGAGGATATAGAGGGAAGGCGGTCATCCGCAAGCCAGTAAGACAGCTCTCATCAGAAACAGAATTGGCTGGCACCTAGATCTTGGACTTTCCAGCTTCCATAACTGTGAGAAACAAATTTCTGTTTTTTAAATCACCCTGTCTATGATATCTTGTCACAGCAGCCTGAGCTGACTAAGACACCAGATAATTCATCTCTTGCTCTTAGAAGAATGAAATGCCCTGAGTCATAAGAGGCCTTTGGGTTGCCAAGGTCAGGACCTTTGGGGAGAGGAAGCTCTATTCTCCAGTAAGGAAGTGGTAATCATTTCTCTTCCTTTTTAAGAGGCTAATGAGGAGACTGCAGGATCATGAAGGAAGACCATGAAAAGGAAAGTATTGAGGTTTTGAGTCTGTAAGACTGCCTGGATCCTTTGCTGAGGGATGTGCATGAGACCTGTGGCCAAGGTAAAGGACAAACGTGAAGGAACTTTCTGCCAGTTTCTAAGGCACTAACAACACGAGGCTCAGGCAGTAATGACGGGCTCATTCAAGCAGGCTACCACTCTGCTATCAAATCTCATTTTAAAATGCCACCCTTTCCCTCCCTGATTTTCCCCAGGTGGAAGTTTGCACTTTCTGGACCTCAGAGTCCTCTTACTGTGGTCCAACAGTCTTCCGTTCACTACCTGCCTTGAAGACAAGAGTAATCCAGGTTGTGTTCCCCAGGAAGCTGACACTGCATGCCTAAGGTTTCTGCAGGAGTGGTCTTAGAGTCACCACCCATGGAAAGGAAGGAAAAGAAGCAGGCCTGGCCAGGGGGGGAAGTTATGCTGTGATGCTGTCTTAAAGAAGGTTTCAGCTGACCCCAGAGGGAGCTCTGAAGCTGGGGTGGCCCTTCAGAAATGTCCTGATTGAGGAGAAGCGATCAGACATTTATATTTATATCCGCCTCGTCTAGTCGTTGTGTGTAGACTGCCCTGAAAAGAGGGTATGACTTTGGAAACGATGCTTCTCTTAAGCTAGGCAAGTCCAAAGTGGTCTGACAGTGGAGGACTGTCCACGCTCAGAGGTCACAGTAGCTGGCAGGATAAGTCTTTTGGTCCTGAAGTGTTTCTGGCAGATATGTCATAGCGTCCACATGAGATTGACTAGGGCGTGCTAGTAAATCCTGAGGACAAGGTGGATACACACTTCTGTTACATTTTAACAGGAAAGAAGGAACATCCAAGCTGAGGTGAGGAAAAGGAATCTGGAAAAGTAACCCCCTGTTATTCTCAGGCCAACGATGTCTTTCCAGATGTGACTTTTTTCTATCATAGATCCACTGGTGAGGGTCCATATGACAGTCATAACTGCAATTGCTTCTCTGTGTATGGAGATTCTGCTGTTAAGAGGAATAGGATCTGAGTAAACAAAATGGGAGCACACAAAGCTGCAACTACCATTCCTTTAGATTTGGATCTCAGCCAATTCCTTGAGTAACTTAACCTTTACCTTTATTCCTCTATGAAGGAAGATTTGACTTCTAGAATCCTGTTAGTCTCCCTCACCTTGTGAACCCACACGTCATCTGGTCTGTGAGTTGGGCCCTCCAAAATCTCGGCAAATGCAGCTTCTTTAGCTGGAGCCAAAAGCTCAGATGACAAGACATTATGGGGTTTTCCTTAATTTATTCTGACTTTGGAATTAGTGAATTCATGGGTGAAATTTTGTTCTAGGAAACCACGTGGTGTGTGTGTGTGTGTGTGTGTGTGTATCAGGTCCAGAGGAGCAGCTCCAGGTCTGACTGACTTGAACTGATGGTGCCTCTTGCCTCTTGCATAAGCCTGGCTTTCGAGTGTCCTAGGTGATTGCTACTCGGATGCAAATCACTACACTCCAACTCTTTATTCTCAGACTCTCTCTTCTGTTGGTACAATTGTGTTAAGGTTCTAAAATATGGAAGCATTTAGCAGAAAGGGGGGAAAAAGGAAAATGAGGTTAAATGAGGAGACAGAGATACAGGAATTTCCACTGCATTTTCTGAGCTGTGAGGCCACCATGCCTTTTTTGCCAAATGATAAGAGATTTATTTCCTAATCAAACAGAGTATTGTGCGTGTCATTCAGAAATGTGTTCCTGCTCATTTCACAGCTCCAAAAAGGAGTTGACAGGCATCAAAAGAGAAGAATTGTAGCTAACATAGGAATAATAGGAATGAAAAAATCAATGTGGAGGTGTAATTGAAAGTAAGAACTGGTGGTCGAGGTAATTGAACGGTAATATTGTGAGCAGAAACCAAGTAGGATCAAGTAACTGCAAGAATAGGCAATTCACAGACATGCATTCTTGTCCTCTCTCGGATAACGCGGGCCTCTGAGATTGTGGGCAAAGACATTATCAGATCTGCTCAAAGAGAAGTTCCTCATTAGTTTTTATCCATGTCGTTTTTTTTTTCCCCTCAAAGAATGCTTTGAGACCTGGAATGAGTCCAAGGCTGTGACTTTGCAACTGCTATAACTGGACTCGAGCATGTTCGATCCTGACCTTGTGACTGTCTTAGAAACAGAATTCAATTGCTCCTGGTCGGCCCACTCAATCAAGACACACCTGACCAGAACGATGACCAGAAATACTTGAGCAGCCACGTAAAACTCATTTCACCTCTCTAGGCTGAGTTCCCGGGAGAAAATTTCAGTGAAAAGTACTATTTATTTTCCTTTACCAAACGAGAGAGATAAAGAAGATGATTTTAATGTGTTTTTATTGGGAAAATGAGTGCTATTCAGGAGTATTTTTCAAAAAACCAAAATAAACTCCCCTTGAGAAAGAGTCATTCCTCCAGCATTACCTCATGAGGCCATTCACAGACTTTGCCTATCAATACTGCTGAAATCAATATCACATTATGGTGAGAGTCAGGAGACCTGGATTGTGTGACCTTGGGCAAGTCACTTAATCTCTCTGCCACAATCTATGTGAACAAATTGAAAATAATTCTAGTAACTTCAAGAAGGGAGAGTAAGATTAATGACAGCAAGTTTTTAGATGATTGTCTCTGTGGCTGCTTCTCCCACACCCTCATTTCGTGTGTGTACTTTTTTATGTTTGATTTTCTTTAGAATCTAAATTCAGCCACCCACATATTGACTCAAAGACAAAACTAGGACCAAATGCAGGATGGCAATGCCTCCACTTGGCTGAATTTTGTGTCTCTGGACACAGTTAGCACTTGTAAGTGTCCTCTATTTCCCCTTCGTGGAAGGAAGAGGAAGGCAACAGAGAAGTCCATTTGGAAAAGAATTGTTATGTATATATTACTCTCTTTATTCTGTTTGGGGGATGTTGTGGCTTCTTGCTCTCAGGCATCCTATTTCCTCAACCCCACTGTATCAGAGCCCCCCTTTTTACCTCTCATTGTTCAATTAGCCCATGGAATTGAAGACCCAGTTTGGTGTTGCTCTTCCAGCTTGGATCAGTATTTCCTCCAGGATACACCTCAAGTGTTTGCCCTACACCTTCACAAGCTGTGACAACAGGTGATAAATCATTACTTATTGACTCATTCAATGAGAACCCTGTGACCTCTCCAACCCTTCCAGTTGTCATCCTGACTCGCCTCTTCTTTTTCTTTTATACTCATTGAGAGGGCGGTCTGTTACTAATTTCCATTCCTAACCCTCGGCTATCCAGCTACTACCTCATCACTCTATTAAAACTGCTTTTCTTCATCTCCATGCCAGAAGCACTCCATTCTAGAAACGTGAGCATGATCTAAAGTTGAATCTTATTCCTCTGGTCAACTTCATTCTATTGTGTCTCTAAATTAGCTCATCCATTTTCTTGGCTTCAACTATCACTTCTATGCAGATGAATCTTGTATCTATGGTTTTAGACATCCCAGCCCATAATCTGTTTTCAACTATCCTTTCCTACCATTTGTCAATTTAAGAGCATATATGGACAGCTTGAGAGGGTCACTTTGTGAGGAATCCGCAATACCACACTAAGGAGTTTGGATTTTACTTTACAGATTGATTAAAGATATCTAATTGAAGATATTTCAAGGTATTAAAGACATGATCTAGAGGAATATATATATAGAGAGAGCCCTATGCAGTCACCGCGTTGCAACGAAACCCAGATTTCAATTCTTGTGCTTTAGAAACCACAGAAACAAACAGACGGGCTTAAAACAAGGAATTATACTTGATTTTCCCTTTTTCCTTGACAAACATGTCCAATGTCATCATGAATTATTAATTCTTTCACTGTAACACTACAGTCTGTTCAGTCTCTTCTAATTCACTTGCCATTTTTTCCCTTTTTATTCCCAACCCTTACCCTTTTTTAGACTTAAGAAATAGACACCTGATCAATTCATTTTATATTCTGCTATCATCTAAAATTCCTATACTACAGGTCTGGACAAACCATTCTCTAACTCAGACAATCTTAATAGACTTCTGTTGCCCACGAGAGAATTCTGAACTTCTTAGTCCTCACCCTCAAATATGGCCTGTATATTTCCACCACCAGGCTTTTGTTCAAACCATTTTCTTAGCTTAATAGTGAGTCAATGTAATGCAGTTGTTCTTTGATTTTCTGAATTGATAAAGTACTTCCTTCTTCCCATGATTCTAAGCATGCATTACTACCATGGCCATTCCAGGCTCAATCCATATCTACAGTGGTTTATTTATAGAGACTACATCTCTCAAGATTTAGTGCAACACTACTGGTCTTCCTTAGTATTTTTTGCACTGTTTGGGTTTCTTTAATGATAACTGGAGCATTCCAGTAGATGAAGAAAGATTTTACTTCATTGATTGGCACCCTTAATGCACAGATACCTTTTGCTCATTTTCCAATTGACTCCTTTCCTGAGTGTCCAGACTTGTATACAGAGAAAGGAATGCATCTGAGTTTTAAAGCATGGGTTGGCCAGCAGATGTTTCTTCCAATCCAGCCTCATCAGAGTTTGAGTTCATGAAAATTCCTCTGAGACTCCAGAAATATTATTCTTAATTTTCAGTGCTGTTGTAAGTATTCATATTTTCTGTGTCTTCAGAGGTATTTCATTTGGAAGTTGAGGAACGGCATTAAACACAACTAACTAGGTGCTATTTTAAAATGGGAATCCATTTTTGTTGACATTTTAAAAGCTCACTGCAAACAGATGCTCAAAAGAAAAATACAGACTATATGAAGTGAGTTAATAAAGCTAGAAAATGGCCATTATTGTATTACACACATGAAATAAATATGTGTAATTTTGCCTCACTCTGCCCACACTAAGTTCTTTCATTTCTTTGACCACATAAGAGTTCTTTCTCTCCCCAGGCCTACAAACAGGCTGCTCTCTCTGCATGGACCCCTACCTTTGACCCCCACACACAGTGCCCTCTGCCTCCATCCTAGAGCCTACTTTATCCTTCATGACTTGGCTTACATGTCATTTCCTCACAAAGGCATTCCCTAACCTCCCAATATCTATTTGATTGGATTCCACTGCTGTGCTTTTTTCTAGGACCCCATAATTTCCTTCAGGGAGCTTATCACAATCTGAAATTATATATTATTTGGGTCATTTGTATAAAATCTTTTACCCACTTTAACCTCAACTCCAAATGCATAGAGAGTGTGCTTTAAAATGGCAGAAGCAATGTCTGTTTCATCTGAAATGATATATCAAAAGTTTAGCATAGTTTCTTGCACAATAGGAGATGAAAAATAAAATTTGTTGTTAAACCACTTTTGAGTACATAGAGAGGATTAAGAATGAAAATAGCTTATGTATTTTATATAGCTTTATATACTTTATATAAAGCTTTATCTAAAGCTTCATATACTTTTTACAGCTTATATACTTTTACCAAAATTGCTTTTAAAATAATGGTCACTATATGAGGCAGATGACACCATAACGTTCAAGATCTTTAAGTCCTGAATCGATTTCAACAGTCTTTCAACCATTTCTCCAGAAAGAATTGCTGCTGACAAAGCAAGCCATCTGAAAAAGAAAACGCTAGGAGCAATTCTAAAACCAGGGTTAGTCTATTATTGCTTAGAAATAATTTCAGAAAATCTGTGGTGAAAACAAATTCCCAAGATGGAGATAGTTATTACACAACAAACACATCTTAAATTGAACACATGTCAAATCCCCATGGCATTTCCTGATGGGGCCTCACTCCTGTGAGAATTTAAAGTAAACAGAGTAGGGACATTTAATCACTTTATCTTTCAGATTACACACGTACATTATTCTGTGTAGTAGCCTTGATTCTGAAATGTGCAAAATGTTTTTGTTTCAACATATTGAATTCTGTTGGAAATGCTCTAGAATAGTTTCCTACTTAAAGAAATTTTATGGTCAAGGCTTTATAAGTGAGGAACCTTTTATAACATGAATAATTGCCCTTAATTTATCCCATTTGCTAGTAATTATTCGCCTATTGAATTTTCTCACAGAGGGCTTGTGCAGAAAGTAGTCCCGTCATGATTCAAACAATCCCCTGAGAAACTCGCTGACTCAGCCCCAATTCCAGGCAGACATAATTCTATTTTGTGCCTTTATGAGCAGGAAGGAGAAAAAATATAATCTGGAAACTACTAAGACTTCATTTTTTCCCCTTAAAAACAAAAACAAAGCAAACATCTCTAATCTAGATTACTTAAATTAACACGATCAGTAGAGAGAATAACTGTGCTGTGGAAATAAGCCCCCAAGGCTTAAAAGTCCCTTAGTAGAGAGTAGTAGTTACTGACAATTTAGTAGTAGTTACAGGTAGTAACCACGGACAAACAGTTAACACAGACAATGTGGTCTGAAGGGCCTGAGGCGGAATTCAGCTCCTCTGTTTTCCAGCTGTTTATGCCTGAGTAAAGCAGGCAGCACAATAATCCCATAGGTTTGTAAGAGATGAATGAGATGGTTCATACAAAGCCCTTGGCATAGTGCCTGGTGTATAACAAGCCCTAAGAAAGCAGTGGCTATTAGGATCACACATACCTATAAACACAGAGCTACAGCATGTCATCCTCACAGATGTTTCTTTGCTTAATGAATGACTCACAACCCTTGAAAGAAAGAAGCAACTGATGGGAATAAATAAATGTTTTACGAAGATTATATAATATTTATATAATTAAAATGTACATATTTTAAACAAGAATGAACAAATGATTGGACATGTGCATCTGTGAGTGAGAATGTGTGTGTGTGTGTGTGAGTGTGTGTTTGCACACATGTGCATGACTTTCTTACAGGGAAATGCAGAAATCTTCACCTGGTGGGTGAGTATTAATATTGCACCCAGCCAACGTCATTTCCCTGTTCTGGATGGTACCCCTTGGTATTACCAAGCCCTGCCTGAGAGGGCCCTTGGAGAAAGGCACTTTTGGTCTTTTGTTGTTTTCCATTTGGTTCTAATTGAGGGGAAAAGAAGAATAAAACCAAAAAATACTATTTGTGGTTAAGTTAGACTTCACCTTGTAATGTTTTGGGAAGAAATTAATTGAATATGCACTTTCTTCATAGCAAAGAATGTGTTCTTCTATCCATCTCTTTCATGTGGCCATTCCAAAGTCCCCAAGTGTGACCATATGCTAATCTCAAACCAATTTCTGGCAACAAGAAGGTATTAGCCTTCTTCCCTGTTCTTTCTGTATCACTTTAAGAAATTCTGAAGGAGGAGACTCTAAACATTGTGCAATTTCTAAGAAAACCACCAAGCTGTTAATGAAGTAAATATCTGTTTAATTTACAAACATCAGTAGTGTAACTGATATTAGTCTGGAGAAAGACAAAGCACACTGAATTATACATGTACATCTAATTTTCTTTGTAAAAAAAGTTTTTGGAAAGAAACATCTGCATTTTACAGGGTACCCTGGGATTTTAATGAGGGAAGAGCACAGTCCACTATAAATCATTATCATCTCTACACTGTAATTTAGCAGCAAACATGTTAACATGGGAACATTAGGGTAATAAAGGAGCTTTATTGTTTGGAAAAAAATCACAGTTCTTGACATTACAGCCTTTTCTCTCCCCACCCCACCCCCAATAAAAGGGCAAAAACGTCAAGGAAATATTAATTTGTAAAAGATCTACTTTTCTAGTGTCGATTGCTACACACCATTTCTGTTCTGCGAGGACCTGTTGCAGAGGGGCCACTTCTTTCTGTACAATGACCATTTCACATATAGACTTTACATACTCTCTGCAGGTGTCCTGAATGAGGCCAGTAGGTCAGTGACACCAGTGGTCAGATGCCAAGGTAAACAAACAGACCAACACATATTTCTCCCAAGATAACACCCTATGTTAGTACTATTGCCAGAAAAACAAAGAATCCTGATTTTTAAGTTTGAAAAATATACAAAAATATCAGGACAATTATAAATTAATATATATTAAAGCATCGAGAAACAGCAAAAGGATGGCCTAAAATGTTAAGTACAATGTACTTTGATACAATAAATATTTCTCATTGAAACTGAATACTGTATAGGGCTGTTTAGAACTCATAGAAACAAAAATTCATATTATTACTAATTTATTTATCAATAATCTATTGGTTTTTTATCATCTCCTTTATCATTTATATTACAAAAAATTAATACTGGAAAACGGTAGATAAACACTTTTGTGTGCTTCTTCTGCTAACATGCTGACGTTTAAAAAGAATAAAATTTATTTTAGCACTCCCATCTGCTCTCATGAATGGAACCCAGGTCTTCAGGACACTATATTTTGCACAAAATATTTCTCGACCATTTGTTCTATCTGTGAATTCTGGAGTTCCATTCCTCTGCCTTGCATCCTCATTCACACACATGTGCTTGGTCTGTCCTCGTGAACCGCAGAGATGCGAACGAGGACACACGGCTGTTACGCTCTGGGCAATGTCACGTCAGCGCACAGTAGCTTGCCTCTCCCTTATGGATGTGCTTCTGCTTGTCTTCCACATGTTACAAAGACGACTCCGAGTTGCGATGGTTCCCAACACGGTCCTCATGCCTCTAAGTACATCTTTCTTCCTGCTTCTCCAGCACCGGGGAAGCTTTAGTTCAAGCATTTCTTTTTATTTTTCCAAATGCAGAAAAAAAGTCTTTATTCTCATAATAAAAATAAGTCTGTTCTGTATTTTACAATATATTTCAAATATTTCCACTATGAAGCATTAATGAGTCCAACATGGTCAAGAAGTATACACCATTTTCTAAAGACAAAAGCAACCAGGGGCGTGTTTAGGAGGCGCACCTGGTACAGCCACATTTCACCACCTTCTCAACCTCGTCCACAAAGGAGGACCCGTCAGTGCATTCGAAAGAGTATTTCCGCCGCTTGCTCCGCAGAGGTCCGCAGCACTGCCCTCCCGCACACCCGCCTCTGCACTCCAACCGGGAGACCTTCTTGGTCGTTTGGCAGGCGGCATAGCCCTGCTGCTTTTGGTAATAATCTCTTATCCGTTCCCCTCGACAAGATATTTCTAGAAAAGAAGACAGAGCACAAGCAGTCACTGTAAGTCGCATGGAGTGACAGAGAAGTCACAACCCGGCTCAGGAGATGTCGCTTTTGCTTCTTATTTGTAAATGCTGTTTTCAGCGTTATGCTCATATTCTATATTATGGGCTGGTGGCACGGCCTACTATTCTTTCAAAAATACCTCTTTTTGGCCTTTATTTTCAGCAAAGTGAATATTATACATGTGGACTATAAATACTACGCTATTGGACTGACAAGAAAATTGGATTCCTGAATCTTTCCCTTTATTGCAAAAATACACATCTTCTGTTTTTACACTACTAACAGCTGGTTTTGTTTACCGCAGGGAGCGGTTTCAGAGAGCACGCAATTTAATTTATTAGACCTGGAGTTTAATATCACTCAATCTGTTACTTAATACAAATAACATTCCACCAACTTCATAAATTACCCTAGTATGAACTAGTTCAAAAAGAGACATCTGCTCAAAGCTTCCACGGGCACGTTCCTCTTGTCTCGTCCCTCTGACACACACAGCAAAATCCGTGCCAGCTGGAGGCAGGGCAGGTTCTGATCACGCAGAGGAGGAGGACTGTGGGCTAAAAGGCAGCCCCTTTCCACCCCTCTCACCTGCGTCACTTGCTGTGATAAATCAGTCGATTCTAAGGTCAAAGGTGATTTTGTCCTAAAACTAGAGCAGAATTCTTAGCTCCCTCTTCTCTGTGCCAGAAGACGAGTTAATAACATACTGGGATGAGATCGGCAGGTAAAGGTAAGAAGTGAGCACAGTGAACCTGCTTTCACATAAGGCAAAAAGGAGTATTTTCATAGCAAATCACACTGTGAGAAGACATCTAAAGGTCGTGCAAAATCTTGCAGTGGAGGGTTAGGACATTTCGCATCTGGTGGCTTCAGAATACTGGGAAATAAATCAAAGTAGCAACCGCTAGTAGTACAGAGACCTGGCACCCCCATATCGCTCCCCTCAGTCTCTCTTTCTCTCCCTCTCTTTCCAAAGACGGGGGCTCCTCTTGCTTTGCCAAGAGAGGGAGGTGCCCAGCTGGGTTGGCTTACCTCGATCACAGCTGTCCCCAGTGTATCCACTGCTGCACTCACAGTAGGGCTGTCCAAGTCCCGAGAGCCTGCATTTCCCGTGCTTACACTTGATCGTCTGGCAGGGGTTAAACAGATCCTCCTCTTCATCACAGAGGACGCCCCCGTGGCCCTCCAGACACTTACAGCTGTAGGAGAATGCATTGATGGGCAGGCAGGTGCCATGTACGCATCTACAGTGGAGGAGGAATGCAAGAAAGGAGATGCATTAAGCAGAGGGGATGAGAATGGAGGGAGGACGATGGAAGAAGTATGAAGGAGATGGTGCTAATCGGCTGACCTCCTTCTCTTCCCTCCCTCCTCGCTCCTGCCTCCCTCCCTACTCCTTCCTTCCCTTCTTGGGTTTTGCTCTGAGGGTGGGGGTATGTATATTTAACTACCAAGCAGCCCAAACTTACTTATTTCCAAGACAAGGGTCATTGGTCCTCTGGTCACAGAGGGGCCCAGTCCATCCTTCCTCGCACTCACAGGTGAAGCCCGACTGGCTGCTAGGGTGGCACGTGCCGTGGGTGCACACCTTCTTGTGGCATGGCTCACAGCCCGGCAGAATTCCGGTTTGCATGGGCACCTTGCGGAAGTCCTGCAGCTCGCTGTTGATGTAAAGGTTCCTGATGCAGCCGTGGAAGCTGGTGCCATTCTGCCCAGGGGACTGGCGCAGTGCTGCAGCCACATTGTTCTTTCCAGGCATGCCTGGGGAGGAACACCAAGTCAGAGGTCAGGCTCTTTGGGGGATCCTCAGCCATTTGCCACCAAGACCTTCTCAGCTTTTCCAATAGGGTGGCCATTGGTGTGACATTTCTTTAGGAGAGCCAGATAGCATGAGCATCCAGTCCTGTTGTTCTCAACCTGGCTGCACATTAGACTCACATGAGATCTTTGAAGAAATACTGATGCTTGGGACCTCAGCCCAGAGGTACCTGATAAGATCAGGTCAGGGAGGGAGAAGAGATGTGTGTTTTTGTTTTTGTTTTTTGGAAGATGCTCCAAGTAATTCTAATGTACAACTAGAATGAGGAGCCTAGTTCACTGGTGGTCAATCTTTAATTTTTAACATTTGATTCAAACCAAACCATACACAGACGAATAAATATAGAACACCTAAGAGCAGAGCTAAAGGCAGACTGGGAATGGGGAGGGGATTAGTGCTCCCTCTTTTCTCCACCCACCTCCTCAACCTGGACACACATCCCTGGAAGCTAAGAGCTCCACAAAGCACAGTGCAATCCTCTGACCAGTTCTACCCCTTAAAGATGAAGGGCCAAGGGCCCAGAGAGCTTGCATGTCATGCTCAATGTCACCCAGTGAGATTGGGTTAGAGGCAGGCTGATGAGACGAACCTCTGCAATCTCTAGAGTCACAGTGCAGTCCATCTGGTTTCAGGGGGTCAAAGCTGGGTTTGTAGTGACCACTCGCCCCGGCTCTGCCAAATCCTAAGCTAGCAACTAATTCACCTCACCACTGGTAATGTGCTGTGCTCAGCGAAGGATGGCTGTGCCTGGAAAGCCATCAGGAAGGCACCTCATTCACATCATTTTTTTCTTGCTAATTGAGAGTGAAGCCTTCATATTCCAAGAAATTGAGACTACAAAAGAAATTCCTCCAAAAACAGAATTTGCAATCTTTGTATATATACATTCCACTAGTGACAGTCATCTGGTAACCCTCATTTGGCAAAACTGAGGAATCTTTCCATGGCCTAAGCCAGACCCTGAAATAGTTCCTGGATCGAATCCTACACAAGGCAGCCATCCAGGTCACTGTAGGGTAAGGGGAGGGGGCTGGAGGCCTTCAGAGCAACTGACGTCCCCCCTGGCACTCACACCCTTGCTGTGCCTGGGATCTGCACTACTGGCTGGAGGGTGTAGGCTGAGGAAGACCCCGGTTCTCACTCTCTAGGGGGTTTGCTAGTTATAAAGACCAGGAACCTCAGCATTCTCTGGGCCCTGCCTCGTGGCATCATCTTCTTTCCCATTCAAAGGAGGCCCATTTGAGTTCCAGCAGGCACCAAAGTCAGATAGCTAGGTGTACAAAACCACTAGGCTAGAAGTATAAGTCTTTATTGTTGGTTCTGTGTGCACTTGGGCCAGTTACTTCCCTGTTCTGGGGCTTAGTTTTCTCTGTAGAACACGAGTGGATGGACCTGAGCAGTTGTTTCCAGGCTTATCATACATAAGAACCACCAGAGGTGCATGTTCAGAAGGCGGCTTCGTAGGCACCATTCTCTCTCCACCCTGAGATTCTGGTCTGGCAGGAAGGGCTGGGGTGTGTAAATTTAAATGTTAATATGCAGCCTGGGTGACTTTGATGCAGGTGGTCCATGGTCACACTTTGACATCCACTGAACTAGCTGTCTTGGCTTTGAAGTTCCATGAGTTCAGGCTTTCAGTCTGTGTCTGTCTGGCCTTGGAAACTGAGTTGCTTTGTAGAGTGGAGTCAAAAGGATGAAATGTACCATTTCCAGGACCGGACTAGTGACAGGAAATTCCTTGCTTTGGGACAAGTTCTTCTAATTTAATGATATTCATCCATCATAAACATGTGAACTTTAATGCCCGCACATTTATGGTCCTTTCTTCAGAGGTTAAAAAAGAACTTCTTCCAAAACTACTTTTAAAAACTTATTTTGATGGAGGTACAACACACATATATACATGCGTCAAGACTGACATAGACTGGTGAAGTTCCACAGCAGGGAGAAACAACTAGTAAATGTGTTCCTTTATTCCCAAAGCTAATGATTATAAACGCTTTGATTATAGTAATTTGTAAATGAGAATGTTGATACACCACGCATATATTGACTTTCAACGGGATATCAGAAAATCAAGAACTCTTCTGAGTTAACCTGTTCACGTGCTTGGCACATTTCTGACCAGAGAACTAGGTCTTAATTGATAAACAGAAGTAGATCTATGGTTTTTCCTTTTAGCCTTTCCTCTAGGCCATGGACTGTAGCTGGAATTCAAGCAATCTATCAATCAACAGATATGTTAGTAGACAGTTTTTAGCCTTAACAAGCTCTACATGTTTCAAAATGAAAATAAAGGGACCAAGTGTCAAGACTGAGGTCCTATGTCCCATGGTGGCATTAGGAGAGGATGTGTGATACATCAAAGGTCTCTATGTGCAGGTCTTAACTTTTTTTTTAAAACCACATTAGGTAATACATGTTCTCATTGGACAAAGATTAGATCGTGTCGTGTTATGTAAAGTCTATATATGGGTAGTTGATAACCCAAGGGCAGGTAAAGCTGCCTCCCTGTTTTGCTAGAGAATACCTCAGCTGGGGGCCTGAGGTGTGGGATGCATCAGCTTCGGGCCTTCCTCCTTGGAGAGTGTCCTTGTCTTCAAACTTGGAGAAGAAGGAGGGCTTGTTTACCTCGTTCTCCTTTGCTAACTCAGGGTCTCCTGCCTTTGCCATACAGACCTCGGGGCTGCGGTCTGACAACTGCCTTGTATTTTTTTAACCTGAATTACCCTTGAGACTGCACTCTGAGTTGGATGGAAATAGACCCAATGTGTTCTCTGGCAAGAGGCTAGGATGGAAGTGGTTTCCTTCAGGCAGAGGCACCATCTGGATTCTTCCAGGCCCTCTACTCTTAGAAGGATTAACACTTTTCAGTTTGTAATTTAAAACTTTTTGTTTCTTTTTTGAAAAATGTTCTGACCCAAGCACTCCCATTCTGTACTCTTTTTTTCACTGCATTCTAAAGGCATTTTAAAAGATGTAATGAAATCGTTTCCAATGAAACCATAACAAAATCAAGTGACGGACAAGTCCAGGAATGAAGAACAAGCCACAGGACTTAGAATGCTTCTCTTTCTGCTCTGTGTTAAGAAGTGAGCGACCATGTGGATGGCTTTGGGGTCAGATAGATGTGGACTCACATGAGGTGTCTATCACTTCATAGCTTTGTGAACTTGGACAAGTTTTATGAAGTCCCTGAGATGGTATGTTAGGGACTGTGAGACAAAAACATCATACCTACTTCCTAAAGTCTCTGAGGATTAAGACTGTAAAGGAAGCACTGTGTTGAGCACACACTACGTGCTTAGTAAATATAATTTCTTTTCTCTCAAACCACAGGTACATCTGTGATTTGCTTCACTCATCCCAAAGCAACGGCTGTTAACTGTAGTACAGGCAAGAATGGAAGCCTTTTGTTTTTTAATGAATCATAGTTGTGATTCCCATGAAGCAACTAGATCAGCCAACTTGCTGTACAGACTTAATATGCGATACTTTTATTACAATGCATTTGGTTACTTGAAAATGTGTCTGCCTTCCCCACTCCCCTGGGCATGGAAGGGATATTTCTTGATTTCAACTTTATATCCTTCGTGCATCTATTAACTTAGTTCTCAGCATATATGGGAGGTGCTTAATAAATATTTACAGAATTGAACCAAAGACTTTTAACTGTTTCTAAAAAATCAAAGCTCTATCAAAAGTGTTAAGATTTCCTACTGCCGAGGTTATTAACAACAGAAGTGCTCTGGACTTTCAGGACAATTCCAAAAAACACTGTAAGGGAAGGCTCTGAGGGGTTAAATAGTGTTAGCAGTTTGTAGATTAAAATTGTGTAGCATCCCAACGTTACTATTTTGCAGGGACTGAGGCCAACTTCATGAAAATACCTGTCATTGTGAAGAAATCAGTTACATTGACCTGTTCAGAAGCTTTAGCTTATTTATCTGTAAAATGAGTTAATTTTACCGGTCAATTCACCTCGATGCAATGTGATTTAATTCAATGCAAATCAATTCACCTCACATGCTTTCTTGGTCCTTTGCCTGAAAAGTGAAATTCTATGTCTTCAGCTTATATTTACTCCTCCAGACAGAGGCAAGAGCGCAAGCTCTCTCCTTTGTGGGTCCTCTCCTTTGGGCTCCTTCAGAGTTTTGCTCATACCTCTATCCCTCATCTGTTTACTCGTCTGCCTTCTTGTTGCTTAAAAATTAGTCCAGAGTTTTTACTCTATCATCTCAAGCCCTAACCCACCTTTCCAACCCTCTCTCTGTTCATTCACTTTAAGATCTTAGCTAAACAGAAGTACTTCCTGTTACTGCAAAACAATTCGTACATTTAATTCATTTGTTCATTCATTCATCATCCGATTTCATTAATAATCATCCTATCTTCTACATGAGTTAGCAACTGATAGTGCAGACATTCCAGCATGGTAACATGTGACTGAAGCTGGTGGTGTTCCTCTCCTCAAGGGAGCTGGAGTGGGGTCATGAACTCCTCAGTTTGCATTAAACATGTTTCATCATCTTCTTCATTGTCTGATTTGACCTCTAACCAACTTTCTTTTTCTATAGAACAGATCAAACTAAGAAGATTAAGTTATATGATGTATAAATCACCTGGCATGTGACAGACACAAAAGCAATATCAATGTCCTTCTCTACCTCAACCACTAATTTAGTTAGACCCAGAGCCAGGATAACAAAATGGTCTCAATGTCAATTTAGGGCTCTTTCTTTTCTATTCCTGCTGTCCATCTTTCAGTGAAAGACCACTCTTGGTCAATGACCATGGCACCAGACATCAACAACTTCAGAATTAATCTGTGATGGGAATCGCAAGGTTGGGAAATGCACTGAATTGGGAAGCACTTACCTCCTACATAGAGCGGGGAGTCAAAATTCAGTGTGGACTGCTTTGACAAATTGGTGATGATTTTGGGGCTCCCTCCATCCACAGAGAGGGAGAGACTCTGATCCAGGGCAAGTAGTTCCACTATGTGGAAATTTCCATCATTGATCGTCTCCACGCTACAAAGGAAAAGCAACTTAGCTGATCCTTCCATTTTTTTTTTAAAGAAAAGAGATTACAATGCAAACTCCAAAAGCACTCCTTGGGAAAAGATACTCCTATCTAACATTAATTAAGGTAAAGACCAGTAGTTGATTTAAAAATTAAAAAATATTTTCAAGGAGGGGCTGGCCCCATGGCTGAGTGGTTAAGTTCGCGCGCTCCGCTGCAGGCGGCCCAGTGTTTCGTTGGTTCGAATCCTGGGCGCGGACATGGCACTGCTCGTCAGACCACGCTGAGGCAGCGTCCCACATGCCACAACTAGAAGAACCCACAACGAAGAATACACAACTATGTACCGGGGGGCTTTGGGGAGAAAAAGGAAAAAGTAAAATCTTAAAAAAAAAAAAAATATTTTCAAGGAGATACAATCAATTTCTACTTCTTAGGAAGGGATAGAAAATAAGCTTGTTTTCCCATTGGGAGAAGTGGAAATGAGTACATTTTATCATTATCCAGTCATAGGCTCCCAATATGTAGAAATTACAAAGGATAATTTATGCATTTGCTTTTAAATTCTACTAAAGTTCCATTTACTCTGATAGTGTTACTCCAAATTGTATTCAAAAGACAAGGAACCTATATCTGTGCCAAATATACTCCAGAGACATTGGCCATTGGTTCTGCTTTCTTAAATACATTACATTAAGACTTATCAGAATTAAACATACACACAAATATAGGAAGAACCAACTTGGGAGGATCTTTGTACTTTTTGAAATTTGTTAATTGGTAATACACTTTTGCTTACTTTGCATTTTTCAGAGGGATGCCCATCAAATGATATAACTGTGAAGAGTCTATGCTCAGTGAGGAGGTAGGAATAAAAGATTAAATGAAATGCTTAACATAGTCATAGATAGGCAGTCCAGTGATGACAATGGTCCTTCAGTTTCTCTTCTATAACTTTAAAGGGCCAGATCTAACAATTATTACTGCCATCTTCTAAAAAAGTTGAGAAGGCTTACGGAAATTCATACAAGGGACAAAAACAAAATCATTAAGAAACTGAGGTAAATGGAAAATGAAGATAGAAAAATAAGATAAATATGATAGAGGTGGGTGCAATTAGTAAGTGCTATACGGTTTTAAAGGGTGGTTGTAAAAATAACATGAATGTTACAGCAGGCAACAATGAAAACAGGACCAATGAAACAGGACCGCAGAAGAAAACAGGATCAATACACAGTGTGGGGTCAGGAATACACTTACCTTTTACTACAGAGGAAAATATGACACAATGGAAGTTGGGGCCAAAAGTTAATAGTGAATATTAAAGAACCAATATACTAGGATTTTGACCGAAAAGATTTTTAAAAAGGCTCAAAAATGGAAATACAGGAGCATATGATAGAGAGATGGTGAATACCTAATATTCCTAATTGCTTAAATTTCCAGGTGCTGATACTTAAATTTGCAAATAGCTCAAGCCTGGAAAATTACAGAGAAATATATTGACATTCCTGCATAGTTCTCATCACAGAAGTCTAATCATATCCTATTGTTTGCTGACATAGAATAAGAAGGTTTGTGATTTGACAACAGTATAAACCATTCTGCAGAACTGTGAAAGCATTTGAAGTTCTTTTAGCTTAAGTGGTTAGAAGAGTGTACGTGTGTAGGGATCTGTGATAACCAATCTCAGATATCATCTTTTAAAAAATAAATAGTAGATATACCAATCAGTATTTCTGCCTTCTACACATTTAATTATCCCAACACTTGATATCATTAAAATCAACAGAGGAAACAATATACAAGGAAATAACTTTCGAAAAAAAGTTGCATACCAACTGTTAGTGGTCTTAAATATGACTCTCTTTCTAAGGAGGTATGCTGGGTAGTAATATCAAATAGTTAATCATACAGATTTTGGAGTCAGATAAACCTGGATTTGAATCCTGGTCTTGCATTTATTAAATGCTTGCCTTAGATAAGTTACATAATTGCTAATAAGTTTGAGTCTTTTCTTCAGCAAATGCTAATAAATATTTCTCCCTCCTATGGTTAATTCAAGGTCTATATGAAGTGATCTTCTTTGAATGCAGAGCAAAACATCTAGCATGTAGAAAGTGCAAAGTTGAGTGTTACATATTAGTATCACCAGTACCACCGTCATATAAATAATCATCATATAAATAATCCAGTACTATTTCAGAATCTTCTTCAAGAAGAAATTAGTCCAGCTTTATTTTTCATATTAACTGAAAGATAATGCTGAAGTCTGGCAGAAATATAATAACTTTTCAGGGGGCATATCTTGTTCAAGTAACTAGAAGTTTTAAGTAAAACATTAAAATAAAGATATACATAGAATAGTGGCCAATTACTTTTTCCTTTGTGATCATATACAACTCTTTAAGTAGTTTTATATGCATGCTCTATGAATACTGACCTTAATTAAGTCATAAATATCAATAATGGGCCCCCTTTTTTTCCTTTACAGTTGCAAAGAAAAGACCCGTATGTACTGGGCAATGGGTTCTTGGTCACACATCGGTCTTAGACAATCTATCCAGGTATGTCATCGTGGATGATGGCGTTTGATGGAGTACAATTGAATAAGCTACTTTAAAGCAGAAACCATGTATTATTTATTTCTTTATTCCTTAATGTATCCAGCAGAGTGTCTGGTAAACAGTAGATGCTCAATAAATATATATTAAATAAATAAAATATAAGGTAGATGTATTAAGAATAGCATATATAGTTTTTTTACTAATACTAACCGGATTACAATTATAGATAGTCAAAAGACTTTATGCATATTTAGGGCAGTACCTCTAAAGATGCATTTTATCAAAAAATCTGGGGGCCAGCCCCATGGCCTGGTGGTTAAGTTAGGCACGCTCCCTTTCAGCAGCCTGGGTTTGGTTCCCAGACATGGACCTACACCACTTGGCAGTGGCCATGTTGAGGCTGCGACTCACATATGAAACAGGGGAAGAAAAGCATGGATGTTAGCTCAGGGTGCATCTTCCTCAAACAAAAAGAGGAAGATTAGCAACAGATGTTAACTCAGGGAAAATCTTCCTCAGCAAAAAAAGAAAGTTCAGATTTGTCAGTGGCCATATCCTGAGTGTTAATGCTGGGAGATAAATCCTGTTCAGCTTGTCCTAGCTCTCATTAGATATGCGACTTCAGATGATACGTTTCTGCTTTATTTTCCTCATCAGGGAAATGCAGATAATAAGACCAAAGAATTATATAGCACATACTATGGACCAGGTACTGTTTGAAGAACTTTACATGAATTAACTCACTTAAGACTCACAACAACCCTAAGAACTGGGCACTTAGAGTACTCCAGGTGGCACAGCCAGTGGCTAAACAGATTTGAAGCCAGGTTGCTGGTTCCAGAGTACATGCTCTTAATGATCATGCATCACTTTTACAATCAACAGTCTGAAGAGTACCTAGTATTGTACAAATGGCATGTGTTCTCACCACTAACAACGCTTTAATAGATGATTTCTCTCCCAAACAGCCCAGGAATACAGTTCTATGGAAAACAACCTTTTATGATGGTTTCACAACTTGGTTCATTTACTAAAAATCATTAAATTGTAAAAAAATCTGTAATTATAAGGAGAGTTTGAAGGTTATGAGAGTGCATATAATGTATAAAGATTTGAAACTTGGGTTTAGATTCTATTTTCCCAATTATAAGTGCAATTCAGACTGACCAGATTTTTGTTCTCTCAAAAGTTCTAAATTTCTAATCTGATCATTCTAGAACTTGATAAGAGTTACCACTGAGCTTAATTCAATTTATATTTTCCTGGAATTAAGTGAGGACTCACCCTGACCTTTTAACAAATAAGTGTTGTAAAATTTATATACATATATATATATATATATATATATACACACACACATACATATATATATGTATTAGGATACTTCCCAGTTTATTCTGAGGCCAGCATTACTTTAATACCAAAACCTAACAAACACATTATAAGAAAATAAAACAATGTATTGTGCAATAAACAAAGATGGAAAAATTCTAAACAAAATATTAGCAAAGTAAATACAATGTATAAAAGGGATAATCCATTATAACCAAGTGGGATTTATCCCAGGAATACAAGATTTGTTTAACATTCAAAAATCAATATTACTCGCCATATTAACAAACTGCAATTTTAAAGTCAATAATATTTTAATTTAAAAATTAATATCTTTTAGATTCTTTGTTGTTTAAGATGATATTGTGTGTACGGGGCCTGAAGAGAATATGTGAGAGCTAAGAGTATTCTAAATTGGTGTTTCATGCTGTCTTCTAAAGCATGAGAAAAACTGGGGGATGTCTAGCAATCCTTTGTCTGTAAGACCTTTTAAAATAGAAACAGTGATTGACAGCCCCGTTGTCACATGATAAAACTGAGCCATCATCAGTTTTATAGTCTATCACAGTCATCTCCTACCTATCCACTTGCATCGAGTAACATCCTTTTGGTTCTGCTAAGTATTGGTAAACTCTCTTTCACTGCCCCCTGGGGAACTATATATACATATATATGATGACTCACGAAAGTCACAAGTGAACCACTTAACAGTGAGCCTTTCCACTGGGAACAGAAATTGTATTTCTGACATTATTATGTAATTTAGCTTTACACTCATCTATTATCTGAGATTTTGTTTTCTTGAATTTCCAAATGGATATATGAAAACAAAGGAGTTACTCAACTGTCCTGTGGTTTGCTACAGAAAAAGAGTTTAAAAACTCAGGGCTTAAAAGGAGAGGGCTGTAAATTGTCTCTGATTTTCTTTACTTACGCAGGGCACACTAATGACATTTTTCTATTCTATCTCAACCATAAATCTTAAGGTATTTCAGTAGTTTAGTAAAGATAAGTAGTTCTCTTTGCTTATGTGAGCACCTGCTTTTTGCCTTAAAAATTTAAAGAATCTGTACCTATATTCAGAGCAACGGAATAGGAATGAGAAATCAGACAAATGCAACTGGTCATCTCATTTTGATATCTTGGGGCTAAATTCATCTGTGAAGTGGGGATGGTAATAAAAAATTTCCCTGCCAACCTCTGTAAGTCTAAAGGAATGGGAAGCCAAATGGGATTAAAGGTATTTACGTATATGTGTAAGAGTTTTCAGAAGAATGTTTTATAAAACAATTAGTTTATCAAGTAAAGTTATATAGCTTTTTATTTTTAAACAATTCTTTTTTTTTTTTGAGGAAGATTAGCCCCGAGCTAACTTCTGCTGCCAATCCTCCTCTTTTTACTGAGGAAGAATGGCCCTGAGCTAATGTCCGTGCCCATCTTCCTATATTTTTTGTGGGACGCCTGCCACAGCATGGCTTGACAAACACTGCATAGGTCCACACCCGGGATCTGAACCTGTGAACCCCGGGCCACTGAAGTGGAACATATGAACTTAACTGCTGCACCACCAGGTATATTTTTATCAGTACTTTTGAAGCAAATTATCTAATTTAAGTAAAAATGCATTAAAATAGACAGGAGATTCTACATTTGGACATACTGTAAGAGTCACATGTAAGACAATAACATTTGCACTTGGGTATTCTTCAGTATCTGGATATCCGAGCATGAAGAGAATCCATAGTCCAGCATTATCAATAACTGTGAGCCTATGCTGTGCCTATCACTATTCCAGGTACTCTACACCATTACTTCCAACTCTCCCAACCACATGTGAAAAAACAGATACAGTTACAGTTACTCAGATGAGGAAATGGGAGCACAAAGAGGTGATGGAACTTGCTCTAGGCTATGAAGCCAGCAAATAGTGGTGGCTCCCCACGGGCTGAGTGTTCATCTTGGAGATGAGCAGACTATATAGATTCTGTCTACTGGCTGTCCCTCCAATGAGACTAAATTCTTTTTATTTTGACATAAGCCTGTAAGTTGCCTAACCCAGAGGCTGTGTAGCCATCCAAACCTGACAGTCGGCAGAGAAAGTCTCCTGAAGTTGTCCAGGTCCCGTAAATGCCGAAACTGATTAATGCACGGTCCAGTCCTGTACCTTTGTAGGGTGTTCATCTGATTTCCTAATTTTTAAATAATAGGTGACTACGTTTGCAAAGAAGCTATATGATTTGGAAAATGACATTAATTTGAATCTAAAGAAAGAAGCATACAATTTTTATTAATAACTAAAAAAACAGTTTCTGCCTCTCTAGATGAAAAGAAAGTCACTTTGAAGGGCAATCAATTATCAGCCTACCTGAGGAAAAAATGTGTTACTCCATCTCTGTCTGAGGGACTACTGACGAGCTTTAAGTTTAACTGTCGTCATTCATTCATTCATGGCACCATTACTAAGTTCCTCTTTACGCTATTCTCTAAGCATTATGAAAATGACGCATGTGTGCAATATTCTACACTCATCCACATGTTAGGCAGCTTACGTCATCTCTGTGGTTGCTGATTAGATCCCTTAGACAGCAGGGTGCAGGCAAGTGCTTAACAACTGACTCTCTGAAGACAGACGGTCTGGATTCATAGCATGTGCTGCTTACTGTGATGGAAATACTCCTAACATGGCTGGAAATACTCCCAACAAGGCTGACATCAAGCATGATGACATGGAACTTGGATATGAGAAGAGACACACACCATCAGCTCTCAGAGCACAGCTCAAATATATTCCTTTTACACAAATGGTTCTCGGTTGGTGTCCCTGTACCTGAGCATCACCTGGGAACTTGTAGAAATGAGAATTTTGGGGCTCACCCCAGATATGAATCACAAACTAGAGGTTAAACCCAGTAATCTGTACTTTTAACACATGTTTCGGGTGATTCTGATGTATGCTATTAGAAAACAACTGTTGTATGTCTGGCCCTGGTAGCAGGATGCCTGTCTATAAGGAACCATGATGTTCTGTCAGATGTAAGAAAGAAAATGAGAAAACCTACACACCACTTCAGTTCTACTGGAAAAGGAATAATTACTACATCTTCGGTTTTCTTAAACACACTTAAGCTATGCTAGCTACTCTCTCCAGACATAATTCCATGAAATAATTGTTCTCATTTCCATCCATTCCAGATACAAATTGACATCTGAAATCAAATGTTTTAAACCAAAATTATACAATAGAAATAGTAACAATGTATGATTATTTTTCCCTAATTTAACAGATTTCACTTTACTAAAATAAACAAAATCTGTTCCCATCAATCTTGAAAATTAACCAAGAAACTGAAAAGATGCACCTCATGAACAAAATTATTCCCCTATGCCATGCTCCGATAGCACATTAAATAATGCATGATTTGGAAAGCAAAGTTTTACCAAAGTAAACCTCATATAACATAAAAGCATGCAATTAAACTGAACTTAAATTTTCTTCCCAAAGTTTGTAAGAGGTAAGAATGTGTAAAACTACCCCTTGTAAAACATTAGTGTGCTGTACTTTTAAAGAAGTTATGTAAAGTAGAAACACACCAAGATTTGAAAACTTAATTCAACCAAACAAAATATTTACTAAGCAACTTATGGGAAAGCTGATGGCCACAGTGTTATTGATGGATTTTGCTATAATGATGGGAAGTAGCACCTTTCACCAGAGTTCACATTCTAATAAGGCCTGAGTAAGGTCAGAGGCACTTAGATAAATGCCAGAAAATTAGTAGGAGCAGAATTCAGACTTGGAACAAATTTCAAGTTGAAGGTGAAGGAAAGAAAAAGGTCAAGAGTAACTCCGCTACACTTATTATGTCCAAAAAGATGGGGATGCGTCTCAATGAAATTAGGAATGTGATAGGAACACAGCTTTGGGTGAAACAAAAAACTGAGTTTTGGACATTCTGAATTTGTGATCCTAATAGCTGTCATAGTTTACTATTTGGTACACATTGTTTTAAATATCTTACACATATAAAATCATAAAATTCTTACCACAATCCCACAAAGACAGAGCTATGATTTATTATGCCCATTTACCACGTGAGGCCCAGAGAGCTTACGCAATTTGTCCAAGACACATAGTTAACAGATGGCAGAGCTGGGACTTGAATCAAGGAAGACTGTTTGGAGCACCTGCTCTTTTCTATTACGTCAATTTTATTTTTGAATGGTAATGACATTCAAATGAGTCAAAAATCAAAATGATATAAAATGGTATTCATACACAAGGTGTGCTCCCACCTCACTTGCTGCTCTCTATCCCTGGTATTTTCTTCATGAAAATACATGGAAATACAAATACATATATTCATTTACCCATCTCTCCCTTACTTTTTTTCCTTATTATTAATTTTTTTTGTGTGCAGGGAAAGATTCGCCCTAAGCTAACATCTGTTGCCAATCTTCCTCTTTTTTTTTTCCCTCCTCAAAGCCCCAGTGCATATTTGCACATCCTAGTTGTAAGTCCTTCTAGTTCTTCTATGTGGGATGCCACCACAGCATGGCAACTGACAAGACAGGTGGTGTGGTTCTGCAACCGGGGAAATGAACCCGGGATCCTGAAGTGGTAAGAGAAATGAACTTTAACCACTTGGCCATCACGGCTGCCTCACTTTCTTTTTGCTTTTGAACTGAGCAATATACTTTGGACATCTTTCAATATCATACATAGAGAACTTTCTCATTCCCTCCCTCTCTCCCTTCCTTTTCCTTTTTTTTTTTTTGTTTTGGCAGGGGAAGATTTGCTCTACGCTAACATCTGTTTCCAATTTTCCTCCTTTGTTCTTCCTTTCCCTCCTCCAAAGCCCCAGTACATAGTTGTGTATAGTTGTAAGTTCTTCTGGTTCTTCTATGTGAGCCACTGCCATGGCATTGCTACAGACAGAGAAGCACTGTGGTTCTGAGCCTGGGAACCGAACCCTGGCCACCAAAGTGGAGCACACCAAACTTTAACTGCTAGGCCATTAGGGCTGGCTCCCTTCCTTTTCCTTTTTAACCACACATTCCATTGTGTGGATGCACTGTAGTTTATTTAGATAGAAACTTGGGTTGTTTCCTAACTTTTGTTTTTTACAGCCAATGCCACAGTGAATTACTTTGTGCACACATCATTTCTATGTCTTCAGGTATATCTGTAGGATAAATGCCAAGAAGTGGGATAAATATTTCCAAATTGCCCTCCGTTGACCTTGTAAACAAGCCATACTTCTAGTGTTAATATGAGGATTGAGGGTACACTTTCAACTCCTCTGCTACACTCCAGAAACAGATATCAGAAAGATTTTCCTATATTGCTAGACGAGAGATGAGAATGAAGACAATGTGAGTGAAGAGTGAGAACAGAGCTGAGTGTAGAATTAAATCTTCATAGTGACCTTATGAGGTAGGTGCTATATTATTATTTACGGATATGGATTCTGAGACACTGAAAGATTAACTACTTTGCGTGAGTTTATATACTAGTAATTAGCCAAGCCTAAATCTGAACACACACATAGCTACTATGATTATTACTTGTCAAACACTAGATTTTTGTAGCGTGTTGAAATAATGTTCTCAGTGGTCTCTATTTCACAAAAGCATTTTTTTCTATTCCAAACTGGAATACTAATACATTCATATATTAAATATATTTTTTGTATACGTATATTGGATCCATATCAATCAATCAATGTATCTGTCATCTCTCTATCTGAATTCTAGCTAATTGTTACTTATTTTCTTTCACTTAAAAATAATGTAATAACTTTTCTTGATTGTTGTGCCATCAACTAGCAACAAGAAATAAATGAAAGTTATGCTTTCCCTGGACCTCACGTTATATGTCTCCATTAGGTGATCTGCAAGCAGAAACGGGAATTTCTGGCTCATAACAGAAAGTGTGCAATTGGATATTACTTTTTATAAATGTCACAGGGTATGTTCTATTGTTATTTAGGCAAAAATGGTAATGAACATAAATCCCAAATAAGCTCTTTATGGTAAATCCTCACTTGGATATAATCACTTGGATTTCTACAACTTATCTGGAAATATTTTAAATATATTTTAGACGAATTCTAGCTTTAATAAGCCAACCTCAAGAATCTTTAGTATAGTTTCTGAGAATTCCATGATGTTTCATTGCATAAAATAAAAAAACCAAAAACAAAAATGGACCACAAAATCAATATTCTGAAATCTTTTTATGGGCTGAAACAAATTGAAGCTATATAATTTAAGGCCTAGCAATATCTAAAATGTTGGCACTAATTCATCATCATTTGGCGATGAAATAACTACTGTATTCCACTTGGAAACCAATAATTATGTGTTGTTGCCATGCTCTAAATAGTCCCAAGTGGGTTAGCTCACTACCATTCACGGCTATAATTAGCATTCAGTTTTCCAGAACTGTCATGAAAGGTCAAATGAAATGTGAAGGCTTTTGAAGCACATTGATATATATATATATATGTATGCATATAAATAAGATCAATAATATAGAGGCCAGTGTCTCCACTCTATGTCTCAATCTATGCCCATAAACTTGTTGCCAAGGGAGTTTGCCTACAGATGCATTTTGTTCACCACATATTGTGTTTTTTAAAAATGTGAATTGATATTTAATGAAGGGAAAACTCTATACTTAAAAAAGCCAGATTTCTGCCTTTCCTTGAAAAATCAAGAGTTCTGGCAAAACCTGGGCCCACATTTTCACATGGAGTTTCTCCGGGAGAACTGAGTAAATGTGGACTAGCCCTGTTTCAACACAGATTTGCTTTTAGTTCACTCCAGTCACAACCATTCCTATTATATCACCAATATGAAAGCTATTTGTAATAGAAGAATACTTCTCTGAAAAGTTCGGTCTTCTAAAGAGTAAAAGGATGAGAGCATATCCTTTTCTTGCAATTGGACTGCTTAGTTCATTTAAGATACCTGCCTGGAGAAACTGTATGATTTTGTGACCCTGCTCAAAATGGTGGCAGTTATTTCTACATGTGAAGAAATTAAGTGGGTAACTTATCTGCAGGATGGATAGAAAATTGGTGTTGAGACCCAAGAGAGGAGCTCTGAAGGTGAGTCTTATGCAAAAAGCACACTTCTGGCAAAATGTATGCCCCAGGAGTACCATCCTTTTCACATCTTCAATATGTCATCAGTATCATTATATTATTAGATAACTTTCAAAATGAATGATAAGATGAACTATCACATATCGTATGCATCCATTGGCTTATTACGTGTAAGCTCCCCAAAGGCAGGGGCTGTGTTCTTGAAAGCTTAGAAGAGTGTCTGGTTCACAGTAGGTGCTCAATAAACAAGTGTGTGAATGGTAACTTTAAATTATTCACTGTGCTGGGAATCCTGCAGTGGTTTCTCTAGAGCTACTCCCCACCCATCTTCACCTTGCTCTGAGCCCTGGGAGGCTCTGGTGTGAGCTACATTACCAGGCTCAGTGGATTCCTTGTTTTCTGACATCTGACTTGGCCAAAGGGAAACATGGGCAGGAGATCATTGGGAGGAAGGAGAGTGGGGTCGAGATTTAAAACCCTGGTTCCCTCCCTGAGGGCTGACTGCATCCGTCCACCGAAGGTCACAGCTCCACTCAGGCAGTCCTCTCCACGATTCCTTTTCTGAGCATGGATTTCCATAACTGCTGCCTCCCCTCACCCTTTCAAGCACATGGGTAGTAAGAGTGTCCCTTATTACTAGCCCCAGGTTACTGTACTATCCCTAGCAATATTTGTAAACAGTCCCCTTATAAATCTCTCCCCAAATTATCCAACTTGAGCATGCCATCTGTTCCTGCCAGGCCTCTAACTAATTCACTTATCATAAAG
This sequence comes from Equus caballus, assembly GCF_041296265.1. Classification (NCBI taxonomy): domain Eukaryota; kingdom Metazoa; phylum Chordata; class Mammalia; order Perissodactyla; family Equidae; genus Equus; species Equus caballus. Next base: position 109,443,743 of record NC_091686.1, read on the forward strand.
CTCGCTGCAGCAAAATTATTCCCTCCCTTCCCTGTTACAAAATAATAGAGGAGAAACAGTTCTTCATTGAACAATTGTTTTCACCTTTACCAGTAACTGAGAGATCTTCACCTGTAAATGGCAGAAGCCGGGTGAGAGCCGGTGTCGTAGCTGGCACGAACACGTCCCCGGTAGAGCTCTACGGCAATATGGTCTTTGTCACCCTTATACAGCAGGATTCCACTGTCTTCATCTGTGGCAATCTAGTAGGAAGTAAGCTTGACATTAGTAGGACGTATGTTATCCAAACGTATTTCATCAAGAAGAAACTTGATCGCTTAGTGAAGAGTTTTTGCTATGGTTTATTTTTTCCTTATGGCTATGAGAAAATAATAATCCATGCTGAAACAATTACTTGAAAGGTGACCTGTTCCTAAATTACTTTGTTGCAAATAAATTCAGAAAGAACTTTAAAAAGAACAATAACAAATACACGAACACCTTAAGTGTGGTTAGAACTTTCTTTGCTGGAGATTTTTATTTACCTGCTCTTTTTGCTGCTGTTATGGGTTTTATTTATGGCATATGTGAAATGTGACTTCATTGAGCAAGAACGTTTTTCATATTCCATATGAAAAAACAAATCATTTATAGCTATGGCATGAACAGGGGGAAATCTCTGTTTTTCATCCTGCTTTCTGGCCTTTCCCGGCTTTTGAGGACCAGTTCAGTAAAACTTAGGACTTAAGCCTGAACACCACGGGGTACTTCTCATGACAATCTGGTGTGGCCAATGCTGGGAGGTAGGGAGACATGCTTTTTAAAGGAGGCCTGCCTGCCTTCCAGAGTCTCATTCCTCATGACTTCTAAAGAACCTCCTGCCTCAGGATCCCTCACTGGAGTGTCAGAGTAAACCAAGCAAGAAGGAGTGGGCTCTAGAGGAAATTGGCTAAAGTCATTTGAACTCAAAACATACTAAAATATTTTGCTACTCAGATAAAACAAACATGCAGCCCCAATTTGCCCCACGTAAAGCACCTTAAATTTATTACCCCTAATCTAGTCTAACTCCTTCCACAGGGGTCTGAATGCCTTGCTCAAAGGGACATTGTGACTAGGTGGAAAGACTTACAGTAGTCCCCCTTTATCCACCCTTTTACTTCCTGCTGTTTCAGTTACCTGTGGTCAACCTCGATCCACAAACATTGAATGAAAAATTCCAGAAATAAACAATTCATCAGATTTAAAGTGCTTGCTATTCTGAGTAGTGTGACAGAATCTTGCGCTGGCCCGCTCCATCTTGCACAGAATGTGAGCCATCCCTTTGTCTACTGTATCCAGGCTGCATGTGCTACCTGTCTGTTAGTTACGTAGTAGCTGTCTCGGTGACCAGACTGACTGTCGTGGTATTGCAGTGCTTGTGTTCAAGTCACCCTTATTTTACTAAATAATAGCTCCAAAGCGCAAGAGTAGTGGTGCTGGTAATTTGGATATGCAAAGAGAAGCCATAAAGTTCTCCCTCTAAGTGAAAAGGTGAAAGTTCTCAACTTAATGAGGAAAGCAAAAAAATCATACGCTGAGGTCGCTAAGATCTACAGTAACATCTTATCGTACATTATTATACTTGTTCTATTTTATTATTAGTTACTGTTAATCTCTTACTGTGTCTAACTCATAAATTAAACTTTATCATACGTATGTGTGTAGAGGAAAAAACATAGTATATACAGGGTTTGGTGCTGTTCGTGGTTTCAGGTGTCCACTGGGGGTCTTGTAACGTAACCCCTGTGGATAAGGGAGGATATTGTCCAGTAAAATTTGAGTTTGTTAATTTCATGTCCGTTCTGAAAGGCTCTGGGTGAAGAGCTAAAGGCACTGAGTGAATATCTGCCAAGCCGTGTTCTGTCTCCCCTGCGCTCTTCTCAGCTGCAGGTTTCCTAAGAAAAGCCTTCCTCCTGTGCAGAGCCTGAACTGCAGAGACATAAACATAAATGAATCAAATGCCTTTACCCGAGCACAAAACAAAGGGATATATTCTGTTGCTGTGTGTTTTGTTTCATACAATCAAGTAGTCAATAAAAATACCGGGGTCCCATTTAGTTTCGGAAAATATAAATGTTGGAGAGAAGAATGACAAACTTTTCCCACAAGCAGCATTTTCTGTCTGTGCTGTGCTGTCTATTTAAGAAATAATATCACACAAACTACCACGGTTGTTTATGCTTTGAAGGTGAATTGGCTTAAGAAGAGATCAGCTCTTGCTGGTGGGGGAAATCTTACCTGCAGAGTGATGTTCGTTTGAGGCCGAACCTTGGCCGAAGGAATTTGAAGATAAGACTCTTTGTTTACAAAATTCACACTGACCAATTTTTCACACTTCTCTCCCTGGTAGCCAGGCAAACACTGGCATATTGGCTCATTTATCCTGATGATGCACTGAGCTCCATTCTGACAATCAAAATTATCACAGGGGCTGGTACGAGGGAGGACCATGGGTGGAGAAAATTCACAGAACAAGCCACTAAAGAGTAAAGAGAAAAAATACGCTAATTAGATTTTACTTAATTGCCAATGTGAATTGAGTTCTGTAAGCCCTAATTCTACAAATGTGTATTTCTACTTTTACCTGTATCCTTCAGGGCAGATGCACGTATAGCCGTTTACTGCATCAGTGCAGTGGGCTCCGTTTTTACACTTGTTATCTTGACAGTCATCAAAATCAATGTCGCAGTGCTCGCCAATATATCCTGGTGTGCAGTCACATCTGTTTGAAAAAGCAGGTAAAAAGTTTCAAATCCAACTGAGCCAAAATAAGTAAAACAGTTGCATTCCATCTAGACAAAAATGGCACCTCCTTTAAAAAGCTGATTTAGAACAGGTTCATAGAGCCTAAAATTAATAGATACCTGGAAAATAGTGCTGATCTGCAAAGTAGTCCATGGTTTCTCACCGTGATCTATCAGAGGAATGGGGATTTTACCTCTCTGACGATAGTGAGAATCCACGATTCAAGTAAGAATAGAATAGTTGCACCAGGGTTCATCCCTTCCTCCTTCCTTTCCACTCTCCCTCCCTCCCTCTTGCCCCACTTTATTTGCCTACAGTGTCCTCTATTTTCGGCTCTAATTGATTTGAGCTGCTGAGATGACAAAAGTGCTTTGTTGTAAAATTTACTAAGAATATTAAGCATCTTTTTAAGAACAATTAACATTTTAATTTTCTAATAGAGACTGGATACATTGGAATAAAATATAACTTTATGAAAAGCAAATATTTTAACACTGAATGAGTCCCTAATTCATCACGAATCCAGATAAGCATAGCACTGATGGTGAAGAACCAAGGATAATAATACAGCTGATGTTCTCTGAGTACTTTCTCTGTTCCCCGTTCTAACCACTTCGCATATACGGGTTCACTGAATCCTCTCCATAGCCCTGTGAGATCAGTGATACCATTACTCTACTCTATAGGTGAGGAAACTAAGGGACAAATGGGCTAAGTACCTTACTTGAGGACATTCAACTTGTAAGTGTCACAGCCAGGAGCTGACCCCAGCAGTCTTCCAAGAGAGCCTGGATTTCTAACCACCGCACTATGCTGTTAGATAATTCATTCCTCAGGGCTCCCTTTAAAATCTGTCCTTCTCTAGTGCTGACTGCTAGAATCTTTACTATGTCACCAAGGACCCAGGACTTTAGAGCTGCCTGAGGAAAGCCATAGAGCATGTGCAGTGTTTTCAAACTATACTTTGTGGAGCTATGGGGGACCATGGAACCCCTAAAGATATGGCTGTGGAGGGGGAGGGGGCTTCTGGAAGCTTCCCTCTGCTCTCCCCTCTCCCCCAACACTCTCTTATTGTCACTTATTAGTTTTACACATTGGGCTTCCATGAGCGTTTCTGTTTTGGGTTTAAAAAAGGGTTCACTGACTTTAAAAAACAAATAAACCAGGAAACTTTGTTCTACCCCTACAGAATTTGGACTGTGCAGTGAGACAGAACTGCATTTGTATCCTGGAGTCATCCTTTAAGTGTATGTAATCTTCACTGAGTAATTTAATCTCTGTAAATGTTCATTTCTTCATCTGTAACATGTACACAATAATTCCCATCTCACAGGTTTGTTAAAAGATTAAGTAAAACACTATCTGTAAAACAATTAGTATAGTGTTTGATATCTAAAGTATGATCAACAAACGGTAGGCTTTTAAAAATAATTCTATGTAAGTCTTTATAATTCTATAAAAGTCTTTATGGTTTAGTCTATACTAATTATCCACTTTTCTATTTCCAAGCCATTAAGATTTAAGTGAATGAGGATAATTAAAAACACCCAAGTGAATGTGGACATTACCGAATGCCAAGGGTTTTGTCTGAAAATGCAAAATCAGGATTTGAGAGTTAGTGGAGAGCTGATGAATTAAAATAAATGGGAGTATATATACCCTCTCAGGGTAACACACAGACTTTCAGCTCTGCATGTATGAATTTAGAAATAAATTGAACTCACTGCATAAACACGATTGCTCTAGAGCCAGTGGTTTTAATGCTAAATCATAACAAAGCAAAGCAAACAGCAAGTCTGAAGTTAAATGGATCCTAAGTGGCCACAGACATTCTCAATTGGATGGACAGGACCTGAGAAAAGAGCTTCCATCAGTGTTAATGTGAGCAGAGCCGCTGAAGTGCCATGCATTAAAAGAGAGAAGAAACGCTTTGAAACACTCTGAATTATTTATCTGAGAAAAGAAATCAAAGTAAAAGATAAGAGAACCACACATTCACCACAGTGACTGTCTAAGAGCTATTTTATATTCTCTTCTCTACAAATACCATTTTTCAAGCCCATTAGAACTTAAAGTCATTTATGACCAACATTTTTGTCTTTCTTTTGCTCCTCAGACTGGGTTTCAAAACAGGCAGAAAACATTTAATTAAGAATTCCTTAAGCTTTGTATTAGCAATAAAACCTATCACATTTCCTCAACTCTATTATCTGACAAGGAGAGAGGAAGAAAGCAAAGAATATAAAATACACTGTTTAGAAGCCCAGAAGTTGACTAAGTAAGATGCAGGCTTGAAAATACTGCTTATGGCACATCATGGTCTAAAAATATCTCAAAGCAATTTAGGAGATTTACGAGGTGTATAATAAAGCAGGGAAAATAACACCAGCTCTGTTAGCTTAGTCATAAGGAAATGAAGTTGAAATAACAGTACAACTTGTCCAAACATTTGTCAGTAGAGATTCTTTAGCAACTTCACATAGTTTTGGTTTTTAAGTCCCTTTTCTTTTTGCAACTCTCTTTCCCACAATGTGCAATTGTTTATAAAATGGGAGCAACAGCATAAACTATGACTTAACCTGTTTTCTGCTGAATTACATACAGCTGTAAAACAAGCTCCCAAACTACTGCTGAAAACCATGGGTTCCCAAATCAGCTAACCCATACTCCAGCAAGATGTACTTTTAAGAGTGTGCAATCTAATTGATAGTAACAGAAGATATTGAATTAAGGATTAGTCTTTTTGAAGAAGAATTCCCTTATTTTTTAATGGTTTCCATTAAGTCTTACTAATACTTTTATAATTACAAAGCACAAAACCCTGTGAAACCTGCATAGCAGATGAGCAGTTCTGGAAAACCACTGGATTTACTGACTAATTTCTCTGAGAAATGATAATAGTTGCTATGGAAGTGATGCACTTGCAATTTGCCAAATTCCATTGTGGGCAGATCAAAGACATCAGGAGTTGAAATAATTTATGTACAGTATTAGGATGAACAAAATGCAACGCAGAATTTTATATAAAAGAAAGATTTCAATAGGAGTTTTGTTTTTTGCGTAGGGATGTAAATGAAAATGTAATGAAAAATAGAATCAAAAGCATTCTTTTCTTTTTCAATAAGGCATCAAATGGAAGCAGCAGGTGCTATAACTTTGTATATTCTAAATTGATGAATTTTAAACCCAAATGAATCAAAAGAACATTCTCTAAATAAAACTTGAGAATAAGTGCTTTGTTCAGATTGATCTTTGAAAGGCAACGACAGTCTGGTGATACTGACCCCAGCTCCCACTCAACTTAGAATGTCTGATGATCTGTTGACAAGTGTCAATATGTCAGAGTCCCAGTTCAAATCCCATCTCCCCTTATGAAACCATTCCTGACCTGAGTAACTTTGAATTCTCTGAATCCTATGGCAATTAAGTCTGAGTCATTCCACCGAAAAGACAGAGCATGTGAAAGTGAATAGGTATAAAGCACTACAAAACCATAGATGGTATTATCACCATGTGCCCTGGCCCATGGAGGTGCTCAATAAATATTAGGTGAAGGAAGAAATAATGCTATTTGCTAATTGGCTGATGTAAACACAGCTCAACTCCTGAACCCAACTGAGATTCCTGAGAATTCAGCTTACTTTCTATAACAAACCAACTATAATGTTAACAAACTATAAAACTTCTTAGTGGTAACCTGTAATAGAAAAGCCAAAAATAAAACCCAGCTCCAGTTTTGCCAATGAATAACACTGAGATCCTGGACAGCCACCCAACCACTCTGGATCATGGTTACCTCAGGTTTAAAATGAAGAATTTGGGACAAATGAACTCTAAACCACTGCCAGCTCTAAGAAGAGAGGTTGCTGTTGATAGACCCTTAAAACGTTTCAGATTTGCGGCAGAGGCATCATTTAATTTGATGCCAAATATATTTCAGGAAGACAGCTGAGGAGGAAAAAGAAGTGATTTTGAAGCTTGAGATCAACTCAAGAAGCCCACTGTAAAGTGACTGTGTGCTTTATCATCCCACACAAGACAAATTTAAGGTGAAAGGGGCACAACTAATAATTATACTGAGACAACAGGCATAAACTGGTACGGTCGCGGGGCAACCTGGGACATATGGCCACTCAGTCTTCCTCACCTTGGACAGTTAAAGTATTATTGAAGACCAAAAAATTTTCAGATACGTTAAGTTAAACTCTCTATTTCATCACAGACTTACATTCAGATAATAAAGCACCTAGTAGATATGACAAATTTATTTAGCCTTTAAATAAATTTAAGCAAACACAGTCAAAGGTAACTTTATTTCATACATGACTTCCCAGGAAGAGTCATGGAACAAAAGGAAACACTCTCTTTTATTTAGTTCAGTGTACTAAAAAAAGTCCATGCTGTATAAGAACGTTTATAAAAATGCCCTTGACACTAGACAGAATGTCCCTTTAATCCTGAGCAAAGGTGCGAAGCCAGGTCCTGAAAGGAAGGAGGAGAAGAGGTGTTCCTAAAAGAATAGCCCCCTCCCCTGACTTGGAGCCCCAAGGCAGCCTCTGACTTACTTGAATCCCTTTGGGGTCAGGATGCACTTGGAGTCGTGCTGGCAGGGGTTCAGGTCTTGGGCACAGAAGTCCAGCTTCTCCTCACACAACTCACCTGTTAACACAGCAAACAGTGTTAGTCCACGGAGAAGGATTAACAGGCTTCCCGCCAGCAGGCCGTGTCACGGGCCTCAGAGACAAGCGCAGCTCATTAGAGGGAAAACAATCACAAGACATGCAAGCAGAAGATCCAAAATGCTGGTTTTGCTGCTAAACAGTCTTATGATTTGGGACAACACAACTATTCTGATCTGTGACTAATACGAGCCCCTTTAGAATATACTATTGGAATTAGGAGAAGGAAATCGGAATGGTTTTCATTTCTATTTATTTATTTTATTTTGGACTTTTTTTTGAGGTATAGCATATATCCAAAGGATAAACGAATAGCTAATGAATATTCATAAGCTGAACCCATTCACATAACTGGCATCTACATCCAGAAACACCATTTACCAGCATCCCAGAAGCCTCATCACAGGGTAACTAACCACTATCCTGACGGGACCATAGATTAGTTGTGCCTGTTTTCCAGTTAGACATAAACAGAATCATTCGGGATGTATCCCTTTATGTCTGGCTTATTCTGCTGTTTTATATTTGAAAAAATAATCCTCAAATCTTCCTAGTCTCCAGTGTCTTATAAGTCTAGAAGAAAAAGGCTTTGTTTCCCTCTTATGAATTATGAAAACAGCTCAACAGAATACTCCTTAGCTACATCCACCAGATAGAAAGAAAAAAGCCAAAGAAGAATCAATCTAGATAAAGAACATATGCTTTTTTCTGAGTATCAGCTAGCTCATAAAAAATAATTTTTATCAATAAACGAGAGCTAAGAGCATAACCATGCAGATTCTAGAAAGTCTATGTCAAACTGCATGTCTGACTATTTCTTAGAAAGTCTCTTCAGATACAAATAACATGGTTATATTTCATTTTCAGATATATTAAGCCAAATATGATTTTTAGTGAGAAAAATTTCCCAATCATTGTGTGAGATATTAAGGTGACTAGAAAGATGTAAAAGAAAAGAGTTCTTCTCTCCTTTTCTACTTTGCCTTTAAATTACTTTTTAATTATTTTATATGCAGTAAATGAATGAAGTGACACATCTATAGGTTGCTGTTCATTTCCAAGAAACTATTAGAACTTTTATTTTTCCAAAGTGTGTGGATTTAAACAGCAGTGGTTAAAAAATCAGGAATTTGTAGTATATCCCTTTGTTACAAGACTGTCCTTTTAAGGTAATACTTTGCTAATTGGTAGAAATAGTTGTTTAACAACTAAATGCAGCATATTATTTACACTTAAAGCATCTTTTTCCATGATGGAAATATATAAATGTACGCATCTAGGCATTACATTAATTTGGTGTGTAGTAAGTTAGGTTTTTTTTCCTGTCTCTTAAAGTAAGTGATTGAATTGAAAGTTTCATATACTTCTTCTATAAGAAGGTTTTCTGTCTCTAAATCAGTGATACAAAAGTTTTTAACAACATATACATGATGAGATATTTATAAATAGGGTTTATTTTCACAGCTTTCCACTTTCAATTAGTATTACTTTAAGTAACATACCTTGATGGAATTTATTCATTATAATCTATCAGCCTATCATGATGAAATCACTTTCAGTCTTTTAATCAGCTCTATCTGGTTGGCTAGAGACTGTTTACAGCAGTCTATATCCAAGGCAGTTTGTAAAAATTAAAAATAGAGAGGGAGCATTTGAAATAGATAATAAATGTCATTCTACGTATCTTTCACTTTATGCCCAACTAAGAAATTGTTTTAAAAATGATAAGAAAGGGGAAAATGTTTTAGTTCTTATTCACTTTGATACAATTCCATCTAACCGAATCCAATCCAATTGTCTAAACTGTACTTCATAAGAATTTACTACAGTCATGGTCTGCATAATGATGTTTCGGTTGATGGACTGCATGTATGATGGCGGCACCATAAGATTAGTACCATATAGCCTGGATGTGTAGTAGGCTATACCATCTAGGTTTGTGTAAGTACACTCTATGATGTTCGCACAACGACGAAATCACCTAATGATGCATTTCTCAGAACTTGTCCTTGTTGTAAGTGACACACAACTATATATGACGCTGTGCTAGATGCTGAGGTTAAAAGGATGAATGTAATGGACTCTGCCCTCAGTCAGCTCCCAAGCTACCAGTAGAGAAAGTCCGAGCTGAAGACAGAACAGAGAGAGAATTTCATCTCTGACAGAAGAAAATAGAGTTGACCCTTTATTCTCCACCAGGTATTTCTCCATAAACTTGACGTAGAAAGGAGTGAGAGAGGAGATGGTTTTACGAAACTGTTGGCTAAACAGACTGCCAAATCTGCAATCAACAGCTTTAAGACTAGGCATGCCAATCTGAACGTGAAAAGCTAGATTAATGTCAAATATTCCGCATCTTATAAGGAATCTATCTTATAAGAATAGCATAGCAGCAATATTAATGATTGCTAAAGTTGCGTAGGATATCTCTTTGTGACCATTACATAGCTACACATCTGACTCTGGTGAGACTGGTTGATTACTTCAAAAAGGATTTGTCTCCCTTTAAGTATCACCAAACATTACAATATCAACGAATGTTACAAAAGCATTCTCTGCATCCCATTACTGCCTAACTCACTTTTAAAGCCCATCTTCCACCCTATACTTGTCACCTGCTTCTGTTCACTATTTTAATCTCAACTGCACACCTGGGCTACTGATATTTCCTTTAGCTTTAATAACATTAGTAATTTCTGTTGTCAATTTTCTCATCCATGATATGTCCCCTTCTCTAAGAAATCTTCCTGGATCTTTTCAACCATTTTTAGTTTACCTACAAGTTTTATATGTCATGTTTGCTTGTACCTATCTTATGGCACTTATATTATACATATTTATTGACTTGATGAACATTTATATAGTGCTTACTACCATGTATCAAGACAGTTCTAAACATTGTGCAAATATGCACTTAATGTTCACAACAACCTATAAAGTAAGGTTGTAGGGTTGCACTGTCTTAGAAGCATTGGGCATTAGTAGTGTTTATCTCATTCCCTTTGTTTGATTGTAAGATCACTGAGAACAAACACTTGGCATATTTATCTTTATATCCTTCTAAAGTATCAGGTTGTGACTTACTAAAATAATAGTTATTGAAAGAAAGAATCATGCTTTTTAAGGCAGGAATTCCATGTTGTTGACCTATATTCAACTTGGATTTGATTTCATGCTTTTGACATTTTTCTGTTTAGTTTTTACTTAATAATTAGTCACTCATCATTAATAATAACATAGCTTATACTCTTCCCTTTAAACATTGCTTAAAAATTTCCCTTTCTGAATTTTAAAATAAATGTTTTCATTGGACTATTTCTTTAACTTGTTCTAATTGTATTAGATTCTGCTGTATTTGAAAGAAGGGAGCTTTTAAAATACAAGTATTTTCCCACAGTAGGCAGACTTTGGAGCTTAATATGGGAAATGTAGCAAGCCCCATAGACAAATGCAGGATTTCACATCTTCTTCTCAACCAGTAAAGGAAAACTGGACATCTGCAAGCTGCACTGGCTTTCCAGGAAGAAAGGAAATAAAATGCACTAACAGTAGTGCACTCATATGCTTTTAGTTACTATGGAAAAACTTTCTCCAAATCTCACAGTATTGAGAGGACATTATGCAACTTTTCCTTGGTTTTTATTTTTGGCATACGTGTAGTCAGAACCAGTACCGAGTCAGTAAAAAAAAATCAAGTAAAAATGACGGAAAATAAGGTGAGTGAATTTGCTTTTTTGATGGTCCAGGGCCTGAGATAATATCATCAATGGTTGCTTCCCTTCCTGAGATGATAAAAATGTGGGGTGACAGAAAGGACAGATAGAAATGTTCTTTATTCTACTACACATAGTACCGTAATCTGTTATCCTACGAGCAGGTCTTCATGAGTTTAACTTGGCATCAGGAAAGATAAGCCAGCCTGCCAGAGTGGTTAAGGGCAATGTAGTTGAATACAGGTTAAATTTCAGTGCCCATGAACCTATTATGAGACAGGGGTCTAGACACACCTTGATTCCGTAATTTGGCTCCAACCGACGCCACTAAATCCCAGGAAATCCTATTTATTTGCTTTCAGCTCTAGACCCTTAGATGTCCCCAATGACAAAGCAACAGCATGGAACACAATGATGTCTGCCATTTGTGATTTCACTTTTGATCTGATGAGCAAATTAATTTCCTCATGCTTCCAGTTTTCAGCCTTTTTGTTGATGAGAAGTTAAAGGTGTGTATGTGTGTGTATGTAATATGTATTGGTTGTCTGTGTTTTGGAGAAGAAGCAGAGAATGTCAACCAGGGAGCCTGCTGTTTCCTCTTCAGGATAACAGGGGTTAGGGAATGATCCACTATAACTTGTGAAGAAAAGCACTGCACGTCCTACACAGATGTGTTTTTTTTAAGAAAGCGATGATATCTAGTTTGTGGATCGCCTCTTCCTCATTGTGTCTGTCAGGTTAAGTGTGACATAGAGTGGGATTGCAAATGGACAAGCTCTACAGTTACACTAGGATGACCTTGGAGGGAGCAAGGCAAGAGCGATGCCAACTTCCCTAAAAGGGTTTGATTCCTCAAGGCCTGCTCTTGAGGAGAAGATAGAATTCATTACTCACTGAACATCTGCAAACATGGCTTTTCTGAAGAATTTTGATGTAGTGGTAATGTGACCATATATCCTGGGTTGCTTAGGACAGTCCTGGTTTACACTTGTTGTCCCAAGGTAATTATCAATAGTGTCCCCATGCACCCATACAGATGATTTGGGTGGTAAACATTATGGGCACGTTGTAGGTGGAGCAGTAAAAGTTGGATGGTCATAGTTAATGCTCTGTTTGGAGTGAAGAGTGAACCAGCATAAAGAGATCCTAGGGAGAAACTATTCTTATTGGGTGAGATGACGTGGGCTGCTGAGTTATTGCTTGGAACGGCCTTCTGCAGCTTATTCAGTATAAAACAGTGGACTGCTTGCAGAGAAGTGAACTATTTTATTGTTCTGGGTCCCAATTTTTCATTGGTAAAATGAGGCTCTGGAATTGGAATTGAAGTTGTGCAAGGTCAACTGTGGCTCTAAAAAGTCTTTAAAAAAAAAGGAAAATGATTCTAAAGAGATGGATAATGCAGAGAGCGAGTCAGCAGAGGGAGCATCACACTTAGCTGTACAAAACAACATGACTGCGTTCAGTGGTAAAAAGAAAGTGTCAGCACGTGCCCAGAGCCCCCAAGGTACCAATATCGTGAATATTCTTGCACTGAGGCAGAAACCTCAATGCACGTTGATGGTTCTTATGGGAAACAGCACTTGGAGTTGCCCTTGTACTCCTGCTTCATTTTAGATCCATGAACCAAATTGATTTTAATGTTCCTTCCTTCTTAAACACAAGGGGTCCTTCCTTTTATCTTCGTTTGTACTTCTTGTATCTTAAGTTATCTTTTTGTTTACATTTCTTATTACCACACTTACTGAGATAGTTTTAGAACTATTCTACAAACTTCTTCCATGATACCTATTGGGTGATCTGCCTATGGCTTTTTCTAATGGTTCTGATAGCAAATCATATTTTTAACATCATCATGTATTTTGAGTGTCAACTATGTATGAGAACCTCTGTTAATGCTAGGAGTATAATGGTGAACAACAACAAGAAAAAAATGATACCCCTTTTCTCATGGAGCTTAGGTTTGAGAGGAGGAGGAGAAAGATATTAATCCAAACCTTTCAGAAGTAACTATAAAATTGCCTGTATGATGAATGCTAAGCAGAAAAATGTCATGGTGCTCTAGAAGGGGGACTGACTGTAAGAGCAGCTCTTCCGAAGAAGTGAGACTTGGATGTGAGGGTGAAGAGGGAATGATGAGCACTGGCAGAGGCTCTGTGCAGTAGGTGGCAGGAGAATATGAGCTCTGAGTGATTGGGAGTGAGCCTGGGAAAGCATGGTGCCAGATAAGGCTACAGAGGTTGGCAGGGGCCACGTGGTAGAAGGTCTTTACTCAACGAGCAATGGGCTGCCATGGAAGAGTTTTAAGTTGGAGGATGGCCAGATGACATCTGGGCTTTGAAAAAAACATTCTGGCCCCAGTGGAGGATGGACTGCAGAGGGGCAGATACAAATGGACATGAGAGATGACTTAGCTAGCACTCAAGTGGTGGTAGAGGAGATATGGATGGCCAGGAGAGCTGTTTAGGAAGCAAAACAGATGGGAATTTGTGAAGGATTGGATGAGGGTAGGGGGATAGAGGGGGAGTTGTCTGGGACTTCTAGGCTTCTGGTATGTGTTTTTGGAACTGCCTTTCAGTGACATGGGGAACAACGAAAAGACCAGGTTTTCTGGGGGCAAAGATCAAGAATTTTAAATACAGCGATGTGGTGTTTGAGTTTAATTGTGTCCCTCTCTCTCTCCAAAAAAGATATGTTGGAGTCTTCCAGTATTTCATATCTCAGAATGTGACCTTATTTGTAGATAGGGTCTTTATAGAGGTAATAAGGTCAATATGAGGTCATTAGAGTGGGCCCTAATCCAATACAGCTGATGTTCTTATAAGAAAGGGAAATTTGGCACAGAGGGAAGATGATATGAAGAGACACAGGGAGAAGATGACCATCTACTGGTCAAGTAGAAAGCCTAAAATGGATCCTTTCCTCATAGCCCTCAGAAGGAACCAACACTGCTGACACCAGGATTTCAGACTTTTTATTTTTGCAGGGAAAGATTCACCCCGAGCTAACATCTTTTGCCAATCTTCCTCTTTTTTTTCCTCCTCCCCAAAGCCCCAGTGCATGGTTGTATATCGTAGCTGTAGATCCTTCTAGTTCTTCTGTGTGAGCTGCCACGACAGCATGGCAATTGATAGACAAGCAGTGTGGTTCCACGACCAGGAAACTGGGCCACTGATTCAGTGAGAGTGCCCAACTTTAACCACTAGGCCATTGGGGCTGGCTCTGATTTCAGACTTTTAACCTCCAGAACTGTGAGGCAATAAATTTCTGTTACTTAAGCCACCTAGTTTGTGCTACTTTATTATAGTAGCACTAGCAAACCAATATGGGTGGTAAATTCTAAATTATAAGAGGTTTCCAGTGGGAAATAAAGCTTTATATTTATCCCACTATTTCTCTTCTTCTTTTTCTTTTTGATTCTTATGTCTATTTCCTTTATTTCATTCCATGTGGCTGTCCTCTCCTTTGCCTGAAATTTTCTTTTTTGTCTCTGAGCTTCTCTAACAGAGTCTGTAATAAGTGATGCACAAGGAAAGGAAGTGGCCCATGACCATGACTTCTGCACTTCAAGAGTCAAGGTCTGAAGGGAACACAGCAGAGTGGTTCAACCCTACATTTGCTACCAGGACTAGAAGCCTCTCTGCAAAGCACTGTGAGTCTTGGTTGACTTAGACCAATCAGCTTTAGCTCTCTCTCCAAGGGGAGTTGGTGTTAACAGTTAGGGTCCGCAGTACCGGCTGCAGTACAACAGTAATGAAGATACTCCTCCCTTTGGGGTGTTAAAGGTGACAAAAGCAAGAGAATCACAAACCATTGTGTTTTGTAGAGGGGGAGAAAAGTGAGTCCAGTGTCTTGTTTCATCAACTTTACAATAAATTTGGAGATTGGCTTGAATTTGAATGATAGCTGCAATTAATAATAACTACCAATATTTCTACTATCATTAATTTAAAAAATAGTAATCTTGAAAGTATTTTATTAAATTCTGTCAAAGACATCAAAGCTCATGAGAAGTGGAGGATACCTGAGGTGAATCATGTCACCAATAATGATTTACATTTCTCACACACACACTCAAATTCCTTAAACATGCTTTTTCTTAAAAAATACTGGTTTAACTCATGGCATTGCTGAAAATTCTTAACTGTCTTGATTCTTTGGCAAATCAATAAATAATGAAGATATTATATAGTCCATGGGAGTTAACATTAACTATTTCCTGAAACTAGAAAGAATAGTCTAAAAGAAAATTAACCACTTAAAATATGATTAATTTACATGTACTCTGGAGTGAGAATTTCTTATTTGACCAAAATGCAAAGCTGCTTTAGTTAATAATTTTCATAATAAAATGTTGGGGGGAAATATTTTGAGCTAGATCCAGCAAATGATTAAAGGATGTGCATGACAGTCTTTACTCTGGAGAAGCTATAATCTGGAAAAACTAGATAAATAAGATAACATGCTGATTTCCCAGTATCCCTTAAGTTTCATTTGGTGACTGGAATATGGACAGCATCCTGCCCTAGAAACTGGCTAAATGGCTTATTGTTTTCATTTATTATTAAAAATTATACTATCCAGTCCTAAAATTCATTATTATCTCTAAAGAGACTTCTTCCCTTGGTAAAGTAATCTGTGCCATTCAGACAGAAGAAAGTTTGAAGAGTCACTGAATGCATGATTCGCTGCTTTCTATCTGCCAAGAAATCTGGGCAACAGCGTGTCTCACCCAGGCTTTTCTAGTCCTCAAAGCCTGCCTAATAGAAATGAGGTTGATCATTTTGTCCCTGGATTAGGATTTCCAAAATTTTCCAACTCAAATCATTCTGTTTAAAATATTCGTTTGTTTTATATTAATAGAGCAACAAGAAAGGGTAGATTTGAATGAATAAGCATCTCTTTTCAATTTTTCCAAAAGCTGCTTTGTAAATTCAGGTTGGGTATGTCTAAAACAAAAACAGTTTTAGATGTGGGTTCATGGCATTGCTGAAACATTTAACTGTTGCTAGTTCTTGCTAATATAACCAGATTAGTTTCTTTTTTTCTCTGAGGCAGAAGAAAATCTCACAGTCCATTCTGAGAATCATGGATGTATACAGGAGGTGGGGAGGGCTCTGGGGCTGACACTGCAGCCTGTTCTTGTTCCTATTCATAAATTGGACCAAATTACTTTTTTTTTTTTTTTAATATGAAAGGATCATTAATATTGATAATAATGGAAAGAGAACTTATGACAGCAATCTGAATAAGGAGACCAGAATTCGAGTGTTAAACTTAATCAGTTATGACATTTTGAAATATACTTGTAACAAGGGAGGAAGTCCGTTTGAATTCCTGAGAGAATCCCCAGGACAACGATTTTTGGAGGGTCAAATGCATCATTCTTCAAATATTTGCATTTTGAGCTCTTGCTTGGCTCAAGAAAAACCTGAAAAAAAGGGTACTCATTTCACCCTACTTGAATTGGTACAGCAAGGGCAGGTATCAACAAAAGCAATCTGTTAGGTAAAATAAATTTGATTTGACTTCTTAAAAGTACACTACTTGAGGGCAAGGGATAAATACCTTTTTCATATATTTTCACTTCTCCATTCCCACTGCATTTACTAACAAATTGTCTGGCACAAACTAGATACTTGATGGCTGTTGAAAAATGTGAAATATAGCACTTATTTGATTGCTTCCCAAAGAAAAATATGTTTTGAATGTTAATGAAGGAGCTCCAGATGGCATAAGGGACAGTGTAAGGGAGCAGAGAAAATGAGGAAAACCGGTAGCAGATTTGTGTTCTGAGATCCCAGCCTGAGGTCCACCCATGCCGGCTAGGCTAGATGGGTACCTGTTGACTCAGATATGTGTACAGTCTCCTCTGCCAAATAATGACCATCCCAATGGGAAGTGGAGAGGATGAACTCACCAACTGAGGAAATGTGAGTGAAAGCATTTAAGTGGAATGTTTGAGAAAGGTTCAAATAAATGGACCTGAATGTTTCCCTTACTGAATTAAAAAAATTCCATACACTTCCTATCAAAAAACTGTGCATTTCCCCTTTCTTCATTTATATAAAGAAAACCATTTTTCTCCTCTCACAGACATTGCAGTGTAGCAGGGACGGCTGAACCGCAGTAGATGGTGGACACAGCTGATGGGATTATAGAAGTCATCCCAGGACAGGCTAATTGAATTGGACCTGAAAGAAAAGTATTTCTGTTTTCTCCTCTTTTGCTGAACAGGCCAGCCTTATTTGTTACCTACTCTGCTCAAAGTTATAATCCCAGACATGAGAGCACATTAACACAGGCAGATGTCCAGTCTCCAATCTGAATATTCAGTATCCCTATCAGTGGTGATGGTAATAATCAACTTTATTTCCATTAAGTAAAGGATTACTTATGAACAGTGTGTTTCTGTTTCTTATTTTTTGAAAGAGTTAACTTTCACTGAAGATTTATTTTAAAAGTTTTTTTTAAAGATTGGCCCTGAGCTAACATCTGTTGCCAATCTTTGTTCTTTTCCCTTTTTCTTCTTCCCAAAGCCCCCCAGTACATAGTCAGTTGTACATTCTAGTTGTAGGTCCTTCTAGTTATGGCATGTGGGATGCCGCCTCAGCATGGCCTGATGAGCGGTACCATGTCCGCGCCCAGGATCCGAAGTGGAGAAACCCCAGGCCACCGAAGTACAGCACATGAACTCAACCACTCGGCCCCGGGGCCAGCCCCTAAAGATTCATTTTAATAATCTGATGCTTTCTTATTTGTGTTCACTGTCCTGAAATTTGTCCTATCAATTAGAAATACTTCAGCGACCTTCACAATATGATCAATAATCTATACAGATCATGCCCACTTCTCTAAACTTAATTGAATCCAGTTGTCAGTATAGAAATACAAGGAACTGATTTGAAGGGCTGTGAATTCTTGAAGATAGGTGGCCACTGATAAATGCCCTTTTGGTGCAAAAGGTGTGCATAATGGACAACATGCATAAGCGGGACACTGCCACAGAGAAACCTCATGAGATAAAGTTCATTATAATTCAGAATAGGGAGGCTCAAGACAATATGCTATAAATGTGGATATTAAGATGTTATCATCAAGGAAAATCATTTTATGTTCTCATTTTTGTCCTAAATGATGTGACATAAATTGCTCCATAATGCCTGTTTGCAAGAAGTTTGATTAGTCTTCATATTCAGAAAAGAGTGCTTCTCTTTACTCACAAACTAGGAAGTAACTCTATTATGCTGGTAACTTTCTTGGGATATGAGAAACGATGGCTTTGTACTGGTGAAATAACTGACCTAATCTGAATTTGCAGGCAAGAGTCAAAGCCAAGAGTTTGCCTGCTAGACGAGGGTACTGTTTTATGCATTTTTGTATCACTTTCGATGCTTAGCACAGTGTCTTGCATAAAGTATTTTCTCAATAAATATCTTTTGAATTTTTAAAATGGAAAAACTTACCTCACCAAATAAATAAACAAAAGAGGAGGTGTTTTTTAGTACTTCCTCACCGGAACATTGAGGATAAATATTGTAGTCAATTCCAACAGCTACTGAAATTGCAGAAATATTTAACTCCATTTTCAAGATAAATAAATCCAAATTAGATCGAACAAAGCTTGGTTAAGCTAAACTGTTTTTCTGGGCTCAATGGGCCCTGCCTATTAGCTAAAGAGCAAACAAGATCTTTAAAAGGTATTCTGAGATTCAAATGCACTTAAGAAGGCTTTGAAAGCTTAGAAGATGAATGCAAACCACACAATATCGTTAGGTTGCCAAAGTATTCCTCCTAGTTAAAACAGACTGCACATATGATTGCAACTATATTGACTTTGATATAAAGACGTTACACATTTCAAGGCAGAATTAATAACAGAAGAAGTCACTATTATTAAGGGATTATGAAAATCCAAAAATATACACAAAACCTAAAAAAATACAACCGAATGCAAGAGTTCTTCAGCATTCAACATCTCCTTATACTTCAAAGGAGAGTAAGGGAGAAAATAGAACCAAAGACTTATTGTTAAATAAAGTCTTTCCATTTGAAGTGAGTATGGAAAATAAATAACAAAATAAGAATTTAAGAAAAAGATAGTACTGAAAAATATGGGGATCTTTTCTTTATCAAAATTCCCATAAGATTTCTTATGCCATTAGGAATGCCATCAAATCATCTAAACCATGTCACTATAGTGATGACGGTTGGAATTAAATGATGCAAAACTTAAACCTGTCATACGGAGCAGCCCCTGATATTTTTTGGAGTATAGACATTTAACATATTAAAGTGTTTTTCTATACATTCTTCCACGTGACTCTCAAACATCTGAGGTGAGACAGATGTCATTATCCTGTGTCACAGAAGAAAGACAAGACTGAGGGAGGTCCCAGAGTTGATAAATATTAGTGCCAGGATGAGAAACCTGACCTTTTCCCATTAGCGACACAAATTTATCAGTATCCCACATGCCCTGTGTGATGGGAGGTAGCCTAGTCACCAGGGGAATTAATTAATTAATTGTGCAGTCATTGATTAGGCATTTTCTTTTTTCCATGTGTGAATAAAATAGATTGCTTGTCTGCACCTGAATTTTGTGGCTACATGTTTACTTTTCAAATGTACATAAGGGACAATTATGTATAGCAAGCTGAAGAGAAAGCAGAAGAAAAACTTATTTAGCATAAAGGATTAGTCCCAGCCATTATGGGATGTGAAAAGATTCCAAGCCTGGTAGATGACAGCAGATAAGAAGGGACTGGTTCTAGTGGAAGGTCCAAATTAGGGTGCCTGCCTTGGGGTCAGTTAGACATGGGTTTGCATTTAGGCCCCTTCTTACAAGGTGTGCATCCTTGGGTAAGTGCTTTCTCATTGTTTTGTATGAGTTGTTGCTCAAATCCTTAATGTTCATACCCAGAGTTCTTTTAAATTAACAATACATCAACTAATTATGCAGCTTCCTTTTATTTAAGAAAATTACCCTCAGTGCTATAAAGAAATTGAAATTTCATTTCTAATTAAGTTTTGGATTAAAAAAAATAGAAAATGGTTTGACTCTTTTAAAAAGGAAATTCAGTCAGCAGTGGATTATTGGAAACAAAAGACATCTTTTACAAACATAACCATGAAATTTAGTCAACACATGAAACCACGTGGTGATTTAAAACACTATCACACTGCCAAGCTTGCTCCTGAGAGCACATATAACTATTTGACATAGTCCTGTGACAGAATAATTGCCACTGTATTTCTGAGGTGGGATCAGACCTTAGACATCCTTGCCCCAGACCGCCAATTGCTTTAGTACTTGTAACAAGAAAAGATGACATTTGACCAAGGATCGTATTGGATGCATTAATCCACAGAGAACTGTATAGGCTATATTTTTACATTCTAAAATATGAAACCATTTTTTTTTTCATGTTTTTCAGCTTAACTTTACACATAGTGAGAGTAAGTGACCAAACACACTAAATCACCTGAACAATGCAACAGAAAAAATGAAGTCTTTAGCTAGAGGAGATAGAGAGAGCTGCTATATAATGTATTTCATATTAGCCCTATAATCCCACTGCCAATCCTTCCCATACCACTAGAACTGTCAAGACAAGCATGCAGTGTGCTCCTTTTAGGATGCTGTGCCTGCACTTGACTTCTGGTAAGCTGAACAGTAAAAATCCAACGTTATTAGTAGTAATTCTGAATCTTCAAGATAAAATTTCACCAAGATTCCATGATGATTCCCCAGACGTGACTATCACCCTAAGTACTCTAGGACTTAATTTCCTGCTCCCTGATGTACTTGGGGAACCATGTGGACCATATTGATGTCAATGATCAGATATGGCTCTTTTTACTCTAAAAATACTGCCTACTACTCATGATGTTCCATATTATGAGTTTGACAACGTCCTTTGATAAGTCAACCTCTTGGGCTTTGTAATATTTATTTTATAAAATGTTTTAATAAATGTATACATCTTCCAATATTTTTCATGTTTCAAATTACTAAAGATAATTAGTTTAAAGTTATGAGAAAATTCCTATTATTTAAAAATTTTTCTATTTACAACCTGCCTACTATACTAAGTGATCTATGTTGTTCATTGTAAAAATAATTCATGTTTGTGATATCTTTAAAAAACTAAAAGCATACAGACAAGTAGAAAATATTAGTCTTTCTTTTTAGCCACCCTTTCTTCCCACTCAGAGTTTCTTTTATAGCCTTCTAGAAATTGGTAAAGTGCATTTTAGATGGTTCTTTCATAGTGTTTGGCATATCTATCCATATACCAAGGAGCTGAATGACTGATTTGACATACTGATTTCAGATTTCAGCTTTTGTCAACATTTCTTTTACCATGTACACACAATGAAATCTATGTAGCTTTAAAAGAAAGAGGGCAACTAAAATGAAAATCATAATAGACTTAAAAGGCAACTAACCTTTTTCCACCTCATTCAGATTAGCAGCTGGCAGCGACAAAGACAGAAGAGACAAAAGACTTTTTACATGGCAATACAACAGCAGAGCACATGAAGCCAGTGAGCAGCATTAACAACAGAGAAGCCAAGGGTGAGAGCAAACTGAAGCAAGGCTTAGATTTCTTACCTACAGCCGGGCCAAACACACAAACATGGAGTAAATGAGGTAAAAGGTAAACGCCATTATAGGGAGCGAGAGACCTGTGTCTAAACCAGGTGATTTAACAACCAGCAGCTTTACTTTTTAAGATGTGCACTTAATGGTTTGTGTGTGGGCATTGGAGATTTGGAAAACAAAGAGATAATGGTACGAAATGGAAAAATTAAAATGTTCTGAATATTTTGCACAAAATATATGCTAAGCTTTTACATGCCCAACTTGTACGGGAATTTTCATTTACTGAATTTATGCAATCCCATGAAGCAATATTATGGTTTAAAATGTGATCAATTTTGTATCATCTTTGTATGTGGTCCCCTGAGAAGAAGGTTAATTAAGAAACATAGTCTTGACAGAGCAGATCTGGGCTTCTGACTCTCAGGAAACATGCAAAAACACATTTTTTCAATTCAACACCCAAGTTCATACCAGAGCTTAAGAAAAGGTGTCAAGTTTTTCAACACTGCAGGGGTACCATGTTTACAACTTTCCTTTTTATAGGTTTTAAACTTGTGTCATTTAAGGAATTCCTTGAAAATTTACCTTCAAGAAATGCCTTGTTTTTATAAAGGATATAATAATGATTAAAAGAAAAAAAGAAAAAACCCCACAATCTCTCAAGCTAAAATTAAAACACTAGAGTAGATTTTTAAATTATTTGTTCAGCAATTCCAGAGTCCTACTTGCTTTATCCTTAGCGTAGTGATTTTAATTTGGAATGATGGTGAATTAAACTCTTCCAAAATTAATCTTGTCGGAAGAATACTGGCAATCAACAGTCATATGTTATACAACTAGGACAGATAATGGATTGAATTAGGTAGAAAATAATAGCTTTGCTAACTCAAATGGGGAGGGTAAAGCAAGGGTTAGATAACAGAAAAACAGTATTGACCCTTAAAATTTGTGTTGTTAATACCGGCAGCAGGAAAGAGCAGAGAGTTTTGTCCTCTAATGAATCAATAACTATTTACTGTGATATTTTGGTTACATGGGCTTAAATAAATTTAGTAAATTTCACAGTGGTGGTTCATCTTATTCTGAATATTTGTAGCTGTGTTTTACAGCCTGCTCATCACAAGTTGTCTGTCTGATTGCTTTCAGATCTCCAAATCTTCCTAATTAACATCACACCCATTCTGACTCTTGACATGGATGTCAAATGTGAAAATCTTCACCATAATAACTTACAAGCTCTTTCCATGAAGTTTTATTTGCTTCTACTAAAGAGTTTACTTTCTCATTGTGTGCCTTTGGGGTGCAGAGTAAAAAAATCTTCAAACAGAAAAGCAACTTGTGACTTGAATGATTTTTAAACAATGACAACATTATTATATTCCCTGAGCATAGCAGGGTTTCTGTTCCCAAATCTCATGCTCATTAATCAGTTTCCAAACTTACATCTAAAACAATACAGCTATAATATAAGAAAATTCCTCCCTAACTGCAGACTTGGAGGAAGCAGGATATGAAACGCTAGAGTCCAATTTATACTTTCCTATAATTAAAGGCCACTTATGTGCCACTGACTTCAAAATCTGCAGATGGTTGTTTGATATTTTGTAAATGAGCTCATTTCACATGTGGACAAAAAGACTACTGCTAATAGATGAGTTACAAATGTGTCTGGCTTAGATATCTGTTCTATTTCCAAATTGTGAAACTCTTTGTTGCCCACAAGATCCAGCTCAAAGTTAGAGTGTTAACATCTTCATGCTCTGTAGGCTATGAACTTTCTATTGAGTTCAGTATTTCTCTTCCCTTTGCCTGGATTAAGGCAAACTGATATTTGCAATAGTGATGACTAGAAAGACTAAAAGAATCTCAGTTCTTGTGAGAACTCGATGGCTCTTGACAGATAGTTGTGGCAGGTTCCCACATCATAGCTTTTATAGATGTCACATTTTGGCTAAAAAATGTTTTTGCTAAGCTTTGAGTTTTTTTGATATGTTTCAGAAAAACAGATCTGACACAGGGAAATGGGGCTTCACAACACTTCTCAGAGAAAGCTGCACTGAACTGAATCACTTAGGATGGAGAAAACGTGTTAAAGAGGATTGGGTGTAGGAAGGGAGCTTGGAAAATGAAGGGAGAGAAGGTAAGACAAAGTCTCAAAAGAAATGGGTAAGGAATAAGGTACAGCAAATCTAGAGCCAAAGCAGGCAGACTCCTCCAAACCAACTCAGAAGAGTCTACCATCTTACACAAATTATCATAAAAAAGACATATAAGAAGTTGAATACTGCAGTGCCCTCAAGCCTAGGTTTTCATCACTAAGGGGACAGATAAACTCCTGGTTTCTGTGCTCCAGGCAAAGAGTGCTGAAATGCTTGGGTCCAATTTGTCTTAGTCAGAGTAGATTGGCTTAAGGAGGCCTCCCAAATTAAGTGAATTCAGCCCTCTCTATAATGACTAAAACAATGGTGGGGAAAAAAGAACTATTCTATTTAGATTAATCTAGGTAACAGATTTTAGTCCAAATGTTGGGCTTCTTGTACAAGTCTAAATTAGCCCATCCAATAAAACTTAGATTCTCATGGTAGATCCAAGGGCTCCAGAATCTGTATGTGTGGTTAATGGCAAGTATCTGAGGTATGACACAAGTAACATTGGTGTGAAAGTCAAAACTATGTAACACCTAAACTCTTCCCAGCCACTTTAGACTGGGGGCATGTTGGAGACACTCGCTATCCTTTATTAATGCAAAATATCAAAGAACATCCAAATTCTGCCCACTAAGGAGTCCACTGACTGTGTATATGTAATAGAGCAATTGGGGATATAGAGAAATTCAAAATTCTACTGAATTGTGGCATCAGGTGCTGCCCTGGAAAAAAAACCCCAACATACTGGAAAAGTTAGCTTCTGGGGCATTCAAACAGATCCAAGGTGTCAAAACAGAACCCCATCACTTTATCCAGCATTTTTATATCAAGAAAGGAATTTCATAGAATGCAAAGTGTGGGTATTCCATAAAACCTTAAATTTCTACGCTTTCCCAACAAATCTCTGGGAAAGTTAATTATACAGATGTGCTTTCATCTTACGTGTTTAGAGATGTTAACCTCAGTCATTTCCATAGTTATTTCATCCTCTGATATTTTAACTGTGTATTAAATTATATGAAAATCAATAAAATTAATGAAAAATACTCAGCAAAAATGTAAATGGTAACTCTGAGTGACAGTACCTACTTCTCCACTTTTTCTCATAAATAAAATATGGAACATTCTCCTTTTCTCCATCAACTTTAAAACTAAGTGGTTTATTAAGGAAACAAGATTGTTACCATGAATTTTCTTATTCATAGTCACAAAAATCAATAAAACAGATATTCTGACATAACAGGCAACTCAGAAACTTGATGATGACTTTATAGCATATTAGTTTATCCAGGGAAGAAGTTTAGCAGCTTGAATAGTGTTATGAGATTTATTACCTCAAGATACAAAATGTCAGAAAAATGGTGCTAGTCTCATAAGATTATCCAAAGTGCTCAGTATCTTCCTAATTGCATTTTATTTTGAAGGACACGAGTTACTAGAGCAATCCGCTCACTAGTGAAGAAACAAGAATGGACATAAGTAATCTGAAATGCTTAATTATGTTTTCACTATGTAAAGAAATGGCCCCTTTTCACGTACGTATTGGTGCATTGGTTTGCATGGGAAATATGCTTTGCGTGAAAATGCCATTCAATTGTGGGGCTAAAAGCTTCAGTTTGACAGCTTCTTTTTTGCTGGACAGCATGACTTTATGATAGATGCCTACGTTCTAACTGAGCTTGCTGGGTCTTTTATTTGGTTGGCTGAAACCATCTTTAAGTCCATCTGTTATTCACATTATATCTGATTTCCGAAACACCTACCAGTTAGTGAATAATACAGTGGTTTACTAAACATACATTGGCAGCTTAGTGCCAATGATGCTCTCAAACAGACACAGAGATCGATGGCGCAGCATTTCCTATTCTTCTTACCTGTGTACTCAGGTGGGCAAAGGCAGGTGTAGTTATTAATTCCATCGACGCACGTAGAATTATTTTCACAGTCATTATCTTCACAGTCATCAACATTGACTTCACAATTTTCTCCTTCAAATCCATCAGCACAAATACACCTGAACACCACGGGGAGAAAAGGCAAAAAACATCTTCCTGCATTTTGAAACCATATGGTTTAAATATTGAAAAAGGCTAAATACACTCATCAATTACAGGGTTCTTAACTACAAGACATTGATTTTTAAAATGCTTTTAAATAACATGTTGTAAGTATCGATTTACAGTGATATCCCCCAAATCAGAAACAATTTGAAAAGAAAAATTATGCTGGCTACAAGATGGCAAATGGCCCCGTGGTCCCATAACTCAATAAATCCAACATATTTTCAGGTCTAAAACATAAGCGAAGTTTACTTTACAGTCCTACATATCTGAATCTCAAGTTGCGTGCTAATAAAATAATTCATACTTCTTTGCTCTGATTCTGATTTTTAAAAATTACACCTATCACCCTATGTGTAATGTTTTTGGTGTCTCAAAACAAAAAAGAAATCTGAAAATCTAATTTTGCCTTCCTTGCAATTATAAAATGTGAATGTTCTCTTTAAATTTCAACAAATTCGATTTGTTTTCACTGGCATAACACATGTATATTTAATCCTGATAAGTATCAGAATAATCTTTGAGTAAAGTCTCAATGAAAAAGAGACACTTTCATAACAGAACGCAGAAATGCGGTGTATTTATTATAAAAAGTGATATTTCTAACAAGCTTTAGTAGTAGATTAGCCTTCTTATGTGAAATTATTAGTGTCACTATAAAAACACTATTTCATAATTCATGAAGTACATCTGGCGTAATTGTACTGTATGATTAAATAACTCCAGATTAAAAATGTTCACAGCATGTTTGTCTACTCACATTGTGGCTTGGAAATGAATCATTAATTTTCTGTTTCAGTGGGACCTAACATCTTATCATTACACACTGTCTTTAAAGCAATACACAAAACAACAGATGAATATATGACTTGCAGTAGGGGACCAGTTGGCTATTCATTAGCATAATAGAGCCACTACTTTGTCTTGACTGAATCGGACTTGATTTATCATAATATGTGCATGTGAGTGTCTTTAAATTTCTTAATTTTGTAGCATCCTGAGCTGAGAACACTATAATGTCTCCATTTGTTTTTATATCACAGTATCTCTGAGAGGGACTAATACATATTTATCTTATGAATATATTTCTGGCATACTTTTTAAAATAATGCCCTTTGATTTGAAAAGGAAAATGCGTGTTTACTTAGTTATTCTTGTTCCAGTACTTCAGACACAGAAGATTACAGACTGATGACCTACCAGAATCCATCTTTTTCTCCTTCTTTTAAGTGGCAAGTTCCTCCATGTTTACATGGGTTACTGATGCATGCGTGAATTGGGACATCACAGTCCTGCCCCTGGGGAAGGAATGGCCAAGGAAAGTTGAGTGTAAGTAAAGTAGTTCTCAGCACACAGACAAAGCACAATAAAATTATGAAGGCCCAAAGCAAGCTATGTTTTCATATCGTGGTTCCCACAACAGCTTCTGCTTACCTTGAAACCATATGGACAGGTGCAGCGGTAAAAGTCAACTGGATCATTGTTACAGGTGCCATCATTTTTACATGGATTTGATAAGCAGGGGTTACATTTAGCTAGAATATTGACATCCATGGGACCTAAAAATTAATTGGAAAATATGAGAAAATTGATGTTTTCTATTTTTAGTTCACATCAAATTATTTCAATGCCTTAATGTAACAATAAATTCTGTATAAAAGTTATTATTGATCGCATATCTATATGTGTTTCTCTTCCAAAAAACCCGAAATCAGCATCATCATATTTCATTCGGGAACACAACAGAAGGCCTTTCTTATTGGGGAGTATGTTCAGACTCTCTCACGTCAGAGAGGGACTCTGCGGTGTGGGCTTAAGTGGTTAGTATGTGAGGTTAGTGACATCAATGTCACAGGATCAATCCCCTCATGGGCTGACTAGCTTATGTGGATGTGTTCCATGGCCACCATCTGTACCTTAACCTCAGCCAGTTGTCACGGAAATGCGTGCCATCGATCCCAAAGAGGACTGTGTGTGTGTGTGTGCGTGTGTGTGTGTTGAAGATGGGTTGGTAAGTTTTACAAATAAGTAGAAATTCATCAGTTCAATTAAAAATAAAATAGTATGCACCTTCCCTGATAACATTAGTTCAGTAGCGGTATTTTCACAGAGGAAATACAAAGCAGTGCCACTTCCATGCATACGAAAATAAACCAATGTAATCTCCATTATATCCTTTGGGTTCAGTTTGTTAGCACAGGAGCACAGGCACACAATGGGTGAGATTTTTGTATCTTCCTCTCCAAGAAGAAAACAGCATTAAAATGATCTCTACTTGTAATCTCACCTTGGGGATACACATTTTTTAAAAACCTCATGATCTACGAAAGCTCTAGGTTAATGCAGATACAGTAGCAGCCATTTTCCTTTGGTAACACATATTTATTCCTAAATGGCTAACAATGCAGAAATTGTACCATCCTCAAAAAAAATTATGTTCCATTGATGCTACATTTTGCACTGTTTATGAGAGCTACTAGACAGCCTTTTGGCAACTGTCTGATAAGGACACTGTCAAAGTGACATCTTCACACAAAAAATACAAATATTTTGTAACATAAACACTATGTTTCTGCTATCACCAATCTTTCGGTAGTTCTTTATCCTCGTTGGAATATGCATCAATAATTCCAATTGCATGTTTTGGCACACATAATTTCTAGTAAAGTTATCTGAGTCAATTGTATAGCATGTCCCCTCTACTATCACTGCTCTAAACTTCTAATGTACCTATACCCAAAAAGTGGTATGACTTCTGCTCATACAAACTACCTTTCATCAAATATTTCTACAGATTAGAGTACCTATTTGTGAGTTGTCGGTCTACCAAAAGAAACTCATGTATGAAAGAGAATGTGAGTTAACATGGTGGCCATAGAGACTACTCATATCTAAGTATTTTCTTATCCTGGGAAATACCAGTACAATTTCATATAACAGTTTTGAAGTAAAATCCAAAAAAGGATAGTATTCTGCATTGTTTAGTTTTTCTATTAACTAAAAAAGAAAAGGTGAAATATATCTACATAGAGATTCCCGTTTCTTTTTTAACGACTTAGAAATGGATGACAGTTCCAGGGATGGCTGTGTTCATGGGCAGGGCTGGTATTTGCTTTTCGTGACACAGTCACTGAGGGAGGCCTTGCCAGTCTTCCCTTCACTTTTTCTTGGTAACCAGAATAATTAATGCAGTCGCTATATCAAATGACAGCTGGAAAATTTCTGGGATTAATACTGAAGTGAGCCTCATAGAAATTTAATTTCTCACCTCTACTCCAACTTATTTATCAAATAACTTTAGCTATTCAGCACATTGCAGAACTGAATGGTGGCAGTTATTAAAAGCAGTTAGCTAAATTAACATAATATGCCACAATAAATGGCTTTGTGTTGGCTAAAGTTATCACACTTAGAATCAGCCATAGAAAGGAAGTATCTAACTAGTAATGGATCCCTTAGTTAGGCTAGAAGAAAGAATTTGACTTGGAACAAAGGCGTGGGATGAAACAGCTAAGAATGTATACCAGCAAAATAGCATGTCAGCAAATGCAACGACTGTAAACACTCTTCTGGCCACTTCCCAAGACCTTGAGAACAATTGTCTTTTGATCTATTTCTGTGCTTTCAACCTTGTAAGACCGTGGTTTGAACGGAAGGGTTCAGGGTTGGCAGTTTCTAAGTTTATTCTGTGGAATCTGATATTTTTCAAAAATTATGTTTGATTATTTAGGTTCTGAGAAGCTGGGGATTGTTTATCAAAAAACTGGATATGAAGAATTTAAGAGAGTATACAGGTAAAAAATTGCCAGGCTGAAGTAGTCCCTGTGTAGTTTAGCACATAGTCAAGATTTGTTTAATAATATTCTCTGAGTCTATCTGACTAATATGCAGATTCGAATTTCTCCACATTTTTCCAGCACTGAATTTGGTTTCCTATTTAGCTAATCATGCTCAATTACCTTCAGTACCTGGAATTTCTTATGGGTATACAATGGGAGATTGTTGCCCCCTCATATATATTGAGATTAGCTAAAGGAATCAAAATAACAAGCTTTCCCATGTGCAAAGGCTTCCTCTGGCAGTTTCTTAAACCCGCAAACTGTTCTGGTGGCATCAGGATTGGGAATACAGCAAAATATTGAGTTCTAAATTCCTCAGGTTGGTAAGGTTGACTACTATCACTACATTTATTGCTTTTCCTTTTTTTCAAATCCTTCTTTTACAGTCAATTCTTCAGTCATAATTTCTTATTTCTGGTACTTGAGCTTGAGGGAAAGGCAATTGAAAAGATGTTTGTAAATTATATAAATTCCAAATCACCATCCTCTGATATGTCCAAATATCTCACAATGATACAATTCCTTTTCCTATTTTATTTAAGTTGTAATTCCACCTAATGAAATATCCTTCGTATAATGTGATTTTTTACATCTACCTGGTTTACCTAAATCTGCTTATTTCTATATGCTTACCCCTTGGAACTACATTCCTTGTATCTGGCTCTCTCCTGTCATTCATCTTCCCACTCATATTTTCCCCACTTCTAAGTCTACCTTCTATCTTTTTGTTGCCTTCACTTTGTGATTCATTTTCCATGCAGGAAACTTTCTCTGAGGTGCTTTCCTGCAAAGTTCTTATTCAAAAGGAATGATGTCTTTAATCTGTAATCTGTCTATAATAAGGAGGTGATACAAGAGCTAAAGGGAGATGATAAATACAGTCATAATGAAATGGTGGAAGAGTTAGCATAGTTCTCTAGAAGCAAACCAACACTTGTAGAATTTTACGCACTTGATTATTCCCAGGTGAAACGAAGATGTCCAGGAATAGTAATTAGACAAGTCCTTTAGCATAATGCATTGTAATCTTGGAGAGAAAATCTGAAGTCCATCAACCCAAGTTGGTAACCTACATTTGTCACTTAAGTTGTAGAATTAGAAGAATAATGGCAGCCATGTCAATGGGTTGTTTTAAGCACTGGATGACATGCTAATGAATGTTGAGCAGGGAACATAGTGAGAGCAAGCACAGAAGCCACAGCAAGTTCTGACATGTTCCTAGATTTCCAAAGAAGGCAGGGCGATGGGGGAAACATAAGTGGTTTACTTAAAAGGAGAAAGACGTTCATGAGTTCTTCTCAGTGTCCATCACAAGTTCACTGAGTACCTTCTGTCTAGTGTTGCTGAAATGTAGGGGCTATTATTATCTAAACCATGGGAGAATGGAAGTAGGCACTGAGAGATAATCATCCACTGAGTAACAACACCCAGAGCTAATGATTTTATGGTTTTTAAGAACTGCAACTGTGATTTGTAAATTTGGCATGGACAAACCACCAGAAATAGCAGTACAACATTAAGAAGAAGAGGTTCTCTTCGTTCTTGCACTGCTACTTGGCAAGGAACCATGGCTTGCTTGCTGATACAACTTCACCAATCTTCAATCTTTCCTCCTTCCCAAAGTTAAGTAATTCCAAGAAATGCTAAATTATTACCAACACATTAGCTCTCATAAGATGTGTGCCATAGAGGAGAAAAGAAATCTAGCTTCAGGGCTACAGATGTTTACTAACGTCACTGAAATGAAGGAGGCCAGTCCGGGATAACTAGATTGATTTAAGATTTGGTCTTGACTTAAGAGAGTCCTGTAACATCAGCTATATGGATTGGAGGTGTGTTTAGCTTAATAATTCAAAGGGAAAATGAGCAGAAAGTTTGGTTAACAATTTGTCATTGTCAGTTACTTTAATCTTTAATGGAAGAACTGGCAGACCTCAAATCCATTAAAGCTTATAGGCAGACTTGCTTACCTGACTCAAATCACTAGCTATGCATCTGACACCAATATTGCCACCCACTGAGAATTGTATCTCACTTTGATTTATTACTAAAAGCTCCAGATACAAATTTCTAAGTATATGCCAGAGTCTGCCTTCATTCTGGCATCCCATGGAAACATGAGTCGAATAACGGAATCCTCTAGCACTGCCCTCATATAAAGTCAGAGGTACATCAAAGACAACTCAGGAAAAACATAGGAAATATTTGATGCTGGGCATAATTAACTAAAAGGAGGTTTTTATTTAAAACCAAACATTCTAGGCTCCACTTGCTATTGCATTACTGCTTTTCTTAAGCATTAATATCAAACACGTATTTTTTTTTTTTTAAAGATTTTATTTTTTTTTTCCTTTTTCTCCCCAAAGCCCCCCGGTACATAGTTGTATATTCTTCGTTGTGGGTCCTTCTAGTTGTGGCATGTGGGAAGCTGCCTCAGCGTGGTTTGATGAGCAGTGCCATGTCCGCGCCCAGGATTCGAACCAACGAAACACTGGGCCGCCTGCAGCGGAGCGTGTGCACTTAACCACTCGGCCACGGGGCCAGCCCCACAAACACGTATTTTTAACAACATTTCATCATTAAGTCATTCACTTATCAAATATTTATTGAGGGCCTACTTTGTGCCAGGCACTACGCTAAGTTTTGGGCAAGTGAAATGCCCAAGTTTCTGGAAAAACTTATAGTTTAGTAGTAGAGACATATATATATATATCAACTACATAGCACAGTTGCAAGAGGATATGGATAAAGGGAATACATGTTTTGGAATATGTGTTTTAAGTTTCTGCAAGCCATGAAGGGGGAGGAATTCCCTAAGTGAATGGAAATATGAATTTGAAGCTCATAAGAAAAGTCATGGCTAGATATTTGAAGCCATGGGATTGAAATCAATAGATTTAATAGGGTTAAGGAGGAAACCCCATGTATGTTAATACTAAAGAGCAGGAAAGAAAGGGGCGTTGGCAAAGGAATGAAGAAAGAGGCAAGGAGAATGTACAAGAAGGAGCAGTGGCCATCACTGTCTAAGATAAAAAGAGAGCAAATAAAGATAACTAAAAAGAAGCCATTGATGTTGGCAAGATGGAAGTCACTGGTATCCTCATAGTTCCAGTGGAGGGGTGGAGATGGTCTCCAGATGATAGGGGGTTAAAGCCTATCAATTTGCATTACATAAATGGTTAACTATTTAACCTTAGGCTAGTAAATAAATTTCTAGAGTCACAATTAAATGGTAAAGAGTAATAATTATTTTATGGAGTTATTGCATCATAGAGAATATGGATGTACAAAATTTAAGAACAGAATACAAATTGTCGGTTCTTATCACCTACTAAAATAAATGTCTGTTAAAATTTTCCCAGTGTTTTAAATTTTAAAAAGCGTAATGAAAAACAGCCATTATTTGTTTTTTTAAAGAAGGTCAGTTTGGCAAATAACTCTGTATACACCTGAATATTTTCTTTAGCCAGTGAGCAAATCACAATCCCAAGAAGCTAAGGTTATTTCAAAGTTATATATGCTATATGCTAGTGATACTGAATCTGAAAATGTAAAAAGGATTTGACCAAGTCGTAAATACTATTTTGAAATTGATCTAAGTAGTGAATTTTTCATTGCTTCCAGTTTGAGCTAATTATTTAACTTCCTTCATAGTTTAATTAAATGAGTAAGGAAAACATCAACCAATAATTTTGAACGACAAAACAAAAGATTTCAAGTTTGTCAAGAACTCCTTCCAAAAAGACGTTGATCTTGCTGAAAAAAACCCAACAGTATTACAAAGTTGTTGCTGAGAGATGTGCAATTTTCCCCAGGAATTCCAGAATCTAGAGGACTCTTAACATATAAAATTAGTGGAAGAGATCAACCATGTGGTGGTGAAATGTTGGTCATCTGGGGCTATGAAAATGTCCCAGGTTTCCTGACCCTTCAGCTGACCTTTACAAATGAAGTAACGCAGTATCATTGAGGACCATATCCCCGCCTCTTTATTACAGCTTGCGGCTACCATACACCTGCCCAATTTGGGCATCTTCCTCTCTTTCGTGTTCCATTCTCAGTTTCATATGACTCACTATAAGAATCTCCTGATGCCCTGATGGACCTGGTGGTATTGGTTACAATTCCATAATTGTTTGGTGTGTATATATATTATTAATATCTTATACAGTCAAGCACCCTATGATTACATTTTGGTCTGTGACAAACTACATATATCACAGTGGTCCCATAAGATTAGTACCATATAGCTTAGATGTGTAATAGACTATACCATCTAGGTTTGTGTAAGTGCACTGTACGATGTTTTCACAATGACAAAATTCCTTAATGTCGCATTTCTAAGAATGTATCCCTGTTGTTAAGCGACGCATGACTGTCTATCTTTCTATCACCAACTTCCATATTGTTTTGGAATGATCTATGTATGTGTATCTATTAGTACAATATAAGCTCCCTGAAGGCAAGAGTTTTTTTCTGTCCTGTTTATTACTGTATTATTAATACCTTGGAACTGTGTCTGGTGCATAACAGAAACTCACATAATATTTGTTGAATAAAAGAAGGAATGTATCATTCATTTCCATTATACTGTTCACTCCTTAGCACATTTAAGTATTTAATAAATACCTGTCAAGTTAAAAATGAATAATTTAGTTGTCTGTATAGCTAAATCTTCTTGAACCAAGAGCAACAAAGGGAATACTAGAAGTTAACAATATTCTAAATTCCATGCTGACTTTTTCAATGAAAACCTGGAGAGGGCAAAAACCTCTGTTTTATTGCAGACTGCTTGATCATTCTAATTTCACCTGATATTTAAAAGATGAGGACAGGACATTTGGGTTATAAAGACAAGTCATGACCATCTGCTTCCCATTCAAAAATACTTTAATCTGAGTATTAATTAAATATGCTTTGATGACCTGCTTCATCCAGTACATTTATTTCTGTTGTATACTGAAACTATGAGGTTATACTATAAAGAAAATAGTCTGAAGATGCAGGATAAAAATTGTATTGAAATAATTAATTACTCAAAATAATAGCATAGCCTTTCCTAGAAGAGGAAGCATTCAAATTATTACATAGCTATGTAAACATGTCTTCAAACAAGGAATATTCATCTTCCTGCTGTAATTTTAAATTACAAATCTACAAACCACAATATTAGAAGAATGTACTTACATGCTTTTCGCAAATAAAATAAAACACGTTAAACTGGCATAACTATGGGAAAAGTTAATTAAAATATAAAAACAAAGTATAAAATATTTAAAGCAGCAGCATTTTACTGCTTTCAAGCTCATAAAGAATGTAAGCTCAAAAACACAATACTCAGTAGATTTCCTAGAGTGAATTATTTTAATTAATAAATTAGAATACTTGGCTTTCTACTAATCCATTTATTATGAAAATATTTCAGCAAAGCATGCCAGAGTGCTTCAAAACTATTATTTTCTAAGTATGTTTCAATAGTAGGGTGGCATTCTTTTTATATTGATAATTTGTTTGGAGAATATTTTTATTGAAAATTATAAAGTAGTGGTAAACCCTGGAGGCAGAGAGTCAAGGTTCAAATTCTGGCTCTTTCATTTAGCATCGCAGAGACTCAATCTCTCTAAATTACATTTTCATCTCTCAAACGGGGAAATAATAGTGCCTACTACAAGAATGATGTAAAGATTAAAAGAGATAAAAATTTCTGTAGAATTCTCAGCACAATGCAAACTGCTCAATTGAAGTTAACTGTTATTATTATTGCTATAATTATTATTATTAGTAGTAGCAGCAGTAGTATTGGCAAAGATTCAGTTTGAATTGTCATAAAGTTTGAACTACCAGAGTCTTAAGACAATGAAACTTCACAATATTTTGACAAATGGCGAGAAATGCTATCAAAGGGCATTATGAGTTTCAACGTTTGCTATCACTAAAATTATATTAAGGTATAGAAAAACTGAGCAGATATTAAAGTCTGCTAAATGCAATTACACTATATTTGTTGAGTTCTGAATGTCTACACTTCTTGCCAACTGGCCTACACCCACGCAGTCTGCTACCCAGTTTAGGATATACCTTGAAATAATCTGTTGATTTGATAACTTAGTTAATACTGAACTGCCAGAGTTCCAGCATTTTCCTACAGCACAGCTCTGCTCCTGTACTTCCACCCACCTGTAGTGCTGTCCTCATACTTGTCTGCTTGTCCAAACAGCTGGCTTAGACACTTGCACTAAGTCTTTCACAACACTCTCCTCCGACACAATTTCTTCCTCTGAGCCCTTGTAGCAACTGTGCTATCCAATATGGCAGCCACTATCTACATGTGGCTATTTAAGTTTAAATTACAGAAAATTAAAAATTCACTTTCTCAATTGTATAAACTACATTTCAACAACCACATGTGGCTAGTGGCTACCATATTGGATAGCACAGATACAGAACACTGTCATTGTAGAAAGTTCTATCAGGTAGCACTGATCTAGACCAATTTTGCCTCAAATATATTTCATGTTACACTAAGTATATGAGATGCTACAGTCATTAAATGATAAAAGGTCAAATTAGTTAGCTAAATCATGAGTTAAAGAGACATCTATGTATGTATATAAATGTGTATTGGACTTCTGAGAACCTTTAATAAATTAACGTATACCATGATGCTCTAAGAATAGAATATAAGTATGTAGCTTTTCTCAAATTTGTGTTATTGTAAAATTTTTTTTTTCAAGAAATATCTCCAGTGAACTCTACATTTTAAGAAATACAGATAAGCACCAGCATTTTTTGACATGAGGTACAAGTATCCCGGGCTACAGAGAAGGGGGACACAGTCAGTTTGTAGTTTCTCAACTTCCCCATATAATCTTTCTAAAACCAATCTGCCCAATAACATGCCTAAGAGTAAGCTTTTATGCCAGTGTCTCCTTCCCTATCTCCCCTTTGACAATCATCTCCACTTCACAAAAGAACAGTATATCTCTTAGCCCACCAGAAATTTACCATGGGGCACTGCCCCAAGGAAACATCTGGGGTCACAAAAGGACAATTTTAAAATATTGGTTATTTGAAAAGTCTCTTGCAATCAATGTACATAATCCCAGAGAGGCATCTTCAATAAAACTTCATTTTTGATTTTTAATAAAAATAGTAAAATACTGATAAATAATTATACTGTCTCAACAATGATGCATGATTATTAATGGCAACAATTCAAAGAAAACTTTAGAAACTCACAGACTTTTGGTGGCAGGAAATTTTAAACATTCAAATTATATGCTTTTTTTTATAGTAAAGAATGATGCAATTCTCTGAGGTACTGGAAATAGGAATTAAAGGGGAAAAACAGAAGTTCAAGGGAAAAGAACAATATAAAATGTTATAGAGAATCTTGTTTTTGTCTCTTTTAAAATTAGCTGTAATATTTAGATTCCATCAAATACATTTAAAACAATAATGGAAGAGTCTTATTTTAAAATGTCAATATTTACAATGTGCTGCAAATTACATCTTTTGCAACCATTTATAGCTATGAAAAAAATTAGATGTCAACTTCAAAGTGTTTGGAGGGAATATAGTTTTTGAAAATTCTTTCTTTTATCAATAAATCATGGAGTGTCTCACATCATTTTTTTGTTAGTGTTTTGAAAAGCAATGTTATAATAAAATTAGCAGCTAACATACTGGGTGCTTACTGCATATGAGACAGCACGTTTTACATTATTAACTATTTTTTTTCCAACTTTATTGAGGAATAATTGACAAATATAATTGTGTATATTTAAAGTGTACAGTGTGAGATTTGACATACATTTACATTGTGGAATAATTACTAAGAGCAAGATAATTAACATGTCCATCACCTCATACAGTTAACTCCTTTTTTTTTTTACGCTTAAGATCTGCTCTCAGCTACTTTCAAGTGTACAACACCATATTATTAATTATAGTCACCACGCTGTGCATTAGATCATCAGCATTTATTCTTCACTGAAAGTTTGTACTCTTTGACCTGCATCTCCCCATTTCCCCTTCCCCTCAGTCTCTGGCAACCTTTATTCTATTCTGTTCCTATAAAATCAGTTTTTTTCTTTTCTTTAGATTCCGCATATAGTAATTCATCTAATCTTAACAAAACTCTTACCAGGTACATACAATCATCACTTCTGCTTACACATGAGGAAACTGAGGCACAGCCTGGTTAAGCTACTAAATCAAAGTTACATAACTACTGAAACGCAAAGATGGGATTTAGCCCAGGCTATGTCCCACTGCCTAATATTACCTACTTAGATACGTGTATCCTACCTAAACGTTTGAGCGTCGAAAGCTTATATTTTCTGCCAGGTCTGCAAGCCTTGGAAGACAAGGCCATACTGTAAGCTTCTCTATGCTCTTCAATACCTGGGATTTTGTTTTACACATAAAACATGTTTAACAAACATTTACTGATTATACACTTAGAATTTTCAAGAATTTCTCTTCTCCATCTAATAATTATGAGCGGTCCTCTTTAAACATTTACAAATTAAGAATCATAGCAACCTTCTATCTCATTTGTGGTAAGGAACATAAACCCATATATTTGACTGGAAAAAATGGAAAGATATGTGAAACAAGCTTAATAGTGGTTATCTCTAGGTTATTGTGATTAACGGTTAATTTTAGTTCTTGCAGAAACAGAATGTTTCTTATTGTTCACATTTTCCTTTTCTTTAGATTTTCTATGTTGGGCATATACTACTCTTGTAACAAGAGAAGAGAAGATTTGTTACTAAGACACTATTTTGAATTCACAGATACATAAAACAGAGGGAAAAAGAGGGATAAGAACAAGGAAGAAATAGCCACATTAACACAGGAAGAGCGCAGCACAGGAGGCAAGTCTGAGGTTTGGCCTGAACACTGGGGAGGGCTTGTTTCTCCTTACCTGCCATCAGGAAGCCACAGGGCCCTGGCAGCCCTAGGAGCAGGGCACACGTTCAGACAAGGCAAAAGCAAAACATTTCACTTGTTAGAGGCTATGAGAGGAAGTTCCAGAAATCGTGCACTCTTCATTTCTTCATACATTTTAAAGAAAATGTAGTCATTTCCAAAGGACTATTTCTGAGATTTATTTGAAAAACCTAGTTCTTTACTTGGGCTCCTAGGTCTTGTCCAAGCATGGGTGGAAACAGGAATTGTTTGTTGGGGCTTTTCAGCTATAACTTTGAGGCCTAGGGGCAAATGGTTTCCTTTTCCTTTTGAAATTAACACTGCGAATATTTATTTACAGAAGTAGAAATGATTAAAAGCCATACCTTGACATGTAAATTTTTTGGAGGGAGTTGTGAGTAACAGTTTATCTGCCATTTCTCCAGGGCCAGCACAGCGAGCAATTCCCGGTTCTTTATATTCTGACTTTACCCAGTCGGATAACCACTGCATGTTACAATCACAGTAAAGAGGGTTGGCTCCAATTGCTCTGGAAAAACAACACCACAAAAGCACACACACACAAAAGTACGGAAGTACTGTTATTTCCTAAGGGAACATAACCCAAACCGATGCTTAGTAGAAAATCTCTATAGATTTCTTGATGATTATAATTTAGAAGAAAATGGAGACATTGGGGATTCCCCATTTTCCTGAATTATGTGCATCTGAGATTTAGTGAGTTGTCAATAGTGTTAACACTCATCCGGGCTTTACAAGGTCTCTTTACATTTGCAGAGACAGGTGCATATTGAGTGCAAGCATACCTAAGTACAGATTAACACTTCTTTCATTCACCAATTATTTACTGAAAACCCAGTCGCTATTCTAGATTCTGGGGACCCAAATATGAATAACACATTATTCTGAAAAGGAGATTAACGTATAACATACACTCATACATTAAAATAATTGTCATTAGGAGTGTTATGGTAGAAGTTTTTACAAGATGACTGTCAACTGAAGGTGACCGTTCTGGAGGACTGGTGATTTAAAAAGTCTACACTTTTAGATAGTTAGATTCAAGTAGGTGGATAAAGTTGGGAAGGATGTTTCAGAGTAAAAGACCAGTAAGTACAAAGGCATGAAGATAAGAAGGGGCACGAAATAATAAATATACATAAAGTTAGTCCACCAGAGCTGATCTTGACCTTCGCTTGGTGTCTCCCTTTACAACGTCTTTCAGCTGGAACTCTGGTTCCTACTCACATAGGCAGGTAGTGACAGGGAGAGTAATCAATATAATAAGTAACACTTATTGCACCATTATAATATGCAGGAACTGTGCAAAGCCATTTACATGAATTACTTCATTTTATCCTAAATAGCAAGTCTATGAGGTCAATACTACTAATAATCCATTTACAGATTAAGAAATTAATGCCAGAGGGCCAGCCCTGGTGCTCTAGCGGTCAAGTTCGTTATGCTCTGCTTCGGTGGCCCAGGTTCAGTTCCTGGGTGCAGACCTAAGCCACTCGTCTGTCAGCAGCCACGCTGTCGTGGTGGTTCACATACAAAAAGAGGAAGATTGGCCACATATGTTACCTCAGGGCAAATCTTCCTCAGCAAAAAGAGTTGGCAAACTTGCCAAGTTTGGGCACAAGTAGTAGATGCACAAAGTAGCATTTAAAAAACTGATTAATTCTGATTTATATTTAACTTGTGATTAGTAATTCTTCTAGGTCTACCGTCTAAGCAAAACTATCTTATTCTTTTATCAGGAAACCCCAAAATACACTTGTAAAACCATAATACTTTATGTTGTAGCAGTTTTAATGCCCAACTCTAACCAAGAATTGGAGTGTAAAATATTATGCTCATGTGTCTGTCATATTCAAACCCTTCTAAATTAAAAATGAGCAAAATGATATTTTTGAATAATTTGATCTCATCTCTACTGACATTTGCTAAGCCCTTGCATGGGGGCTCAGCGGAAAAAGTGAATGGAGCTGATATGATCTAGGGAGTAAAAGATAAATGTATAAATGAAATACATGACAGAACAGGACACAGGACAAAGAAGACTCAAATGGCTTTCACTCTAGAGGCAGGAGTTAGGAGGGAGTGGCACATAAAGGAAAGTTCTGCTTGACTCAAGCAGCACCTTTCCTAGGCAGCCTTTTCTGATAAACCACCCCCACACTAGCAGAATGGCCACTTTCTCCTCTATGCTCCATTCTTTGCCAGACAGTATGGCAGCCCTGCAACCCTGAGCTAGGGACCTCATTCACATTTTCTCTCAGGCAAATGACATCCACAGAGTTTGCAGGGGGTTGCCTTGATGTTGACTTTCAGTAGGGGCTGAGGCTTACACATGGAAAAGTGAAGGTCTTGCCTCCTGGGACCTAACAGTTTAGAGGAAGGGATATTAACAGTACACACCAAACAGTGTGTCAGATATGCAAAATACCTAGATTGATAACAGAGTCCCCAAAAGGCACATTCAGATACAGCATGATTGACTACTGCCTCCTGCCTCTGCCAATCCCCCTGTCTCACTTTTCTAAACTTCTTATCTTCATGGGGTTTAGTGGGTTTTGGAGGGGGAGGGCAAAGCCAGGAGATAATACGGCAGCAACCTCTGTTGGGGAACTTGGAGCCAATGGACACTGATACTTAAGCTGAAGCAGGTGAGCGCCATCAGGTGATGCCAAACTCAGCCTGACCCTCCAAGGCTTTGGATTCTAGGGCTGCTGTCTGAACTTCTTCCAGTTTTGCCATGGTCTTAACACTACAACTCAAAATAATGGAATTTGAGCCAACACAGTTTTTTGGACTCCTTTTATCACACATTTTTAAATTGTTTTATTGCATTTCCAAGAAATACAGAGGTACAAACAGGCTGCTAGGAGAGAGAACACAAAGGAAAAACATTTACCCAAAATGAGGATTTAGCTGTTTCCCCCTACCACATTGCAAAGTCTTGAATCTCTCTAATTTATTTCTGCATGGTGCCATATCAAAGCTGAGTAATATTTGCTCAATAAATGAATCCAGTTTGATCAAGTCAGGATACGCTTCACGGAGGACTCGATACCTGAGAGGTCACTTGGAAATGTAGGGTTTGGGCAGATCTAACTGAAGGGGAGCTGATATTCTAGAATCAGAGAACATTAAGAGAAAAGGCATAGGCTGGGAAGTTGAGGAGCCGTGTTTGTAAGAAGAGATCATTTTAGCTAAGCAAAGAGAACTCAAATAATGGGGAGTAAGAGCCAAAAGGATAAAATTAAGGCTACCTTGTAGAGGGTATCATATCTCGATTGAAAATCTTGAGCTTTTCTTTAAAAATGGAACCAATCACATCTTACGATGTTACAGTAAAAGGGTGGCAGAGGTCTGTTTGTTCCAAACTCACTTGCCAGGGAGAGTTTGACTCTAAACCCACCTTCGTGAACTAGGTACTCACAGGTGTGATAATGCAGAAAGATCGTTGAAGGCACCTTCAGGCACAACAGAAATGTCATTTCCATGTAAAGAACTAAAAGCGAAAAAAAGCAGAATTAAATTTCCCACATTTCAGAGAGTTCAAGAAAATTCCCATGCATGTATGAGAATTTAGTTTATAATAAGCATTTTAAATCAGTGCAGAATAGATGATCTATTCAATAAATAGTCTTGGTACAACTGGGTATATATCTGTAAAAGTAAAAAGTTAGTTTCTACCTCATATAATATGTGTAAAATAAATTCTAGGTTGAAGAGTTAAACGTAAAAATAAAACTAAAATGTATTAAAAGAAAATATAGAAGAGCTCCTTTTTATAAACATGGGATGGGAAAGGCTTTCAAAAGCATTATATAAAACTCAGGAACCACAAAGGAAAAGAGTGATAAATTTTTGACAACATAAAATATATCCATAATATGAAAGACACAAGGAATAATTCTGTAAAAGGAGTTGCAAACTTAGAAGTCAAGTAGTGGATGCACAAAGATATGTATGTTAACAAGGAAAAGACAAAATACCCAACAGAAGATGGAAAATGATATGATCAGGCTTATTGAATAAGAAGCACAAATGCTCACTAAACAAGCAAAATATACTCAAATACTCTAGTAATTGGAATTGCAATTAAAACAGGAATAGAAAATAATGTTCAATCTTTCATATGATGAAAATGAAAGGATTAATAATATTCAATATTTTCAAGCGTGCTTTGAAACAGGTACTCTATTAAAATAGAATTGCTAGAAAATAAATTTGTAAATTGACAAAATCCTCTTTTGGGGGACAACTTGACAGTTACTTCTGGTATTCTCGCGATATACTTGACAGTAAGATGAACGTGTAGGATGTTCACTCCAGCACTGTGTAGAAGAATTAAAATTTGGAATCAAACCAAATGATAGTAGAGATGAGGACGATTAAATAAGTTATAGTTCCTTCATCCTATGGAATACTCTATACCAGTTAAACAGTTGAGGAATCTTTTTATGTGATGGAATGGAAGGAAATAGGCTAAAGCATGTTGTTAAATAAAAATAGCCAAAGGTAGAACAAGAACAAATCTTATTTATGGTTTTTAAAAGTTATATAGCCAGGGACATACATATATCAGTATACAAAAAATTGCATATAAAAAGGACCAGAAAAGAACATCCAACTATTTAACTGTTGATTCTAGGGGAAGGGATTGGGACTGAGGATCATGTTTTATTTCATATACTTTAAAATATATTTTTAATGGCAAAAATGTATTTCTGTGTTATGTAATTTTTAAAGAAATTAAAATTTCCTATACTTCTTTCAAAATTAGTTGGATCTATATGAAACATACATCTTAATATTTATATAATCAAATAAATGACTACAGCACCTTGTTACGAAAGAGAAAATTATGTTGTTCAAATAAAAGCTGTTGAGCAATGATACAATAAGATACAATTTTCCTACTTCCAAATTTGTAGTAAATCCTAATGCAAATATCTAAAAATACTCAAGAATCAACAAAGCAGTTAAATTATTAAATTATTAAAGTTAAATTATTATTTCTCAGATCACTGAGAAAAGAAGTGTTTTGAACATAAAATGCTTACAGTAATCTGAGAGACTTCAATCCATCGAAGGTTCGAGGAGGAATACATCTCAAACGGTTGTAACTAAGAATTCTGAAAGCACAAGTAAGCCAATTTGTTTTACTCAGGTATACCATAATGGCCAAATGTCATTTTTAAAGCAAAGCAGTTAAGAAAAGAGCTATTTAAGCATCTTATAAATTGAGAATATTGATGCATAGTACATAT
This sequence comes from Equus caballus, assembly GCF_041296265.1. Lineage (NCBI taxonomy): Eukaryota > Metazoa > Chordata > Mammalia > Perissodactyla > Equidae > Equus > Equus caballus. The sequence continues at coordinate 109,487,772 of NC_091686.1, forward strand.
TTTTAATCTTTCTGTAGTTTCACTAATACAACATATTTATTTCTAAATATGGTCTAGAATGCTTCCAAGGCTGATGCCTCAACTATGCCCAGCCCCCGCCCCCCAAGTGACTTTCCTCAGAGGTCTGCCTTAAGGATCTCTCCCAGCTCCACCACAAACAAAAACTGTTCTTTGTTTCTTTTACAGAGCCCAATACTTTTTATAATATCTGTATTTGTCTGTTTATTGAGGTTTTATTTGTCTGTTTCTCCCAACAGTATTTACATTCCTTGAGGGCAGAGACTCTCTCTGTCTTGTTTACCAGGAATGTCCAGGGCCTAGAAAATGCATTTTGTCCAGTGAATTAATAAATATTCAGTACCACACATTCACACTCACAAGGTGAGGAGCTGGGTCATGTTGCTGAAGCTCTGATTAGAAAGGGTGCTTATTCGGTTGTTACTTAAGTCTCTAAAATGGAAAAAGAAAGAAATGGAGTCTGCTGTTACCACAGAAATTGAAATATTAGTGATTCTTAGAAAGAGAAAGATCTTCTTGTTCACAGCAGATTGTTAACACTCAGCTTTTATCTGAAAATAGCAAAACACTGGGTAACTCTCTGGGGTAGACTGTAATGTTATTCATAATTATTCACACCCTTGCCTGTTGAAATTAGAAGTGACCACATGCCTTGCTTTGGCTGATGAAGTGTGGGCAGCAGTGCCAGCTTCACTTCAGAACAGAGCTTCAGAAGGAGCTCACTTTTTCCATATCCCTCTGCTTTCTTCCCTGCAAGACCTGTGATGGTCCACAGAGAGCCCACACCTGTTATCAGGTCCTGGAGCAGAGACTGCGGAGGCACTCACAACAGACACATTTTATGAGTGAGAAATAAACCTTTGCTCTTGAAAGTTCCATTGCTTACACATACTTCCTTGTCATTGATACATACACTGACTGATAGACATATGTAAATTTGAATATTGAAAGAATGCCTCATTTAATTACACTCACAATGCCATCATTAAAAACAATGCCATCATTAAAACTTTGCCCTGAGCAAAGTCACTGGCAAATAGTAGGTCTTCAGTAAATATCTGTTTAATGAATGATAAGTAAATGTGGATTTTTTACCAATGCTAAACGGCTATTAATGGGTACTTTGTACTATGGGTTGTAATTTATATTCAGTGAACTTGACCTTATTTTTATTATATATAATATATATGAGATATATATAATATGACATATAATATATATTATAAATACAATATAATAATATAATATATAATGTAATCTAATAATACAAAATGACATGTATATTTTGCATTTTGTTTTAGAAAAAAATTAGTGAATATATACACATTCACACTCACCTTTATATGACAATGTGACACACATTAGTAAATATGTATAAATTCACTAATTTTGTTCTAAAGCAAAATGCCAAATATATGAATAAAAGGAAGATTCATGAATAAACAGAAGATTATGGGTCATAATTTATGTTCCTTTATGTGTGTGTATTTATATTCACTGTTTTTTCTGAAGCAAAGTAGATGAATAAATGAAAGATTCAGAAAAGCTTAAGATTAGCCGTTTCTTCATTAAAATACCAAAATATCAGTAAAATGAACCAATAAAATTGTGAAAATGGTAGGAATGTTATAGGAGCTTTATAATCCCTTATCTTCTTAGCTGCAGAATTACTATACCAAAACTTTAAAAATAAATAAATATATCTATGTTAGCAGAAGTTACTTGCCTAGAGTTGCATAAGGAATCATTAGTAAAAGCATTTCTGGATCTACAAATTCTCATTTTTCATTTCCAAACTGGTTTTAAATAATCACATGCTGTCCCACAAATGACCCAATTCTGCTGAAGTGACCCTTTGGAAATTGCAGCAATTTAATGGTTTATTTAACCGAAGAAAATGTATGTAATCAGTTTTTGCTGCTATTAAATAAATAACGAGAGGCAGAATAAGACCTTTTAGAAGACATTCTCTCTTTTCTTAATTTAATCTTTCGTCATTTAAACAGTCTTACACACATTTACAAAGCGTTTGATTTTCCCATACTTTTAAGGAAAACTAAAAATGATCAACAGCATTTTAGCTAACCTCCATCTGCCTAGGATAAAGCATACATTGAGAAATGTAACATTTTTCTGCTACCTAAGTTTCTAGAATTCACTAGTTAGGAATAAACCTCCTTATTCTAGGAATACTAGAAATCCACCTCCTAAGCCGACTAGTCATATTTACTCTAAAATCAGATAGATTTAAACTAAAGATAAAGCATTTCCCTTTACATCCACTATCGTTGCTAATTTTTTGTTTTGTGAGAAGTTTTATCAACTACTAACCTAGCTACGCTGTGTGACATTATATATAGTAAGATTATACATATTTTTAAACAGTGTGCACATAACCTTATTGAAATGTTGGTATGTTTAAATATCATCTTGTATTCACAACTTAAAGATGGCAAAAACTGTTTACATACGTTACCAAAAAAATATGTTATTTTAGGAGGACATCAAACCAAATTAAAAAATAATTCAATGTTTTGAAATTTATACCCCAAATGTCTGCATCTTTGACAAGTTTACTTAAATGCTGTGTAAGTAACTACGGATTTTAGAAAATAGATTTTAATACTGGAAGCCCATAACTTAATTCATAATGTATTTTATATAAGAGAATAAAACCTAATAAACTAGATTTCAAATACATTTTCAGTAAAGTTACTACTATCTACTATCTTTTGCTTAAAGTCAAGAATAAAAATATTGTTTTCCATCTTTCTTTCCTTGGCTTGTCATAAAATAGCCTTATTCATTATCAATTTACTGCATTCATTATGTACAATATTCATTACCGATTTACTGCATTTCTATAATTCTTTGATACTCATACTTAATCGTATTTGTACTTTGAATAAAGGAGGACCTTTTTCTAAGACACTCCATCGCCTGATTGATATTCAATGAAGATGTAGCTAGTGATCCAGAACTTCAACGAGCAAGGAGGGAGCCATCTAACTGTAAATGATTTATTTTATCTGAAAGGTTCACTAAATCTTCTGCTCCTTGCTATCCCCATTTTCATGAAACAGAATAAGAAGTCAAAGACAGAAAAATATAATACATTACTTACATAAGTGTTAAATGTTTGTAGTTAGAGAGTTCCTTAGGAACCAGTGTAAATTGGTTCCCATCCAGATACCTAAAAATAAGGAAACAATAGTATCTTTTTTAAAGTAACAGTAGTGTATCATAAAATAGTTGAACAATATTTCACTCTTCATTGAGGCAGGGAAGCACTTGGCAGATTTGTCTTTAAGAGGTCATGTTCTTAGCTGGGATGTTTATTTAAGAGAAATAAAGAAAAAAAAAAGCCGTGTTGTCCAATCCAGTATAATTATTTTGCGGATCACTTAGGTTAAATTATAAAACCAAGGGGAGACTGGTGAGTCCAGTTCTTTGCGGTTTATCTAAGAAGGCAAGGCATGTATGCAACCACTTGTGTGTCAGCAAGAAGGTTCATTCAACCAACCATAGTTTTAGTCAGCCTCCAGTTCGCTTGTTTTTATCTGGAGACAATGCCATGAAATGCATTCACTACTGGCAGAACCTTGCTACTGAGGACAAGACTTCTCTTCAATGCTTTCGTGGATATCAATACAGTTAGTAAATAAAGATCGGTGCTTTAAAAGAGATACTTGGGAATTTAAAAATAATTAGATTTCAATTAAAAATATCTTTGAAATAGTTTTTATCACTGTATATACAGCTTGGTAATAATAATTTTAGGAGGTTTCATAGGAAATCACAACATTTATCAAATATACAAATATATCATATATATGCAAAAGCAATAATCAGATGGCCACATATAAGTAAATTTTCCCTTTCCGATTAGAGTTAGCAGAATAATCAGAAAATAGATAGGTTGTGGGCTAACTGGCAAGACACAAAAATAAAGGAATGCTTAAAGTTATATCCATGATGTCACAAAAAGAAAAATAAATTTCATCTCCAAGGCTGTTCTTTCCGAGAATATAGTGGTGAGGAGTAAAAATGTCCTTCAGTTCCTTGGTCATCTGCCTATAGATGTGCCCCCAAACAATTCTGGCATGTTGGGCACATGAGCCCGCCTGCCTCAGTGTTGTGGTCAGTCTTGAGATCCAAGGTTGAAGTTAGCATTTTTGCTGAATACAGAAGTAGCTAAGAAATTTCCTGAGTCAACAATGTATATTTCAAATATTTCAAAATGAAAACTGATATATAAAAGGCACAAATGATCAAAATATGTAATAAATATTTGATTGAGAGTCGGGCATATGTTACGACCCTTTATGCCTACTCAAATTTTTGTATTTCAACTTCTCTCCTTTTTCTTCTAGCTAAGTATTTCCTGTTACCACTAGAGGGCAGCATAATCCCATAGACTTCAGCACTCTTCCTTTATTCCAGAAACAGCACAACAGAAAGCTAAAAAGATTCAGAATGTGCACTATGGATGTCTACATGTAAAACAATCTAAGAGGGAAATTATATGGAACTGATTAAAAGTAATGGATACCATTTGTTCAGAATTGTCCACCAATACATACTTATTTTTGCCAAATTCTTTAATAATTTAATATAACACACACATGAAATTTTTCTAATGCGTGCATATATGTTACTGCAGAGAAAAATCCTGCTGACTTGGTACGATTCTAAGAACAAGCTTTCTGGGAAGTAAAACTAGAATTCGCAAGAGATGAGTTATTTTCCTCATCTCTATAACATTTTCTTTAGAAAAAAAAGGATTACTTTTTAATAATTTGTAGAGAAATAGACTGAAGATTTGACTATGTGACAGAAGAAATAGACAGATGGCATAGACAGGACAAGAATCAAATAGTTTCTTAGATGTAGTTTAGTAAGGAAATTAAAGGACGTTTAAAATTATTGGATGGAAATCAGGCAAAACAACTAAAACATGGGCCAGTTAAATGGTAGAAGAAGAGATTTAGCATCAAAGATGATCTGAATCTGTGTGTTATGTTCTTGGCTGGGGTGCTCCTAGAATCAATGCTTTGCATACAGAATACTATAGCTATCTAGCTTGCCGACACTGAGGGAGTAATCTTCTGAAATAAACACACACTAAAGTAAGAATTAAGTATTTAATTACACACACACACCAAGCAGTGCTTATAGTTAATTAACAACTGTGAATGGTGACAAGAGAGAGAAACTGAACACTTTACGACAATTCAAATCTAAGAGAGACCTTCTGTACATACGTGCTAAGATTACACCTTTTTTCTCTAAGTGTTCAAGACTGAATTAAGATTCATGGAACTGCACACGATCTGAAAACAAGCTCTTCAATAACTGAAATGACATCTTCTTGAAACTCATTTCCTATGTTCTATGTTGCCCAAAGTTTATCAAAGCTGCTCATTTGGAATACTTGTACACATCTACATGAATTACAGGTACATATTTGCATGAATTACATTTAGACTTAAACCATTTTTGATACATGCTTCCATACAAATAAAAAAATAAACAGAGGCAAAATAACTCAACTGCATATCAAGCATTTGTACATAGTACATTAGTATAAAAGGAATGGAATGGAGCACGCATGCGTCATTGTTCCATGCGACTTATTTTCTGATTTATTTCATTCCACATATATAGCATGAGACAGCTAAGGAAGTGTGGATAGTGCTTAAAATCTAGTTATGTGCATATTGGCCATGTAATTTGTGGTTGAATATCAGTTATGAAAATGTTAGGGATAATTAGCCTCATACTCTTTACAATCTAAAGGACTTTGATTCAAGCCCAAAGAGCAGTGTCTCTTTTAAGGGTAAGGATTATGCCAGCTTCTTCTACATCCCAGATATTTACGTATCCTATATGGTGAGATATTCTCCCAGGGGACACAATGGTAAAGAATAATTAACCATATGGAATATCCTAGACATTGGAGATAAACTAAATATATAGCATTTCCCAAGGTGCATTTGATGGAACATACTCCATGAGAAAAGATCCATAGGGACAAATAAGTACGGGAGCTACCTTATATTTTTACCGTCTTCTCTTGGAGCTTCACTGTGCACTTTAGCATAATAAAGGCACTGAGAAACCCTACAATGAAAAAACCCAGAAACACACAACCAGCATTTCCCAAGGGTATCTGAACTAGCTTTTATTATTTGTTTAGAATTTTACATGATACAAATTAATGGCCCATAGAATGTAATTTGCAAACAGGACTCTAAAGATTTTTGTTTGGTCTCCATCTCCCTTGGTGTGTGAAATATTAATTGTTCAGAAAAGGGAAAGATGAGCTTTACTTACAATTCGGTGACATCTTTGGGAATTCCTTTGGGTAAGACCTTCAAGGCCTTGTTGCTACATCGCACGACTGTATCCAAGCAAGTACATTCCGTAGGACAGCGAGAGAGGGGGGAACAACTATTGTCATCATTTCCTAAATTGCCAAAAGAAACACAGGAAAACCCAGATTTGTGGCTTTGAAGATGCTAGACGGGATTGTGTGCATTTAAATTAATGTAATAAACACAGAAGTCTTGAGACATATGATCACTTATGTGTAGGGCATTAAGTATTTACAAACAGCTGCCATACATTTTATATAGCACTGTTTTCATATTGCCTAGGGCTGAATTCCAAAAAATAATTCACAATTTATATTATCAATACAATTATAATTGTATTTTCTTTGTTCAGTTATTTATACAAATTATAATTAGAATATATAAATCTAAACTGAATTATGGAGAAATTGTAAGGAGACAGACATGCAGAGGCACAAAGGGACAGATTAATCTTAAAAATTTAGCAAAAATTGTAAGGGCCCCTCATTTTAAAATACGGGGCTCAAATGAACTCTCCATTCACTGGCAATAATAATAGAACCAGCTCCACCTACCTTACAAGGCTACGTAATGCAATGCAATTATGCACCAAATGCAATGACATACAGAAAGCATTAAAAAGTGGCAACTATTATTCTTGTTAGATTTACTAGAATTTCTATTTATAAGTCAATTGCTTTTCTCATTTGAAAATCGTAGTTACTAAAAAAATGCTTAGGATAATAAAGAAAAGTTAAAATGAAGCTATATAAATAGTAATCAACCACAAGTTAGAGACTGGAAAATCTTCTAAAACATTCAGAAACACAACGTAGACTCAGATGTGAAAGTGCAGTCTGAGAAAGTGTCCTGTTGCTCAAACAAGACAAAACAAAACAACAGAGCAAAAGGTGCACCATAACTGTTGCCTGAACTATGATACGCTGTACTGTTGTGCCCTGCAGCATCAGGACTACCATATGATCCACTTACTCCACTGCTGGGTATTTATCCAAAGAGCACGGAAACATGAATGTGTAAAGATATATGCACACCTACATTCACTGCAACATTATTCACAATAGCCAAGACTTGGAAGCAACCTAGGTGCCCATCAAAGGACAAATGGATAAAGAAGATGTGGTATTTATACATAATAGAATACTACTCAACTACAGAAAAAGATGAAATCAAGGTCCAACATGGATGGACCTTGAGGGTATTAGGCTAAGTGAAATAAGCCAAACAGAGAAAGTCAAATGCTGTATGATCTCACTCACAAGTAGAAGATAAAAACAACAACAACAACAACACATAAATACAGAGATTAGACTGGTGGGTACCAGAGTGCAACAGGGGAGCGAGGAGGGAGAAAGATGTGACAGGGCACGTGTGTACAGCAATGGATGGTAATCAGTCTTTGGGTGGTGAACATAATGTAGTCTCCACAGAAATCAAAACATAATGATGTACACATGAAATTTATATAATGTTATAAACCAAGGTTACCTCAGTAAAAAAATAAAAAGAAAGAGAAATAACTATTTGTAAAGCAAATGAAGAAGAGAATGGCATGGAAGCATAAACTGCCACACCAAAAAAGTCCATGGCCTATTATAATTAGAAAAACCTTAAACTCAGTCTTTAAGATGATTTTTCCAATTGAAATGAAGCTACATGTGGCTGAGAGGCAGGGATACTGGGGAGTGACTGCTAATGGGGACAGAGTTTCTATTTGGGGTGACGAAAATGTTCTGAAATTAAATAGTGGTGATGGTTGCACAACTCTGTGAATTTACTACACCCCACTTAATGGTGCACTTTAAAAGGGTGAATTCTGTGGCATGTGAACTATACTTCAATGAAGCTGTTATTTAAAAAAAAAAAAAAGAACAGAACAGTCCCTTTAACACCTGAAGATCAAAGATTTGGCAAGCTTTCTTACCATCATCACAAGTGAAGTCTTGAATGGCAACATCCTGGATGGGGATTTCTTTGAGGAAGTATGGTTTTTGACATCGAGGATTTCCGGTTACAATTCTTTTCTTCCTGAGCCATTCTCCCAACCAAGCCAGGTAGCAGTTACAGTTAAAGGGATTGGCCAAGAGGTTTCTAAGCGTCACATGCAAACAATGCAGATTTGAGTTTAGGGTTTCACTTTCTTCTTCTTCCCAAAACCCCAGGCTACCATTTTCCCACACTATTTCTGTTGGAATGATTCCTTCTTATCTGTATCCTCCCCACCCCATTCATATCCAATCACTCGACATATGAGATGATTTTTTGGGGTCCAAAATTTTTATGCTTGTACCTTAAAAAATAGCAACAATACTTTCATATAAGGATTCTTCAAATAATTTCATGCAAAAAATAAAGTGAAGGCAGCAATTTAGGGTTTATGCAGTGGTTCCTGATAGATATCTCTTTTAGAGATAATTTAAACTTGTCAGAAATCTGACTTGCTGTCAAACTTCCCCACACTGATAATGCAGTAATTTAATATAAAGATGAAGGCTGATTACCTTATATTATTGAGTTTAACCTGACAACAGCTATTTCATTAATTTGTCATTTCAAGATTTCCATCTTTTATTTGCTCCAGAGAATAGGTTTCCCATCTAAAGTGACAGCTGGGTTGATTAAATGCCGGTTATAAAAATGAATTTACTTCTACAAATCTTGGTACTTTTGGCATCTCACCACTTCATCACGAACCTATTGACAATCCCATTATTTATAAACATGCCATCTTTAATATGCACAAATTAGTCAGTCGATGTAAAATGTCACATTTTATGTGAAAAGAGGATTAAGTACCTTACTGATGGATGGATGCTTCTCTCAAATAATTTCTTCAGTGACTTGAGCTATGTTGAACATGCTTTTTTTGTATCTTTTGATTTAGATTAGTATGTTTAGATGCCACCAATACTAGGAAATCATATCAGTTAGATTTATCATCTCAAACACCTATTTTTAGATACTTTCATACAAGAGGACTGAAATACATTGTTCGGAGATGGGGTGTTTTTTGCTACTTTCTGAGTTCTGTCTATAAACCTACAAATACTCTTTATTCTCGAACTGTCTACATAAAATATCCTCTTGAAGAGGCTCAACCTATTTCTTCAATATTTTTCTAATATCATAGTAAATGCCCTCTAGTGAACAGCTTTATTATTGGTCTGGTCATCCTAATGTATCTCCTGTCATTGTGAATGATCCTTTTGAGCTTAGTTTGTTGGCAATAACCCTATAAACTCTGTTTTTATGATACTTACATTGAAAAGACCCCACTGAGAGAACACTGGGGAAAATCTTTAACATTTCTTTTATTTGCAGCACAATCAAGTTATAATAAGATTAAAATTTATAAATTAAGCCATGTCACATTATTATAAAAAATAATTGACTGAAAAATATTATAATTCTTATTACATTTTAATATAAGATAGTAGGTAATATTTTTAGAAAATTAACACAAGTTTAACACGAACAAATTTGTCCTTTTTAAAAAATACTAAATCCTTGATCATGTTTTTATGAAATGCCTAATAATGCATTAAAATGTTATTAATACAAGGAAAAATATAACACACTGGCTGAAGTAATACATAAATGAGGACAACGTTTCATACTCACAGAGTAGATAAAGAATGGAGAGTATCAAATGCCCCTGGTGCAATTGTAGTAATTTGGTTATCATATAACGAAAGCAGACGCACAGAACTGAGTCCTATGAAACTCTCATTCCCAACACAGCTTATGCGATTGCTTCTCAGCATCCTGAGGGAAGAGAGAGAACATTGTTATAGTGATAAAGCATCAGGAAATCAATTTTGCCTATCTGAGGACCAAAATAACCCCTTGTTGCAAACATGTAGCATTCACTACTGTTTTCTGAATGTTTTTGTGTTATTAGGAATTGGTGTGGATGTGTACTGAGAACGCTTGCAAGAATAAAACGCCTAGAGTTGTCAATGATAACACTCAGTTACAAAATGCACAGTGAGTCTCAGCATGGACTTACAACCCAGTCTGATGAGGGTAGAATGTTTTCCTTTGATGCTATAATTATGTTTGCATGATTACAGAACATCCTAATTCACCTACAGCTCTCTAAGCCCTTGAAGTCCTGTGATTTGTGTATTCATGTAGCATTACACCTGAGGTTGAACAGAAAGGAGGCAGAAAACGATCAATAACCACAGCAGATAAAGAACTGAGGGCATCTCAGCGACTTATATGCCAAGTCAATGTCAACAAGGGCGGGGGTGCCAAACTTGACTGAGCACCCACAAAGCTTGCATAAATTATTTTATGAAAATTATTTCAGTGTTTTAGGTTTAGAACTTAAAAAGAGGCAATAGTTAACAGATCCCAGTTGTTCACAATGCAGTTTAAATAGGCTTCTCTCGAAAAATTAGGACCATTTTTTTTTCAGTCATTGCCACTTGATTAATACTCTGGTCACTGCTACATTTTGGTTCAGCTCTCAATTATTTACTAAACTGCTTATTTGTGAGGATTATAAAAGGAGTGAAAAGTTTCTAAAAAGCCTATGTAAAAATGAACAGTTGCCATAAATCTTATCCAGAATTGCTGAGTTAATTTGTTTTCCTTAATTTTCCTAAACATGAGTTGACCACCCCACCAGAAGATTGCAGTGTGTAAAAAAGAGAGGTAAAAATAAATTAACACCACAATGTTCCTTTAAAAATCTAGATTTCCCTACAATAAATAAAAAATATCAAGTTTTGCATTCTGCTAAGTCACAGATAAGAAGAAAGGATGATGCCATCCTTACCAAGACATCATTTTATGATAAGAAACAAATGCACAACAGAAACGTATTTCTGTCAGCACTATCCTTTGCCATAAATAATAAAGAGCACTTGGTCTTAATCTTGTTTGAGTTATGGATCCTTGGGAGAAGTTGAAGAAAGCTTTGCTTTCTGTTGCTAGAAAAATCCATGAGCACACATGGGTACCACATTTTGCCTCCAATCGGGGATTCAAGGACTCACTGAAATATGTATGTGTACCACTAAGAGTTAGTAGTTAAATTAGGACACATACTAATTCTAAAGAGTTAAGAAGTCTAGGGGCAATGGGGATGTCTTGCCAAAATCTTTACAGTTATAAGCTGAAAGATACCACTTAGAGGAATAGATCTGTCCAGATAAACCCATTCTAGGCCTTTGAATACCCTGAGCTTGGCTCTAAATGCTTTATCATGCTTGTCGGCCACAGTGGGATTAAGTAGAGATCAGTGAGTGTCTGTCTCCAGAGCCAAAATATGAGAGGCCTCAAAACACTACCGGAGATATAATGAAGGAGAAAGATGAATTTAGAGAACTTGTCTCAGGGAGAGTCCTGTGAATGGAATTAGGAGGCAGCCATCTATAAACCAAGAAGAGATCTCACCAGAAACTAACCCTTGCCATACCCTGATCTTGCACTTTCAGCCTCCAGAACCACGAGAAAACAAGCCTCTGTTGTCTAAGTCATCCAAATGTGGTATCTTGTTATGGCAGCCCAAGGCAGACTAAGATAGGTGGAGTTATAGGCTCCTCCCACCCCACCTCTGTACTGCTCCTGCAAGAAGTTTCTAGTAAGGAGTAGTCCCTCTACTGTCTAAGAAGGGAGGCTTCTGCTTGTAGCAGGATTTGTGCTTTGCTGAGTTACCTGAGACAGCTTGGGGGAGGGAGCGGGGACAGAAGGAGGAGCAGCCACCTGGGGTATAGCTTCTCTGCCCTCCATCTGCACATTCCTCAGGATCTCCTCCAGAAAAGGTCCGAAGGAATCTTTGCGTAACATGTTGAAGGGGCTCCAAGTCAGCCCAAGGGAGAGGTCAGCAGGCTGCAGGCTGGTGCTGCTGGATGGGTAGGTTCCAGGCCACCCCTGTGAAGCTCAAGGGGAGTGCTTCTGCTTTCATGTGCAGAGGATTTTCAGGAGGATTTGAATTTGGGATGCTATTAACACATCCCCACTGGCGGGGGCAGTGTCCTTCTCCCTCTGCATCTGATAAGCAGCAGGCAAGGGATGTCCCAGGCTATCAGTCCCCCTGGGTGTGGCTATGAGGGGCTATGCGGGGCAGGGTGAGGGTTTAGAGGAGAGCTTGGCCTTCTCTCCACGGCAATCACCAAAGGCTGCTTCTTGGTTACAAATAGTTTCCTTCATGTCTTCCAAAGGCTTCAGAGTTTGGTTTGTGTCTCCTTCAATTTTCAGGCCACCACTTTTGTCAAACATAATTACACATCTTAGAGATAATAATACAGACTACATATATGCACTGTAGAACATTCAAATAACTTAAAGTGTTGTCTGTACTAGTCAACCCAATCCTCATCCTCCTTGGCCAACAATCTTTGGGAAACAGAGACAGTTTCTTTTTCCCAACCTCCCCACTCCTGAGCAAGGAGACAGAACTCTCGGCATGTTTTCTTTGAAATAGATAGTAAAAGATCTACCACCAGTCAGTCTCTCTGTCTTTGACTAAGACTTTGCAGGGGCAGACAAAGGGGGTTCTAGATAAGGTGTTAGTTATTTTGCCTCAGGGGTTGGAGAAGACACTGAAGCTAGTGACTTTGGGCCAAGCGGGAGTCTTAGATGGAGGTGTTTGAGGAAGAGGAAAGAGAATGGTCATTCTGAGGCAAACCGGGGAGCCAGAGCTGCACAAGCATGGAGCAAGGACAATCATTTTCACTGAGGAATTAGCAGCCAAGAGAGATTCTTGATCTTTTGCAAGCAACATACTGAAGTCAGGAGTAATGGGGTAAGAGACAGTTTGCATCCACAAAACGTGTGTGTGTGAGAGAGACAGAGCTGGGCTGGGGGATGAGGAAGAGTCGGAGCCGCCCCCTCCCAGGGTCCGAATGACCAATGAGCCACAATCCTGCGGGAGAAGAATCACAAGGCAAATAAGAATACTCACAAAGTTTTGAGGCTTTCCAATCCCTTGAACATCTTATGTTGAACGTTTTCCAAACGATTACTTGTGAGAAGTATTTCGTTTACACCTGATGCTCCTTCAAATGCTCCCTCTTCAATGTCTGTGATCTTATTGTTGCTAAAGTTTCTAAATAAAAATTGTTGAGACAAGAATTTTAAACAATTTCTAACAATGAAGGCACTGAAAGAATATGATTGATCATTTTCTTCTACTGAACAAAGTCTTCCACAGTCTGCAAGCTCTTCACTGCCCAGCACTCCCAAGGCTCTGAAAAGACGCTACTTTCCTATTCCATCAAGTCAAAGTGATAAGAATACTAAGGGGGAATGCCTATGGTGAAAAACACCAGCCCAATCAATGCGAAAATGGTCTGCAAGGGTCCCCAGGAGAAGAAAATTCTAGACATCAGGTATGGAGCTGCATAAACCTTTATGTCTGCCATAAAACTTAATAGGGAAAAGAAATGCCCCTGCTTAAAACTATTCAATGAATTAATGACTAAAAGAAGGCAACTGGGTAGAGAGAAGAAGGATGGACTAAAATGTCTTCATGTTTAGATAGCATCAGAAATGTATCTGAATATGGGTTTATTCTCAAACTGCTCATATAATAATGTTTCAAAGCAATCAACTTAACTGTCAGTATTTTGTTTAATACAAAATACTACAATGCTTGCCCAGAGGGCAAGAATGTCCAGTTGAGACAACACCTTTCTATAGGTTCTTTCTCTTTCTCCTAGACTAGGAGTGCCCTCAGAACAAGGATCATTTTTATGTGTCATTTTATTCCCCTCAGAGCATTGCACATAGTAGCTGCTCAGTGAATATGTATTCAATTAAAAGGCATCTTAGAGCTGAAAAGCAAGAGCAGTTAGTGTCAGTGAATAAGGAGAACAATTAGACAATTAGAAACTCTTCAGGAGGCAGTAGAGTATAGGGGTCAAGTGCGCAGGAAGTGTTTTCAGTCTGCTCTGTCACTTACAGTGTACGTGACTGTGGGCCAGTTACGTATACAAAAGCACAGCTATCACGGAAGAATTCTTTCCTCCTTCTGAGGGTTCCTCATATGTGCAGGGGGCTTCATTGTCCTTACACTTTTGGCCTCTCTCCTGCCCCTCCCTCCTCCTCACCGAGGGCAGAGTACTGTCTGAGTGTTCTTGAAACTGCTGAGCTTATAAACATATTTTAAAATATGAATTGTGGACACGTCGTAGTACAGATGAGCTATCAAGCCAGTTTACCAATCATTAATTTTGACTATATTCTAATGAAAGTTTAATGAAGCAAAAAGTCAAATAGTTGACACGAATGTGCTGAAAGAGAAATAACAGCATGGTTTGGGGAATAGTAAAGGAAGTTACAAAACATTACTGAATCCATCTCTAATGTGCTTAGATTGCTGGATTCCTGCTGTGGCCACAGAACAGACCAGCTGTCTGAGTTAAAGTAAGATGCTAGGGCTCTGCTACAGAAAATGTGGTTGACATCGTTTGAATACATACAGAAGAGCTGATTACTCAGGTTCCTCTCAGAGATTACCCTAAATTCATGTCACAGGTAGTCATTGCATGGAAATTTCCCTGGATCTTTTATATTTTCCAATTTCCAAAGAAATCTAAATAAAACTGCAAAAGCACGGGAAAAGCACAGCAAAATACTACAGAAATATAAAAAGATGGCTAACGCACGGCTTACATTTTACGTAACTGAGGAAGTTTCTTGAAGATTCCTGTAGCTTCCAACACCGTGAATTCATTATTATTGAGACGCCTGGGGAAACAGAAAAGTTTCATTACCAACAGCCAGGAAGGGATTAAATTTTATTTTTCATACAGAATTATAACATTATTTAATGATTATCCTAAAGCAAAATATAAGACATATCTTAGAAGATTTGTGGAAAGTATTGATTTTTTCCCATTTCACTCAAATTTTAAGGATCAAAATAAAATATAAGAAGAAGCATATAGTAGAGAAGATTGATAATCAAAAATCAAAATCAGCTCTTTCAGTAATATGTAAAACAAGGTTTCTCAAACTTTATTTTTCACTATTGCCCCACTGCCTAAAAGCATTTTAGACGATTAATTTTCCTAATCAGTTGTTCCATCAATTTTTTCACTAACAGCTTTGATTTACAATTTACATGTCATAAAGTGCACCCTTTTGTGCAATTCCTTGGTTTTTAGTATATTCACAAAATTGTGCAACCATCTTTGCTCTCTAACTCTAGCACACCTTCATTATCCGAAAAAGAAATCCCATACGCACCGGCAGTCCCTCCTAATTTGCTGCCCACCACTGCCTCAGTCCTTTCATTTACTTTCTACCTCTATGGATTTTTCTATTCTGGACATTTCATATAAATGGAATGTGGCCTTTTGTGTCTGGCTTCTTTCACTTTGCATAATGCTTACGAGGTTCATCTGTGTTTAGCATTTATGAGTACTTCATTCCTTTTCATGGCCAAATAATATTCCACCACGTGGACATACTACATTTTGCTTATCCATCTGTCAGTTGAGGAGTATTTGCATGGCTTCCATATTTTTGATTATTATGAATAATGCTGCTATAAACATCAGTGTACAAGTTTTCGCATGAACACATGATTTCAGTTCTTTTCAATATATACATAGGTGTGGCATTGCTGGGTCACGTGGTAAAACTATGTTCCTCTTTGAGGAAGAGCCAAACTGTTTTCCAAAGGTGAGGCACCATTTTACATTCCCACAAGCAACATATGAGGAGTGTAATTTCTCTCACTTGTTATTGTCCTTTTTTTGTTTTTATAGCTATTTTAGGGGATGTGAAGTGTTACCTCATTGTGGTTTTGATTTGCATTTCCCTAATACATAATGATACTGAACATTTTTTCATATGCTTATTGGCCATTTGCATCTCTTCTCGGAGAAACATCCATACAAATAATTTTTTAACTGGGTAATGTACATTTTTTATTGAGTTGCAAGAATTCTTCGTGTACTCTGGATATAAATCCTTTATCAGATATATGATTTGCAAGTATTTTCTTCCCACTACTAATTTTTAAATGTATAATTAAAAAAAATTCTTAATTTCTTAAAACACACGCAACCCCTGCTGAAAAACAAATTAGATGCTAGTTCCTAATACAATTCTTGATTGACAAGTAAGCCTATTTAAGGTGCTATCATGCTGGAAGATATAATTTGAATTATTGTTTGTATTATTATTGGAAATAAGCATAATTCCACACAGAACTGTAAAAATAGACTTCAGGGCTTTTACTGCATGGTCCCCATGCATTTCAAAAAGTCCTGGAACTATGAAATAGCTTCACGAACGAACAGGAATAAAAAAAGCATCACTATAACCACAGGGTAGTTAGTTCCTGTCATCTCCTTGAAAGCATTACATTATTTTTAATTATTCAAATTGCTTTAAATTCATTAAGTAACAGGCATGAGTATAGGCATAGTGGGAGATAAACTATAAAACACAATCCCTGTCATCAAGGGGCTATAATCTAGTTGAAGACAAAAGGATTATACATGCACAAAGAGACACCCAACTATGCAGAGCAGTTAATGACAAATACCAGATGGTGCTATCCATAAACTCCGCTAAGACGTTCAGAAAATGATGAAATTTCATGAGGTTTTCCCTGGATTTTCAGAATACTCACATTAAATGTCTTACATTTATACATAAAGTCAGCAAAGGCAAACCATGCATGGGCATACAATCTATAAATGATTCAACAAACATATTTTGGCACCTAGTCTACGCCAGGCCCTACGTTAGGGTCATAAATATAAATCTGATCATGCTCGTCTTTCAGCTTTCCTGCTGTGCTCTCCATTGTTCAGAAAAAACTATCCTTTGTGCTTTAACACTTGATAATCACCAAATCCTTCCACTTGTGAGTCAGTGAAATAGTAAAGCAGATAAAAAAGGATTCTTTGATTGAATTCATAATTAACAGAGAATCAAAAGGGTGACTCTCAAACTACTTTATTCGGTTGCTGTAAAAACTAACTACTTTAAAAATCTAAGTGCTTAGAAATGGGTTGGGGCATAAATAATGCTCAAGAAATTAATATCAAATAAATGCTACTATCATTAGCATTAAGTGCTAACTGAATTTTTGAGAAGTAAATTAATTTCTGTAGTTGTATCTCAAAAGATGAAGTAAGATAGCCTCTAATATATTCTTGTACAAAGAAGACTTATGCCAACGTGTGCTAATTAAAATTACTGTACTTATTGAGAATAAAAGGGCAAGACCAATATTCCAATGCTTTGACGCTGTCCTTCCCTCCCTCCCAGCCCAGATTGTGTTGGGAGATGAACTTACAGTTCTGCAGTGTACTGGGGAATGTGGTCTGGGATTTTGGTGAGCTTTTGATTGGAGCAATCTACTGTGGTCCCTTCACAGCGGCACTTTTCAGGGCAAGCCAAATCTGCAAAGCAGTCCCCACTTAATTTTGATCGATAATCTTCTGTACCTAGTGAGGATTCAAGCCAGAAGAGAAGATACTAAGTCTAAAGGTTAGAATATTTGTTAATTTGTAGGAAGAAAAAAGTCAAATAACTATAGATTATGCAGCAGGGAGACAACTTGGGGAATTTTGGTCAATGGATGTCAGGAGAGGGTTAAAACACGGGCTTGGAATTTGCTGGAAAAAAGAGTAACCAGATTCACAGGACAGGCAAACATTAATAGAGTTGAGCTTTTCACAGCTGTACTTTCTGCTGATCCAGTTATGAGCCATTCTAGCCTATTTGAAAGCTAATCACACAATGGCTATTAATTGTTAAAAAGTTTATTTTTTTCTCTGAGTCAAGAATTTAAAATGTATCCAGTCATAAACGTATTCCTATATATCATTTTAAATTAGGGCTTTCAAGGTAAATAGATGTACTCAGGTTTTTAAATTTTCTATGGTCTTTTATTATTCTCTCCCTCTCACATAATCTCCAGAAATGCTTAAAAAGCCCTCTTTTTTCATTTTGATTTTATAAAAAGAGACAAGTAAATCCTGATTTAAGCCTCAGCAGCTTGTCATGCTGTAGAAAGCTGCGTGACGTTCCATGGTGCTTGACGGAACCATGTTTTACTCATACCTGGCAACCACATGGTTAGATCAAGCACAACAGAAAATCTCGCCACATAATCACTACACCATCCACTAGGCCAAGGGTAAGACTGAGAGGAAAGATGAAGGGAAGCAGGAGAAAAGCTACAGACGTTCTGGAAATGTAATACTGTTTACATGACATGCATTCTTCCCGCAGAATGTTTATGACCATTGTAAGAGTATTACTACCGAAGGTTTCCTGGAAACACAAAGAAGGGGCTATACTGAAAGGTGCCTCCACCGTTCCTCAGAACTGTAGAATGGAAATAACAGCTTTCGGGAACAACATCCAGGAAGAGGTTGAAAGTGAGCCACAAGGACAACAGAGAAGCTCAAAAGATCTGTGGTTTCTTCTCGAAAAAAAGGCGCAAAAGACTGAGACTAGAAGAAGGTACATCAGGATTGAAAAGGGAGGACATTATGTTTAAGATCAGACACTTTTACTTACAGCCCAAATGGTGAATCCCTGCAAAAGTAAAGGTCACCGAGAGGAAAGAAAGACAGAGTAATCCCAATTAAGATTAACGTATGTATGTAACTCTAACTAAGGTCTCTTCCATCGTTCCTTACTGTGGCAATTTTTCGGAAATGGTATGGTATGACAAGAATTGTCATGCTTTGTAAACTTTTATCATAATTTTTTGGAGCACAGTGGTCTTATAGGAAATGCAATGGCATACAAGATGCATAGCACAAATTAAGTTCTTGTCGATTCCTTTAAAAAGATCAACTCTTTGCAAGATAGATTTTCTTTTGAGTTATCACTGTAATGTCTAGAATGCCATATAGAATGGTGGTAGGCAAGTAAATATGTAAAATTAAGTGACAAATTAATCACGAAGATCTTCAAGGACTGTCACTAGCACATTTGGATTAATCCTTAGGTTGTGGATTACATGCTTCTTAATGATTTTTCCAACTTATAAATAATGTCACTCAGTGGAAATGGAATCAGAATCTCATAAAAAGTTTGCAAAGCTGAATCTGAGCTTCCTTACATTTGGCAACTAATGCCACGACATTTATTGAGGATCTGTCGTATTGTGGTTTAAGCTTTCGTTTTAAAAGTGAAATGAGGGGGTACTGGGAATAAAGTCTAAAACACAGCTCTACCAGGTACTTTACATTTAAAATAATCTGGCTTCAGTGCAATGACGATAATGCTTATTTTATGGTGCTCTTTAGGTAGGCTCAAATTTTAATTAAAATCTGGAAAAATAAATGCAAAAGGAGGCCCAAAGAATTCTTCTGAGTTCCGATTTCTATAATTATTGCTTTAAATAATGCAAATTGAATTAATGGAAATTGACAATTAAGCCATGATATTGGATATAAAACATATTTTCCTAAACCTATTTTAGCTGCTGTCAGAGGGAAAAACCGTATCAGAATATATGAAAACAACCTGACTTTTGTTCTTTATTTGGTGAATTGAAAATATTAATTTCTAAATTATTAATAAAATATATTTAAGTGTAATAGATTGAATGATTTGGTAACAATTAATATTAACTGCTGTAATTTGGGGATTTAAGTAAAACTGATGTTTGATCCAACAGGTATTCTGTTGTTTAGAATATGGCCTTTTATGGGTAAGTAACAGCTATCAGATGACTTTCTACCTTATAATTGGGTAAAAATAATGAATTTTAAACATTGCCAATGAAGGCCAATCAACTGTTCTTTTCAACATGCTACTTCTTAAGCAGCCAGTGTAATATATAAAATAGTATTGATCATTCAAGCTCAAAATAAGTAATAAACAAAATCTGTTAAATGCATCAAATTATTCAGATTATAATTTAACAATGGCAAGCAACACATATCTCCTTAAATAGAGACCAAACCCAGAGTTCTTCTCAAGAAAATAAGTATGACTTTGTACACTGAGACTGTAGAAATATCTTTTTATATATAGCTGTTAAAATATATTATAGTCTAGAATATACCCAGGAGATGGTAAATGTGACCAATCAATTACTAACATATATTTTTACATAATGGCTTAAAACAAACAAGTCAAGAGGCATTTTACACAATTGGCAGGCAAAGAAAAAATAAGTAAACAAAGATATTTCAAAGAGCTAGTTCTAGAATCATCAGCCTTGATCACGTTCAGATTGCAGTAGTAAAACATTTCAACTGCTTCCCTAAGAAACATTTCATTCGTCTGCCTAAATTATTAAAGGCACTAGTGCCCAAGAACTTCCAGTGCTTTCAGGATGGATGTCAATATTGTTTTTGTGGAGTTATACTGTGACTTCAGATATGCAGGAATGTCAAGTCACAAACAATAAAGTACAATTGCATGTAAATGAGCAGGAAACTGCTCTTTTTGTATGAAAAGTAAAATAGAGTAAGCAAAGTAAAGTAAAAATAAGGAACACATTTTAAATATAGAAAACTATATAAAAAAAGGAAATCTCATGATTGAAAACACAATTCTGTGTGTTTGTAACTGATTTCATGGAGAACTAGCTCTTTGACCACAGAAAGGTCGCTGTCTTTAAAACCAGCTCAATAAGCTATATTTTAAAAACAGGTTGAAAGATCAGATATACAACGTAAGGAGAGAAAATGATTTAAGTAGAAAGCCATAGGTTCAAACATTTTAGCTACTGTGAGGAATTTCAGATAATGTGCCAAAGTGAGAGAGAGAGAGAAAAAAAGGTGGGAGTTTAATAATATATAGGATTAACATCAGAAGCTGCATGCAAAGGTCAGGTTTTCAGGAAACAGCTACAAATGATCTATGCAGAAGGAAATCTATCTACAGAGTACCGACTGTACTTTCAAGAGCATGCATATCAACGTTTTAGCTCTATTTTACAAGGTGAGGAAAGGGTGTCTGCAGTTAGTCCTACTACCGAGCAAAACCTACCTGGAATGAAATACTGTTCTTTAGCTAAATAAAAAAAGAGAAAAAAAATAGAAGATGCACCTGAATGTCAGCAAGCAGAGATATGAGTTATATTAGATTAAGAATGGACTAAAGTTACTATAGATAATTAAGTGGAAATGTATATTCACAGCAGTGGCTGAAGTATAATAATGTACAGTGACTAGTAAATGCATCTAGGACCAGGGACGATAAACAGCTTTGCTTTGATATTAGCTTTTTAGTATGAATTAACTGCCGAATGTGAAATACACCTGGAATAGTTAGGTAGCATACTACCCAAAACATTAGATTGTCTGCTATCATAAGAAAATAGAAAAGATTAGACCAAAGCAAACACTAAATTTCAATGAAGTAAGCTTTCTATTTAATATGGATACAATGCGTCTATATATTCAGCTTTTTATAAATCAATGCAATGGTCCCAAATGTTAAAAGATGGCCTTTTGGAAAAAATGTATCCTCACAGTCCTATTCAAAATAAGAAAACGCCAAATGAGGAAAGGGCATTCGGTGTGAGAAGCAAGGGATCAGGAGCTCTCCCCCTACTTCTGATCTGAGCAAATCACACAAGCAAGGCTCAGCTCACTTTCTGAAGGAATGAAAACGTGATTGATTACCTTAAGTTTCTCAATGGAGAACGATACAACAAACATGAGACTCAACAGACTTAAAAGCATTCCGAGTTAGCTAAGAGGCCCCTGTTAAGTTCAAACCCTGGGAAGACAGTATGAAGTATCCAGGCATCTTTTTTTCTTGGCTAGTAGCCTATTTCGTTTGCTAGATATAGTGTTAAAAATGTTACTTATTGGACTGCTATAGGAAAAGTGTCTACAGTTCCCTTTATTTTTTTCTTTATGGGCAGAAGAAAAAGAAATATGATTCTACAATGTTTGGCAATTCAGCCGAAAGCCAGCTGTCTCTAGGTCTCACGTAACCACTGTTTTTGGTAACACACGGGAAATGTCATACGAAGTAAGAAATTACCTGAACAACGAAATTTCTTGCTTTTGATCTGTCCGATTCTTTTGTTTGCCAGACGCCGGGGGCTGGTGCAGCGGGCACCACTGGTCTCAATGGGGTTGGTATGGAGATAATCCGCCAGCCACTTGAGATGGCAGTCACAAATAAAGGGGTTCTGGGCCAAATGCCTTTCAGAAACACACAGAACACTTTTATACATGACTTGCAATGAACTCAACTCTCAAATTCTGAGTGAAAACAAGAGTCACCAAATTTGCTCTAAATCATATCTACATACATAGTTTGAATGGCCCGGAGAGGTGAAAAGGTCCCCTTGGCGATGGTCTGAAGCTTGTTGTCATATAAGGAGAGAAGGTTCAAGTTGTGTAGATCCTGAAAAGCATCTACCCGAAGGCAGTTTATCTTGTTGGCATTCAATAATCTGTTTGATTAAATAGTTGTAGAATTAAAGTGTAGCATCTCATTAACCCACCTTCAAGATTCTGTCCTTCTTGAGAAAACTCAATCAACAAACACATTTCTTTTAACCTCAACACTAACATTTTAACTGTAATAATTTAGATATCACAGGCTGAAGATCCGGGGTTATATCAGATAAAGCAAAGGTCATACAGTCTAATGAATGCCTAAATCTAGTGGTACTTAGGTATTTATTTAATAAAAATTATTAAACATGTTCTGTGGAAGATGTGGCGGTAGGGACAATGGTGGGTGAGATCTAGCCTCTGCTGTCAATGAGGACACCATAAAAAAATGCCATAAAACATTAGTTTCTTGAGCTGCTCTGTGAAAAAGTTCACTCTACTTTCAAAATAGCAGCCAGGATGAGCCTTCTAACATAGATCAGAGCATGCCACTCTTCTCTCAAAACCACGCAATAACTCCCAATTTTCTCTGAGGAAAACTTAAGTCCTGACAACAGCCTTATTGCCCAATAGGGTCTTCAGCACCCCCTTCTGAACACTGCAACCTCCAAGTTCTCTCCTTTGGGCTGTTTCAGCTCCAGCCACACAGGCCTCCTCACCAGACTCTTTTCTTCTCTGCTTGGGACGTTCTTCACCCAGTTGTCTGCCTGGCTAACTATTTTGCTTTTCCGAGTCTGCTCAAATCTTCCCTTACTCATTCAACTGATCCTGCCACTCTCTCTAATACTGTCAGACTGTCTTTGCCTACTCCTGACCTCTAGCACTCTCAACTCCTTTACTATGATCTATTTTTTCTATTTTCTTAAACAAATATTTCTTTCTGTTATATATGATTTACTTACTATGTTATTGCTGTCATTTGCATGCCTCCTCCCCCAAGGATATAAGATCCAGACAGCAGGGATATTTGTCTATTTTGTTCCCTGATTTTTCCCAGGTGTCTAGCACATACTTGGTGTTCAATAAATATTTATTGTTGAATGAATACTTTATAGTCCTCTTGGAGAGTGACACGGTACATTACCATATTAAAGGCCCTAGTCCTGCATTATAAATACTAGTTGAACTTGGCTTAACACAACATCTCACAAACTCACTTTTTCTCATATATCCTATCAATATTCGATATCAATATTCTGTGGAGCTGTGGTTTACAGATCACCTTTTGGCAAAAGTCATTCTCATAGGTTACACGTGATCGTATCTGAGCAAAATTTTTATTCATGGTGGACTCACCTTTGGGAATATATTTGCCCTGCTTGCCACTTTCCTCAGCCTTCTGGACTTTCAAGCCCTCACAGAAGGCTCACCTTTTCCAGAACGTGACTTCCACCCAACTAAAGTATTCCTTCCTCCAGGTTCCAAAGGAAGTTATTCAGTGCTGCTTCATCTCATCACCTAGTTCATGGAGTCCACTTGTTTGCCCAAAGACAGTTTAGCACCCTGAGGGCTGAGAACTTTTTTCATACTTCTTTTTCTCTATCACTATTTACTTCAGAACTTTAACAAATATTTAGTAGCTTGAAAAATATGCTATGCTGCTTGGGCTTGGGCTTGTACCCCTTGTTATCTAACACACTGAAAAATGTTTTCCCTTTTGACCACAAGAATCTCTAACTTTAACTAACATAGGCTATTTCCATTTCACTTGCTTGCTTTTTTAGGTACTCCATGCACACGCAAAGCTGTGACCTCCTTGTGGTGATTCTCCTTGCTGCACTCATTTTTATCCCCCTGCAGGAGCTGAGGTTTTGGCTTTCTCTGTAGTCTACATAATATTTTCTTAAAAGCTTAGAGGCTTGGTTTGAGGTATGGACTGATTAATCCCATTCCTCCCCACTCTAGGCCCAACATAAGTCACACTGACTCTGTTCCCTAATTTGTCAGCTAACTGGAGAAAGGAGTCAGAGAGTAGAACATTAAGGACAAGGAAAAGGTGGGAAGCCTGGAAGAAAACTAAAGAAGGTGCTGTTCTGAGTATTTTGTCCCTACTTTAAATTTATGTGGTACAAAAATTAGGGGGAAATAGTATTGGACACTAATTTCTTTTGTTCCTTCCATGTACCTACTTCTTCTCCCTAATATCTCATCAGTTCAAGCAGATCTAAGATGCTCAACCACTTTCTCAGCTAGGTGTAAAGAACAATCGTGTCACTTGAGCCCTGGCAGGCTTAAGAACGGGCCTTAAGCTAGAGGTAAAACATAAGGCTGAGAGATAAAGGTGGTTTTTTAAGTAAGATTTATCTACATACAGATCCTATGGTGTATTAACATGTTTGCTACATTAACTACTATTAAGCGTGTGTGGAAAGAGAAAGAAGGTACTATTTTAAGTGTTGATACTAGGCAGGACAGCATTAGCAAAAGAGATTGGAAGTAAAGAGAAAGGTGAATACTGCTAGGGAAATGTGGAAGAAGGACAGAAAAGTAATAACAAAGAAGCAATACCTGGCTATAGCATCAGCTATACCTATGTGTGTAGAATCATTCTATTAATGATTAAAAACAGTGTTTGCTAACTCTATTACAAGGATTAAAAAATAATTTGAGGGGCCGGGCCAGTGGCGTAGGGTAAGTTCATGCACTCTGCTTTGGCGGCCCAGGGTTTGCAGTTTGGGATCCTGGCACAGACTTACACACTGCTCATCAAGCCACGCTGTTGGCAGCATCCCATATACAAAGTAGAGGAAGATTCGTACAGATGTTAGTTCAGAGACCATCTTCCTCAAGCAAAAGGAGGAAGATTGGCAACAGATGTTAGCTCAGGGCCGATCTTCCTCACACACACACGCACAAATAATAATAATTCGAAAGCCAAATAAAGTCATTAGGTCATAAAGATCAGTATTTATCATGACTCATTGGTCTGTCATAAAATCAGTTTATTGGGTTACGCAGCATTAAGGAGAAAAAGAGAGAGAATGAAACAGAATGGAGAGTACTACAGATAGTAAGGTGAAATATTGTTTTGTTAACAATTTGATACATTTGTGTGTGTGTGCATGTGAACTGGGTTGTAATATAAAATGCGTCTTTGAGCTATGATGAAAAACTTTAAAATATGGATAATAGGATGTGATTATGAACATAAGTTTATAAATTAAGGAAAAGGTCTATATTTGGGAAGTTTGTGGGATTAGGAATACATTTTACCAAATGAGTCACATAAATCCAATGCCAGGAAATGAATACATCTGAAAGAGGGAATAACATTCTAAACTGAAGAAATTTAAAGGAGATTGACTGTGAGCTAGTGGAGAGAAGAAATTATATCATATTCATCTTTGTATCCACAGCAGCTAGGGCAACGTGTGTCCCAAAGGAGGTACATTTGTGTTTGGTGTTAGGTGTTTGAACAGAATTTGATGATCCAACACTTCCAACCTTAGTATTAGCATATTTTTTTCAATCTCTTTTTCATATAAGCATTCATTAAGACATCTGGGGCAAGTCTTATTCTTATAAATACGTATGGTAAATACCTCTTTCAAGACAAATGAGTAATAGCTATTGTCTGAGCAGAGCGGTGTTTAAAGACACAATCCAGGGAATTTACAGATAATTCTCTCACTAAAGATTAGTTTGAGTGTTGCGCAATGTCTAGCCTACTGCTCACCATCTTTGTGTCGGCGGTGTCATTGGGCAAGGATTGCACAAGCTTTAAATGATAGGGCTGCCAGGATGCACACATTCTTGATTGTGCGGAGAGAAACAGTTTCGGGGCAACTTCAAAGTGTTTTCAAGCAAATATCCATCATTAGTGTTAGCTCCACTAGACTAATCTTCTCCCTTTCATTAAACTATGTCCTTTTGGGTTGAATTTTTCTGAAGCCTACATGAAAATATGAGATGGTACACTAACTAAAATATAATATTTAAGTTCAACAGACTAGAAACAATCAATACTTACAGTAGCTGTAAGGAAAACAGTCCTTCAAATAAACTTTTTGGGAGTTCTGTGATTTTATTCCCATAGAGGACACTGAAAAAACATGATTTAAATGAAAAAATCAGACACCAAAGCAGCATGAAAATTCATCCAACACATATGTATTCAGGTATACAGGAAGTTAGTAAGCACTCCATACGTTATAAAGCTACAGCTAGGTAAAAAAACTTCAATTTGCAACTGTTTTTTCCTGATTATAGATCAGATGTATGCTTATGGTAGAAAGTTTGGAAAACATAAAAAAACAAAGAAAGATGAACACAATTCATAACTTTATTGCCCTTTCATAGAAATGCCCACTGTTAAATTGTCATGTTTTTCTACACACATACACACATACAGGCATACATAGACACACACGGTTTATATGTAATGAGTGCACACTATATACAACAAAGGAGAACACTAAATGTGAAACCCATTGCCCATTATAGGCATGAGTTTTAGGCTTATCATACTGGTAAATAGTAAAAGGAATCCACATAAGGGTAAGATTTTTATTTTAAGCTTATAACGTGTACGCTTGAGCAATGTAAAATCTATGAAGACAGTGATCACTAATATTAACACAAGAGATTTTTTAAAGTGTGTGTTCCCCAAATAAATAAGAACAGGAATTCATCTGCATATACCCACCTCTCATCAGCCACTAAGTGTAGCCACTAAGTGCAAGGACCATGACTTGATCTCCTCAGTACACCCGGTACCTAGCATAGGTTTTGGCATACACTGACGTTCTAACACTGGACTGATGAGTGAGCATTGTTTTATGAGTGAAATAAAGAAACATATTAGCAGAGGAACAAATTAAGGAATAAGTTAACAAAAAAGAATGAAATGAAAGGACTTCAATAGCAAATGAATGGAAATGGTTGACACATCATGTCGATTCTCAACAATAGATGTGCAATAAGGCCTATCAATTTTTAGCCCCCAAAAGTAGTGGACTGCAATTATGTGTAGGAAAAGATAGAAATTACATTTTTATGGGGACAAGTTGGCAATGTATATCAAGAGTCATAAAGATGTCTGTATAAATTTTAACTTACTAAGTAGTTTCACTCTTAGGACTTTAAGAAAATAATCAGACACAAAGACAACATTTTATGTACAAAATGTTAATCATGCATAATTTATAACAGTGAAAAATTAAACACAAATAAAACATCTCCAAATCCCAAAAGAGGGTATTGATTAAATACATATTTCACATTGATAAAAATCACATTTGGAAGAATATATAGTGACAAGAAAGTGTTCATGATATAACATTAAGTTTTTAAAAAGCCTAGTACAAACTAGTATACTATAGCATGATTTTAACTTTGCTTAGAAAAATAAATACATATACACATAGAAAAAAAGTGGAAAATCTCTGGATGGCAGGCAATTTGGCATCCAGAGGTGATTTGAATTTGCATCTTTATATACAGTTTAAATTTTTTATAATCTCTACAATAAGCTTATTCCTTTTGAAAATCAGAAAAATATTTTTTTGGAAAAGAAATAAATGGATGTCATAATATATAAAGGAAAAAGCTGAAACGAGAATCTAAATAACTAATATGTTTGGCAGCAGTACATAATTTCTGTTTGAAAAGGAGGAAAATAACAATACAAGAGAGATGAGTA
The DNA here is from genome assembly GCF_041296265.1 of Equus caballus. Classification (NCBI taxonomy): domain Eukaryota; kingdom Metazoa; phylum Chordata; class Mammalia; order Perissodactyla; family Equidae; genus Equus; species Equus caballus. The sequence goes on from NC_091686.1 coordinate 109,516,112, forward strand.
AGAGTGAGGGAAAAGCTGTTCCCTTTTAAGATGTCATTGTGAGGTGGGATATATTACAAAATATGAGGAAAATTCTCAAGGGAATAATTAAAGCTGAGTGCTATCTTGTGTAAAGAGACATTCCATTTGTATAGATTCCAATTACATAACATAACATAAAAATTCTTTTGTGTAGAATATAGATTTTTTTTAAAAAAGGTTAATCAATTAGAGAAGAAACAATTTTAAAAAAATCAAAGAACAAAAGAGAGACTTCTATATTGTCAGGGTCAAGGAGGTAAAGGAATTAAGAAAGGTAAAGAAAGGATAAATATATGTTTTAAGGTCAAGAATAAGACAATAGATGGCTTTAGGAAACACAAAGGAGCAGATCAAGATGACACCAATTCAGGATATTCAATTCAATACCATTCAATTCATTCATTCAACAATAGATACTGTGCACTTACTATGTGCCAGGAACTTTGCTAGGTTCTAAGGATGGTGGCCAATTAAACTGAAACCAACCATTATTTGTTGAATCTTCATCATTTGCCCATGTGCCAGGCACTGATAAGACTCCGATGAATAAGGTATGGCTTCAAAGAGCCATCCAAAAGAGCAATTTTGAATACTGAAGAAGTTTCATATTTTGAACCCATTGAGACTTAAATAGGAAACAGGACACATATAAATTGTGGGGGAGCCACATAAGAATTAAGGGGCAAGTAATTTAGTAGGTTGTTTATTTGGGACTTTTGCTTCAAGGGTTGACTCAAATAGCATAAAAGAAAGGATAGCTAGGAGACGTGTCACATTGACATTACAAAACTATTGTTTTACAACAAATGACTCTGTTTTAAGATCATATTTTTAAAAATACATGTTTTATTGTTAATGAGACAATTTGGGTACATGGGGCTAAAAAGGAGGAGATCACAAAAGGAGGCAAAAAAAAATCTGTGTAGGCATTATTGGGTACACGGACTATCAATCATAAAAATATTATGAAGAAATACTAAATATGACAGGAATGAGATTTCTTTACAAAAAGGTATAGCAATACTAGGGCTGGGTACAGTTTTCTTATACACAGCAAGATCAAAATGGTAGCACAGAAAATGAGTTAAAAATATCAATAATCCAACGACCAGGACAGAGAAGTTGGATGACAGTCAAGAAAACAGGGCCAAAATCTATAAAAACAAGGGAAAGGCATATCATCACTTAAAGACATAAAGTATAAAGAAGGCCAGGGAGGATTTGTGCTACATTCATATGAGGGGAAAAAAAGCAAAAAGAAATTAAAAAATGATAGTGAATTCACCTGAAAATAAAATAAATACATGGGGATCCGGGTAATATCATCCAAATACCAAGAACGACAAATTGAGTGGCTTCTCTACAGTTTTTTTATATATGACTTATACTCATCATACTATGTACAGTATACAATAATGCTGATAGAGAATTCTTTTATAGTCCTTGGGAACAATAGGGACACCTTAAGGCAGCTCTTGTAACTGCTATTAGAAGGAAGGCTGAGAATGCTAAACTCAGTTTCACCCTTATGAGTTTCAACTTTATGACAGTAGGATACAGCAACTGTTGGGGCCCTGTCTTTGAATCCTCCTGACCTTGTTGAAAGCTGGCAGAAGACAGAACTCCTACTGAAGAGAAAAAATATTCAAAACGGAAACTTATAAGATGGCTATCATGAAAAAGGTTCTATGGGCAGACTTTAATATACAAATAAATGTCAGAGAGCCATGTTTATAAGTTAAAAAAAATGCACACTTGAGAATTAAAACACTAAGCAATTTTAAATAGAGTACAGAAAAGAGAAAGCAGAGGATGCTACAATTTCATTTTCATTGAAAGCTGGTGGTAAAATGCAAGATACTGGGCAGGAGACAACATCAGTCCAAGAAAAGACTGGAGGAGATGTAAACACAGCAATCAGGTCTTTCACCGCGGACTTCTGTGGAATTTGGGAGCTGGTTAGTGAAGAAGGGAAATTTGATAAGTTGAACTACAATAGTTTGCAAGGGTTTAATGAAAAAATGGAGAAAGGAAAACTGGCTATATACTTGAGTACAGTTCCAGAAAGACACTGGTATTAAACTATCAGGTATAAGGCAAACTTGCACAAGTAAAAACTTGATCTAAAAAAAGAAGTGTTGCCTACTTGCATGGCTCCTGCAGTTACCTACACTCTCTCAAGTCACTTCACTCCTTTCTGGAAGATTGAAACTCCTGGCTCACTTTGGCGATCTGTAACGTGACACTTTTCCAGCGAACCTGTCTTTCACCAAATTTCATCCTTCTCTCCTCATAGTCCTAGACCTTGTTGTTACCAGTAAGTTCAACCTCTTCATTATCTCAATTTCAAGCACCTGCTCCCCTCCAGTCATACTGATCTTTTCTTGCTCTTTCTTGAAACACTCAGCATACTCCAGCCTCAGGGCCTTAGTATTTAGCTGTTCTCTCTGTTTTGAATGCTCTTTCTCCATATATCTGTACAGCTCACTCCTACAGGTCGAATCTTCAGGTCTTTAACCTATATCACCTTCTTCGGAGTCCTTTGTTGATCATCCTATTTAAGATTTCAGCTCTCCCCTCTCCTGACATTCCTTATTTTCCTTCATAGCCGCTTTCATCATCAGATATACTATATCTTTTGCCCAGCAACTGGTTTGTCATTGGTCACCTCCAAGAGGGAGGGATTTTGTGTTTTGTTCACTCACGCATTTTCAGAGTCATGAATAGAGCCTGATACACAACAAGGGCCCCATAAATTTCTGTTCAATGTACGATTGTGGTTAAATGAAGAAAAGGGCTATTGTAAATCTGTGTAGTTACATATTTTATGGAGGAGATAAATAAATTAATCTTTGGAAGGTCAATTCAAAATATGAACCCAAAGAGGAAAATGACAGCAGTTTTGACATATAGACTTTCTCTAACATAGCATAGCTATTAGAGTCTCTCCTAGTCTAGCTGTTTTATAATGTTATATGGCATTATGTGGGCATTCCACTTCTGGAAAACAGTTCCTACTCTTTTAGGTACTGCTACTTTTTGAACCAGAAATTCCTCAGTGAGTTAACACTGATCAAAATGCAGTTCCACAAGAAAACATAATGCTTTTATACAGCCTTCCAAAAGAACGGTGTACATGAGAACTCGGATCACGAAGATTAAGATCATAATTCAGCAAGCATGTTCTTTTATGTGTTGTCATTTCTTTTACTATTTGCTATTATTTTATTTATATAGATTATTACATAATAATTTATAATATTAACTATAGCTGTATATTTATTAATAAATATAATGTAATTTATTGTGATAAATGATAAATTATAACATGCTCTATTTATTTACTTTAGTTTATTTCTTTTTATCATTTACTGTAATTCTCACAGCCACGAAAGTGTTAATTAAGTTTATTAAGGCAATAGAGTTTAATAGTAAACTGTGCAAGAAAGGAGATGTAGATAAGAATTCTCCAACCATTTCTCTACATTTTGACATTTAATGGTTATTTTTGAGATGCAGATACTTGAAGGACCCGTAATTGGTATATTGACTTGACTTTTGTTGTGTCCTTTTGCATGGCTGGCAAGTTGTCTATGTTTACTTTGGACAGTATTACTGTCCCGGATGGTAGACACAGTTCTTTATGGACAACTTGGGTGACTTAACTGAGATTTACATTGAACTTGCTTATTTTAGAATCTGCTGGCCCACCCTGACAGCAATACCTGACTGTCCTCTACACTGTCTGCCAACAACTGTTCTCCTCGTCTCGGACTTTCTCTAGTAAAAACAAAAGAAAACAGAACAAAAAACAACCACAAGTGAACCTAAGCAGATACTGCAGGTGAAGTGGTAGTTTTCCATTTTCTTTCTTCAAAGAAAACTATAGTTTTCTGAGCACATCAGCATAGTAACCTGAACATCCATGCACCCAGGTGAGTACTCCCATCTTCTCTCCTTGCTACGAGTGAGCATAAACTGTTATATAAATCCCAGGTATTCATCTGGGTCTCCCACATGTGTATTCTGGAATTCTCACTGACTACCAGTGACTTCTGAAATTCGTAGGAGTTCTGCAGTAATTTACATCAGTAAGAACCCTTCTCTAAGTGTCAACTCTTAAAAAAAAATGCCAGTCTCCATTTTCAAACTTTAAAATTTGAAATAAAGGTTACCTTATTTGGTGGACATCTGAAGATGTTTACAAGTTTGAAGGAATAACAGCCTGTATCCATTTATTTTAGAACCACTTTAATTTACATAGCTATCTCCCTGAAAGTCCTTTTGACATGAAAACAGCTGTCACACGTTCTTCTCTTTGTTCTTTGAGAGGCTAAAGCTGCTTCTTTCAGGGAAATCTTAAAATGATGAAGCAGGGAGGTGGGGCCTCTCACTGATCATCTTCAGTTGTTCTCAGAGAGACTTTGCCCAGCATCATTCTAAAGAGGACCGATACCTATCCAGAGATAGTGGCTATTGGTTTAAGGATTATAAATACAAGATTGACCAAGGGACTCCAAAATAAACACTTTCCCTTTCTTTCAGAAACAAAAAATTGTCAAAAAGGGGCTCTTACTCTTGCTTTCTAATAGCAAAATTAGCAAATCCAAAAATATATACCCCTAAAAATTGGCTGATTTTAGTGACATGTAGCAGTCTTCCATAAAGACAATGGAATTAAGTAATGATTAATAACAATTAATACGATTACTAATTCATAATAGAAACCTAAAGAAGTATTTTTCTTAAATCCAAATTTTAAAAATATAGCCATTATTTGTTGTGTGTTCTACTTTCCTCCAGTGATGTGGTCAATACTTACAGTGAATTCAGAGAGCGTAGTCCTTGGAAAGCATCTGGTGCTAATTCAGAGATCTGATTATTGCTCAGGTCGCTAAGATTAGAAACGGGGTTAGGTTAAATTAAATATAATGTCAGGGATATTTACTGCAAGAGAAAGCTATTTATTGCCTTTACATGTCAGTTTTGCACCTATCAATACACGTATAAAATTTGCAACATAAAACATCTGAAGCATCCTAAATTTAAAACAAAATCACACACTTGCTATTTTCTTAAATTATTTTAAAGACGTCATGTTTAATTTTTGAAAATAGAACATCTAAGAAGTTGACTGCACTCTATATTGACCACATACATTCATACTAGTGTGAATCAATATGTTAAATTACAGAGAACTTTAAAATATTACATAGTTTAGCTTTTAACATTACAATGTTATAGAACTAGCAATCAGATAGTCACATCACCTAATATTTAAGCTGTCAAACACTTAAATATTCATACTTAAATGGGTGTCTTTGCATGGTCATGACCTGTATAATTTAAAAAATGACATATATTCCAGAATATTATTCACTCACATTCTTCTAAGCTTTTTATATGGTGAGAAAGCTCCAGGAGGGATGATTTTGATTGAGTTCTGTTCCAAACGTCTGCAATGAAAAAATTCAATTTTTAAATGGAAATGTGAGCTTTTAGTTATGTGTAATTCAAGCCCAGGATTCACATCAAGAAGCAAAGTTGATGCTCTTCATGAGTGATATTTTCTTTTTTCTCAAACATGACTACGAAATTAATTGTGCTATGCCCTAAATGTGGAGCAAGATTGGGAATAAAAATAAGGCAATTATAAAAACAATAAAAATATCTTAATTTTTAGCCATAATAAGTCCATTTATATTTAAGTCTGGTCTTTGTATAAAAGGAAAAACACCTGTAAGAAAGTAACTTAGGAGTCTATTTTAATAACTTCTATATCAGTGAGAGAAGTATGTATGTGGTAACACTAAATAGATGTATAATATCTTTTAGAGATAAATACAATTCTTCCACAAAGGAAATTATCGTTTAATATTAAATTTTACAAAGCTTTTATTTCCTTTACAGAAAGCATCTTATAGGTTAAAAAAATTATTATAGTCAAAAAATTAATTTTGAAGCTTCTTTTGGGGCAAAACCTTAAATTCTAAATCCAAAAGTGCTGTAGGTACTTTCAGTATAACTGTCTGAACTCTGTCCATTCATTATGTAAATATTTCATGTGAAAACCACTGTAGCAAAGTGCAAACACAACTGAAGTATTTTTATGATGCACTAAAATCAGAGTTGAAAATAACCCACTGACATTATCTACTCTATGGTTCTGCCCTCAGAGAAACATAAGATTTTACTCACCAAGTTATGAAAGACACAAAGGAGTAGATTTCACTAAGTGCCTTGGTAAATATTTTAGTCCATCAAAAAATGTTGCCTCTCAGCCTCATTTCTATCCATATACAAACATCCTAATAAACATATCCCATCCCCTTCCTCTCTTCTGTTCTGCTCTGCATCCCAGTAAGCTGACTCTCATGAACCATGTATCCCAGGCTCACTTGCCAGCTGGCTTTTGTGAAACTTGGCCAATGAGAGGCATGGATGGGGAAGATGGGAGAAGGGGAGAAGCCAGGTTATTCTCCCCTCCTCTGTCTCAGGGGATGTCCTCAGCAGTGGTGTCATCTCCTTCCTAATTTCAGCTCCTGCTGGGGGCCACCTCCTGACTTTGTATAACACCACCTTCTACAAAGGTCTTTGTAGCCCTGGAGATGGTAGCAGCATTTAGATCTTTGTGTCACCTTCGACAACTTTTTAACTCATTCCTCATATAAATGTCTCACTGAAATACCTGGCATGAGCTCCATTTTCCTGCCTGGACGTGAAAAAATATCCACATATACAATATTTATATTAGTATAGATATATATTTATATATAAATATAAGGACAATATATATGTATTGACTATAAGTGTGTCGTATACACTGGTTCATTTTTATTGAGAGTTAGCAATACTGTAACATATACATATTACCAACATTTAATGAACATCAAATCAAAACCAACAAAATATTCCTAAAAGGTTAAGGCAAATTGCCTAAATTTTGGTATTTTTCGATTCCAAAGACTCTCTCACAGTACCCTGGTTTCTTCAACAGTCTCAGGGCTCACCCTCTGAATTCCTGATCTCTATATGCAATGAGTTTCCTCAATCTTCATTGCTCTTGGACTCACTGTAGCATTTGATATTGCTAACAATCCTTCTTCCCTTGGATTGACACTATATGCCCTTGGTTCTCACTCTACTTTTCTCTTTCTCAATTTATGGCTTTTCTTTCTAATCCTCTAAATTGAGCTATTCCTCAGGTTTCTGTCCTTTCCTTTCTCCCACAAAGGTGAAAGTCCTTCTCTATGACCTGTAACGTCAGTCATGATTCTCCTCCTTGAAAAGTCAGAAATTATTTTGTTCACATTAAAGACAAATTTAAGTTTACTTACAAAATATGTAAGGAAGAAAATTAAAATCACCCATAATGATTACTATTCAGATCAGTGAATTTTACCTTACTTGAGTTTTTCTGCGTGCAGATTTATTTTATATAATTGAAGTCTTGTATATAATTTTGAGTCATATCCTTTACAGCAAATATCATACGTTTCCCTATATCATTAAAAATTTTGGACGACATTATTTTTAATGTCTTCATAACTACCAATTATCAAAATAGATCATATTTCTTTACTCACTTCCTATTTTTAGCCATTTAGGTTAGTAATAATTTTACACTATTATTAATAATATTGCTTAGTTCTTTTAAGACGACTGGAGCAAGGTCTCCTTTTGAAGCCTTACTTTATTTTCTCTATATGCTCAGGGGCATTCTCTTTACAACTCCTCTGCTCTTATCTCACTATAGTCTAGTCATTTTTCACATATTTCTCCTCAATAGGGTTTTTAGTTCCTAAGGGGCAGATTTAACCCAGAAGATTTGTCCAGAAGACAAGAAATAAATCGTATGAAGAAAATATGGATGTGGCATCCGGATTATTTATCAAGGTCTTAAGAAAGAGAACTTTTTTCAAAAGCTCTAAATATAGCAAAGGGCATTAAAATCATTTCACTCTTACATTTTTGATTAGAGCTGTATGAATTGATGTTTCAGACACACATTTTTTTTTTGCCCTGATCCGTTCTTTTAGTTAGATCTTAAGAAGTTTAAAATGTAATCAATGAAAATATAGTGAAAAAAAGCTATAGGCGAAATACTATTGACTAGAAGACTTCAAATCTAGGCCAATGAAACATCACTTCATTTGTTAAGAATTTGCTCAAAATAACATAATGCTGTGATAAGAAAAAATAAAAATTCTTAGTGACTAGTAGATTTCCTTTAATGGTAATGCAAAACTAATTCATATAGTACTTTTCATAAATACCATTTCAGGTTCTTGAAAATAAAGAAACCAGTAATTATTCATTCATTCATTCATTCACCCTGCAAATATTTAACGTGTACTCTGTGTGAGGTAGTATCCTATATGATTGGATATAAATGGCGATCCAAAGCAAATATGTTCATACCCTCATGGAAGTTTCATTGATGTCTAATTCTGCAGTTATATTTCCAACTAATTTGTTCACTACAAGTTTTTTAAAAATGCTATATTCAGCATTGAGACTTTTGAAATGTCAAAAATACTTACTCACAAAAGTGGCCAAGCTAATTATATCATTTAATGTAAGTGAAGAACTTCTCTATAAAGTTTAAAATTCATTTATCATTTTAAAGTCTCGGAACCTAAAATACTTATAATAATCACTAATTGTTCTAATAGCATTCAAATATATTTTATTTTGATAATCTAATCTACGTGCTTAATCTACAGTTAATTTCATTGATAAGTATTCCTATTAAAGCAAACAAAACATGTATAAAAAATGAGGCCATGTTTTTTAGAAAATACATGCTCAAAAAGTTATAAAACATGAAGAATTCATGATGACAGTGTTAAGTTTTATATGTAAAAATAATAATTTAAACATAATATAGCGAGCAGTGCTGCACCTATCGTTTGTTCATTATTGCAATGTACCATGACTTAATTTTCACGTTGCAAACAATTTCATTTACAACACATGCAACAGAAAGCTGAACAATGACATGTACAATGGATTTGCTTGCTTTTCTTTATTTATCTATTTACTTCCAACCTTGTTCCAAAAAAGTATTTGAAACAGAGCTTATATGGTTATTTACATTGGCTTGGCAGCTAATTGGTTTCTATGGCACTGTCTCAGTAGTCCATTAAGGCAAAATATAATTGCCTCCTTCATTCAAAGAGACAGATTCTCATGCAGGAAAATATTCTACCACTGACAGATGTCAAACAATAAAGTTTAAGATGTTCCAAAATGTCTGTTTTCTCATCTTTAGTGGACAAACTAATAGACTAATGTGTACTTACTGTAAACTTTTAGGTCTCTAGGATAAAGGGTTTTTATTTTTCATCATGAGAATTTTATAATATATTTGACAAACTAAAAAAAACACACATCTCAAATAGTGTCCTTCCTCCTACAAAAAAGAGGGGAAAATATTTAAACTAGATTATAAAAAATAAGGAAGAAAAATATTACAGTTTTCAGGTGAAAGTTCAAAAAAGAAGCAAATGAAATGTACATTTTCTATCTTTGTTATCCTCTAATCTTCTACTTTAATAGCACAGAATGTGCTGAATTTTATAGAGTGCAAATTTGAATCCATTGTTCCATGAAAAATCTAATTAAAAACATTCCAGGGTTACAAAAACAGATAGTGTAATGGTTAGGATATATTTGCATGCTGTGGATAAAATCCACCATAGTTAAGAGCCTTCCAAATGTTAATCTTTCAAAGCAAGAAAATTTAATATTTTGAATTTCAAAATAAAAATAGATTTAGAAAACTGAATAAGGAAGGGAGAAAATTCTATAAACCACATACTATAAAGAAGACTTTTTCATAAAAAGAACCTTTTTCTCCACAGCATGTATGTGAACAATTCCAAAACATTTCATCACTACATATACAGGCATACCTCAGAGATCCTGCAGGTTCAATTCCAGACCACTGCAACAAAGCGAACATCTCAACAAACTGGGTGACACGAATGTTTTGGTTTCCCAGTGCATAGAGAATTTATGTTTACACTATACTGTACTTTACTAAGTATGAAATAGCATATGTCTAAGAAAACAATGCACATACCTTAATTTAAAAATACTTTATTGCTAAAAAGTGCAAATGCTGTTGGAAAAATGGCACCAATAACTTGCTCAACGCAGTCTTACAACAAACCTTTAATTTGTCAAAAACACCATTATCTGTGAAGCGCAATAAACTGAAGTGCAATAAACAAGGTATGCCCGTGTGTATATATAACTGACAGAGCGACAGAAGAACTATGGTCTGAAACCAGAAATATTATTAAGGAAGAATGCAAAAAGACAATGCCTGAAGTAAAAAGACAGGAAAAATTGAGATGGATGGCATAAGAAACACTAAAAATCGTTAAGAACAGGCGAGAAGCAAAAGCAAAAGGTGACAAAAGTAGGGTTAGAATCCTGCACACAATTTTTCAGAGACTGTCATGTAGAGATACAGAGAATCACTATGATGGCCAACGTAAAGAGACAGAAGAAAACAAAGAAGGAAGAACAAGAGGCCTCTTCCAGAAGATTCAAGAAATCAAAGGGAAATTTAAACCTAGATTATTTAATGCTGAACAACCAACAGGGAAGCATACTATGTGATCAAAAGTTAAAGGGAAGACGGAAACAGGTACTGAAGATCTATACAGAAGAGACAAAAGGATAACAGAAGCCTTGGAGGAAGATTCCTATGAGGGAGAAGCCATAATTCTAGAAAGTGAAGTGAAAGCTGCCCTGAAAGTACTGGGAAGAAATAAGTCACCAGGGATAGATGGGATCTCAGTTTTAAGCCACAGAGACAGAATCTGTCAAAATCCTAAGAATATGGTAGCAAATACGGAAAACAAAACAATGGCCTACACACTGGAAACACTCAATATATATCCCAGTCCCCAAGAAAGGAGATGTCAAGGAGTGCAGTAACTACAGGACTATTGCTTTAATTTCCCATGCAAGTAAAGTGATGTTCAAGATGCTGCAACAAAGGCTTTTATCCTATACGGAGCAAGAAGTGCCTGATGTCCAAGCTGGATTTTGAAAAGGGAGAGGTACATGAAATTGGAATTGCTATTATTCCTTAGCTCTTGGAGTGCTCCGAAGAATTTCAGAAGAAGGTTAGTCTATGGTTTACAATCTACAGTAAAGCCTTTGACTGCACAGATCATGAAAAGCTATGGGATGCACTGAAAGAAATGGGCATGTCTCAGCACTTGATTGTCCTGATGCGTAACCTGTATTATGGACAAGAAGCCACTGTCAGGACAGAATATGGGAAGACAGAATGGGTTCCTATAAGTAAACATGTCAGATAAGGATGCATTTTATCTCTCTTACTTATTTAATCTGTACACAGAACACATGAAAAACTGGGCTAGACTCAGATGAAGGAGGAGTGAAAATTGGTGGAAGAAGTATCAACAATCTAAGACATGAAGGTAACACCATCTAACTGGCAGAAGGCAGCAATGACTTGAAATGACTTCTGATGAAAGTAAAAGAAGAAAGTGTCAAAGCAGGACTGCAATTGAACATCAAGAAGACAAAGATGATGACTACAGAAGATCTACACAACTCAAACGTAGACAATGAAGATACTGAAATTTTAAAGATTTGGTTTACCTTGGTTCAGACATCAATTTAAATGGAGACTGCAGCCAAGAAATCAAGACAAGACTGAGACTTGGAAGGGCAGCAATAAAAGAAGTAGGAAAGATCATCAACCATAAGGAAGTGTTATTAGAGACCAAGGCCAGGATTATCCACACGTTGTATTCCCAATTACTATATATGGGTGTGAAAGCTGGAGAGCGAAGAAAGCTGACAGGAAAAAAATTGATTCATTTGAAATATGATGTTGGAGGAGAGCTCTAAAAATACCCTGGACTTCCAGAAAGATGAACAAGTGGGTCCTTAGAGTAAATCAAGCTTGAACTGCGGCAAGAGGCAAAAATAATAAAACTGAGGCTCTCCTAATTTGGGCACATCATGAGAAGGGAGCACTGTTCCTAAATGACAATAATGCTGGGAAAAGTAGAAGGCAGCAGGAAAAGAGGAAGACCAAGTATGAGATGGACTGACTCCATAAAGGAAGCCATAGATATAAGCCTACAGGAGCTGGGTAGGGCTGTTGAGGACAGGACATTGTAGACATCACTCATTCACAGGGCCGCCAGGAATTGACTTGATGGCATGTAACGACAAATATGTATATTTGTATACATATAAATATAAAATCTCCAAGCCATTTGCTGTTACCACTTCATCAAAAGCAGAAGGAAATTTTAGCTAGTTCAATGAGATAAGAAAATGGAGACAGTTTTCTAATTGCTCCAATCAGAAAATTCAAAAGTATGTTTAGCCAATAAAGACCTCTCCTCCCCATTCTCATGCATTTTTTTCTCTTGCTCTCTAATTACTGCTGTTTAAAAAATCACACATCTTTACACTTTTAGTGTTCCGAAAGAATGAACTGTGGCCAATATATGTCACTTTCTGGTGTGTATTTCAAAGATTACAGAAAATGGAATATTATCAATAAATCTTTCTGCTTTAACACAGTAGAACCTTAGAACATGGAAATGATATGCAAGTACAACTGGGCTCTGTGGCATATAAAATACTCTCTATGGTTACCATTGAGAAGATCTTGCCTCAGGAGAGTATACAACCCAGTGTAATTCGACAATTTAAAAGCTCCAACTAGTTCTGAAGACATCTATAAGATATTAGCCAGCATTCGTCTATTTTAAATGACACTTTCAGCTCACAAGCATTCAATTCTCATACACTACTCTCAATATTTTTCAAATTAAGTTATTTTGACAAACTATACAAAATAACATCAACATGCCAAAGCTGAAATAGCTCTCCCTAAGAGCTATTTATGTTTTGTATATGTGTATACATAAAGATCACAATGTGTAGTTTCGTGATTAAAAGTACGAGCTCTATATAGACTTCCATTAAATTCTGGATCTGCCACTGATTAGCTCTGTCAACCCTGTGAAAGCTAGTTTGCTTCTCTGTGTCTCAGTTTCTCTTTCTGAAAAATGAGAAAGATAAAACTTACTATAAATGTTTTGGTAAAAATTATGAGATGTAAAGGAAATATATGGTATGTTTTTTCTAGCACAAAAATGCTGAAGGAATAAAAATATGGGGATATATGTGTATATATGTAATAACACATAATATATAGCATTACATAATAAAATGTCTACAGCATATTAGTCACACAAACACAAACAGATTATATAAAGGAATAAATTTGATACATGATCTGATGTCTAGTGTGAAATAAATATATATGGTTCCAAAATATTTTTAAATGAATTAGCAGTACAGAGTTGCAGATAACTCAGTAACTGTGTGTTAAACACATACACACATACATCATTCACATGAAGGCTGAAAAACATATGTACGGTTGCAATTTCCGTGATCAACATGATTAAAACATAGCATCTTCTCAAATTGGGAAACTGTCTCAGAAACTCAAAAAAGTTTTTACAACACCAGTAAAGTATAAGTTTGGATCGCTTGTATCTGTAACATACAGCCCAGATGCTGATTATACATGGCAATAAAACTGACAGCTCTTTGCATTCTCCCCATCTGCTTTTAACGTAAATGGCAAAAACAGCTGCCAGAGAATAGAACATAGATTTAATGGAGGAAGGAGGGTTTGTGGAATGACTCTAGCTTCTGAATCTTGGATTGTTTAGTGTAGCCAGTGTCTCCTCATCATAGGTAACATCAGTCCAGAATCTGACAGGAAGGTAGCAGCAATATTCCTTTGATGTTAGTGATTCTCTTGCCTATTACATAATAACTCTAAAGTAAGTACTTTATATTTCCGGAATGTTACTTCTAACTTTAGCAGTGAATGCATGCCAGCGAAATCCTTCCTATGTCCCCACATAAAATGACCCAAGATATTTTAGACTAGGATATTATTTCTTTTATGTAATTGCAGTCTCCAGAACTTTGTAAGTTTAATAAATATCTTCAGCAGCTGAGTGAATATTGGCCTCTAGAGGGATATACTTTGCATATAGCTAGCATTTTTGCATTAGGACTGTGTCCATAGTAATTAATTATCAGCCTTCCCTGCCTTAGGATGACTTGTTCCTGAAAACTGTCCATTTCCCTAATCTTATTTTGTTTCTTGTGATGTCATTCTACAGTACATTCCCTGAGTGTAAATTCAATTGATGTCTTCATAGTAGAAGTAACTCTTTTTCCATTTGGTTTTAAGCATTTAAAACAAAACAAAAATTGTGTGGGTGTGTGTGTTCCTATTGACTTCATATTTCAGTCAATGACCTTCTGAATCAGTGTTAAAAATTTCAAGCATGTATTCGTAGGGACACATATTCAAATGCAAAGATACACACAATCACATGGTTTAGATTTAGGGGGGAAAATGGGCTGAGGCACATGGCTCACCAATTTTAGGCGGCCAGAGTATAGATTTATAGTGTCAATAACAATAAGTTTTCATACATAATTTTCTTTGGCAACCCAAGAAAGAAAATCATTTAGAAGTTCTGCTGCTTTGTTTTTCATTAATAATTAAAACCTTTTGGACACTCACTATGAGTCAGGCACTGACCTAAGTTCCCTATTTGGTAATAATTTTAGTTTTAAAAAAATTATGCAAATTATCTTTATACATTACTTGTTTAACAGTATTACTCAATGAGTAGATAGCTATTTGCATTCTTTCCTACCCCTGTACTGTGTTACTGTCCAAGCTATCTATTATTTTTTTCCTAAAGTTTAGATAACAGTGTGCTCTTAATAGAATTTGAATTATATAAATTTTCAACATCATCTTTCCAGTTGATTATATAACCATAAATCTATAACTTAATTCCTAAAAAACAAATGACAATTTTATTTGTCTGATAATGAATGATACTTTGACTATGCCCCAGCTGTCTTCATTTTTATGCTGAAGTCCATGTAGGTCTTATTTTACATCTGATGAGACTCCATTTTTTTTTTCCTGTAGAAGACTTTAGGGAAATACTACAATAGCACTAGGTCATTCCTTGGAATAACCTTCCATCTTTATCTGCTGCTAAGTTGGCCTTCATCGTGCCTTATAGAGACTGATGCTCTCACATTCTCAGTGGGCTCCTTTCCTCCAAACCACTCTCCACTCCACATTAGAGAGATTTTTCTAACTAACAAATCTAATCACGCTACCACCTTGCTCAAAATTTTTCCTGGTACCCTCTTGTCATCAGGCAGGTGACTCTTCAAGACTAGGCTTCTGCTTTTTTCTTCTAGCAATCAAAAACTCTTACAATTTCTCAAAGATACATTACCTCTCATTTTCTGGGACTGTGCATATGCTCTTTCCTCTGTCTAGAAAGTTCCAAATTTCTCTGCCTGCAAAACACATCCTCATACCTGAAGATGCCTTGATTCTCCCAGGCAAACCAAGGTATTCATCTCTGTGTTCTCTGTGCATATGTATTTATTACTTATCATCTACTTTTCAAAGTTTCTGTTTATGTAAAGCTTCAATTCTCTGCACTGTAAACATTTTGAAGGTTGGAACTGTGTCCCTCCATCTACAATGACAAATGCAGAGTAGGCACTCAAAAATATTTGTTGACTATGTAGTATATGTAAAATAATAGTATTTTCCACATGTCCTTCTTCTGTTATAATAATATGCATCAGGCTCCTTGGACTTTTTAAAAGAAACCAGTTGGAATTTCTTACTTGCCTTACCATTTTAAGCTCCACTCCAGTCACCTTAATATTTCTTTTTTACCAATTTATTTATAATTTTACCATACTTAGTTTCACTTCTTAACTAATATTACAAAAGTTTGATTCAGTCTTCTATATTTTTCTCTTAAGAAAGCCATTATATCTTTCTGCCTAAATGATCATACAACTCAACAAGAAAAAAGCATATAAAGTATGTACGTACACATATAACATATATATTACATATACAAGTTTTTTGTGAAGTTAGGTACAAAGAAGACATAAGTAAGGAAACCGTAAATTGAAAAGGCAAACAAAAGAATGTGAGAAAATATTTGCAAACCATATATCTGATGAGTTAATATCCAAAATATACAAAGAACCAATACAACTCAATAGCAGAAAAGCAAATAATCCAGTTAAAAAATAGGCAAAGGACCTGAATAGACATTTTTCCAAGAAGACATACAAATGGCCAACAAGTACAGGAAAAGGTGCTCAACGTCACTAACCCTTCAGGGAAATGCAAATCAAAACCACAATGAGATATCACCTCACACCTGTTAGAATGGCTACTATCAAAAAGACAGGAGATAACTAGTGTTGGTGAGGCTATGGAGAAAAGGGAAAACTTGTGCACTGTTGGTGGGAATGTAAATTGGTGCAGCCACTATGATAAACAATATAGTGGTTCCTTAAAAAATGAAAAATACCACTACCATATGATCCAGCAATCTCACTCCTGAGCATATATCTAAGGAAAGGAAATCAGTATCTTGAAGAGATGTTTGAAGCCCCATGTTCATTGCAGCTTTATTCACAAAAGCCAAGATATGGAAACAACTTAAATGTCCTTTGACAGATGAACCTGGAGGATATTATGCTAAGTGAAATAAGCCAGACAAAGACAAATACTGTACACTATTATTTGCACATGCAATCTAAAAGAAAAAAGCCAATTTCATAGAAATAGAAAATAGAATGGTGGTGGTTGCCAGGGGCAAGTGGGAGGGAGAAATGGATAGATGAGGATCAAATGGTACACACTTTCAGTTATAAGAAGAATAAATTCTGAGATCTAATGTACAGCATGATGACTGTAGTTAATAACACAGTATTGTATACTTGAAAGTTGCTGAGAGTAGACATTAAGCGTTCTCACTACACACACAAAAAGAGTAAACTATGTGAGGTGATGGATGTGTTAATTATCTTGATCTTGACAATCATTCCACAATGTATATGTATATCAAATCATCACATGATGCACTTTAAATATATACAATTGTATTGGTCAATTATTCCTCAATAAAATTGAAAAAAAAAGAAATAAGTTGCGGGAAATAGGTACAAACAAATTTCTGATCATGAACACATACTCTTAACAAAAATGGATTCTCTGCATGGAATGGATATACTTTTTAAGATGATTATTCTACTATTTCATTCAATAGCAATTAAAGATTGTTCAAGATATGCATGTAAAATTGAGAATTCTGTCAAAATATAGATGAAAACACTCCAATGTTATTAGTGAACTCAATAATGGCCTGTGGAACTACAAGTACAGTTTAATCTATGAATTTATTTCACATAATTTATCTCACACTATTTTGCTGTGAAATTGTCAAAGTTGCTGTAGAGATTACACTAAGCGTGGCTACTGATAACTAAAAATTAATGTGAGATGTTTGTTCTGATGGAACACAATAGAGATGTTTGTTTTCTATACCGAATAATGAATTTGTTCTCTGCAATTCGTAGGAAGCTAAATTATTTTGTCTTTTTCTGAGCTCTTTACTTATGATGAAATCATGATATGAAAACATCCGAAAAAATAATCCAAAAACATGAGAAAATACAATTGCATCAAAAAACTTCTTTTACATCAAACAACTTTCTGACTACTTATCTCATAAAATAAAATATACCGTAAGAAAGGAATGATGCTATTTTGTTTTTCTAATCATAACTATGTTAGGACACAATCAGAGCTGAATTCTTGACTTATGTATATACTTTGATGATGCCTTTATTTTGATCCCAGGATTGTTTATTTAATGACATTTCCAGACAAAATTATATTTTTTGATCGAAGAAAAAACTAGTTCTTTTATGAGATTTGGGGAATACATACCTAATTTCTGCTATTGTAAGAATCTCAAAAGCAAACATGAGAACATATTTCTAATTCTCTACATTAGAGTAGAGATGTAGAGTCATAGCCCCCTATTTGAAACCAGGTTTATGTAAAAACTAACAAAATTATTTTCTACATTACAAAAAATTTAAAAGGTTTCTGCTAACCTTTAGAGACTATATAGTTTCCTAAATTCTGTTTCAGTAGGTCTGAAGTAAATTTCTTTATCATAAAAAAGGTGTTAACTTTGACACAAGATGTTTTTAAAAATGTATTATGTCATATATATTTCTCCAAGACATCAAAGAGGAGTGTGTTATCATATTAGGTAGCCTGAAAAGCACAAAATTGTAAAATTATCAAATGCAAAGGTAAAAGCCATGCGACAGGCTAGCTAATTCTGTAGGTGTATCTGAAGTAACAAGAATGTCATGATTGTGGGAAACTGCAAAATGCTAACAAGTGCTCCAGCTGTTAACAAGTGCTCTAGTAAAACTACAAATATTAGTAGAATTGCTCACCTTTTCACTTTGATAACATTTTCTTAACTCTGCCTATTTTCTATTGCATATCATAACCCTTAAGTGGCATACATCGCTAAATTTTTAAATACTTTCCTAATGAAACAAATACTTTCATAAGAAAAACAATTTCACTTTGAAATTAGCATACTTTTTATTTAAGGCAAACTCAGATTATGGACTATTTATTTCTTTCATACCAAATTACATTAAAATGGTATCATTTGCTTTATTTAGATATTTTATTTACATTTATTTATGTTGTCTAAAAGTCAAGGTAATCTACAACATTCTATAAAAATTAGTTCAAATGTTGCATTTATTTTTAAAATTGATTTTCAAAGTTTGGCATAATTAAAAGAAAATCACCCAATTACATGGCATGATAGCTGTTCTATTAGCTGAGACATTGCTGAGTGAATGATAAATAATCAGAAAATCATGCTGGATTTCACGAGTACCTGTAACTGTCTTAATAACCTGGTGTAGAATGGACTACTTAAAAACATGTTGATTAAATCTAACTTACATATCCCTACCTATAGAAAGTCAGATGTCTTTGAAATAGGTGGATTCCAAATTTGGGAAGTTTTATTTAATAGAATTAAAGATTCAGAATTTTGGAAGAGGCAAATGCAGACATGGTATGCTAAAAGAGTTAAACATATACAGGAAGAGAATTTGTCTAAAAAGAAATGGAGGGAAAAGACGGATTTTTAAAGTAATATTCACTAACATAAATGCAGGTTGTAATCAGATATAGCATTCAGAATCATTCTTACTTTCACTTCTCTATAATTATGCATGCAAGTGACCCAGAGGAAACAAAAGGAGCAAAAGTACTTCCAAACCTCCTATCCACCCTCCCTCACTGTGAATCACTTCGAAAGAGCCCTCTTTATTACTGGCAGTATAAGAGTAGTTGTCCAGTGAATTTACTCAACAAAATGAGTTTCCTTCCTATTTTACCTATTTGAATAACATGTCCAAAAAAACTATCACTTTTGAGACTTTGCAATCCATCTTAGAAAATATTGAAACAGTACTCAGAAGACCTGCCCTGAGAACCTTGCTACCATCCTTTCCCTTCCCATAATTTGAACCTTTCCGTGAGCTTCTCTCAGACAAATAAAAGAAAGAATTGCACAGCCTCCAGCTTTTGAGCCCTGAAAAAGGCAAACAAAAGGAAGGGTAGGAGGACATAGAACAAACAAGACACCCTAAATTGTTACAGCCTATGCTCTTACTAACCATTCTCCATGATTTATGGAATTTCTGTATAATGGTCTAAACAGAAAATCTATAACTAGATTGAAGAGAACTAAATGTCTACTTTATAGCAATCCATCACATCATATTCAAAATTTTATACCTCAAAACATGAATTAAGAAATTAATTTTGAGGATCTGATATGGAGAGAATCAATTGGCTATTAATAACTTTGTTGCCGTGGGCCAGATCATGTATAACTTGCCACAGGCAATTCATTTGTATGAAAACAAGGTTTCAACCAGCAGAGTCCAAAGCAGGAATGTGCCAGGCAGATTCCAGGGGAGCAAGAGCTTCTTTCTTTTAGACCTAATTTTACCTTACATTACACATTCTATTTCGCCCCCCATCTTTATTAGTCCATATTCCTTTGTCACGTTTTCTTTTTTTCACTATGAAGAATGGAGACCTAGAGGCCTTCAGATTTGTGTCCCAGACCCCCCCAAACCTGTCCCCAACATTATCCTTCTCCCCACTCACACTACACTAAGTGTCGAGGCCGAAACGGTGAAGAAAGTGGACATGGTCCTGCCCTCGTTAAGCTCGCAGTCTAATAGGATAGTTTGACATTAACCAAAATATCAAATTAAACTGGATAAGGTGTATGCAGACAAAATCCAGGGAGATATGAGAACATTTAACAGAGAATAGGAAAGATGACATTATAGCAGTTGTAGATATAAAGTACTATGAAAGAGCTCTCAGTTTTGCAAACACCTTGATAACTTAAGGCCTTGTCTTTCTCTATGTTCCTTAAAGGTCCTCTATATATGTAAGTTTCTTAAAGTTTCTGTTGTTCTATTTTTCTAAATATCAGTCAGCTCTTTCTGCGATTTTTTTCAATTATCACTTCCATGATAATCCAACAAACACATGCCCTGTCTACCTTTCTTTTGCAGCTGGATCAAGGAAGGAATATGGACTTCAGAGCCAAACAAATCTAAGACCGAAGCCAGTTTAGCTACTTCATAATTGAAGATCTTTTGTTTTGCAAGATTTCTTAATTTTTTTGAGTTTAATTTTTATAAAACAGCAAAGTAAAACTGTCAGTCTTTGAGAGATTTGAGTTAAACGTCTCTAAGCTTCACTACAGGGGAAATATGATCTTAGAAAAATGTCTAAGACTTATTGTAGGAAGACTGAATTAATTAATATATTTAAAGAAGGAGAGTATCTATTAGATATTAGCTTGGTTGGCCTAGAACAGAGAAAAACGAGCTCTCAGACACATGGAGCCTGTGTGGGGAACAGGGGAATTTAACAAATGAATTTTCAGTATTTTAGCCCATTCCATTAAACAGTCTATTCATTAACTTTTCTCTTCTTGATTTTATGCTCTAAAAGGATCTTTTTTTCCTTCTACAGGGAGAGAATGGTCTGCTTCTCCAGGTTTTATTTTTTTAATCTTGTTTAATACAGGTCCATCCTTTCAGAAACAAAATCTGCTCTAAATGCTTACTTTTAAATAATCCATTCAATCAATAAACATTTATCTCATATTTGTCAAATGCCCCACGTGCCAGGTACTAGAGTCATTGCTGGGTGTTCAGTGGTGATCAGAACAGAACCAGTTCCTGCCTTCATAGAGCTTCTACGTCAGAAGGGAAGACAGATGTTAAACAAACACACAAATATATAAATAAATATAAAACGTAATTATTAGGTGCAGTCAAAATCAGATTCCTAGCCTACAAATGGAAGGACAGATCCTAGGCCAGGATAATATCATCAGGATAATGAGGCCTCTCATAGAAAGCATCAACCTTTATCTAGCATATGCCTCTGCATTAGCTTTCCTATTTCAATTAATTTCGATAACTACTCCCATTCAAAGATCAAGGAGAAGATCAAATGATACAATGTGGGTGTAGCATACAATACTGCACATAGTAGATAAATGTTAGTCTTTCTATTCCTCCTTTGCCAAATTATTCTAATTCAGACTTTAAAATAATATTCCCTTTCTATATCTTAACAAATAATTATTTGAGCAAACACCAGAAGTGCAAAATTATATTTGTAAGCAGAAAAAAGAAAAGAATGAGTCAAGTTTTTCTGCCTAGATTTTATGTAATTGATCACTCCTACAAATAGCACATACATGTTTTCTTTTTGTTAAAAATTATATCATGAAACAGTTGCAGGAATAAAGACATATCACACAGAAGGAAATCAACCTAACAGTATTGAATGAAATGTCTGATAACTTGCAGTAAAGAAATGCTAATGACAATTTCAGATAAAATCCAGATTAAAGAATTGTTTGAAAAATATGGAGGGAGTTTATAATTTCAGTACATCATGTATTAGAAAGCAAGAATCTATAAAAATAAAAAAAGATGATGTCATCCTTATCTCCACATTTTATGAATCTTACTGATGTTCTTTAATAAAAAAATAAAAGAGTAATAAAAGAAATTAGTTGCTTAGCTAGTAAGATGCCATGAATGGCAATGGGGGTATTTCGTTGAGTTGAAGATCAATATAATTTATTACCAGATGCTCTACTCATAAATCTGATAATGTAATAATCAGAGAAGTAAAACTCACCTCAAGCGTCACATATGTTTTCATCCTTATTTATAAATTTAATTTATTGCAGCTTTACCAAATAGACTAGAACCTTCTCAACATAGGCAAAACCAATGGGACATATTATCTAGTATAACTTTTATGTTAATAAATCACACTATTATACAAAATCTATAGAGCATACAAAATAGAAGAAAAGCTCTTTTATAAAAAGTAAAATAAACTACAGAAGATAAACCATTTTAAATGTCTCATCTTACTTTTTCTTTTAGATCTACAACTTATTCTTCTCCTTTTGTCAACCACAACAGCGTTTCCTTCTCCTCTCTTATGATCAGGATTCAATGGATGCCCTCCTGTGTCCAGGACAGTCTTGCTCCCACATATATCTTATCTAACTCTAACATTCTCATCTCTCTCTAAACCCATTCTTTCTTTCTTTCTAATGACTGCAGGTTTCTGCATCTTAAAATAAATCCAAGTCTGTCCTTTATAGTGACAATTGTCTTTTTCAAAAAATCCTCTCTCAGCCAAACTTTTCAAACTGCTCCATATTTGCTCTCTCCAATAATCATCATGTACTCCCCTTCTTAACACTCTGAAAAATATCACTCTATCCTGAATCCTCCATGGTCAAATTCCGAGACCTGTTCTCAGACCTCTGCTTGGTTCATCAGGCCGAGTATTCGACTCTGCAGATCATTTTTCCTAGAAGTTCCTTCCTCCCTTACCTATTATGGCCCTCTGCTGCTTTTATTTAGTTCTCTTGGTTTCTATTCTCTTGCTCTCCTTTTCAGGGGCCATTCGATGGCTTTAACTGTCAACTTTTTTTTAAAATAATATTAATTACTCCAAAATCTTTGCCTCAAGTCCTTGTCTTGCTCCAAATTATTACAGTCTGCATTATTTTAGTACCTCTAAATATCTCATTGGTAGTTCAGTTTTCACAAATCACCACCATCTTCCTTCCACGTTTTGGTCTTGCTTCTCAGCTTCTTATATACAATATTATAACCACCATCTCCCTATCCCTCATACTTGAAATTTTGGCATCATCCTTGGTTCATTTTTCTCCATTATTCTCTCATCTCATCAAATGCCAAATCCCATTAATTCTGCTCCTATATTAGCTATCATATCTGCTTCTACATCATCATTCGTTTTGCTACTTACTAGCTCTTGCTCTCATGACATCTCCCCTCGATCAACATAATAGCCTCCTAAGAGGCCTCATGGATGGGATTCTCTCCTTTGGCCAAACCCCTGGCACATAGCTGTCAGATTAATTCTTCTTGAAGACTTAGATGAAAACTCCTGTGTTCAAATGTATTTCAAATAAAGACTCTGATCCTTATGCCATCAAAGCCCTTCATGAATTGGCTCCAAACTCCCTTTCCAATTTTATTTTCCTGAACTTCCTCAGGTATCAAACACCAGTCAAACCGAGTTCCTGTTCAGTAGTATCTTGTATTTCCATTCTTATTGCCTACACTCATGATGTTCATTAATTTTGAAAGCTCTTTTCTCATCTCTGCATTTCCATTCACTAGCTATCTCTCAAGGCCCACCTCATGTGTTACCTCCTAGATGAAAGCTTCAACAATCGAGGTATCATTTATTGAATAATTACTACATCTCAAGCACATAATGCTCTACATGTGTTAATTATTTCATTTCAAACTGACAACAACCCTTAGTTTCCATAATGAGACAGTCCCATAGAGGATAAGTATCTTGCCCATGGTCTCACAGATAGTAAATAGTAGGTAGATCTGCGGTTCTAACTAAAGCTTGCTGTCTCTAGTTAACCACTGTAACTTGCCCTTCACTTTACACCCTCTGTAATAAATACTTTGAGCTTTATTTGTTCCTCTCTTATAAGGTTTTCTACTTTGTACCTCTTTTCAGCTTTTAATTTTCATGCCAAATTTTCTAGTCACTTGACAGACGGTCTCTAGAGAATTCATCTGCCTCCACATAGAGTTTATGGAATAAATGCTTGTGCCTGGATAGATGACTATACTACTCCCCTATTTGAAAACTTACCACATCTTTCTGCTATTTAGTTCATCATATATGACATCTTCTGATGAAAATGAAAGTCTTTCAATAATTTGTGGCTTTAAAATTATGTGGAGATATCTTTTTGGGGGCATTATTTTACATGATGCCTCAACATACACCTAGTAATCTAATTCGGTTCAATTGTGCAATCTCTAAAAGATGATGCTTACTGCCACCTCTGCCCTTTGCTCCTGATGTTTCTCTCTTTTGCAATGTCACCTGTCTCTTCTCAAACCATATGTTCTTCTTCATTCAAGGTTCAGCTAAAAAATACTGACAAATGTCTTCTGTGGGCAAAGTAGTGTTCCACCAAATAAAAATTTGATGAGAATAATATTATTATGTACATACATTTATCCATGTCTGTGTCAAAGCTCTACAGATTCTAGACTCCCTAAAGAGGACCATGTCTTACACTGCAGAGCTCTAAGCACACTTTTTTTTGGTGAGGAAGATTTGACTTGAGCTAACAACATCTGTTGTCAATCCTCCTGTTTTTTTCTTTTTTTTGCTTAAGGAAGACAGGCCCTGAGCTAATATCTGAGCCAGTCTTCCTCTACTTTGTATGTGGGTCACTGCCACAGCATGGCTGATGAGTGAAGTAGGTCTGCACCTGGGATCCAAACTCGTGAACCTGGGCTACCAAAGTGGAGCAAGCAGAATTTTAACCACTAGGCCACGGGGCAGGCTCCCAAGCACTCTTTTAAGGATACATTTGATACTTTAAAATGTTAGTGGGTCTTGTGAATTAAGGTTATTCTCATATAAGTAAATTAGAGCAGTTAATTGGAAAAAAAAGTTTTTGAAAATAATAGTTTTGTACCTACTGTGTAGCCCTGTCACAAGAAATTGGTCCTATTTTATTATTTCAACCAAAAAATATCCAAAACTATTTACTTAATGAAAAATAAGAATTGGCCTCAAAAACAATAATATGATAGGCTGGGTGGTTAAGAGGTGCTTTCTTAGATAATGGATATTCAGGTAAAGATTCTCCCTAATGCTTACTTGCCAAGATGGTACTAGCAGTCCATTTCACATCGTATGTGACCTTGTTTTATCCACATGACTTCTGCTTGGCAAGGACATAAAAATGCACACAGTGGCTGCATACAAAATAAGTAGGAAATAGTCTGTCAAGAGAATTTAACTTTTGATGGAGGTAGTCAGTCATTGGCTCAAATCGGTTAAAATGTTCACTAATTTAAAAATATATTTTGACTTTGTAATATTATCTGTTTTTATACTTTGTGGTAGACCATACAACAGTTCAAACAAAAAGTGAAACTGCATTTTAAAATGTGAGCTCTTGAAGAGGGAGAACATCATCAAGTTAGATTGTTTCTGTGATTCATTCCTCCAGCTCCATCCTGCTTTTGTTTTCCCCAGCTCCAAGTTAGAAACGGACAAGAGCAGCTCTACAGACCCAAACAGTCAGACGAGGTATAACCACCCTTATTTTTCCTAACCAGCCCAATAACACCTCCTCCAGGGAAGAGAAGGTACTACTTATCCTTAAAATGCATTCCTTTGAATTCTACCTGTGCTAAAAACAATCCTAGCCATTCAACAAGGTATTTAATTAGACCGAGTAAGGGTCAATACAATTCTGAAAGGGACATTTGTCTAAGCTAATCGACCAGATTTGCCTTTGATAAACTCAGAATCTCCTAAGGAAAGTCATGGTTAGGGTCCCTGGGAGGTGGAGGGGTAGGAGGGAATTTCAGGGCACATACATTTCTGTGATGGTCTCGGGCAGATTCGTGGGGATCTCAGTGAGACCTTTCCCACGACAGTCTACGATATTGTTGCTACAGGTACAAGCAGCTGGGCAGTGCAAAACGCTGCAAGAAGGAGCCATAAATGACTGGTGACCTGAAACAGAAACAAACAGCAATTATGTTCTTCCTCCTGAATTTCATCACTGTGAAACACGCATGCTTAGCTCAGAAATACATTTAACAGAATGTACAGAAATACATTAACAGAATAGTTAACAGAAATACATTTCTCTAAACATCTGATCATAAAATGATCCCACATTTCTAGAATATATTTTAGGAAGCATGCATTTACACTTTTGGGTCAATACCCAGATGAAGTAAATGAGATTTTTTAAACTAATTATAAAAATAGTAATTTTTAAGATAATTGCGCAAAAGGCTAAATTCAGATTCAAAACTAGAATTTCATTCAAAACTATTCCAAGTTCCAAAAAAAGTAGCAATGTCAGACTAATCTATATTTCATTTCTAATAAGCTTAGACACAGCTTTGTCTTTATTGAACTTAAGTAGCTTAACCTACTTTACCACAAAAAAAGAAAGAACAGTAACTTTCCATCTTGGTAGACATAACTGTTGATTCTAAATAAGTAATCACGCACCAACAAATGTGGGGAAGAATCAGATTATGCTAAGTTTGGTGTCTTATTTTGATGGGGTCAAAATTACCACTTTCTTTAAAGTTATAATAATTTGCTTCATGTCATTCTGTAATTGTCAATCTATATTATTCTCTTTTGGCTTTTCATGGCTTAAAATTTTAGCCTAAGTAGTTACCTGCAGGTATATATTTTTATTACTCTGTATTTGGCAACAAAACTATTTTGAAATGAGATTTTACTGTTCAAATGATGAACAACAGAATGCCAGTTGTGTTGTACCAATTGGGCATCTGCAAACCCTTGGTTACTGGAGCAGGGACAGCCCTCTCTGACCCGCAGGGGAAGGGCCCAGGGGTGGTGACGCGCCGGGAAGAGGCTGCAGGCTAGTTACTAACCCAGTCCCTCTCAACAAGCTCTCAAACTTTACAAAAATAGTCTCAGTCTAAAAAAGAAACGTGAACTTGCCTTCTTCCTCATCTAGAAAACAGGAAGGAAAAAGTGAAGAAAGAAAAAAGTGGTTAGTAACGAACTGTTAGTCATTCCATTATTTAATTTTTAAAAAAGCAATCAGACCTATTGAGAACATCCCATGACATTATAAGAAAATTTTGTTTGGGTTATAAAAAGTGTGAGAAAACACACAAAAAAGTCGAAAAGATAACAATAAAATAAGATCCTATACTAGGACGTCTCCTCCTTCCTCCTTTAACAAACTGTTAACTATTTACGATGCATTACATATATTTTAAAAATTTGTTTTACTGTATTTTGAGCAGAAACTTCTGAAGCAGAACCAGCCTGATATTTATAAAATAAATTATATGTTAATATAGATCAATATTAACATATAATTTTATAAATAAATAAACATATATATATACACACACAGATCTTCTTCAACTTATGATGGGGTTGCGTTCTGATAAACTCGTCATAAATTGAAAAGATTATAATTTGAAAATGCATTTAATACACCTAACCTACCACACATCATAGCTTAGCCTAGCTTCCCCAAAACGTGCTCAGAACACTTACACTAGCCTACACTTGGGCAAAACATCTAACACAAAGCCCATTTTATAGTGAAGTGTTGAATATCTCATGTGATTTATTGAGTACCGTACTGAAAGTGAAAAACAGAACGGTCATACGGTATAGAATAGTTGTAAGTGTATCCGTTGTTTACTCTCACGAACGTGTGGCTGACTGGGAGCTGCCACTTGCTGCCATTACCCAGTATCACAAGACACTGTCATATTGCATATTGCTACCCTAGGAAAAGATGAAAATTCAAAATTTGAAGTATTGGTCCCTATTGAACGCATACCATTTTTGCATGATCGTGATGTCTAAAAGTCCTAAGTTGAACCATCATTAAGTCAGGGACTTTCTGTATATGTGTATATATATATATATATATATATATACATGGACTGGAAATGAGACTGCCTAGATTGTGATCCTTGGACTCAACTATATAACCTTGGACAAGGTTACTTAGCATCTTCTTTTCTCAACAATTTAATCTCTAATATAGAGATAATATTACATTTCTCTATAGTTGTTATGAGGAAGCTGAAATGAGGTAAATAATAGGTGAAATACTTATTTTGCACAGCTCATGTTGTATTTTTGTTACTAAAGCTAGTCACTGATCTGTTTTAAGTAGAATTGAAGCATTAGTATATATGTATACACAAAAAGTACTTTGTCACTCTGCAACCATAGTTGATGTACTTTTTTGAATTTCACAGCAGGGATCCAGGATTAGTTAATCATTTTTCAATTGTTAACATAAAAGTAGCTATAATTTATTATTTACAGGGAAAATAATGAGTAGCAAATAGAACTATAATCTAAGAATTTTCTATATTTCTCCTGGAGTGAAAAATGGAAAATTTTTCATAATAATTTAGGTACAAGTAATCAGTAATTGCAAACCATGTGCAAATGTCTTAGAACATGTTATTATCATCACTAAAAAGAGGATTTCCATAGAATGATTAGTGCATAATAGCACACGTTAGTGAGCAACAGTGAAACCTTTAAAGCATGCACTCTTCACAGTTCTGTTACTTAAAAGCATACAAGAATATGACAATGTAAAGGTACTTCTTCCCTTACCGCTGCAGACAAATTCTCGTTTTTGAACCTCAGCTACATTGTGGCCCCTCAGGTGGGATGGGCCCATACACTGAGTATAGAGGCCCACACGAGGCCTTTGGCGCAGCCAGTCAGAGAGCCAGGCTAGGTGGCAGTCACAATACAGGTTGTTCGAGTGGAGTCGACTAAATGAGGGGAAAGAGGTTTAAAGCACGAAAACAGAAAATAGTTATTTCAAAACTTGGAGGATTCATTAATCATAATATATAACGATATTTCTTAACGTAGAAGTAGATAAAGGTTAGCAAGTACCAACCTACTTACTTTTCTAAAAATTAAACCAGTTTATAACCACAGAAGCAAGTCTCTCTTCATTTATCTCTGAGCTGAGCAAAGCTACAGAAGCTTGAACATGATCATAAAAATCTTTTGTCCACGTTCATTTAAAAGAGTGGAGAGAAACAACTAAGTCCAAGGCAAACTGCTCTGCAGTCCGACATACTGACCGCCAATTGTAAATGGAAAATATCATAAGTTGAAAATGCATTTAATACATCTAACCTACAGAACATCATAGCTTAGCCTCGCCTACCTTCAACGTGCTCAGAGCACTTTTCAGTGGGGTATGGTGGAGGAGGGGGGAAAGGGAAGGTTAATGAAAGTTGAGACTCCCAGTTTTAATTATCAGTCTCGCTATTACTAGCCTCTGTAGAAACTGCTTGCAAAACCTTTTTAGCAGGTCATTTTCATTTTTTGCTGAACAAGACAGAATAGTAATTCAATATAAAACACTTCTTTCACGTGCCTCTTCTGATTTCCTTCTTTTCGTTTAACATCAGAAAAGGGGACTAGCTGCTTTTGGCTCTTGGGGACCTATTCTCAAAGAGCAGGAACTGAAATTAAAAGACACAAATGGCTTGGAGCGAAGGAATGAAGTGAGTCCCTCTCTGTTGGCAGGGATCCACACCAGAGAATGGATCCCTTCCAAGTGGCAAATAGCATTTTTCCATTAATAAAATATCAGACAAATGTATCCACTAAATTAGGTAAATGATTTCAAACTGGCTTTTATGTTTTCTCAAACTAAAGAAAAGGACATCCAAAGCTATAAATCAAAGCATCATTCCCAGAATTGTCTATGACACGGTAATGCCACTTCAGTCCTTTTTAGCTGATGTGCTCAATTCTAACCCAATAACAGTAATGGATATTAAAACATGGAACTCAGTCCAGAAAGATAATTGGACCATAAAAATGGAATTTTTAAGTAGCAATGATAATATAGAATAATGAAACAACCAAAGCAAGGGAATTTAAAGTTAGATAACTATTTAACATTCTCCTTGAACCTGTAGATAGGGAACAGACTGTCTTGCATCAAAACTAGACAGCATGCCACAGAACAAAAAGCTACATTTTGGGAAAGCTGGGTGACCTCTGGCTCAGTTTGCTTAGAAGTCAGAGTGGGATTCTTTGGAAGCCACGTAGCACATTACACATCATTGTTCTCTAAATATTTCCATCTAAATCAAGTACATTACAACCATTCAATTAGGTGCGCATGAATTTGAAAAGAGAAAATAGCATAAAAATTTAAAAACCTGATTAATAAGACAAATTGTAGTGGATTTCTACAAGAAAATAAGACAATATCAAAAATGTAGATGGATGTTTTTACAGTCTCAGTGGCTTTAGTTTTGCAAAGATTGAAAGCTTGATCAATTTGTTTTTAAAAAATTAGCTAGAGTTAATGAGAAACCATTTTCATCAAACATAGTTTGAGTGAACTGGGCTCTTAGTTTGGCTAGATTAGTCTCAATCTGATAGCCCCAAGAAAATAAAATTTGGTTATATTTGCATACTTTTAGAATTATTTTATTTTGGTAAATCATATTCCAAGGAAATTCCAAGGAAATTATAATAATATGTTATTGCACACAGAGCTACATTTTAGTGAGAAAAATGACATTAATATTGGTTTTACCTAAATCATTAAAATGCTGGCAATTCAACTGATTTTTTTATTAAAGAGTGAAAATAAATGTAATATGTTTCCAGTTATAAGCTATTGTAAAATGAAAAATATTTTGAAAATCCAATCAAAATACATTTACCCCACTTAAAAACATATTTTTTCAAAAACTTCAATGCTTAGGTTATGTTTCCCACCATTTCTCACATGTTGTATATAATATATTTTTTAGGTCAAGGTGATTCTGAAATGCAGTTTAAATGAGACTTATCTCTGAAAATGCTTTAACTAAATACCCCCACTCTAGACTTTAAGGCTTAATTATTCTCTAAGAGATAAAAATAGCTGTAGCAAATGCTTTATTAGAGGACCATTTTTCTTCACCTAAAATATTTTAATGTTCATCTGTAAGCCCTGAAAAGATATTTTTAAATATAAATGCTGACACAATCTTAATTATAGAAGCACTAGAGGGTGATGCTGTAATTTTACGTTACAAAGAATGTTGGAGAGCCGGTTTGGCTTTATTAGGTCTGCTTGCTGTACAGTAATAAAATCATAAAGATTTACCATTTATCATTTCTGACAGCCAATCAAGGAGTCTTCCATTTCTTAATGAAATGTGACCTCCACAATAGCTCAAAGTAAATGTCTCCCCTCCCAAACTTCTCATAACGCATATCATTTAAAAGAAAGCTTTCAAGTTTTCAGAATAATAGTTTGTTTGCCCAAATATCATATCTGGAACTTTTAAAAAAATGTTTTCTTTGTCTACCCTATAATGAACTAGCAGTCTATTCTTTGCTTACTAACAGTAGTACTTAAGGCGATCTTTCAGTTGATTATGTTGACCTTTATATATGTGACTACTTACAAAGTCCTAAGTTTAGGCATATGGTTGAAACTCGCCACAGAAAGTCTGGTAATGTTGTTATTGTTGAGAGTGCTGTAGAATAAAAAAAGTTAGGAATTTTAGATCTGAAGGTTTATTGATCATTCAATATATTAATACAGAGAAAACGTTTCATGATTATGTTTAGGCAGGACAAGTACCTGGTAGAGATGGCATAGAGAATGCACTACATTATACACAAGATGTTAAATAAATTTTATACTTTAACACTTTACTAGGCATTCATCAAATATTTATTACAAATTTATGGCTTTAGCCATAGTATCTTTGACTATTTACACGGTGCTTTATGTACCACGTGCATGCATGCATGCTTACTTATGATATTGGTTAAGGAATGAACATGAGACAGTCACAGTTAGAAAAATCAAGAAGTTACATTTCCTTGGAGGGGCACGATGTGGAATTAGTGTCCATGAGGAAATGAACATATTTGAATTCTCCAACTGAAATCTAATAATAGTAGCACAGAATCAGTTCTGCCAGGTCCTGGAAGAGAGTCCTCTAACGTTCTTTACTGTGGATGTCAGCCGCTGCTGAAAGTTGAGTAATAAGGCTGATATCTATATTTGGTACTGGCATTGGGTGGGGATGAAGTGACATGCTGTAGCAGTATATTGAAAGCTTAATATTTCTAACAGGTTTTAGTTGCAGCCGCATACCCTGCCCTTTGTTTAGTGCTGTGTGGTCATGATCATGGTTTCTTGAAGGTAAAGTCAGGAAGATGGGTGGTCAAGGGAGATATAGTAAAAATAAGTATAATTCTTGCCAAATTCAAATTTTCTTACTGTTCCTCCTACCACAAGCATTGTTAGTTGTATTATTATTACTATTTCTACTACTTCTACTATTTATTCATTCATCGAATATTTCCGGAATGGCTCTTATTTTTATGGCAACATGGAACATTAATAAATCAAGCATAAAATCTGTCCCAAAATAGCATATAGTCCAACTGGGGAGGTGAATTACATGGATTACAAAAACTTGGAGTTAATAAGATTAAGAAGAGAGATTTTGTTTTTTCCTCCCTTCAGAGAAGTCTGGTTGTGATGAGAAAGCAAGGAGACAGTGGTCCCAGGAGTGTGTGAGTACAGTTTGGAGATGGAAAATGACTCCAGCATCTAGAAGATACAGTGGGGTGGTGACTCAACAGCACAAAGCTGAAGGCAGCAAGAAAGATGGGATCAATGGCCCAGGTGGATGAAGTTTGATACTGGAGAAGGGTTTGAATTAGAGGTTGCAAATTCACTTGACTCCAGAGGCCATGCAGGGAAGACACATGAGAGAAGCAGACTGCATGTAAAGAAACACAATGGGGAAGAGAGATGGAGAAGAGCAGACAGACAGCTGGGACCAGGGGGACTATGGCAATCTAGCAACGATATTCTCTGTTGTAGCAGCTAATATTCAGCTCTAATGGACTGTTGCTGTGCTGTAATGGAAGGCTGCCAAACACTGTGATTTTCTCAAGAGAAGCTAGAAATGGAAAATTTTAGATCAGTCCTCCTAATTTGCTAATTTTTCTTTTCATTTTTTTTGGTGAGGAAGATTGCCCCTGAGCAAATATCTGTTGCCAATCTTCCTCTATTTTGTATGTGAGGTGTCACCACAGCATAGCTTCATGAATGGCATGTAGGTCTGTACTCGGGATCCAAACCTGTGAATCTGAGGCCACCAATGCAGAGTGCACGAACTTAACCACTACCCGACCAGGCTGGCCCCCTAAGTTTTAAATACTGACAGCTAACTCAAATATTTCAAACAGTCCATGGGCCAAATCTATTTGGGCTAAGCAAGATATATTTGCCATTAGGCCAGCTGGGGACTGCGGTTGTCAATGGCGGGATATGGGGTGTTCAGGGTTTGAGGGATTAGGTTAAACTTTTCAGTAAAGTAGGGAACAACAGCTACAGATATAGAACACCCATTGACTCTCTTTACTATCCAGTTTTGAAATGTATTGAATGACATAAGAACTAATCCAAGTGATTTGGATTAAGTCACATAGAAAAAAACCCCACTTTATGGAGGACCTATAAAGCATTGAATTGGTTGACTCATATTATCCAGAAGCTTGTAGCATTTTCCCATACTCAAGTGATTTTTTTCAAATGCCATTAAAATATACCCTGATGTTTGAACTAAAAGGTTTTACTTCTCAAAGGGATTTGCTTTCAAATGATCCCTTTTCCCACTCTCAAAATTTATGCTGACTTTATATGGCTAAAATCTTCAGAGTACATAGCATATTGAAATATGACTTTGGGGATAACATTTTTTTTAAAGTAATTCACACTCAGCAGACATGCATTAATTTTGAACCATAGTTTCTTACAATTCCACATAAAAGAGAGTTTTCATTGAATGCTGAAGCCAGTGGCTATCAATTTGAAAACTTTTCTCAAAATGTGAATTCACATAATGCAATTAAAGAAATAAATTATGTTGGCATTTTTATTCGGTATTGATGCTGGCAAAGCAATACTGATACTGATACCTGGTAACTGAACAATATGTGGAACCAATGAAATGAAATTATTTTAAAACTAACAATAAATGTAAATGTTAATTAGGTATGATGTCATGTATATGCTATGGTCGCAATCAACTCCTATTTATATATTGTACTTCTTTATTTGTGAACATTTTTTCCTACATGAAAGTCTATTTCTATGTTCAACCTCAAGATTTTCTCTTTGTGGTGAGAACATATTCTTATACAAAAGATATTTTGGGGTGTAAATATTAAACGTTAGTCTTGGCAATCAGGTAGGCCCTCTCGAACTTAGATCTTGATTTATTCTTTCTTATTGCCTTAGCGTCAAGCGTAGGATTTATCAGAGAGTCTGATATTTAATGGATATGAATCCCTATGTTTCAATTCAATTAAATTATGCCCATTCTATGGAAAAGGAAAAAGAAAACATAAGACTAGCAACTCAAGGAATATATTTCATTTCTCAATCTAGCATCCAAAGCAAAAGAAAACACTGATCTAGGTTTAATTACCAATGTTATTTTTGAGATGATATCTTCATATTAAGAAAATAAACAGTCTAAATCCTACTAACCAGAATTCCACAATAAGGCCATGAATATATAAGAGATAAACTGCCTCCTTGCTTTCACCTGCCTTGACTTTTCCTTCTTGAACTTTATTCACTTTCTCTACCTTAATATATATCCTAATCTAACAAATTTTCATAATGGCCCAGGCTGATCACTCCCATCTTCTCCAGTTTGGCCTCAGTGTATTCACACATTCACAAATGGTTCATGGAATTAAAATTTAAAACAATCTGAAGCATTGGGAATCTGAAATTTAAGGTGAAGTGCAAATTAATTAATCCTTCATTATTTCCACATAAGAAGAAGATATACACTAAAGAGTAAGGGATGGCAAAAATATGCAAAACTGACAACTTGCATTCTGGAACGTTTCTGAGGGTTACTCTAAAAAAAAAAGCCCCCGACTAAATGTTTATAATAGGCAAACTTCTGGTTTACCTGACAAGAAATTTGGGCTTAAGAAATTCCAGTTTTTTCAGTACTTTATCCAATTTTGCCTTAAATTCTTTATCAATTCTTTCTCGACAGGTTGTATGAATGATGAGGATTTTAAAAATTAACATACATTAAAAGACCGTCTGCTTGACTTTATGAAATTCTAATATCAAGTATTTAAAAGATTTTGAAAGAAACTTACATTTTCTTATATTATGTGCTAATTTTAATTACTTTTTTAGACAACAGACTCTGACCGTTATGCATCTCTTTGAGACATATATAAGCTCCTAAAAAGAGTTTCCAATATTTTGGATTTTGATTTTAATTTGATGAACTATAAAACCTTTATCACTCTTTGGTGTGTTTTATGGTAGTGGGTCTTGCTAAAGTCACATTTTAGATATTCTGATAACATGACAAGCAAAGTTTGAGGTGATTGTGTTTCCATGAACTTACTGCTTCTAAAAACAAAGATAGTTTAGAACATATAAGCAAATGAATAGTTCTTATATTTGTGGGTAAAGGGTTTTCAAGGCATAGCACAGTGCTTGGCACACAGCAGGTACTCAATGTATAGACAGAGTACTCTTTCTGTCTCTCTACAGAGGGAAAGAGTTCACAATATATTATATATATGAATGATTCCATGTCTAGTAAGTATTTAAGCTCTTTTATTTTAGTAACAAACTACTTTGTGGGATTTTAATTCATCCAAAATATTCATCAAATTTTCCATAAAAAGATTGGCATCATTCATATTCCTAGTTAGGAGCAATGACTAAGTAACAAAATATTTTTGGCTTGATCAGCTCTATTCAATTAAATAACACCTGTGGTAGTCTCTTCCTAGACAAAGTTTAGTGACATTGACTACGGTTTTGACATCAGACTACTATCTGAAATCACAGTTATCCGGACTCTGAAATAGCATCCAAGTGCTTCGTACATT
Organism: Equus caballus; assembly: GCF_041296265.1. Lineage (NCBI taxonomy): Eukaryota > Metazoa > Chordata > Mammalia > Perissodactyla > Equidae > Equus > Equus caballus. Next base: position 109,552,251 of record NC_091686.1, read on the forward strand.
AAAAATGGCTCTGGAACACAATTGAAAAAGTGGCCTTATAACTACAAAGTGTATGATAAGCACTTTGAATGTTTTTCCTATAGAAAAGGACAGTTATCCACAGAAACAAAGTATCTCTTTTGTGGTTGGAGAACAGTATATATTCTTACAACACAATTTGTCTCAATCAACTCATTCTTAAGTAAGTCTTTAAAAATAATTAATAACTTAGAAGCACATGACACAGCTAGAAATTCTATTCATTTACTCGCAACTAAAACCAAAACAATATAGAAAATAATGCTAACATAAGCCATTCTAGTTGACACATTAAACATTTTTCAGAATTACATTCTGCTCCTCAAATTCAATTTACAAAGCAATAGAGTCTTTTTTCAGGAGGATTTCATGATTCCTGGATAACTTTTAACACATAGATTAAATATTCAAAACTTCTTCATAATTTAATTCAATTTTGGATTTCTGAATAATTGAGTCAGGGATGAATTACGGCATAGAAAAATATTTTATTTTGGGGAGAAATTTGCAAGTATACCGAAAAAGCTAGAGATGTGAATCTTTGGAAAAAGATTCCAGAAGAGTAGAGGTGGCTTAAACCGTTTTAGTAACTCTTGTTTTCACTAAAATTATTTTCAATATAATTAACAATTTCATTAAAATTATTTTACTATTTCAAAGGTCTGTAGAGATTACTCACTTGCCTCTAACCAATTTTGTCAGCCATATCTATCCAGCAAGGAAAGACAGAGGATGCCAATTATAATTCAAATCTGTGTGTTGTGCTTTACAAAGTCAGTAACGAAGACTTTGAAAGGGACCTAATGGGTGGTATATTAATATTAGAAAGTAGATTTCAAATAATCTTACAAAGATGATATTGTCTAGTTAAAAATGACATTTTAAAATGAGAAAACGTCTTTACATTGCATAGCAACCACAAAATATACCAATATATCAGCTACCAACGTTTATTTTTTGTTGTAATTTTTCCTATACAACTGATGTTGTCTTAATACTTAGCAATTTTGAGAATTCTTACAAATCCTGTGAGTGAGAATATTTTACTATAAGGAGAAACACTTAAAAGACAATAAGTGTGAATGTGTGAGTGTCCTTCCCAGACAATTTTACCTAAACATACAGATAGGATATGCAAGGTTTTGCACAATCACACATTTCGACTCTTCTCTGTATTCACCATGAGTTATTTAAGGCATCTCTTTAGGAGACCATTTTGACACAAGGTTTTAAGCAAGTAGATAAGCTTCCACATCAGCACTCCCCAGACACAAAGCTCCCGTTAAAGAGTAAGAGAAATAAGCAGTACTTACAGCACTTCCAGGTCCCGGAGAGCCCTAAATGCCCCATCTTCAATACAGCTGATCTGGTTGTAATCCAGTTGCCTGTTAAATAGATTAAAAGAATATATGTAAAAAGCTGAAGACTAGCAGGGTTAGGTGAAAGGAAGTCTCCTGAAGGGTCTACGGAGTCCTGGCTGCACTAACTGAAATGCTTTCACGAACACACTCATCTCCTTAAGAATGTCACAAGCCATTCCGGCCTCAGTGCCGCCACTGAAATCTCTTTTTGTTCTGAACTGTCTGTGCAAATAGCAGCCCTTGGAAAGCTCCAGTAAATAATAACTGCACCTTATATTAAATGCCATAGGAATGCAATTTCATTACATCAAGAAAAGCTATCCATTAAGAGCTTTCAGCGTCATCTTGCTGAAACAATTTCATTAAGGTAAAGGACTGTAAATCACTTAATGTCACATGCACCCCTCAGTGACCTAACAGAATCCATTTATCAGAGAAGCCCAGCTGCATGTTAATTTCACTATCCTTGGCAAGCAAGAGCAAGACTACTTTTAGGTTTTCTTCTTTTAAAAGCAGTTTTCCTTCGAGAACTCCAAATCAAGAAAGAGAAATGAGGTCCCATATATTTCCCTGCTAATTTCAACCAGGAATACACTTTAGAAAACTAGCAGTTGTTCTCTATTAAACTTCACTATTCTTATAATTTGCATTGTTTATCATTATATGCGAATTCTCTATACTGTAAATACGGCATACTTTTCAGTTAAGGAACTTCCCGAATTATACCACTCTCCAGAAAATAAGTTTTTAAAACTATTAAGAAATTAATAAAAAATTCTTACTTCTCTCAAAGATGCTAATTTCAGCCCCAAAAACTAAGACACATATATGGCAGCAACATTGTTAAAATACTACACATATCAATGGTAAAAAGTTTAAAAGCCGTATCAGTTCCTTCTACATAATACAAAATTCAAACAGATGAATCTTCTTCTGTAGCTTAAGTACTCATTTGTTAAAATTCAAAGATGAAAGGAAAAGGCTGCTCCAAATTTGGTTAAGTCTGCTTTTTCCTGTCACTTGTTTTTGGAATTAAAATTTCCTTATTCATACAAAGGAATTCATCTGGTTGAAATGAACAGCTAAGTAATAAATCCTATATCCTCTCTGTCCTATCCTTTCTTTCTTCCTATTTTTACAAAGAAGCAGTTGTTGTTTAAACTAGTAGATTGATGCTTAGCAATATTATTCTGCCAATAAAGAAAAAGTATTTTAATGCTTCACTTGAGATCAAAACAAAATGTTCGATGACATAGTCAGGTGAGCTGTCAGCTCTGCATGCATTGGGAGGGAAGGCAGACATACAAGGTAAGACTATGATCATAATACAAATGGATCTCCTCCTTGTTTCAAGTTCGGAATTCACTAAAAGGGCTAATTCATATTTGAGGTCTGCTCTTAAAGAACTGTTTAAACATGCCCATAACATAGTTGTTTCTCTCACAAGACTCCTGAATAAAGGTGCAATGATTTAATCCAGTGACTTTCAGAGGGGCCTCTTCAAATTCCTTACTTTAGAAATTATGTACATAGAGAATATCTCATGAAATATGCATCTCATTTTTAAGAAGGTCTCTAGGGGACACAATAACACGGGAGACTACCTGATGTCATGCAAATGGTACAATTTAGGACATACAATACACAAAAAGGCAAACCCTGGAGAAGATACAATTTTATTGCTTTTATAAACTAAGGTTTTCCCCAAATAATAGCTACCAGCCGTGCTACTATAATAGCCCAAAGCATTTCCACTTATTAGGAAGTAATACAGAAATATAATTTTATTTTCTAAGAAGACTTTTAAAGCCTCATGATGTAATACGGCTGCTGAGGTTCCAAGAAAACACTTACATTCTTGAGCACTTTTGATTTTTACGGATTAAATTCATTTAACAATTAAGTTAATAGCCTTTTTATTTTAAAGTGCTAAATATATATCTACACTACTATTCTCTAACCTCTTGAACAATTTATCAAAGCCATTTAAATTAGTACAATGGCATGAAGTGTTACCCTTGACATACTACAAAAGAGAAATTGTTTCCAGACAAATTGGCAAAATCTTTTAATGCTATCAAATTTGCCTAATGCAGTCTCCAGGTTAATCTGTAAAAGGGTGTGCTGTATGTTTGCCCATATCTTATTATCCTTAGCTGTCAATGTATAAATCAGTGCTGACACAGCTTCTTTTAAATCATGCATACCATACACAAAGGCGAAGCCCCAGCATGCCAGAAAGCACTCAAGCAAATCTTGTCCTACAAGGACTGAAAGGCAGATTACTTTCCCTATACCACCAGAAGTCGAGACTCTGCTGGAAACTTTGGTAATTTTAACCCCTCTTTAACATTGCTTGTGATTACAAGCTTCTGATTCTTAACAGTAATCTAAGTCCTTTTTGGTGCAAAAACATTAAGACTAATTTGCTCTCATAGGACCAAAGTTTTCTTAAAAGTTTTCCAAATGCCATCATATCTCAGTCCACATATCTTCTAAGAATGAAGATATTTTATGAAAAGTTACTCATATAAAAGGACCATCAAAATCATAATGAATAATTTTTTCATCAATTGGTGGATTTTGTTATATTCAAAGGAATGTTTATGGAAAGTGTTGTGCCCATGTGACTGCTCATGAGAAAATTTCTCTGCACAAACCTCCATTTGTCTGCATATGGTTCAAGATAAACAATGTCAAAACTACGCATAAGCGTAATTTATTTCAGGGTTTCTGGACGATTTTTCTGCACCTTGTTTCTCTCACCCTGCTCACTTCCTTCCCCACTACCTTTCAAACCCTGGGTACTTCTGCTTTCTGTAAACAGGGAAAGATCTGTTCTCAGCCAAGCATTTAGTGACAGGCTGACCTTGTTTAGATGTGATTTCTAATTGTGCCATGAAATTATTCTGAATTAAGGAATCAAGAGGAAGAGTTACTTTTTTCCACTCTCCAAAAAGTAACATTACAAGGATTCAGCCAGATATAGGGTAAATTTGTTGATCTCTGGTTGATAAGCGCAGGTACATTAGGGACAACTTTAGGATCCTTTTCTGGCACAGGGGTCACTTGCCAGGGAGAAGCAAGCTAGCACTTTTCTTATTTTCTGGAGAGAAAGAATGGTATAAATAGTACCATCGGCTGTTTCTTTCAGACCTTCAGCTGATGTATCCTAGCATAGACTTTTGTACCTTCTCCGCCTTATTTCCTACCTCCACTCCTCCCCTCTGCTTCTGCTCAAATTCCAAATCCCCTCTCCATCTGATCCTTCACTGTCCCAGTTTGTAAGTGTATGTTTTGAAGCTACTGCTTTATTATTAATTTCATGAAAAAGATGATGTTAAAAAGACTAGATAATCTTCAAGCTATTTCACAGCATTAACATTCTGATTCTCTTTTTAGGGGTAACTACTCCTCTTACCATGCTCTAGAATAACTCTAGACTGCTCAGTCTAATTTTTACTAGTGCTGGTAAATTTAGTCTTAGACAATGCAGTGTGTCTTTATTCAGAGACGTTACTTTGTGCCTCACATACATAGAATTTGTAAAGCTGATCTGATTTTCTTTAACACTAAAAATAATGTAGCCTAGTTTCAGATTTTGATTAATTCTAGGTATGAGAGACAATACATAACACTGCTAAACATAAATTTTAAAAATAGGCATATTAAATGACAAAAGATTGAACATTTGCTTAGTTTGCATCTTGAAATATAACTGGAGACATTGCATTCTGTTCCTCCTAAGTTTTATTTCAGAGAATTCCACTTTTAATTTTTTGAAATTTAGATACCATACCGTGTCTGAATTAAACATGTAAACCTACCTGCCTGCATTAACTTCAGGTGGTTTTGTCCTTACCTATAGAAAACTCCTATTTTACTGCAGGATCCAAGTAATAAGATCTTATTACTAATGGATTTTCTTTTTGTAAGAATTAGAAAACCATAAAACATGCTTAACTCAGAAATCATTAAAGATTTTTCATGGTTAGTATTGTCTCAAAGAAAGGTAGGGTCTGTTAATGTCTCAACAAAATTATACTATGCTCCAGTTTTCCAGTTTTTTAAAGCTACTAGAAGATTATTTCATATTCATATTTCTATTGTAAAATGGAAAACTTCAAAAATTTATTTTTGACTTAAAATACATCAAAGTGATTAGGATCAATATGAGAGAATAACATTTTGCTGTTTGGAAAGTACTCTGATAAAATATATAAATCAAATGGGATAAAAAGATAAAATGCTGTTAAGGACACAGGCATGATCCGTTCTATTTCTTTCCTTGTGTATGTAAAATTCAAGTTAATATGAGTGCTTAAATATATAAATCTTATTCTAACAATGATTACTTAAGAAGTAATCCAAGATTTTTTATAACATATAAAGAGCCTAAGAATGATATAAATTGATCCTAAATGAAAACCCTAGACAGAAGTTTCTGCAACAATATAGTTTACCTCAGCATAAAAGCACATCAGTGTTAACCTGAACATTAGTGAAGAAAACAACCAAGGTAAGGACTATTCTGAGGAATGCAAAATAATTTATGTAATTTGAGAATTAAACCCTTTTGCAATCTTTCAAGCAACATTTTGTTTTTCTCATCAGAATAATGAATCTCAGTATTTATTGGAATAATCTTTGGTGTAAAGTTATACCCACTTGCTAATTTATTGGGAAGAGGCAAAACAGCCCTAAGAGAGATGGGAAGAAAAAACGGAGTAAAGACAACTAAGTTGACCTTCACATTCTGGTAACTCTACGTAAATTAATCAAAGGTGGTAGAAAATGAAACTGACAATAATAATTGCTTACATTTATTGAGTGCATAGCAAATGGCAGGATCTCTAGATATGTCATCTTATTATTCCTCTCAGTAACTTGAAAAGGTACGTATTATCATCATTCCGATTTTATAGATGAGAAAATGAGGCTCACAGAAGTTCAATAACTTATTCAAAGTCGGAGCAAATATTTGGTGAAACCATGATTCAAATTTAAATGTACATATTGCTGAAGTCCCCACTCAAGACGTAAGTGGCTAAAGAAACAGATCAGGAGCTATACATTCTACAAATGGGGGTTTCGGCTAAATCTCTGATGGCCAAGTGTCAAGGAAGAAGCCAGCAGATGAAGAATGCTATATAATGTCAGAGAAAGAAGAGATTATCATAGACTGAAGTAGTCATGTGTGAGGGAGGAAAAATCTTCATCCTTAAAAAATAGGTAGAATCCAGAAAGTCAGAAAATAGAAGTGGGTATTCCCCATCAAGGGGAAAGGTTCACTAAAAAAAAAACAAAACAAAAACAAAAAACATTTGTGAGCAGAGGCTCTACAACGTTCACAGTAAATGTTTGCAAGGAAGAGGTCATTTTGGCTTGAGTAAAGAGCTTGTATGCAGATTCAGTGGCAGAGGGGGCTAGAAGCCTTGGTGGAAGTCAGAATGTTAGGACTAGTCAGAATATCTAAAGATATGATGGCATTCAATAAAAATCATTGCTCTCTCAGGGGAGAGTCTATATTTCTTCAGACCTTGTAGAACTATGACAGTATTCTGCTATGTCCCCAGGGCTTTGCCATAGTGCCTATAACAAAGTGTGTGTGTGTGTGTGTGTTTAATAAACTGAATGATTTTAAGCCAGGTAGTGATGGGATAAAAAACAATGCATTACAAAAACAAATCTGGCCTGCAATGTTAAAGTTATATAATGAGAACACAAACTGGAGATCAAAATTCAATTAGCAACCTATTGCAATTGTTCAGAGGTAGCAAAATGTGGCTGTTCAGTGTTGGGGAAGCAAGAAACCCAAAGACATATTCTATATCAAGGACAAGATGCCAGCCACAAGAGGATCGTGCCAATTCTTACTTTATACATATGTGAATTGGATTCCCAACTACTCAATTCGATTTTCTTGTGTTTTGTTTATTTTATTTTGGAAAGTATTTATGAAGATATATTGCATAGACTCATTTTTACATAAGAGAATGACATCACTGAAGGAAAACTGCTAAGATACCCTGAAGATAAGGCAAAATGCAAAGTTGGAGAGGTTAATGGTAGCATACTTGTCTGTAGTTGTTGGAGATTATCATAATTCAGCGTGCTTTTAGAGTGAATGCAAACCAGGCAAATTACAGGACCATGGACAGTTCCTATGGTGCCAATAGCAGCGCTGCTGAGTTCCTGATACATTTTACATTTACCTGTCCGGACAACCACTGGTTGTCCCTTATGTCTATAGACAGCATTCTGGATGTTAATTGGAGCTCTGGCTCTCATAATATGAAACTCAAATTCATTCATTATCCATAAAATAGAGAGCCATTTCTACAGGTTTGTTTAGAAGGTTCTATGTCCCACTGAAGATCTGTGGCATTTAATCTAACACTAAGGCTAGTGGGTCCCTTGAGTGAGAAACCAAACTCCACTTCAAAGTCTCTTTAGCCTCAGGCTTACAGAAAACACTCTGGGAAGGAGCTTGGGGTGCTCAAAGTTACAATATAAATTTGATATCAATGGATTTTATTTTTATGATAAGTATGTAATAATGACAAGAAATGTAATGAACTAAACATGAAAACTACCCGATTGCAGTAGACATTTTGCAGTTAAGACAATTTACACAACAAAGCTAAAGAAAGTCTTGCATTTGCATGGTAAACTACATAATGCATTCTTCTCATTGTTACATATTGATTCTATATTATGTGAAGAACCCTGGTTTGTTTATTGTTATGGAATAGCAGATGATACAGGAAAAAAAACCAGTAGAGAGATATATAAAAACAGAGAAGTCTAAAAAATAAAAGTAAAACACTAAGTGTACTTAGTATAGAACTGTGTATTTTCCTTCTATGGATTTTAGTTGATCCATCAATAAACTAAATTGATGATGACAGAGTTCCTGAAAAAAAAGAAAATTTCTAAATAATATAAATAGCTGTGTAACAACACACAGATTAACTCTCCCTCTCTGCTGTTTGACAAATCTTCTTATTCCCAATAACCACTGCACCACAAATTGGGTGATTTCTTTCCTAAAATTTCATGGACATACATATTTGTTTCCCAAATGATACTATGACTTAGAAAGAACCAAGCTAAATCGTCTTGTAACTTAAACCCTTGTCCATAAATTTATGTATGTAAAAAAAGAATAAATATAAATATTTACCCTAATCTATTTTTTTTTTTTACCAACAAGCAGTTTTCCTGGAAAAGGAGCGTAAGACTCATAACGAATGTAAGGTTAATGCAATTGAGATGATGCAAGCAAATGAGAAAGGGATGCGTTTATTTCTGAACTAAATAGTAAAATTTGACTGGAACATTGAGTACATTTTGAGGACGTATTGCAAAATGAAAGAAGAAAAAAAGCTAGTGTGATTTACTTTGCACAATGTGTCTAAAATAATGTTTGCTGGAATTTAATTATTTTAACTATTCATGTTGAATTCACTAAAAAAACTAATGGTAAAGTATGGTAGCTTTTGCTTGTGTGACATGAATAACAACCAGCCATCTAATTAATTTGTAAGTTCACACATTTGTGGTTTCTTTCGATTAAATTCCAGGATAACTACAACCAGAAATGTTTTCTCATAGAAATAAGAGACTTGGGAAATTTTTTATATTCATAAAATACATACCTATAGAATAAGCTTGCAAGTCTTAGCAATAAAGCAAGGTTTAATTTTCCATTATTCTCCTAAATCAGTCCATTTAAATGGAAATATCTCATAGATAACTGTAAACAAATCAGTGGCACAATATAACATCTTTGTTCAAGATACAATCAGGCAGCAGCAAAGGCTTTATTGCATCAGTGTTAAATATATTAAATATATATAAAAAGTTTAAAAGAAAAGTCATATAAACATTGATTATTATTTTGGTGAGGCATCAGTTGGTAATGATATGGTAGCAATACTTTAATTCATACTTGATTGGGGAGTTTAAAAACACAGACGCAAACCCTATGGAAAAGAGCTGCCAGTGATTATTACAAATGTTATAATTTAGCTGATATTTTAATATGATTTTGTTATTCTCAGACCTCACCATCTAAAATGTCGGGAAAAAGAATGTGGTTTAAGTTGCAGCTGGAGAAAATCAGGTAATAAAATGTAAAGGTTTAATCCAGTTAGGAAATTAATAGAGATAAGCAAAAAAGTTATGGGAAGTCCTCCCTGGAGATGTTTAAGAGCAAGATAAATGTCCATCTGTCTACAACAGTTTTAGTGTGGCTTGCCTGAAGGAAGAGAAATAAGATCTGCTAATTTGCAAAATTTCCACAGCATCAATTTCATATTGTCAGGATGCTGCCTTGAGCATATTTAGCCAATCCACAAGATTAAAGCAAGTGCTTCCAGTGGAAATCTTCTGATAACTGGAATTTGCTGTGAATAAGGACTGAATGTGGTAAAGCCCATAAATGTATTACAGTGCATCAGACTTTTAGAAGTGCTATCACCTTAATGCAACTAAAGCAGACATTCTGTCTAGTCTTCTGTTTTCTTTTTACTCTCTGAATGATCTGGAACAGTAGCCATCGTCATGCAGGACTGTCCAAATTGTAAGTGCATACACTAGGATGATAAACGAGACAAAGCACTGTACCTCTCCTTCCCACAATGAATATCAATAATATTAATACTGTTAATATTAATATTTATGGGCTTTTATTAATTACTCGAAGACTTATGGCTACCAGTTTAATAATAATATTACTTAAAATTTACCCACAGTTTTAACTTATTTTACTAGATATTGTCCTTAACCTTTTTTTTCCTCAAGTAGATTAGCCCTGAGCTAACATCTGACACCAATTCTCCTCTTTTTGCGGAGGAAGATTGATCCTGTGCTAACATCTGTGCCCATCTTACTCTAGCTTATACTTGGGACACCTGCCACAGCATGGCTTGATAAGTGGTGTATAGGTTCAGGCCCTGGATCCAAATCAGTGAACCCTGGGCCACTGAAGCAGAGCAGGTGAACTTAACTGCTGTGCCACTGGGCGGGCCCCCTTCTTTAACTTTTAATGATAAATCTAAACTTCGTATAAAGCTGAATGAAACCAGATTTTTTTAAAACTCTTTTTTAATTACAGAAAAATGACTTTTAACTGTAAAATTCTATAAAATTGTAGCTAGGATCCTGATTAATCAAATCAACCAATAAATGCATTGTGGTATTTCCATGTTGCTCTAATGGTCTTTCACATTGTTATAAGGAAGGTAGTGAGAACAGACGGAATAAATTGTGAGATTAGTAGGAATAAATTTTAACTTTTCATAGCCACTTTAATAAATTCTAACCTCCCCAATCTACCCTCACCTGCCATGACTCACCAATATGCAATACGAAGCAATCTCCCCAAAGAATCCTTTGTATTTTCTTTAGGAAATCTTTCCTACAGCATTCTCTGATAACTTCAAGCAATACTTTTCTCTCTTTCTTCCTTCAGCACCTATAGCACTTAATATCTTGTTTATAAATCAGGGTCTTGTGTGTATTCATTTAGTACTTTCTAATATATTTTCTTTTTCCATTTTGTCGCTCCATGTCTAACTGACCCATAGTAGACATGGTCTATCTTATCCATGCCTAACATTAAAAATTACTTCATCTTCTCTTTCTCATCTTCTTAGTCTTACCTTTTTCAGGGCTAACTTCTAGCAGTCGACTAGTAAATACTTGCAGAATGAAACAATAAACTTTATTACATAGCATTTTACTGTTTCAAAAGGTTTTTCACATACCTCCTTTCCCTAATAACTACAACAAACCGAAGCAATTATTATATTCACTTTATAGACGTGAAAATGAAGGTTCAGTGAAGTTTACTGATTTGTCATGTCTACAAGTCCAGTAAACAGCAAAAGATCCCATGACTCCAGAGCTAAACTCATCCCACTGTATACATAATAACTGCCTTTGAATTTGGTGGAAAAATGATGCATGTGGGCAAATTATTTTTTTAATTCTCCTAAATCAACATTGCATTCTTCATAGCACACTGGTTGGCATCTCGCCTTTTTTTATCTGAACTTTTAAAATCACATTTTTTAAGAATAAATGAAGAAAACATCAGGAAGAATCCCACCATGACTGGTATCTCAGTCCCAGATATATCCTTAATATGGAAGAAGGGTTACTTAGAGACTTGGATTCCCTGAATATCTTACTAAGAAGATTAAAAGCCACCTGTTTTAAGGATTTAGAGATAATACTATCGTAAGATTGCAAGCGGTGGTCAACTGTAGCCATCACTATCCTTTTACCACAACACATAGGCAACTTGAGAAGCTGCTACGTGGGGGTCTTTATCTTGTTCTAACCAGACGTAAGAGACAGAGGCAGTTGTGAACAACTACGTCACTGAATTTACCTGCACACTTCCCCAAGCCCTAGCTAGAGAAGATAAAAAGAAAGCAAATCAAATTGTTTTAACATGTAAAAAAAAATCATAAAAAGCTAGAGCCAGGATTTTAATGGCTCTACATATTTATATCTAGAATATATATTTTCTATATATATCCTGTATTTTTCTGTCTTTATCTGTACTTTTAGAAAGTACAAATTTAAAACAAAAACCATTTACATTGAGGAGAAGTTGCAGAGGCCAAAACTTGGAGCTTTATAAACAGTCGCCTTCTTTAATAAGGGAAAACACCTGTCTCAGTTTCACTACTGAGAAAAGAATGTCGGATCCCACCATGGAGAATTCTGAATAGAAGTTAATTCTTGAAAAAGTGCCTGCCCTGTTTATTGCTAGCTAAGAAATATTGAATTCCTGACAGTTAATCTCAGCACACCGAGACATTTTCCCCTACATTTCAAGCTAATGTAAAAGCTAAGGAAAACATTTCATGTCCTAGCATTCTCGGTCAATCAAAAACCATCATTTTCAAAGGCTAATATAGCATTTTAAAATTTATAAAGATATATATTGACAATATTATGATTTTCATTGAGATCTTAAATCTGATATGTACCATCAGAGCTACGGGCACTTACAAAGAACACTTCTACGCAAGACACCAGATTAAAGATTTATCAAGGGAAAATACAGAAACAGTCTTCTTTATCTTCTTTCTTTTTTTCTCTTTTTAAAGAAGGCTATGCATATATTCTTTCATAAATATATGAGGGGAAAAGAGTGTAAGAAAAATATTCACACAAAGGGTAAAATACAATTTTCTTATTCTCACACTTTTGGCATTTAATGAAAATGGTGATCTAAAAGCTATATATATAAAAAAGGCTGTAGCTCTACACTACAGGTATCTCTAACAAGAAAATACTGTCTACTCTTTCCAGAAAAAACAGTTTATATTCTGCATTTCCAATAAAGACAGTTAACAACTGAAAAGGGAGTTATTGAAGTACACTGACAGTAAAAGGGAAGAAAATACATTGTAAATATCTTTTAATCAAATCATTTCATTAGATTTCACAAGATTAATCACAAGCTTTGAAGAATGAGTTTGGTAACAACTTCAGTTTCACGACATCTTCTAAATGAGAATCTCTTCAGATAGCTAGTGAAAACAATTTAAAATGTATTGTTACAAGCTCTCCTAAGCAAGTATAAAGTTATATAGAGCTTTCACCATTTTTTCTGACACCTTATTTAATATAAATTTAGCTTTGAAATGGATAACTTAAAAAAACAGTATAAATTAGAAAAAACATACTTACAGGTTTTTAATGTCAACTGCCCCACGGAAAGCCTTCCTTGGAATTGCCTGAATTTGATTTTCACTGAGATCACTAAAAATAACAACAAAAAAAGATCAAGTTATAAAATATAATTTAAAAATTATTTTAATCAATGTGTTTGAGAAGTGATAGGGCATTTCTTAAAAAAAGCTAAAAAAATACTAAAAGGATCATAATTAAATCCATAGCATTAGAGATCATAATTAAATTCATATCATTAGATGCGATTTCTAGTATAAATATTTCATATTTCTAGTATAAATTAAAAAGTTAGACTAAATGGTTTCTTGAAGTACTTTTCCAGATCTTTACTTTTATAATAAATTTCAAAATACAATTCTCTTAAATTTAAGAATCGATTCAATTCTGTGTAATAAAACATTTCTCTAAAACAAATAGTAAATTATTCATAACCCAATTTCAAGGGGTTCTAAAGTTTTAGTACTTGATATTTCTGCAACATCCCTGAACATAACTTACAAAGTATATAAAGGAAGAAGTCCCTTTTAATGTCCTCGAGAAGAGTGGGCAAAAACTGATAAAACCTGGGCAGTATGATTAAGTTTTCATAGCACTTTAACTAATCTTGAAAATGGAACACAGCAGTACTGGCCCAACAATAAAACCAACAGTTCCTGCATGAAATATTAACAGCAGACTGATTTAAAACCTTCTTTAAATAATTCTATTATGACCATAAACACAGACTGTCTATATTTGCATTTTAATTTAATTGAGAAATACATTTTAATCAAAGGAAAACAGCACTTTTTGAGTTGGACTGAGAAGTTTGTAAAAAGCACTCATCTCAGGAAATGGATCATTATTTTTCCTTCAGACTTCAGCTGCAATTCTGTGAGCTCGCATAGTATTATTAGCCTTAAAAGGAGGATATAAATACACAGGCAAGAAATGTCACTGAAAACAGAAAATGCTCATCTAATTTTAGGTAACACCACCACACAGCAGAAAGTTGAAGTATAAAGTAACAATGATGGTGCTAAAATTATCATTAAAATTCTAAAATAAACGATGCTCACGAAGAAAGATGAAGCTACTGACCACAGGTGCGTAGCTGATGAAAACAGAGCCATTTTCCAATTATGTGGAGGCGTACTGGACAAATTCATGCACATCCTCTCCCCCAGTGCTTCTTATGACCAGACTTTGTTGTTCACACACTTGTGGCCACGCCACAGAGATAACTGGCAGATACAGAGATTTAGTGTGTGGTCATGACCTCATTAGCACCAAGTTTTAAACAACTGAGATTTGCACTTATATCTCAATATCTGCGATGTTCAAACAAACAAAAAAAATGTTTACTAAGCAATTTGTAAAGAAATAAATGTTGGTCTATTTAAAGAGTAAAGGTCTTTAGCAAAAAAGAAAAAAGCCCGCATATTTTATTTGAAACAATAAATGTACAATATGTGCTTATGCAGGAGTTAAGGCAGCCATCCATTTCCTAAGCGACGTAGCCCCATAACTGCTTTCAATAGTTTCAGTATATCCCTAAGAGTAATCAAACTTCATTTCCTTAAAAATTGCTTATTTCTCCAGCTGGTCATTGATTCAGACTGATTTCCTTCCTTTGTTTAATTACATCGAGTTAAGAATGTTTAACAGTATATATTTAAAAGCCATGATGTTAGAAAGAGTGTTCAAAGGAGGCTACCGAGCAAGGAGAAAGTAAAGAGAGATACTGGAGAAGGAAAAATCAGAAAGGAATGAGAAATGAGGAGGAAAAAAAAGATTCAATTCAAGCAAATTTGAATCTATAGCACTCCTGAAAACCAATTGTGTTTTTACCGCGGTGCCCATGAATTCAATGTTTTCTCATCGCTTATTTTTTTTCCACTTCTAAGACAAAACTGCTTTAAAGACTGTGTAGGGGACTAACAATGGCAGAGATGTTTACTTCAGATCGTGCCTGCCTCCCAGGCTCTGCAGTCTTGCCATCCCGCCAGCTGGGGCCATTTCATTCACCACCTGCAATCTCTGCTCTGCTCGGTCTTTAGGCATAGTTCTTCCTAGTCAGGTTCTCAAATGGGGGGATAGTGGGTGGGAGAAAAGTCAGGGGATGATTTTAGGTGGTTCATGAGACGGCACTGAAGAACACTGAAACACACAATCAGAACACCAATCCTTCTGAATTTGATTTTAGTCTTTCTGATTGCCTTAGGCAGAATTCTAGAGCATAGAAGGGTTTATCCCGCTGACACTTACCAATCTTTTGTTTTTATTAAGAGTGAGAGACTATCAGGCTCAGAGCGTCCTTACTCTCATAAGATTAATGGTTTATGTGTGTCTGCCCCCCAAGCAGACTTTTCTACGGGGTCTCTGCTCTTGTGCCCAACCCACTCTGTCAGGCAACTTCAGGTATGGATCCCAGATCCCTTCAATTAAGTGGGGCATGTTCATCCGTGACAGGAGGAAGAAACTTAAGTTTTCAGTACCTACTGTATGCAATAAATTTTTATATATCATCAAAATTGATCTATATTTCCTTTAATCGCCAAAGCCATCTTACAGAGTATTATGATTATGATTATTATTATTATTAAATAAACCAAGCTTCAGAGATGTAGGGTATTAGTGCTAAACAATGACACAAACTGTCAAAGTAGATGTCTAGGAAACCCAGATAAATATTGATTTAAGATTTGGGGATTTCTAAAGATGATACCAGAAGCTATTTAATCAATCTCAATATGTCCTTCCTGTGGCCTAGAATTTAGAAGGCTTTTTCATAACTCATCCCAGCCTCTGATTTATGTCATTCATAAAATCATGGGTCAGACTATGTTAGAACAATGACTAATATTTTCTACATATAATCAAATGGGGGTTAGCAGTTATTTCCATCACACATATATTTATTTAATATCTACTTTATGCAAGGCATTGGCTGATGTTGCAAGGATTACTGAGTTGGCTAAGGCCCATGTCCTGGCTTCAGGAATTTTCAAATCCACTAAAGAAGATGAAGCAAGTAGCCAAATAGAAGCCCAAATGAGAGATTTAAACAAATTACTGAGGCTGTAAAAAAGTGAGAAAATAGAATAAGAATAAGAATAAAGGCAATGTGGATGTTCCAAGACATAAAGGTAGAGGGCAGAAGGAGAACCAGAACTTCAAGTGGAAATAAATGACACAAGCAAGAGTATGGAAGTAGAAAAATAAAACATTTTATGGGAGTAGCTTTTGGTTTGGTTTGCTTAGAAGGTATAACATATGTAGTGGAGTAAGAGGAAAGATGAGGTCAGAAGAACAAATGAATGGTGAAATGAGTAGACTTTTGGGTACCAATTGAGGAGTGAGTTCTTATTTCAGCAGACAATGGAGGGGAGACAAGAGCAGTGGATGGGAGCAGGACAGAGGCTATTCCTTAGATAAATTAAACTGGCAATAATATTTTAGGATGAATACGTGAAGTCAAAGACTCAAGTTTGGAAGACCAGATACAAGCCTTTTATGCTGGTTGGGGAAAGGGCATGAGAATCTCAAGCAATATAACAACCATCAATGCGTTGCTTGCTTACCCTGCCAGTTAATAGATGAGGCATCTTCCATTCTGTAGACAGAAAAGGTGGAGAAGATAAAGAGTGGAATCAGGGATGCATGAAGAACTAAAACTTAGAAGAGGTTGTATGTGGATATGGTTTAGCCAAGGGAGAGAGAAGAGACAGAAGTTACTTTGAACTTAGATTAGAAGGACCGTTAACAAAATTGGGAAATCAGAAGAGCAATTTGCAATGTCAATTATGAGTTTGGTTTTGAAAATTTTTCAATCTAGTTAGAGAGATGTGATATATATCACACAGTTAGATGGCAACAAAGATAGTACGTGGTAAGTAAAACATCAGTGGTATCTGAGAAAGAGGAGCTAGGAGATAAGACAAGTAACAGTCATTGGAGGCTTGATTGATTCAGGCCACTTTCAAAATAAAATGGGATCTTTTTGAACCTTGATGAAAATGACTGAGCTCAGTAATTATCAGTCTCAAGTGATGGGAAAGGGGCTGGTACATGGTGGGTGGAGAGAGACAGTGTGGCAGAGGAATTAAGAGCATAGACTGAAGACCTAGAATATCTGAGATTAAATTCTACCTCTGCCATTTATTAACCATGCGACCTTGGGAAAATTGTTTACCCTTTCTGTGTGTCAGTTTCTTCATCTGTAAAATGGAACATAATACTGTTTATCTCATGAAACTGTTGGGTGGATTCAATGAACTCATAGTTTTAAATGCTCAAAAAGTACCTGTCACCTAATAAGCTCTACAGAGGTGTTGGTTACATATATGTTACAATATTCTACTCAGATGCTGCTATGTGCTACTAAGTGTATCTGCTCTGTTCCTTGAAGATCACTGTAGGCAATGTGAGACATTGCTGATGGGAGTGCATTGTTCTATGAAGTGTGTGGAAGAAAAATGACTCAGAACTACTGAGTTAGCGAGATGAAGCTGCCAAGGGAAGGGTTTGTAATTACATCACTAGGCGATAGAGTGTAAAAACGTGTTTCAGAGTAGAGAAATGCCTTAATTGGAGTTGATTTTTAGGAAGATTAACCTGGAAATTGAATTTTGGAACAGACAGGGACAATGGGCAAAGAAGTGGTATTGGGCAGTGTTGGTGGAGAGAAACAGTCTCCATGAACTAGGAAATTCTTTTCGGAGAATATTAAGTAATAAAGTTGGGAGTTGGGCTCAGGTTCAAATATAAGGACTTCAGTGCAAGTTAAGGTGATTGTCTTCTTGGGGAGAGCTTGCAACCACTCAGATTTTCTGAGTAAGAGAATAACAAAATGCAAAAAGTGTTTGGGGAAGACAAGAAGGTAACTGGGGAGCTAGAACTTAAGACAAGGAGACTAGATTGGTTTTGTCATATTTTGGACACAAATGGAAAGGTACTCCATGCTCATGCACTGGAAGAATTCATCTTCTTAAAATTCCCATACTACTCAAAGCAATCTACAGATTCATTGCAATCCCTATCAAAATTCAAATGGCATTTTCTGTCGACGAGATGGCCTCACCATCAGTACCACACAGTATTCCTCCCACCACTCCACAGCCCAGCTGTGGCCCCAGCCCCGGCCTCAATTTCCAACCTGATCCTACCCTCAGCTCCAGCCCCAGCGCTGGTTCCAGCCCAGCCTCAGCGCCAGCCCCAGTGCAGACTCGGCGCAGTTGCAGCCCTGTCCTGCTCTCTCAGGCCCCTTCCCCTGGGGGCCGCGTGGTCTGGCTGCTCCCATTCATTTTGGCCTCCATTGTGGACAGCTATGAGTGACGCAACGAGGGTGCTGCCTGAGTTATCTGGATCCTGCTGGGAACTACTAAGACACCAGTTGCTTTTCAATGCCACACAAGGAGTCAGAAGATGAGGTGGCTGTTGACACGGAATTTGCTAAGAACGTGTATGAATTGTTCTTTAATGGGTGACCCTAGGAGGACCCTGGGGGTGATGTTCACACCTCTGACAGTGAAATATGCATATTCTGACACGGAATGCATTGGAGTTGACCTGAACATGAAGACCTGTCTTAGCCCCAACCAGGTGATCAGACTCTCAAGTGACTTGCAATAGGTAAGAGGGGCAACAGCTGGCACCCAGGATGCCCTGAGCACAGTGTTGCAGTAGGCAGACGATGTGCTGTCTAGAAAGGTGTCAGCTGACAATACTGTGCACCACTTCCTGATGAGTCTGGTTAACCAAGTACCCAAGATAGTTCCTGATGACTTTGAGACCACGTTCAACAGCAACATCAGTGACCTGCTGATGGTGACCTACTTGGTCAATCTCACACAGTCAGACTGCCCTCAATGAGAAAGTCGTAAGCCTCTTAATGGGCCCCAATCCTAGGACTCAGAATGGAGTGAAGTAGAAATGATTTCTTTGTGGTTTGAGTCACACTGAGTCAGTCAACTGCTTGTGACTTTAAATAAACAGAGTTTCAAAGGCATTTTACACAGAAATAGAACAAACCATCCTAAAATTTGTATAGAACCACAATATACCCCAAATAGTTAACACAATTTTGAGAAAGAACAACAAAGGTGGAGGCATCATGCTCCCTAAATTCAAACTATATTAGAAAGTTATAATAATTAAAACAGCATGGCATTGGCATAAAAACAGACACACAGAACAATGGAACAGAACAGAGAGCCCAGAAATAAACCCATGCATATATGGTCAACTAATTTGTGACAAAGAAGCCAAGAATATATAATAATGAAATGATAGTCTCTTCAATAAATGATGTTGGGAAAGCTGGACAGCCACATACAGAAGAATGAAACTGGATCCCTATCTTAGACCATACATAAAAATCAACTCAAACTGGATTAAAGACTTGAACATAAGACCTGAAACCATAAAACTCCTAGATGAAAACATAGGTGGGAAGCTCCTTCACGTTAGTCTTAGCAATGATTTTTTTTAATTTTACACCAAAAGCAAAGGCAAAAAAAGCAAAACTAAATAAGTGAGACCACATCAAACTAAAAAGCTTCTGTACAGCAAAGGAAACCATCAACAAAATTAAAGGCAACCTACAGAATGGGAAAAAATATTTGCAAATCATATATCTGAGAAGGGGTTAGTATAACATATATAAAGAACACTTACAGCTCAATAGAAAAAAAAAATCCAGTTACAAATAGGCAAAGGAACTAAACAGATATTTTTCCAAAGAAGATATACAATGGCCAACAGGTATGTGAAAAGGTGTTCAATATCACTATACAAATCAAACAAAATCAAAACTATAATGAAATATCACTTCACACCTGTTAGAATGGCTGTCATAAAAAAGACAAGAGATAAGTGTTGGTGAGTATGTGGAGAAAAGGGAACCCTTGTGTACTGTTGGTGGGAATGTAAATTGGTGAGGAGACTATGGAAAACAGTATGGAGGTTCCTCAGAAAATTAAAAATAGAACTACTATATGATCCAGCAATTCCCTAATATATATCTGAAGGAAACGAAATCACTAATTCAAAGAGATATCTGCACCCCCATGATCACTGCAGCATTACTTACAATAACTTGTAACTACAATAATTAAAATTATTTACTATTTCCATAAACAACAATTTCTATCAATGAATGAATGGATAAGGAAAATATGGATAAAGAAATAAGCACAATTGGAGACATACAATGGAATATTATGCAGCCATAAAAAGAGGGAAATTCTGCCATCTGTGACAACATAGACGGACCTTGAGGGAATTAAGCCAAGTGAAATAAGTCAGAAAGAGGGAAACAAATACTGGAGGATATCAATTATACGTGGAATCTGAAAAAAAAAAAAAATGAACTCATAAAAACAGAACAGATTGGTGGTGGCCAGAGGCAAGGGGTGGGGGTTGGGGGAAATGGGTAAAGGTGGTCAAATGTACAAACTTCCAGTTATGATGAGTTCCAAGGATGTAATGAACAGCATGGTGACTACAGTTAACGATACTGTATGTGGTATATTTGGAAGTTGCTAAGAGAGTAGATCTTACAAGTTCTCATCGCAAGAAAAAAAATTTGTACCTATGTCAGGTGATGGATGTTAACTAAACTTATTGTGGTCATCATTTTGCAATATATACATATATAAAATTATTATGGTGTACACTTTAAACTAACACAATGTTATACGTCAATTATGTCTCAATAAAACTGGGAAAAATACTAAAGGAAAAAAAGCTTATTGCAAATACACAAGCATGACAATTTGGAATTTTCCACAAAAATTAAAAATATTGAATACTTTAAACTTAAAACCCTGGTTTATTCATTTTCTGAGATGACAAGGAAGTGAGAAGAGCTGGAAAGACTGTCCCAGTCTGAAGTTAATCTTGATACGAATGATATGAATGGGGGTGAACATAAGTGGCTTCAAATAGAAAAGGATTTGCATGATTGGAAAGATACAGGTCTCCCAAAGCCAGGTCTGAGAAGTGGCCTAGTGGTCATCAGCCAGGAGACCCTGAAGTTTCTCATTTTAGATGCTCCTCCTTCTACTACAGCCAACCTATTTCCAAAACTACCCCAGTACTGTCTCCAATCAAGCCCCTTCCTTCCACTCACCACTGCCGTGGTCATTGGTAGAACATTCATCACCATTTCACACATGACTGAGATTCCAAACTGATCTCTGCTTTGATTTATGGTCCTTTCCAATGCATCCTCCACACTGGCAGCACAATTTTATTTCCAAAATTGAAATCATGCCAAACCACCTCCTCCTGAAGTCTTTCTCATCTCAGTTAAGGAGACACCATCCTTAAAGTTGTTCAGTCCAAAAGTTTGGAGTCTTCAATATCATCTCATATTCTTCCACACCCTACGTCCAATCCCTCAGCAGATCCCCTTGACTCTCCAAAATATATCCAGAATCTGACCCATGAGCATCTCTGCTCCCCTGACAAAGCCACCATCCCCTCTTGTCTGGGTTATCTTAATAGCCTTCCAACTACCTCTCCGCTTCTCTCTTTGCCTTCCTATAAAAACATCTTGCCATATCATTGATCAAAACTCTTCACCTATGTCCTATATCACTACAAGGGGAAGCACAAAGCATCACACATGTCTGCAAGCCCCCAAAATAAACTGGTCAGCATGTCCTCTTTGACTTAATCTCCTTCTACTCTCCCCCTCACCCTCTCTTCTCCAGCCACACTGGTCTTCTTGGAGTTTCTTGAAAACTTCAACATTCTCTCACTTCATGGTCTTCCTGGATACTTTTTGTGCTTCTATTTCCATCTCAGGCTTTCATTCAGGAATTCTACACTCTTAATTCATCTTTTATAAAATCATCTTTCCAAATCTCTCAGCTTTTGCACATTCTCTTTTTGTCTTAGGTACCTACTTCTTATTATCATGAGATGGAAAGTTAAACATCGTGCAAGACCCAGAGCAAATAGTAGCTCCTTCAACACAGTTTTCCCCCAATTCCCCCACTGAGCTTAGTGCTAAGATCTCTGCAATGTGTTAGCTATGGGATGCTGTGCAGGGTGCTTAGCGTCTTTCTCTACTTACCCATCTGTAAAATCAGCTAGTATAAATATCTCTTAGGGTCATTTTGCCTGGCCCAAATAACACTATTGTTATTAATACAAATGGATACTTAAATAATTAAACATTAAATTTCTATAATTATTTATTATTGGGGAGCCAACTGTTCCCTCTTCTGTGCTCTTAAGGTGACTGGCACATACACTTATTATAATGCTTCAAAAGTTTTAGTTGAATTCTACTCTTGGATAACTGTCTTTCCTGTCAGACAATATGATGAATGAAAGCAGGGATTTTAGTTCATCTTGTTTCTATAGAATTCCCAGCATATGACAGGCCTTCAGTAAACAAGGCTTTGTGGAAGGGAGGTAAAGAAAAACAAGTTCTGAAGAAAGAACTTACCAAACATGGCAACTTGCTGGATGTCTATGGGTAAGAGACAGAGCTATTAAGGATAAGACTGTGGTTGGAGCCACGATAAGCAGAAAAATCTAGTACTATAGACACAACAAGAGGAAATCAGGAAAGGAAATTAGATTTCTGAAAGCACTTTTAGATACACTGGTATCAAGGCAACACAAGACAGGTGAGTGGTAATGTTTCACAACATGTTGGAGATATGAAACTGGAGCTCAGAAAGGAGATCTTCATATTATAGTAAGAATTGAACTATGTGCTGCATATGTACATTTTCTTTCAGGTGGTATGCATTGACAAATTTCAAATTTGCAGATTCTTGTCCCCAAGAACCAAGGCTTAGGGTACTCAGATTTCAACATTTGAAAGTGGGAAAGTTGCCTGTGCTCTTTTCTCACTCTCACTTCTATTTTCTCATTCATGCATTCAAAAGCATTTATAAAATCTGATACATTCATTGCTTTGTGATAGTTCTGTTTCCTTTATGGCATGTTTTTAACCACCAATTTGATTGCTTCTTCTTGATAAACAGGGCTGTCTCTTCTACATACCTCCTTTCTCTTCCAGGTCTTAAAATAATCCTACATAGAATAGATTTTTTTTATCATTCTTAGCCAGGTGTGTGAATGGTCTCTTTTTAGGGATTTTTTGGGCTGTTTCTCTACTAAAAATTGTTTGTCACTGGGAATCTGCAGCAACTTCTAGTATTCAGCAACCAAAGCTTTATTAAACAGTAGGAATAATGGATATCTATTCTTCTTCTAATCTCTAATATGCTTTGATAACATTGCTTTCTTGCACTTAATAAAAATTGTCAATAGAAGATTTTGACACAACTTACTGACAACAGCTGTAAGATTCCACGGATATTTAAATGTGAAAATGTGCAACTTAGAATTGATGAAATAACATCATACAGAAAGCTAGTATTACTAGCTTTCTAGTACTAGTAATTACTAGCTTTTACTGTGCAACTACTAACTGCCAGGCAACATATTTTGATTTATTTGTTTCCATAATCATTTCAGATGCATTCTTTTATTCCCATTTGGAGATCAGGAATTGAGGCTTACCGTGACATAATTCACCCGCAGTCACACAGCTAGCGAGCGGTGGAGCACAGATTTGAACTTGGCTCCGTAGTTCTCCAAATCTCTTAACCACTGCTGTCCTGTCTCAGCCAGGAGGTGGCTTCTGTAGAGGTCTGGCTCTCTGGCATTATAGTTCAATTACCCTGCAGCCGTGGTTTCAAAGTGTAGTTCTAGGATCACCCATAAGAGTCCTCTGGGGAGGCTGTTTAAAAAACAGACCTCTGAGCTCCCCTCCAGAAATACTACGGCGGATCTCTTACGGACATGCCCAGGAACCTGTATTTTCAACAAATCTGCTAGGTGACTACTATTCTCACTGTTTTTGAACTCCACGTTGGTAACTCATTGAAACGTCTCTGATAAGTGGTACCTTCTAGCTTTTGTTTGGTTTATAAGCACAGCATTCATTTATGTGCATCCAGTTGAAAACAGTGAACGTCAATAGGAAATAAAAACTGGAAGCACCACTACAGTCAAGAAGAATATACACAGTTCTCTGAACAAAGAAGAGGATTGGGTAAGAGAGGCCAATTTTTTTAGTGTGATAAAATACAGAGAACATAAAATTTACCATTTGAACCATTTTAAGCGTACAGTTCACTGGCATTCACACATTGTGCCACCATCACCACCATCCATCTCCAGAACATTTTGAGAGTTCATTTTTAAAACTTTTTTTGCATAACGTAAAATCTTACCAGCAGGATACTAATCTTGAAATAATAAATAATTCACAATGTAAATAATTTTTATCCTTTCTCTTTCTTCTTTTCAAAATAGTATCATAACATTGTTTCATATTAACATTTATCTTTCCAAGTGATATTTAAGTCACCATTTAGCTTACCTATAAGCACTTCTATTAAGCGCATTCAAGGAGAACATACCTAATTGGGTAGAGCCATTAGGTAATGAGAGATTCTAAAAATAGTGTGTGGCAACAAATTAAAAAAATTATCTCCCTGTGTGCCTTTTATGATAAGGGCCACTGAGCTAATAACCCATGTTTTATGATTATCCATGTGTTTTGTCACGTCCAAACACAGAGATAACCACAATGGTCTGAAAACACCCCCAGATGTCTGAGGTGGTATCCTGGAGGGTGGTGTACCGGGACAGGTCTGGAATCAAATTTGGATCCACTCCATGAAACTATGTGACCATGTGATCTTGATCAAGTTACTGAGACTCTTTGAATCATGTTTTATTTTCTCTAATTCTAGAAAAAATACCAAGCACTGCTGTGTGAGAGTTACTGCGAGGACTGAATGATTGATGTATCTATGTGAACATGTGAGGTGTCTTAGCACACAATGGTGCTCACACATGTTACTTTCCTGCACTTTTCATGAGTTCAATTCAATTCACTTCAGGCACTTCAGGAATTCTTCACTGTGGGCAGTGTGTGCTGAACACACTGTTAGGTCTTACAAATAAAAGATAAATATATCATTGTGTCTGCTCTAAAAAGCTCAGATCCAGAAAGAGAAAGTAGGCAGGTAAGATGATCATTACGCTACTGAACTGATAAAAATATCAGTAGGAAAATACACAAAGCCATGAAACAGTAAAGTAGGAAATACTTCATTTTGTCATTGATTGGAGTGTTGGGAAAGGTAGATGATAGCTTAAAAAAAATTTGCCATGGAGTTTCTTTTGTTTTATTTTTTTATTGAGGTATAATTGACATATGTTGACATATAACATATTAGTTTCAGGTGTACAACACAATGATTTGATATATGTATATATTGTGAAATGATGGCGATTCCTAAGTTTACACAGGGATTCACGGAATACATATGCATACACAATCTAATATATATGCATTTTTTCCTGTCAAGCCTTGGTATATCCATTTTCCTCTCCCTAAACATTCAAATGTTGCCCTTCACTTAGTTAATCCTCCTACTCATCTTTTGGAGCAGAGTACAAATATTCTCTCTTCTAAAAAATCTGAAATATCCTAATACTGGAGTAAGCTCTCTTCCTTGTGCTCCTATAACATGTTATATTTAACTGACATACTGGATTATAATTGCTAGTTTACTTGTTGACACATCCCATGAGAGCTAAAAGTTCCTGAAGAACAGATACTGAATAATTCATCATTGTATCCCCAGTTCCTAATACAGTGCCTAGGTGTGGTCAATAAAAATGTCCATAATTGATTAGTAAATTGGTATTATACTTATCGACATTTAGGTCCTCAAGCAAATTACTTATTTAACAGGTACCTGGTGTCTTTCTTAGGATGTATTACATGAAAATGTCATCTTCTACTCTGGTAAATTAAGACCATGATGTATCTATTCCCTGGTTCCCAAAGATATGGTAAAAATATTCTTTTTGTGTTCCAAATATCTTTCCTGAGATCAGTAAGATACAGGTAATAGCAAAGTTAGAATGACTGTACTAGTATAGGTACCACGTGTTTTAAGTGGATAACAGTCACTGAAAACCTTTATTCAGCCTCAACTATAGTCTCAGTCTCAGCTGATAGATTTAAAAACCCTTTAATTCTCTCAATACTGGGTGCAGGGATATGTGTGAGTTTCATAATTTTGTCAATAAAACATGAATGAAATCAGGAAATAATCATTTCCTGAACATAATTCCATGCCTTTGTGTCAGGAATTGTACCACCCATTTATTGAGACATATCTAAAATGTGATCCTATTTTCTAATCAAAATAACTGCAATATAGTAAAGAAGACTAGGCATGTAAATATGAATAAAGAGCAAACACAAACTCATGATGACATATATAAAAATTAAACAATGAGATGTAACAAGAGTGAGGTGGCATATAAATCAGGAAATGCTTTTGAAAGAGGAGAGCATTGAGCTGTGTCTTAGGAAAAGTGATGGGGATGCTTTGGTAAGAAGAAATGGGAAGTTATTTCTAAAGAAGAGACCAGCACGGGAATACAAAAGATAGATGTATATTAAGGGTGACATTATTGGGGGTGAATGGTAAGAAGGTAGAATTTTGCTGCATTTAACAACTAATTAGAAGGAAAGAGAACAGTTGTGTTGGGATTCCAGAACATTCAAATAATACGACTGCAATTTTCAGTTAATCTTATTAGCAGTAAGAAATAAGATGAGCAGGTAATGAAACAGGATGAAGCAAAGATTTCAGGAATCTTTGTGCAAGAATAACCAGAGCGCAACATCTAACTACTCAGAACAGCAAGTTTTGTTGTTTTCTCCTCCCCTAGTTGTCCTCAAATGTACATTTGTCAACGAAAAGTCATCGTCAATGTGTATACTCATTCTGACTTTGCAAAAACTTGTGGTCTATAAAGATAGCTGACCACCAGTACTTTCTTCTAGAACTTACAGACTTCAGCTAAAAAGTGATTCTTGATAATCATGATAAAACTTTCAATGGATAACAAGCTTCATTGAAAAAGCACCTACAAATCAAGAATTGATAAATAAAATTGGCAAACATCAAATCTCAACAAATTCTGACCCTCCAAAGAGAAAACTTTGCAATAGACTTTAACAGCTTTACTGAGATAAAACTATACCAAAAAGTTTGCCTGTCTAAAGTATGCGATTCAATGTTTTAGATTATTTATGGAGCTTGTGACAATCATCATAATCTAATAGTAGGACATTTTCATTATCCCAAAAGAAAGCTTGAGCTCATTAGCAGTCACTCTGCTTTCCCTCCCCCATGTGGTAGCACATATCTGTGCTTCATTTATTTTGTTACCAAATAATATTCCATTGTATGGATATACCACATTTTGTTTATCCACTCCTCAGCTGATAGATGCAATAGGCTTTGTATGGCAATTTCGAAATCAAGAACTACCTCTCCCGGGGACTAGTATATTTAGTATGCTCTTTGGGTCCTTCATGACACTTTTGTAGTTGGTTTAAGTTTTTTTTTTTTTAGGAAGATTAGCCCTGAGATAACATCTGCTGCAAATCTTCCTGTTGTTTTTTTGCTGAGGAAGACTGGCCCTGAGCTAACATCTGTGCCCATCTTCCTCTACTTTGTATATGGGACACCTGCCACAGCATGGCTTTACAAGTGGCATGTAGGTCCACACCCAGGATCCGAACTAGCAAACTCTGGGCTGCTGAAGAGGAACACGTGAACTTAACCACTGCACCACCAGGCCAGCCCCTAATACTTCTTAATATAAAAACAAGAGCCCAACTATTAGTCCACAGCCATCAGGGAATAGCTATTTCTTTAGACCATCTTGAATTCTTTCAGATACCACACTTTCTTTGAAGACATGTTTGTTTTGGTCCACCTCTGAACATTGAGTTATAGTGTTCTTCCCCTAATTTTATCTCCATATATCCACAATAGCTCTACAGTACAAAATATATTCTTTGGATCATTCTCACAGAATTTGTATAGACTCTAGAAATAGCTATTGATTTGTCTTGAATTTGGGATAAAACTGTTTTCAAAAATGGGAATAGATGTGTTTTCCTATCACTGCTTTCTCTCCATAGATATATATATCCATGGTGATATAGGGCTGAACAAATATTAAATAATATATATATATTTTCTAAATGTATGTGCATGTGTGACAGAAAGAAAGAGAGCCAGAAACAGACACACACAGAGGGACAGAAATAAAGAGAGAAAAAAAAGAGAGACAGAGAAAAGCTCACCATATGCAAACATGGGTATATAGAGAGATATATAACGTAGATATCTTAATAATATCTCACTACCTATAATTTAGGTCAGAAAATTGTGAAATATTATAATCTAAGAAAGTTTTTTTTTTCAGATTTAAAAAGACTTCAATGATTTTAAATGTAAAACAAACCTATATTATAACTCCTAAAATTACAACTTTAGAAGCCTCACTTGAGGCATTCTCTGGAATATTCTCCAGAAAAAAAAGGAGGGAAATTGAAAATAATTGTCAAATATGTTTATCCCAAGCACTTTTCATAGATCCTCATTTAATTCTTCCATTTCTAAAAACTAAAGGCAACTTTTAAGAGTATGCTTTTATTAATCTGCATGTCTTTGTTTCTCATTCTGAAGATTTTAAAAAGGTAGAATGTAATCTAATGGTGCTGAAATACTGCATCAGCTTTTAACAAAAGAGCCAATACCGCAATGCTGCTATTTTATTGCTCACAACGTATGGTTTCCAGTTGAGAATCCCATTAACCTCGGAGTGCAATGATATCATTTTAATTATATAAATTGAAACAGCAATGTATAATACCTATATCATGTAAAAATGGATTCGCTTTATGTGAAAGTGTCTAAACTATCTTTCACTATGAAGCAATAAATTTGCTTTAGATGGCAAACCTGCCTGTAAATTTAATTACTGGTAATTTTATTTTCCTCCACGGTTTAACCTCTCTTAGAGCCTGACCGGGAATATCATAAATCTGTACTTCCATGGACTAGTTTGGAAACTACTGAGTAATGATAAATGAGTATTTGCCCAGATTTTAACTTAGAGAAGCAAATAAATATAAATGTGGGTGGGAAATAATTATGCCAACCTGTAGAAATCATCACAACTTAAATTCCTAATTTGTTAAAAAATACACTTTACTTACTAAAACTCTTTTTGTTAAAACATATAATCAAATAATACATTTCACAGAAGAGAATTACTTTCATGTATCTGAAGATGTAAATAGCTGTGTGAGGATATGAAAATATGAGTTTCACATAAGAGAGAGATATTTGCATTTGTTCAAGAGAAAGACGAGTTTATATGTAGTACAGTCTCTTACTACATATTCATAGAATCATCTGGTATGCTAGACTATCTCAAGGGTCTCACTGGAAGGAAGTCATGCAAGACTAGAGAGAGTTTGGGGGGTGTAGGAGAAATGTTCTCCATTGATGCTTTCTCTCCTTCCTTAGAATTCCCTACAGGGTAGCTAGTTCTAAAGGGAGTGGAAAGGAAGCATGGTTGCGAAGGGCGGAAGTTAGCATATTTCAACAGTAATTAAATGTGACATACACCAGGTGAAAACAATCATATGTCTTCCTGTGAACAGACAGAAGAGTACAGCGCATGTGTAAGAGCCATGTCACTTAACCAGAGGGTCTGGACCCACATCTGGGCTCTGCCATTTACTGGCTTTGTTACCTGGACAAGTCATTTCACCTCTCTAAACCTTCACCCCTTCATCTGTAAAATAGGGATAATAAAACCACCTCCCTCAGAGGGATATTACCTGAAAGAGCTGAGAAAAAGCTTGTGCAATGCTTAGAGGAGTGCTCAGCACAGAACAAGTGCTCAATAATTATAGATCTGCCATAGCCGCCTGCCATTCTGCATGTTTCTGTCTGTTCCCTCTACTTCAGGGTGAACTTCTTGTAGGCTTGGTCTCTCCCTTAACCATCTAAGAGTTTTATCCTGGATATACCATTTATTAGCTCTATGACCTTGAGCTAGTTTTTTTTTTTAACTTCTCTAAGCTACAATTTCCTAATCTTTACATTAAGACTAATATTTAAAACACATTTTATCTGGCTGTTGGGAAGATTATAGGAAATATTTAGCACAGGACCTCATACACATTAATAACATTCAGTAAATGTTACATCTTATCACTTAATGTGGAACTACATACCAACCAACAAGATTTTGGAAGACGTACTATAATTTAGGTACAACTTTAACACACCAATTATATCTATCAAAGCAGAATTTAGGATAAAACAGAAAAGCCTTTTTCACAGTTAACCATAGTATCTGTGAATTATATTGCTGTCATTATCAATAAACACTTAAAACAATCCCAGTAAGCATTGAGCTATTTTAAGATACATTTTAAATTCAGGAAGTTTAAATTCATCATATACAGTTTCTGAATTACAAAGAAGGATAATAGGTTCCTAACCCGTATCTGGGTATGTCATAACGTTCTGAATGTAAAAAGCCGTTTTATAAGTTTTGAAAGGCAATCTTAAGCTAATGTTTCCACTTAATGCACAGACCATCCTTGATTATGCAGCTAGCAGACATTTTGAGGGAATCGAAATCACATTTTCATGATATCATGATTTCTGAACTATATCTGAAAGAGAATTTACTACAGATATAAAAATCTGAAAAGGAACTTCTGGTTCTAAATTCGATGAGCTACCCTGGGTGGGCTTCACAGATGGAGAGAGCGGAGATGAGCACCGGGCTCCCCATTACTCTGCCCACCTGCTCTGCCTCAATTCAGGCAACAGCAGGGCGGGTGTTCTCACTGCAGGCTGCCGGCTTTCCCAGCATCCCATGTTGACTGGGCAGAAAGGAAACCGCCATAGTGCAGAGAGAATGAAACTAGATATGAAAAATGAAAGAAACAACTCAGAGCTGTGTTGAAGTAAGAAAGAGGGAGAAAAGAAGAAGAGGGCAGAGAGAGAAAGGGGTGCCAGAGAGAGGGGGCAAAATAAGAGACAATGAAATTAAGAGGAAAAAAATGATAGAAGGTGGAGAGCAAAACAAACAGAAAGACAAGAGCCACTTGTGCCAAAGAAGAATCAGAGCTAGTTTTAAATGGCACAAAATATTTCTTTTATATACTTAGCAGGAATCTGTTTCTACTCTGAGACATTGTTCTATTACTTTTCACATATTGTACATTTAATATTCACAACACTCAGAAGTAGGTATTGTTATCGCCAATTCAGGGATGAGGAAATGGAGCGTTAGAAATTAAGAGAACATATCTGAGCATTTAACAGGTATTGGGGATACGGAAGTGAA
Source organism: Equus caballus (assembly GCF_041296265.1). Taxonomy (NCBI): domain Eukaryota; kingdom Metazoa; phylum Chordata; class Mammalia; order Perissodactyla; family Equidae; genus Equus; species Equus caballus. The sequence goes on from NC_091686.1 coordinate 109,583,624, forward strand.
CAGAACCCCAAGCCCGTGCCCTTAGGAAGCTCAACCTAAAATGCTAGAGGCTGGATTTCTTCTGAGTTTGGAAAGATGTGAGGAGTTTGTATGAGAGAACGTACAAATGCATCTAATACACATACTGAACACAGTATCCACTTTGTAAAGTTGTTTCTTTAGCTTATGACACAGATTTTGCAATTAGAACATCTCATCAATTCTACTTTGGCACTGTCAGATTACATAATTTCAATGAGACAAAATTTACTTTAAAATTTTTAACACAACTCAAATACTTTGGTTTTTTTGCCAGCTGTCAATGGGTATTTTAACCCACCATACTATACGGAATCTCTTTTAATAACGTACGTCACAGCACTTCACAGTTTAAGTTGATGGAGAACTGCACTCCAGCACTACCCACTCTTCTATTTGCTTAAAACTCTATTTGGATGCCAGAAGAAACTCAGACACAATTTTGCTGTGTAAGTCAATCTATTGGCCACCGAATCAATTCTGCCTAACAACTTTTCCAAAAAGGCACTTAAATCAATTTGCTACAAAAGTACTGCATAAAATGACATATGTACAAACTATACTTAGTTATACATAGAAAATTAACCCCGGGAGATTCAGGGCTCACATTTGAGTGCAGTTCTTAGTCTCAGGATACTTTGTGAGAAATACTCATTGATAAAGTAATTGCAGCACATACGCGGCATTTATGTGTGTATTAGTAGGAAATTAACCTACCAAGTATGAATAGCTTTATTTTTATAAGACTTTGGAAAATTTTATACATCTTAAGAAAATTCAACGTATCCTTTTCTGAGTGGTAATATTTCTTTTAGCTGCGTCAGCAGGGAACAAAGGGACCAAACGCAAAGGAAGCAGAGTCTGCATTGACTGAGATTTTAAAAAGAAAGTTAGTGGATTAATTCCAAAGAAATCATAACCTAACATTGAGGGGAAAATGCCAGGTTTTTAGTTAGCCTCCACAGAGAAAGGCACATGGGTCATAAGAGAAAGTGGGATTAAGTGATAGCTACTCACAGCGGACTCCGTCCGTTCAGGAAGGAGTAATGGAGGTACAGTGCCTCTGTGACTGGTGAGAAAGCAGCAAAGCCAGAACTGTGAGGACACCAGTGACCTATGTCCCTAGTTAGGGCTACTGGGTGACTTATAATATCAAGAAAAAAATCCTTTTGCGGAGGTGTAAAAAATATCTGTATTTATAGACACACCTATAAGCCTGTATATTTTAAAGTTCTTATTCTTCTGTTTTGGCTAAATTTGAATAGTGTCACTTTTTTGCAAGAATAGATTATTCTGAGACAAATACTGGGGTCTCCCTTTTTCTTTTTCTTTTGTTACTCAAGTTAAATTCTCCCCAAACAGTATTCAGATGCTATAATTGACTAGATGATAAATTGTGAAATAGACAGTATAAGTTTCACTGTGTTATAGGAAGGAGTAATATTCCAGATCAAACGTTAGATTTATACAGTGGCTTTTTCAAACACACTTAATGAGAAAACATCTTAGTGCAATCCTTCATAACATTTTGAATCAGCAGAGAAGCTGGCTGAAATTGGAACAGAGTAAAAAAGATCCTATTTGTGTTATTTGAATAATTAATAAAATTAGCATATCTAGTTGGATCAAACTTTTCCTTTATAAGAAATATAGGCAGTTTTTCTGTAGAGCAGATCTGTGGAAATAGGATACATATGGTCTCCTCCACTTGAAGAGATTTACATGTTCTCTGACAGAAGGTAAGAGGAAGAGATGAGGTGACATTTCCAAGTCCCTTCTACTCCAATGGTTATCATTTGCTTAGATGTACCATAAGAAATTCAGGTAGAACAAAATGGAATAGGACTGTAAATATCTAAAACGCAGCTCAAAAGATCAAAACTCCAATACGAAATTAATTTGGGATGTTCCATTTTTAATGTCCCATTGAATGAATTGTATCCCAACACCATAGGGTATGCGCATGGCTGGGTCAGTCTGATGGGATATCATATTCATTCTTATAGCATCACTAGAGAGGGGAAGCAACATTATTTTCATTTTATGTATGGAGAGACTGAAGTGGACATGATTCTCTAACGGTCTGCTGGAGATAAAAGAAGTAGCATCAATATATGATGAAGATTCAGAGTTACTCAACTCTATTTTGATCAAGTTCAGACTTTATCAAATGTACTTTTCCTCTATCCAGGAAACTAAAGTTGATGACACTGCAAAAAAGGCTATAGGTCTTCAGTTACTGACTGTACTCTTGGCAGATTAGACATTTCAAATCACATTTTCAGGAATCTAGACAAAAGCACTGAGCTGTCAATCCTGAAATAAATCATAGCAGTGGGGTCCAGATTGTATTTTAATTTGTTTAGTAACAGTAATAAATTAACTAGCTTCAATAGTTTTAGTTTTAAATTTAAATACTCTAGCTTTCATATCTCTTGTGTTTTCTCTATAATGTGTCTAGTTTCTAATTATGCTATTTTTAATTCCTTAATAGTCTACTTAATACTTGTATACTTAATGTTTTTTTTTCTTCCTTTTTAAGCAAATCAAAATAAGAACATGTTTTCCCTCGGTAAATTAGAAAACAATGTGATGGAATGAAATGTATACGTTGTCTCTACTTTTTTAAATAGCTGACTGAGTTAAAATAGTCAACAATTTCCCATGGGCCAAGTTTTCCAATAAATGAAAAACAATAAGAATAAGTCAAAGCTAAACCAAGTTTCCAAATGTGCCTGCCTAGAATTCTTTCAGCCCCCGGGCAGATCGACTATCGCTATTTTGATAGTTACTAATAACAATTAAAAGTAATGGAAACAGTTTTCAAGAAAAGCGATAAATCTTCACAATTCAATACACAAATAGAAACTGAAAGCCCCTTTAGAAATGGTTGGAATATTTTTTGTTTTGACTCCTGAAAGGAGAGTAATTCTTAAAAATCATACTATGGGATGCTTAAACAACAATGGCCATTGGATCATACACAAGTGCAGACTTTGACATAAATAACCAGGATATTTAGTACTATTAAACTAGTGCATTATCAGCACATCTACCAGTGAATGTTTTTGAAAGATTAAGAAATAAGTAGATTGCTTAAATCTTTCAGAAAGATAATGGATGGCAAGTTAAGTTGGTAGACATGACTGACCCATGTACTTTCTGAGCTCCTAATGTTGCTGTGTGGGTAAAGGCTTGGAAAAATCCCAGTCTATGAAATTTTCATTTCCTTTTGACAATCGCTTCTTTCTTCAGACTCAAGCTTAACACCCTCCCATTGAGGATAATCTGTGGATTCCTCTAATGCTACTTCCCACTATTTTTTTTCTGAGAAGTTGTTTCTTTCAGCCTAGCTATGCCTTGGCAGACAAAGATACTCATCCCTTCTTCGCAACCCCCATCTCCTGCAGAAAGCGCACATGCCTGTTGCCTTTCACCAGCAGTTTCCAACCCATCTCGTTCCATGAAACACAGGATATGGTACCCTCCTATGAGAATTTCTTACCTATTATCTCCATCTTTTTCTCTCCAAATCAAGAAAGGATGTTGGGATTCAAACGAGAACAACGTTATAATAAGGATAACCCTGAATAGACTTTTAAAACTGGAATCTTTTAATATAAAGCTACTTCAGCTACTATAACTCATAAGTTACTCATGACACGTCTCACAACTGATTACAGCAGAGCCCCCAGAAAACCTCTGGATCTTTCTTTGGTAAGACGGCTGCATCTGTCTGACCCCTTCTTCCTTGCTCACAGGATGCACAGATCCCTCACTGTCAGCCTCGGCTCCTCATAGACTGTGCTGCCTTTCCATCTGATAAGGAAAACTGGTGGGTTTGAAAGTTGTTGCCAAGAAACCCAGGGGTTCTTATTAATAGTCCCAGGAAGTCAGAATCTTACGGGTAATGTGTGACTAACAGGGAAGGAGGATCGACGCTGTCTGTCCAAAGGATGGCCTTCCAAAGAATATCTTTACCTTCTGCAACCTACTTCCTTTAAGCAAGCATTCATCAGGGCCACCTCTGTTTCTGTCCTGCTCACAATCCCCATGTATCATGGACTCCTAGGTTCCGCCTCTAACTTTTCTCCTGCCTTTTGTTCTGGGATATTATTAACAACAAATCAGACCCAAAACTAAAATGTATAAGATATTTTCATCTATGTTATCTTATTTGATACAATAAGGAGGAGCTGGATTTATATTGGATTTTCTGAACATCATTTATTTTTATGGAGTTCCTAGTCACTCTCTGTTCATACAGTTAATAATATGAATAGCTGGTCTGGAACTTAGGATTGTAATATTTTGCATCTAAAATTTAGTTAACTGTTTGAACAGATAAGGAGAGGGTCTTTTAGACATAGCTATTCATTTAAAACAATGCATATTTGCTTTTATCTGTTCTTAATTTGGAATTTTGGATTTATAAAGTCCTTGCTTTTAAAAATTGCCTGATTTACTACTGATAGTAAGGAAAGAAATATTTGAATGGTTAGTCTTGCATACTGATTTTTGGCTTTCTTGGCTTCAGACCTGCTGGAAATCCTGGATACAATTTCAAACACTTTCTCCAAACTTCCTCTACCATTGCTGCTTCACTCTTTCTTCTTCATTATCCATCCCTTAAAAAGTGGCACTTATTTCTAGGTGAAAGTGGCATCCAGGGCTGATGAGAACCATGTAACATCACACTGAATTGATCCCTTTCTCACTGCAAAGCAGAGACAATTGGGGCTACCACAGAAAAACAAGAGATCAAGCTCACGGCTCAGCTCTGTTTTAACAATGCCTGCTTCCCCCCTCAACCACTCACCTCCAGAGACACACTGCCTTAAGTGGGCAAACCACTGAGAAAATATCCCATCTGACAACTGGCTACGAAGAAGGGTCAAAGGAATTAACCCATAGTTAAGGAGGCAAGGGTTGGCTTAAGTACTTTAAGCGCACAGACAGTTGTTGCACACAGAGACTTGAGCAGCTGGTTTCTATCTCTGATGGAGAATGAATAAGAGGAAATCTGCTGTAGGAATGATGTCTTTTAGAAAAGAAGGAAGAAGTCTTGACAGCATTTATGAAGCATCCACTATGGGCTGGGGCTTTGCATACTTTGCCTCATTAGGCCCACTCGACATCCTTAGGGACTCTAGAGGAAACCAAGGTTGGAGAGTCACTTCATTTGTCCAAGACTGCAAAACTAACAAGTGGTAGAACTTGTGTTTGAACCTAATTTTATAGAACTGAAAAGTCCCTTCCACTACAGCAGCAAGTCTTATATTTTATGAGAGAAGAGGGAGCTTAGAACCCTTGGAAACTCTTACAAAATCTGTGGACCTATTCCTGGAAAAATACACAAGGACACTCCCACAGGGCCATACGCATGTTTGTAGCTGATGCATGAAGTATAGACCCTAATAAATTCCCTGCAGTAAACTGTGCTGCTGCTAATGGAGTAACAGCAAAAACTGGGCCTGCTTACAGGATGAAAACAATACCCTGGAGAAAAAATGGCAATGTCTAAGAGAGAGACGGCATGAGTCCCTTTCGGTCTTCTGATTCTACGCAAATCCTTTAAAATGGTCATCCCTGCAGTTCTTACTTGGGGAAAATACATGTAATTTAAAAACACTCTTTAAAATATCTTTTTAAAATGGATCTAAATTAATAATAAAAATAGTGAATTCTTGAAAATATGATGTTCAGGTAAGACACATCTCCTTTTAAAGTAACACATCAATAGAAAAACCAGATTCTGGAAAAAGTGGTCTTCAAGCATATTGAACTACTGAAGCAGAAACCAATTTATCATTTTAATAGCAGATAGTTTAATAACAGAGTTGGGTGCAGAGCACTCTGCATTAACGGCCAACAGAGGGGCAAGGAGGATGGAGGAAACAGACATGATTGTGCTAACAGGCTAGGGCTGACTAGTATTGCCAGCACTCCACTGATGCATTAGCTATGAAGAGGGCACTTATTTGTGTCCAAATAACAAGGCTGATGCTGTTGCAAATACAAGGAAAGTGCGAGTTAAGATACCTAGAGAGATTGCAATTAAATTTCAAAGAATGTTACAGAGTTACAGGCATTGGGAAGCAAGTGCAGAGAGTGTGGCCCTGCAGTAGCAGAGCAAGCTTTATAGAGGAGGTGGACCCGACAATTAAAAGGTGTTTGAATGTGGCAGAAGTTAGAGACATGGAATTGAGAAATTGGCAGGCTACGAGTTGTTAAAGAATCTTTCTCTTAAAAATTAAATTAAAAATCAAGTTCTATGTTATTAAAAGATAGCGATAAAAATGACAATGGCAATAGTAAGCATTTATTGCATTCATATTGTCCTGGCACATCCACTGTTATATTATTGCTAATTAAAAAAAAAAATACTGTGATGTGGTCAAAATGTTCTCCATTTACAGCCGACAAACCTCCCCAGTTACAGCTTCTGCCAGGATTCTAACATCGGTGTGTCTGACTCCAGAGCCTGCGTACAAGGAATTCCAAATACTAGGAAAGCTATCAAAATTGTGTAAAACCTACAAGACAGTTAAATTTTAAATATGGATTAAGTTGATTTTTTTTTTTCTGAAGACAATCTTTAGGGAAAACGGGAGAATAAAAGTAAACCCAGATAATAACATTATTACACATTTATGGCTTTCGCTTTCAGCGGGGTCCCGACAGTCCTCCTTCTTTGAGCCTATCTTGTCTTTTTCCATTTGCCACAATGACAACTGGTGACAGTGGCTCACTTGGCCATGTCTTCAAGTGATGCTTAGCCACCCTATGCTTAGCCTCCTGAATCTAGGAAAATAAGTCTGTCTTCTAATTCGCTGAGATAATGGAAACCCTCTGCGAGAATATCCCTTTCCTTCCCTTTCCGCATTGATAAATGTGTCTATACCCACCGTAACCCTCACCAAGTTTTTCGTCATCTCCAAGGATAACATCCTCTGTCTCACATTAACACAGACCTCTTCCACCATATGTTGAACTAGTGTGTATTCCTTTTGTCCTCTATGTTCAAACGGTGTTGTCATTGCCAAACTAACAGACTCTTCAGCCTAGCATCTGACACTTTGGACCCCTTTGTCTTCCTTCAATGTCTGTCATTGTTTCCTGGTTCTCTTCTTGCCACATCGAATGCTCCATCTCAATTTAGCATTTTCTTCCTTTTCTCCAGGGAACCCATTACCTAATGATGCCCTGCAGGGGTTATTAAGTTATCTCACCTGCTATGAAGGCTTTCAAGCCTCCAACATTCCAGAATGACTTCTAGAATATACCCTTCCAGCACCCAAGATTGCCTAGTACATAGTAAATGTTCAATAAATACTTGCTAATCATGGTAACAAAACCAAATTAGTTCCAAAATACCTTTCTAGTTTCCTTTTTAGCTTTTCATCTGTTCTCCCCCAATAGCTGATGACTTGATACTTTAGCCACGGTTCAATAAAGTTGTGATGAATGAATGAATGAATGATGCACTGAAGTGCCTTGAGCGAAAAGTTATCTGCTTGGGCCAAAATGCATTTAAACTTTATGAGAAAATGTATCATTTCCATGCCTTGTCCCCTAAAGCACCCATCTCTTCAAACTTTAGTCTTCAAGGTTCTGTCCTCAAGAAATATTTTAGGCCTTTCCCAAGAAAGCAGCTATCTCTCATGTGGCAAGAAATTAAATTTAATCTGTTTGTGTCTGTACACAGTAAAATGTAAGTCAGAATGTCAGTAGCGCTTTTAAAAAGACCAAAGTGAATCCTTTGTGCCCTACTCAATACTTTATCTTTTAATAAAATGCTTTCTAATCACCAAAGCTGTGTGTGTGCATGCACAAATAATGTGAACAGTATACACTGAAAATGTCACTACATTCCCTGATATATTGCTATGAAAACTTGGAGATTTCCCAGGCATGATATGACCTATGAGAAACAAAATTCTATTCAATTCTAAGATTCATATTCATGTGGCTTATTCTAGTCACTTCCTAACTACCAGAGCAAGGAAAAGTAGCCTTTTTCTATTTCAATATGTTATTAGCAAAACTTTCACTTTCATTTATTTCCCTCAGTCTTCTCTTCATCTGAAAAAGTTTCATCCATAACATGTATAAACATCCCCTACAAAGATACTAAGGAGGAATGAAATTTTAGCTATCATTTCAACTGAAGGGAAAATTTCATGGACTTAGCGGGCAACACAGCCAAGCCGCCAGTCCTTCTTCTTCACTCTAGAGAGAAATCTCACACTGAACGTGCAACTCTGCCTCCAGGCCATGCCCTCTCCAGTTCATCATCTACATCACGACAGAGTAACTTTTTAAAACGCAAACATAGTCACGTCATTCCTCTGCTGCCGAGCTTTCAATGTCTGCAAGGTGTGATTTTGCAACTTTCCCAGTTTCACATCATAGCCTCATCCACGTTCCATGCCCTTCATAAAACTGGACTGGTCCCCTTTCCCAAACACCCTCAGCCTCCCCCCATTTGGCCAGGAGCCTTTGTACATACTACCCTGTCTACCTGCCTCTCCCCGCACACACCTTCCTTCTCCATGACAGAGGAAACACGAGCTCATTAAGATCCCATCTGAACCCAGTTGGCTTTTCCCCAATCATTTTCATACCCCACTCACAATTATAATATTTTTTCTTCCTCTATTCTCACATAGCAATTCATGCATACCTTGACTGAATCATTTACTTTGTGGTAATATTATTATACTCTTGTTTCATTAAAATGCTTTTTAAAAAATATAGTTTGGGTTCTCTGACTAGGCTAAATTATGGCTGGAACATAAAAATTACACAGAAAATGTTTTTTCCATATAGTACTTTATGGTCCTTATAGAGTGGAATGAAATGGTTAAAAAATAAAGTTCTGGGCTTCTGTACAGTAGCTGGAATGTTTGATACTGTACAAGGGAATTATGACCATCGGTGACTCAGGAGCAGGGAGGACACACTTTTAAAAAGCTTTTCTGCAGCATAGAAGTTACTCTCGTCTAAGAAACACTCACAAGTTATAACATCCCTAACCCAGAGAGACAGAGAGGGTATTGATTACGAGTGGGTGTGTGTATACTGTGTATATATGTATGTACATATCTAAATACAGAAAAGACACAGTAAAAATATTGTATAAAAGATAAAAAATGGGAGACCTGTAGAGGGCACTTAGCAAGACTGGAGCCTATAAAACTGGAAGTTGCTCTGGGTGAGTCAGTGAGTAGTGGTGAGTGAATGTGAAGGCCTAGGTCATTACTGGACACTACTGTACACTTTACATACACTTAGGCTACACTAAACTTATAAAAAATATTTCTTTCTTCAATAATGAATTAACCTTAGCTTACTGTAAGTTTTTTACTTTGTATACTTTTTAATTTTTTCAACTGACTCTTTTGTAATAACACTTAGCTTAAAACAGAAACACATTGTACAGCTGTAGAAAAATATTTTCTTTCTTTATATCCTTATTCCATAAGCTTTTATCTATTTTTAAAATTTTTTATTTTTAAACTTTTTTGTTAAAAACTAAGACACAAACACATACATTAGCCTAGGCCTACACAGAGTCAGAATCATCAATATCACTGTCTTTCACCTCTGCATCTTATCCCACTGGAAGGTCTTCAGGGGCAATAACATGCATGGATTTGTCACCAGCATCACCACAAACACATGAGTAGTATATTGTGCTACAATGTTATGATAGTTACATTGTCACTAGGTGATAGGAATTTTTCAGCTGCATTAAAATCTTATGGTACTACTGTCATATATGTGGTCTGTCATTGACTGAAACATCATTGTGTGGTGCTGACTGTAAGGCTACAAAAGAAGCTTCTAGAATTTAAAAATCATGAAGATTCTGCATTGATCTGAGAAAATGGCAACTTCAATTTCAGAAGTAATATTATTTAAAGGACATCATTAAGTAGATGATATCATTTCAGTGCATGTTGCACAGTCCCTGTTTTATGTTTTGTGTTGTTTTCTACTGCCCCATATTTCAGCATTTTCTTAGGCTGTATGCATCAGCTGAAGTTCGCAATATACTATGCTATTTACAAACCCGCAGCAGTCAACATCTGTAGAAAGGTTTCAGAAGTGATTTAAAGCCTGCAACATAAGCATATCCAATCCTAATGGTACACAAGACTATATATCTTCCTTGGGAGACTGACACATGGTTCCCACTCTGACTGGTGATAATGCATGCTTGCCAAGCCCAGATGTAGTTTCAACTCCAGGGAGATGCAACCTAATGACGGATCGGTATAACCCAATCATGCTAACACTTGTATCTGGAAACCCTACAGTGTAGTACTGACAATAGTTTTTTAAATTTCCCTTACCATGTTTCTTCAAGTATATCAAGATGTTCTGCTAGGATGACAAGCATACGATTGAATTTAATGGTATATAAAGATATGGCAGACTGCTTTCCAAGGCAAAAATTCATAGTTGGAACTTTCATCAATTAATTGCACTTCTGGCAACCGCACTGAACATTAAATTAAGTGGTGGAACTATTTCATTAGAAAGCTTTGGCAAAATAAACCTAATAGATGGAAAGCTCCATATAATTAAAAATGGCAGGTGAGCTGCTTTCTGGGTGCTTTTAAGTCCTAGGTCTTAACTTCATGTCTTTCTCTCCTGCTACATAGTAAGTTCCTCAAGGGCAGGGGCTGAACTCTAGTTATCTATAGTTCCTAGCAGAATCCACAGCTTAAAGTAGGCATTTAATAAATACTACTAAATCCACATATGAATTCAGATATCAAAGCCCTTCTACTAATGAAATGAATGGCTGTTATGGGTTGAGTTGTGTTCCTCTCAAATTGATATGTTGAGGTTCTAACCCCCAGGACCTCAGAATTTGACCTTATTTAGAGATAAAGTCTTAACAGAGGTCATCAAGCTAAAATGAGGTCATTAGGATGGGCCGTAATCCAATACGACAGGTCTCCTTACAAAAAGGGGAAATTTGGACACCGAGACAGATGCACACAGGGAGAATGCCACATGAAGATGAGCACAGAGATGGGGGTGATTCTTCTATAAGTCACCAAACACCAAGGGTTCCCAACACCAGAAACTACGATGAAAGCATGGAACTGATTCTCCTTCACAGCCCTCAGAAGGAATCAACCCTGCTGACACCTTGATCTTGGACTTCTGGCCTCCAGAGCTGTGAGACTATAAATTTCTGTTGTTTCAGCCACCCAGTCTGTCACACTTTGTTACAGCAGTTATAGCAAACTAATACACTGGCTTAGAACAAGTCATTTAACATCTACAAGCTTTAGCTGTAAGATGGATAAAGTGTGCCTAATGGTGGTTTGGTGGTTAAGATTCGGTGCTCTCACTGCCATGGCCCAGGTTCCTTTCTCAGTCAGGAAACCATATCACTCTTCTGTCAGTTGTCATACTGTGGTGGCTGCATGTTGCTGTGATGCTGAAAGCTATGCCACTGATGTTTCAAATACCAGCAGGGTCACCCATGATGGACAGGTTTCTGCAGAGCTTCCAGACTAAGACAGACTAGGAAGAAGGACCTGGCCACCCACTCCTGAAAAAATTGGCCATAGAAACCATATGAATAGGAGCGGAGCGCTGTTGATACAGCACCAGAAGGCGAAAACACTGGATAAGGTTCTGGTCTGCTGGACACAGGGCTGCTAGGAGCTGGAATCGACTCTATGGCACTAACAACAATGAACTATGCCTGACACATGGTTAGACTCAATAAACGGTAGCCTTGAAAATGGCAAAGAAAATAATACTACATCCAACAAATATGTATTAAGCACCTTTTATGTGCAGAGCCCTGCTTTATTTCTGGGGAAACAGCAATTAAGATGACTCAACCCTCACAGAGCTAACATTGCAGAGAGAGAAGACAGACTAGCAGATAAGTAAACAACACAGTATATCAGATGATAAGAAACTCTATGGAGAAAAATTAAGCAAGGAAGAGGAATATGAAGTAAGGGATAGAAGGAATAAAATTTCGTACAGTCTTGTCTGTATTTATAAAATCAGAAAAAAAAGACTTCTAAACCATATGAAGGAGTTAGTAAGCCAAGTGGCTGAGGGAAGAACATTCCAGACAGAACAGCCAGTACAAAGGCCCTGAGATGGAAACAGTCCTGGTATATTGTGATAACAGCAAGGAGGCAAGTGTTGCAGAGCAGACTGAGCTGGGTGAGAGCTCTAGGAGATGAAATCAGGTACGATGTCAGAGAGAGACAGGGAGTCAAGATAAAGCAGGGAATAGAAGACTGATAATGGAGCCACTAGGCTGCTTGGAGGCCATTGCAAGGTTATGAGCAGAGGGGTTGATATGATCTAACTAATGTTTTAACAGGATCACTCAGGCTCCTATTTGGAGAATCATAGAAAAGGAGGTAAAGCAGAAGCAGAAAGACCAGTCAAGAGGTCATTCCAATAACCAAGTGAGTGCTGTAGGCAGCTTGAACAAGGCAGAGGAGACGATGAGAAGTGGTACCATTCTGGATATATTCTGAAGGTAGAGCCAATGGGATCTGCTGTGGGATTGGATATGGGGTATGTGCTAAAGAGGGAAGTCAAGGGTGACTCCTGGTTTTTTTATCTGAGCAAGTAAAAGACGCCATTTAATTGAGGGAGGTCATTTTGGCTATTTGAGTACTTAATACTTTAATTTTGGAAATGATTGTTCATAACATGAAGTCTCACCACATCAGAAGGACTTTTATGATTTGAATACTTAATATGAGCAAAAAGGTTCCAAGCAAACAAAGAAGACTAAGGTCAACTTAATGAATTAAACTCTGTGAGAAGCATGGCAAATTGCCTAGTACAAAGCAAGCACTCAATAAACATCTGTTCATTTACTCGCTCATTCAAAGCGAACTCTTGATCTGGCATTCAGCTCTCTAGTTCACTTTCTATTCAAACCTTTATTAACTCCCACTTACTTTTGGCTACTCTATAGTACCTTACTTTTCTTCTTCCTCTTCTCCTAACCATCCTACAAATGCCCGGCAAATTTGATTTCTGACCTCTGCACAAAATCTACATTGGTCAACTTTGGGGTTTTTTTTAAGGAAGATTAGCCCTGAGCTAACATCGGCTGCCAATCCTCCTCTTTTTGCTGGGGAAGACTGGCCCTTAGCTAACATCCATGCCCATCTTCCCCTACTTTATATGTGGGATGCCTGCCACAGCATGGCTTGCCAAGTGGTACGTAGGTCCACACCGGGGATCCGAACCAGCAAACCCCGGGCCACCAAAGTGGAGTGTGCAAACCTAACCACTGTGCCACCGGGTGGGCCCCCTGTCAACTTTTAACAATAGAGTAAAGTTAACATTTAGCCTGACCTTCTAGGCCTGTGACAATACATTTTTACCTATTTGTTTACATCTATGGCTTCATGTCTTAGTCAGTTCAGGATGACTAAAATACCGTAGACTGGATGACTTAAACAATACTCATTTATTTCTCACAGTTTTGGAGGCTGAGAAGTCCAAGATCAAGGCGTCCACAGATTGGGTTCATCATGAGGCCCTCTTCCTGGCTTGCAGATGGCTGCCTTCTTGCTGTGTCCTCACATGGCAGAGATAGGAAGCTCTGGTGTCTCTTCCTCTTCTTATAAGGGCACGAATACCATCATGAGGACTCTATCCTCTCGATCTTATCTAGATCTAAGTATTTCCCAAAGGCCCCATCTCTTAATACCATCACACTGGGGGAGTGACATGGTTTCAACATATGAATTTTAGGGGGAAACACAAACATTCACTCCATAAGACATCATTTGGAATTATCTGATCCAGTTAGGGTCAACTCCTTATCATTCTTCAAATGAAAAATTCCCAGGCTAATTTCTAAGACATTATTCATGTTTTTCTCATTTGAAATTTCCTTCGCCCTGTCCTGCACTAAAAGAAAGCATGTCTATTTTTTCCAGACTCAGTTCAATGCGGCCCTTTTCAGCCACTCCAGCCTATGATGTTTAGCCTCTTCTCTAAAATCCTAAGAGCATTTATTATTTGAACAACATTCATTTAATTACAACTTTTTAGCCCTATTCTCTAAAGCCCTAAGCATTTATTCTTTGAGCTATACACATTTTGGTACTGAATTGTGCTGTCTTACTAAAGTGCAAACTCCTTCAAGTCCAGAACCATATATTTTTCATCTTTTCTCCCTTGGTATCTAGAATAGTGCCTTGCTTGAATGTAGGGATCAATAGATGTCTGTGGTGTGCATGGCCCACTAGTTGTCATATCAACTAGAAACTGTGATGTCTTAGATTCCAGAGAGCATTTATAATCCGTTTCCTAGCAAAAGGTTATGCACATAGCACTTTCTCACGTAATGAATGAATGATCCCAGGAAGCTAGCCCAAGGAAATAATTAGTAATGTTGCCAAAATTTTTACGGGTAAATGTGTTCTTCAAAGCATTTTTTATAAGGAAAAATTACAAAATAAGCTAAATGTCCACTAATAGATGGCAGGATAGATAAATTATAGTTTAATACTATCAGACAACAATTAAAATTAACAATTTCAAGAATAAACAGTAATATGAGAATATGTTCATTTTACAATGGTAAGTGAATACATGGGAGACAAAATCCCATATGTGGTATGTCCTTAATTTTTAGAATTTAGATAACATTGAAATGTTCCTTGCATCTGTAAACTTTTTTCAATTTCTACCATCATTACTCTCAGTGAAGCCATATCACATTTCACCTGGACTATATTAGCTTCTTAAACAGACTTTCTAGCTCTATTTCTTCAAATCTCTACCTTTCAGCACCCTAAAGCATCTAGTAAGTTGTACCATCACTTTTGTTTTTAACATGGACCTCATATAATCACTTCTTTCTCCAAAGCTGTTAAGTGGTTCTCTAACACAAATAGAGTAACATCCTGACAATAAAGTTCCTGCTCTAATTCATCCATCCTACCTTTCCACTTACATCCCACCAGACTCCGTACATCCATGATCCAATCCAACCACATACTGAATATGCCTTCCCCCTCCCCACCACTCCTCAACACTTTCCCAAGGCTCCCACCCATCCACCCTAGCTGCAAGTTCCTTTTTTATTTTAATGGTGAAGTTGGATGATCTGAAATCCCACCTCCTACAGGAGCCATACTTTCCCCCATTTTCCCATTCCATTTCTTCCCATTCCTCTGCAGGCACCCCAGTCTGTGCTGTGCCATTCTTTACAGGGTCAGCACCTGCCTTCTCCAGATGGCTATCCTCTGGAGTTCAGCAACCCTCTTATTCTTCATATTGGTGTTTCTCCAAGTGCAAATCACAGAGCTGTATACACAAGAAAGTGTATAACTCTTTTAATTTAATTTAAATTTTAGGTAGGTATTTGATGTCCTGAGTCTTTACCAAGTGAAGTTTAAGAAAACTTCTGTCTGAAACCATCTATTAATATAATGATTTTGGGTCAGAATTAGTTATTCAAGAAACTTTACCCTCCAAACATATGCATCATCCTCCAAACATATGTATCACTCACAGTAATTAAAGATGAGTACTAATCATTTAAAATCCACCATAGTGTACTGAGCATGTTTGAGTAAATTAGAAAGAGGCGGATAAATTATAAACTACAAAGGCACTCCTTCTGCCAGCAAAGGAAATCTGGAGTTAAAAACCCAGAAGCTAGCTGGGCATCCTTCTTCAGAGAGCAACTTGACCAATCATAGAAAATAGCCCTACATTACTAATCTGTTTTTCCAAAAGCTTAATTTCAAACTGGATCCTAAAACTAAACCAAAGACTAAGGATATGATGCAAAAAATAGCTTCATACATTTGAAGAGGGAAAATAACATGATATTTTATTGTAACATGAAAAGAACAATGTATTCTGTCTAAATAGGAGAAAGGAAAATAAACAAACCAAACTCTAAGAATATGAAAACACACATTTGGACTTCTTTATTTAAGTGAAGTATTATGTCATATTTTAACAAAATGCCATTATGGCGGTTCAATTGCTTTTCTTGTTCAACAAGTTCTTTTGTCAATTAGCCTTCTTTCACCTCTAGACAGATAATGAAAGTTCCACTTCTGTGCAGCCACTGGACAGTTCATTAGGCAGAAATGCCTGCTGTTGCCTCTACCAGTCTTAAGTCAAGGCTGTGCCAAAGCCAGGCCAAAAGGGTTTCTAACAAGTGCTGGTGGCTTTGACCTGGCTGGTGGTTGCTGGAAGATTCAGAAGCTAACTAAATAAAATATATGGTGCCCACATACACAGATGCTCTGAAGACTTTTTTCTACTATTCTTTTGGAAGTATTCTTTAATTCACAGACAATAATAGTACAGTTGATAACACAGGTTCTTAAGAAGATGGGAAAATATAATGTGGCTATAAAAGAATTACAAAAAGTAATTTTTTTTAATTCAAATGGTTCTTCCTTAGTATACCCTACCACAGTGAAAACTGCCCAAATCAGAGTACAAATACTTAAGTAAGCACTTTAATAAAGTACAGAACACACTCCTCACATTTCTGTTTGAAAGGTTTTTTTGCAGTTAAAGTAATGAAGCTATTCAAGAATATCAGGGATTTTTAAAAGAATTCTCCTAATTGTATAATCTTTAGCAGCTTGTAAAATGCCTGATAAGAGCTCTTCAGAGTTTCCAAAACATTCCCTTTATATGACATTGCGAGAAATACTTTGAGGGCAGCATTTACGCACTCGGAACAGAGTACTCTGGGTCCAGGAACAACACCCATAAACTCTAAAATTAAGTAAGTCACTTTTCTTCGCACCTCTGGTGGCCAAGTTAAAAAAAAAAAAAAAAAGGCAAACAGTCAACAGCAATGAATGAAGGCTCTGGAGTCCTTTCATAATAGTCAGTTGATCAGGGTGCTCGTTGAGCGGTCTTACCTCATTTCCCACACATTTTCTGACCTATTTTGTCTGCCTTTTCTCAGAAGGATTTTGCTTGCTCCACTGTCGACTAAGCAGTAAACTAATTATCTTGTTCAAATCCCTTTGTAACGCCCTTAATCCTATTAGTTATAAGAATATCTGAATACTGATTGCAAACCTCTTTTTTTTTTTTTTGCTTTTTAAAGAGAGAGAAAGGTCCGGGGGTTTGATCCCGGAGGGGTGACTCTAGCCATTTCACTGGATGGAGGCAAAGGCAATTCTGGCCATCCAAAACCCCAGGCCACTTAGCACACAGGAAAGATCCTCTCCTGTAGTCATTCAGTCATATTCTCTCTCTGTCTGGCTCACTCTCTCTCTGTCTCTTTGACATGCACACACACACACACACACACACACACAGGCACACACACATGCACGCACGCACGCACAGACACGCACACACTGGATTTAGCAATCATCTGTATCTATTTGACTGCCTTATAAAAGTCAAGTTCTGAACACTCCTACTCACAGCAGAGCATGGTGAACCCTGGCCCCAGCAAGGAGCCCAACTTCACTTTCCTTCTTTTATCATGAACATTTTAATGAAGAGGGAGATGCTATTACAAGAAGTCAAAGAAGCCATAGGAAGTAGAGGAAATGAACAAATGTTACAACGGACCTCTACCAGCCCTATGAGTCTTAACCTCTTTTCTTCAAAGAACTCTCACAAGTCTTGTTAAAGGACTCTCTCTCCCTCTGTAGAAGACGCCAAGACCATTGCCTCCTGCTGTCTATTACTGAGGGAACTTTAATCACTTTTCCTTTTTTGTTCCCACTGGGGAAGGAGCCAGACTGCAGTGAAAGGCTTGCAGTCAGAGACGATGCTAAAGAGCATGAAATTTATCTGACTTCTATAAAAGACGTGTTCTGCCCTTCCATTTCTGCTTTTGCCAGGCGGGCTGCTCTGGGTTGGCTGCTCTGTCTTAGAAAAAACAAACATTTGCTTTAAACCTAGAGGCAGGATGCTACCTCCGAATATCCAGTCTTTCTAGCCCCCTCTTCTCTCCCTAGGAGGAATGTCTCTATTCTTGGCATATAAAGTCAACGTTTTTACATTAATAAAATAGTGTCTCTCTCTTCCATTATTTTTTTTCCTGATAACACAAGAAAGGATTGTTTTAGAAATGATCTTGAAGAGAATACTGTATGTGTCAGAGGAGAGTCTCTTCTTAAACATCTTTCTGGGGTCTGAGGAAAATGTTATAAACAGGAGGAAAGTGCAGATTCCTCAGATAAGGATAGAAGACTGCCAACCTAACATATTTCAAGTATTAAGTGCTTAAATTTTGATTTATCTTATCTTTAGTAACCAACAGAGTCTGTTTAAGACACAGAAGATTAAGTTTCTCCTGGACAGTCTCTTGGCATACAGGAAAGAGCTCTGTCAGCATGTGTGTCAACCACACGCATGCAGATGTCAGTGTATAGAGAAGGAGGTGCAGGCTGTGGTGAAAGGGAAGGAACTACCACTCCTGTCCATGGTCTGCTGTTCTAGGGAAATTAAAGGCCTAAGGAAAGTGCTAAGTACTGTTAGCAGCAGTTGACAAATAAGGAGAATACAGGTCTTGGGGTGGTGGGGAGGGTGGTGAGCAAGTTTTATGGTATCTATATAGTCTGTTATCTGATGCAGAAAGGATTCTAGGTAGTTCACAGAAATGTGTTTGATATGGTAGGATGCATAAATAGATAAGTAACTGTAGTAAAGGTTAAGTTAAGGGTTGTTCCTTCGCAGAAATCCCTGTCCCAAGTAAGAGGTGGACTTAGTTCTGTGCCCTTAGGAAAGACAAAAGGCACCTGCCTTTGAGATTAAAAGCATTACAGCTATCCAGGAAAAATATATATATATATATTTTGATGCTGCAGCAGAGAACAGATCTGCCTGAGAGGTCATATGATGAGACAGTGCATAATGTCCTCAAAAACATTTCGACATCAACACAAGAGTAAGTGTAGCATCAGCTTCTTCCAATATCCCTCAAGACCGTCAAGGGCATAACAGCAAGTACTTTTGTTGGGACCAAAACCACACAATTGAGCATAAGCATGTAACTCTGCCGTCATCTAGCCTGTGAGATATTGCTTAAATCTCAAAAACTGAATATGCATTAATAAGGAAAATGTGAAAGAAACAAGGAAAAAAAAGAGCTTTGAGTAAATGTATACTAATCGAAAAACAATAATTCTTCCATTGAACTTCCTCAATTGCTTGGTTTGTATCTGCTTCATTATGATATAACCATCATGTCCTACATAATTAAAAAACTTATAAACCTTTGCATTAAATTAATTTTAGTTTTGATTCAAAGGTCTACATGAAAATATAATTTGTTATCTCCATTTACTTAAAACAAGGTGGATTATGGTCCTGCTGGGTTTAACTAGACGGCCACTATCTGCAGAAGAAAATCCAGGCACAGCCCGAAAACACAGGACTGGCCCCTCTTCACTCTCCAAGCTCACCTCTTACTACTTTCTTCTCCACTCACTAGTCATCTTTCTGTTCTCAGACGCATCAAAATACATTTATGCTGGTGGGACTTTGCATTTCCTGGTCTCTCTGTCTCAAATGCTGTTCAGTTCTTGATTCACTCTCTGCACTGACGACTAAGCTCAAATGTTCTATTCTCAGAGAAGCCTTCCCCGACTCTTTTACCTTAAACAGCTCTTCTCTCTTCCCACTCATTCTCCAACCGAAGAACCTCTTCTGTTTTCTTCATATTTCTTATTGTTTTCTGAAAGTATCCCATTTATTTTTTTTAATTTGTTCACTTATTTAATCATTACTTCTAGATTCCTCACTATAGAATAGAAGTGTCATGAAAATTGTTTATGCTGATAACTTTGGCATATAATTGGTCCTTCCATAAATATTGATGAATATGTGAATGAACCAAATTTTCCTTTAGGAGAGATTATGTCTTTCAAAATATAGAATGATAATTTAAGTTAGATTAAACTTTTTTAGCCTTTAGAAAAATCAGAGTTGCAAATAGGACTCCATGAAGATGCACGAAATAAACATTTCTGCTTTGATTATGAAACAGAGGAACCAATAACCTCCCACCAAGGCTAAGTCTTTAAAATGCTATTTACTTTTTTTCCATTACTAAGAAAACCTCCCCACACCCAGTAAAGGCCCACAAACTGCATGTGTTCAGAGGCAGCATGATCCCCATGAAGTAGCTTCAAAAGAGGGTAAAAATCAAAATGTCCATCTGTGCCATTAAAGGACCTGACAGCTCATAACCAGACCACAGCACAAGGACTTGTTTCTAAGACACAGAGCTCCACAAACATGAAGGAAAAGCTAGGCATATTCACTGACCAGCAGGTTTGGGCCACAGCCCGCCTCCCCCCCTGAGTCCCTAACTGATATAACCCACTGTAGTGACTAGGACTCAAGTGGAGTCCTGAGTAGGGAGCAAGATAAACGGCCACTTCAGCATATCAGCGATGGCCATTTAAAATTAATTCTACACAAATGCTCTTCTGTAAGTAGAGTTAAATTAAAGGCCTAGGAGGCCTTGTTTATTGGGGAAAAAAAACGGATGCAGAATGTTGTAGAATCAAGGCCAGGAACCAAAAAAAATGTCTAGCTGTCAGCGAAGATGGTTCAAGAATTGTAAAACGCTGTATTTTCTGTTATGGCCACTTAGGGGCACTCAAAGGCTGAGAAATGGTCATCTGGGTCCAGATTTTAAAACTCATGATCTTCGATGTGAGACCACCAAACAATGTATCACAAGTGTATCCTGCACACCTTCCTAGTAAAGATCAGTTCCCTTCTCCTGAATACAACTAAGCTTTCCTAATCCGGTAACAATCACAAAAAAACTTTAAAGCACGTTTTAAAGGAAATGAAAGAAGGAAGTGGTTGCCACGAATCAGGAGAGTATTTCCCTCTAGGCGGGAAAGAGGTAGGTGTGATAGGAAAAGACATGAGGGGGAACATGTGGCATGATGGCAGGTAGGCAAGCCTTTCCTTTAAATTGTTGTGAACACTTATGTATGGTATTCTGTGTGTGTGCATATTTCACAAGATGTTAACTACTTCTGATCATGATTACATTTCACAATAGGAACTTTAAAAGTACATACTAAAAGTGAATTTGAATACAAGAGCCTTTAAGTACAGATACAAAGCATGGCTTTAAACCTCTCTCCCTTACTCCCTGTGAGACTTTGCACAAGTTATTTCATTTTTGTAGCCTCGGTTTTCCTTTGGTATAAGTGGATATAAAAATACTGACTTTGCAGGGTTATTGTGTGGATTAGATGAGATCAAGGCAACTGGCACGGTGAGGATCATAGGGAGGCCTCAGAATGGGTTTCCCCACTTTCTCCCTCCCACCACCTTCTCTAACTCCTTCAAGTTAGTACTTTAGGTCAGAAGCCTCAGAAAAGAATGGAAACATAGTTAAAAGTGGTAGAGGACACATGCTTGGGGGAAACGATTTTAGATATTCTATATTCGGTTGGGAAAAAAATAAGAAGAACAGGAGAGAAAAAGCAATAATCTGCTTAACATATCTCATCATTATTGGTAAATTTTTAGAGACTATTGTTACTATCTGACATTGTAAAATTTCGCTGACAAGGAAGAATGCAAACTCATAGCTTTCCCTCTGTGGCTTTGCCTCACGTGTTCAAAGACACTAGCAATACTGGAACACAAGGACAATTCCTAAAAGAACGCTGGCCTGCAGCTATCATTCACTAAATTAAGACACAAAACACCACACTCATGAGCATCTCACGTAGAGAGGTTTTAAAAATGTAGCCATATGCTTTCAACTTTTAGAATCCACAATGATAAACTTTTCACCAAATACCTTTTGCTTCTCTGAATGTATGACCCATTATGTAAGAACACAATTTTTCCTACGACCTTTAGGAAAAATACGGTCAAAAAGTATCTAACAGCCTATAGCATATGTTTGTGTATATACAGAGACACATATACACTTACTGTTTTCTTATAGAAATATTGACATGAAAACTATTTTTCTAAAGAAGAATGCTCTGTGGAGGTAGTATGGTTTAGTGGAAACTGTGATGTTACTAGAACGAAAAGCTATTGGTCCAGGCCAAATCACTACCATTGGTAGGCTGTGGATACCCAGATACCTCTTAGTTTCCTTTAAGCCTGTTTCTTTGCCTTTCAGTTGAGGATGATAACACCTTTCCTGCTTATCTCATAAATTTTCTGAGAATCAAATGAGATAAACATACTTTGTAAACCCAGGGCAGCTATACCACAAATGTCACATAGAGTTTGGTTAAAGCTTAGATCATAGGGTGGCGGGTAAAATCTTCCAAATGGGCTCCATTCCCAACTTCAAAATGTACTAGTTAGTTTTGGGACCCTGGGCAAGTTACTAGCCTCTCAGTCATTATTGACTTCTCTGGAGGCAACAATGAAATTTTCCCCAGATGATTGTTTTGAGGTTTAAACGAAATAATGTAAGCCTAGGCCTTGCTATACACTATTTATCATCATGTATTTTTTTTAAACCATCATTATCACCATTATTAAACACTACATAATCTTTTTATTCTGCAACAGTGGCTTTTTAAGCAAGTCTCATTTCCTCTTCTCCGGCCCCAGCTCTTCTTTCCTAAGTTGTGGTTTAACGCTCCCCTTCTTTTTCTTTTCGTCTTCAATAAATTTCCCAAACCTAAGCTACACTATTTATCTGTTCCTTAGAATTTTAGTTATCACCAGCATACAAATGACCCTACCTGTCAAACTCCGGAGCCTTGCCCATTAATACAACATTACATAGTGAATTTTCTCCAGGTCATCTCTGATCAGATAACCCACTGTCAAATAAAATGAAATATTATTTTGGAAAACTATTTTTCTTCTACCTCCCCCCTTATGCTAAACTCTCTAGTTTCAAAAGAACACGATTCTCCAGTATCCATGTTCATAATTTTCCTAACTTTGACTTTGTCTTCATATATATAATTCCACAAATCTTCCCTTCTATTCTGCTTCCTACACAGTGAAGGTTTTAGTCAACGCTCTGCTCATCTGTCAATAGTCCTGCTTATATCCCTTCCTTCTCTACTGACTCTGAATTCTGGGCTCAGAGCTGCTTCACTCAACGTGCATGTTGGCTGAGCCACAGTCAGCTGGCATGGGTTAGCTGCCACACTAGGCACTGAAGATGCAATGACCGGGAAGGCAGCCTTTCTGCCCTCAAGAAGCTGACAGTCTAGAAGGAGTATAGACCAAAAACACTTATTTATCCATTAGTGTGATGGGGAAAACGCGGGTTTCCAGAGAAGCACCAAAGGGGACAACAAAGCTATAACTGAGGGGTCAGAGATGGTACAGAAGAATCCTGAAAAACATATAGTCATGGAAAGGAGTGGGGTGGGAGGAAGTGGCAGGCAAAGCAAGGGATACACGCAAAAGTGTGGAGGCCAACTGGGGAATGCAAGCAGTGGAGTGTCGCTGGAAATACATCCAAACCGGAGTCTCTTTATATACTACTTTAAGCTTTCGGCTAAAGAGACACTTTCCAATCTATCATCTTTCCTGATTTTTGAAAGATTCTAAGTATTTCCTAGGAACTTAAAACTGAACTTACTAAAGGAATTTCTATTTTGAAGGTGGCTTTTTTTCTGTGAAACTGATTTATGGAAAAGAAGATTTAAGAAACATATCTTTAGAAAATAATTTCCAGTAAGTTTTAATTGTATCTGATCAATATGCTATGTTTTTAAATGGAAACTTTGTTCTCTATGATAGATATACAACACACATGTCTGTAGACTTTTTTCCCCCTGAGACTATTTTGTTTATATAAATAAAAGAGACCAGAAGCAGGGGCAGTATTTATTTTTTAAAAGAAAGAAAGAAAGCTTGTTGAAAGCTCAGAAAAAAAAATGGCCTGCAGGTAAAAAAAAAAAAGACATTAAAGAAATCTCAAAGCAATAACAAAAACCTTCAAAAATACAATAAATAGAACAAAGCATAAAACTTTGTGACAAAATAAAAAATCCTTTTCTGTAAAAATAAAAGTCATCTATTAAAAACATAAAATTTGCCCAAGTCCATAAAGTCTGAAGGTCAACAACAATCTAGAAATAACTGGAACTAAAACAAAACTTCATGGAACACTTATAATGAACTTCAAACAGTACTTAAAATGTACAGAAAATGCAGGGAAAATAAGTAAACATAATTTCTTGGGAAATAGACGTATTTTCATGAGGCAAATCATGCCTTATTGATCAACTAAAGTACTGAGCAAGAATAAATAAATACATGAACTAGGAGAAATACATAGACATAATTTATTTGGACTTGCAAATCCGAGGTTAGTAAAGTCTCATTCACTGTTAGTTTAAAATTTGAGTTACGGTGGAATTGCAGCAAATGAGGAGTGATGGATGTGAAAATAACTAAGGGACATCTGGAGATGGGACACAAAGGAAAATGATTATCTGGTGAATCTCTGAAAGCAAGAGGGTCTCTCACAGAATCCTAACCAATGTTTCTATGACACTGTATAAAAATATATAAATGCCCAGAAAGTTGATGCATACATTGACTTCAATTTTTTCTTAGTGATAAATATTGCATTAAAACAAATTCAACCAGAAAATTGAGTTCTACAGAACTACTCTATTTTGGTTATTAATCTTAAATATTTTAATACATTTAGCTAATAATATGAAATAAAATCTAAAATAGGAAACTGCTATAAAATATTAAACATTGTTATTTAAATTATTTTGACATTTTACATATTGAAACCTACTGTATGAATCTGCAATAATGAAATGTACAGATCTTCAAGTAGAACAAAGCATGCTATTGACCAGTTTATAATGTAATATAGATGTGGATAATAGTTAAACTTTTGAAGTTGATTTGTGAATAAATGGTCACTACAATATTTGAAAGAACTCATATATGAGAAGTTTTATCATATAAGATCCTATAATGTGGTTAAGTGTTTATAAAGCTACAGCAAACTTCATGGGCTTTTTGAATGCTTTCAACTTTATGACTTACTTTCTCAAATTATTTTTCAACATTTTAATCTACTAGAATTTTATGCTGGAATTCCATAGATAACTTGATGGGTAAGTAATCAAATTCAGAAGCAAGAACAGTCAGAGTACAATAAGACTTTGTCATTTTCAAGAAGTTAAGGTGCTCTGAAATTGATAACCAGATAAAAGGGCTCTATGGCTAGTTTGTACTCACTTGATTCAGTTTAACATTCCTGGAGAGTGGCAGTAGTCGATGGAAAGAGTGCCAATAGAAACATTAGTCCCATGCATCTTACTTCTGTGCCAACTATGGGCAACTTGACAATGAATAAATTGTTTCATTTATACATTTAATTTACTAATTCTATGAAGCAATACAAAATATTACCACTGCCTGAAAAATCAATCTAAAAAAGTTAACCAATAAAGAGAGAGACAGATACTGCCAATAGATTCTTTAACCACACAAGTGGTGTTTCAAATCAACCACATGAGCCAAGATTACACTCCTCTAAGAGGAGACATGTAATAGAAACATATACTTACGATTCTAACATTTAAAAGAATTCAGTCATTATTTGTTAATGATGTAAATAAACACATACAAAGCATACAACTTTCCTTACTCATGAA
Organism: Equus caballus; assembly: GCF_041296265.1. Lineage (NCBI taxonomy): Eukaryota > Metazoa > Chordata > Mammalia > Perissodactyla > Equidae > Equus > Equus caballus. The sequence continues at coordinate 109,609,261 of NC_091686.1, forward strand.
AATAATTGTAACACACAGCACGATGACTGAACATTTACATTTGCATTATAAGTTATATCTTCCCTATTTCACTCATTTATTCAGTAAGTAAATATTTACTGTATGTCCATTAACTGCCAATCACAGTACTAAAAGTTTAAGAGAAAGGTCCCCTGTGGAACTGCAAGCAGTGAAAATCAAATGCAGACCTTCTGTGGCAAACAAGAATTCTACCACTTAACCGTTTATAACCAGAAGAGTGCTCTCTGCTTCTACTTTGAAATACAATTTAAATTCTAAGTGACAAATTTGTTTAAATATGTTAAATGTATTTCTCAAATTCTGATTTAGTCACACTGAAATAAATTATAGAATATCTATTTTATAGGTTCTTCACTTAGTAAACATTACGGAATGTTGCAAAAAATGTAGATATGAGCACTTGTGATATGTTCACTGAGTTTCTATTTATAATCCATCCATTGCCCCAAGCCTTTTTTTCTGGTTTTTAAATATCCTCCTGCATCCCAGATAAGTTGGTTTGGTGAGAATTTAACAAAATAAAGATCCCACTCAGTCACGATGTTTCCTGTTATGTCTAAGTGTAATGTACTCTAAATATTTGGTGGTAGCACATACAAATTGTGAGTTACTCCTGTGGAGGGTGGGGGAGAGACACGAAAGTTACAGGGGGTAAACCAGATGGCTGAGCAGTAGTACAGACTGGATAATAATATCCTAGCATGAAGAAACTTAAGTGAAAGGAAACAAAAGCAAGGTGAATAGATTACATACACATTATCTAAAGCATCCTCCCTCCAAATCATTTTAAATAGAATTGCTGACTTTAATAGCTCTAAATGAAAAAAACAAAAAAGTCAGGAAGATATTGAATATTCTGCAGGCCCATTTCACTCCAATCTCCTCCCTCCATCCTCATGTCCCTCCGCTCTCTCACTTCATAGACACTGGCTTTCTTTCTGCTTCACTAAAATCCTGTCTTGTTGCTGTCTCAGGTGCCTTAGAAGTGAAGTCACCTCTGGGGTAGTCTGGCTCCATCTCATTCAGGGCACTATCTCCTCCTTGGAATGGATTGCCCTAACCAGCCCATCAGAAAGAGCCTCTTCTGCCCCCTTCTGGTTGCTGTCTTTCATCACACTGAAGCCAACATTTATTTATATATTTAGCTGTTTATATTAGAATGTAAGCTTCCTGGGAGCAGAGGCTCTGTCTGATCTGTCCACACCAATGGCCCTAGTTTTTAGACTAGTGCCTATCACACAATAAGAATGAAGGAAACAAAGAACTAAGCACAGAAAAACATTGACCCTGACGCATCTTATTTGCAATAAAACAAAATAAATATTTGTATGCAGAAGGAATTAAAACGGGTGAATCTCCAAAATTTCCTGAGCAACAAGAACAATACATAGAAATCGATAGTTAGGACTCACTATTTATAATTTAAGATGCAAAAATCTCATCATTCTTTACATTGTTCACTGTGTCATTTACTAAACAGAGCTTTCACTGGATCACCATAAACAGCAATCTTCCTTACCACATTTCCTCCATATAGTCTTAGTGTCTTTAATTATGCATTCTTCTACTACTGGACTTTTTAGAAGCCAAAACCTTGAAGCTGAGAGTTGTATATAAAAAAGTGTTGTATAGCAAAATTAAAATGGCCCAATGATAGCATAAACAACAATTACATTTAAAATGGTAGCGTACTATTAGATCAAACCATTTAAAATCGACAGGGTTTTTTTGTAGGTAAAAATGGTCAAATATTGGCAATTTCCTATGGTTAAAATTAATATTCTCATGTGTCAAACACAGCAAAAATGTACTACTGATAAGAAGTTCCTACACTAATTTTCACTTTAGTGTGTCTCTCTTTTCCCAAAACAGGCAAAGACAGATGAAGTGCTATGCCCATGTTAAATATCCAAGCCACGTTAATTCATGCCTGGATTAATTTCTGATCTCATATTGACATCTTGTGTAACAGTTGGACAAATTAGAAAATATCCTGAAGTTTCTTACAGCAGATTATAATTCATGGCAGAAAAGCATCCAATTTGCGAGACCCTTTGTGATGTAGATTTATTGATATTAAATTTGGACCATGTCACTGAAATGACAACTCATGATGTATTAAGAGGTATGAAGTAGGATCAAGGAAGACCAAAAATGAGCCAAGAGAGGATGGTTCTGAGGCCGAGTGGTTAAGTTCGTGAGCTCCGCTTCAGTGGCCCAGGGTTTCACCGGTTCCAATGCTGGGCGCGCGGACATGGCACTGCTCATCAGGTCACGCTGAGGCCGCGTCCCACGTATCACAACTAGAAGGACCCACAACGAAAATATATACAACTTTGTACTGGGGGTCTTTGGGGAGAAAAAGGAAAAATAAAATCTTAAAAAAAAATAAGCCAAGAAACGACCTTTGAAATATGACTATTTCCTCATGACAAATTTCAGGGGCAGCTGAAACACATTTTGACGGCATTCTATCCTCGAATCCATTAATATCACTCTGAAAGGATTCCTGTAGATTTCTGATGAGTGTAGGCTGAATAATCTGACAAAAATGAACATGAAACCAAAGCAAAGATGGGCTAAATAATCCTGCTGTTAAATGGGGAACAGGAAGAAGGAGGAAGGCAAAGGAAGCATTCCATTGGGAATTATAAAAAGCTGAGAGCCTGTTGACATCAGAGCTGGATTTAATAGGCTGTGTGTTATTGAGTCATAAGACTCTTATCAGCTTCTCACAGGATTCCCCTCCTCTCATTATATTGTAGGAATAAATCTAACTATGATGTTTTTCTTAGCCTTTTGGGGAAAAAGGAATATTGATACTTCCAATGCAATAAGCGTCTACAAAATATGAATGAAATGATTCACAGTGCATTTTAAATGGCTTTATAAGAAAATTTGATCCATGCTTTAAAAAAAGTTCATCACTGAATTTAAAGCTTTCATCCTAATTTCTTAATACATGTTGCTCCTTTTAATGTCAAAAGGAATCAACACTGAGGAGGAGACATGGTGAAGAGAGGGACAGAGGAACTCATCATGAATCAGCTCTCTTGACTGTAGGAGAAAAATAAAATGTTTATATTTTTTAAATGTTACTACAAAATGTTCCATCAGCAAGACTGGGAATTCTAAGTGGCATGTGACAATCAGATTTAAGTCACTTTCCAACATTCTTTGGATTTGAAAGCTGTGCCTGACTTCCTGGAAAAGGTAAAAAAAGACTGATGAATATTTCAGTATAATGGCATCCAGATTCATCATCAGATTTAGGGAACTGAAGGTTATCTCCATTTTAATATCTGGGCTAAGTGCTGGCAATGCTGATTAAATTTTCTTTTAATATTCTCTATTCTAGTTCCAGAAGAGCAAGAACGGTGGTTTAGTCTGCTTGTGCTGCCATAATGAAATACCATTGACTGGGCAGCTTAAACAACAGGAAAATTTTCTCTCACACTTCCAGAGGCGGAGAAGTCCAAGATAAGGGTGTCAGCATGGTTGGTTTCTGGAGAGAGCTCTATCCCTGACTTGCAGATGGTGGAGAGAGAGTGAGAGCAAGCTTTCTGATTTCTCTTCTAATTCCCTTATGAACAGTCCCACTCTTAAGACCTCATCTAAACCTAATTACCCACCAAGGCCTCATCTCCAAATACGGTCACACTGGGGGTTAAGCTTCAATATATGAATTGACGGGAAGGGGCACAATTCAGTCCATAGCAAATGGAGAGAGACTGGATGAAACTATGAAAAATAATAATATTCAGGAAAGTTAGAAATGAGAAAAGAACAATATGAAATTAAGATACAGCATGGATTGTGCAGAAGACACCTATAATTTAACTTTGCTCTGTGTTGGTTGAGAAAACTTGCTTTTATATTGTGTTGACATTGCTACTGGGTTATTAGTTTCTAGCTGAATCATGGCTTTTGACAATTGCCTAATGGGTGTGGACCATTCAGGGTCTAAGCTAAAAATTCATACTTCACATTCTCATCATATTCAACAATCAAAATATACAGATTTCTCTAGCCGATCTAAACTTTCTGGGAAAACAAAATTTACCGGATACCTGCAAAGTTACATAAATGTCATCAAATGTTTTAGGAGTCGGAATACTGGATCTTATCATATTTTCTGTATATGCAATGTAACAAACATTATTCTAAGAGCATTATTAACATATAATACTGATAATAATAATAAAAATTATTGTTACTAAGCATTTTCAAACAGTCTAAAGCCATCCTTCAGCTGTAAGTCTGCATCACCTGCTGGACAAGGAAAAGCATTTTTCTGGGTTTTATTTGTGACTCAGAAGTCATCTAACAGTATAAGAACTTTATCTCAGGAATGAAGGTAAGATTTCATGTTTTTCCTAACTCATAGGTTCAAGAAAGAAATGAGTAAGCAAGTATTCTAGATGCTATACACATCTAAGGGATCTCTGTGATTCTGATTTTTAGTTACTAACACAAAACCATTGAATGACATACTTTAAGAATTGAAAGAATACATCATGACTATTGTTGGGGATGAAAATGGTACCTCAAAAGTCGCCAGAGTCAATTTTAAAAGAAGTATATGGAGTAATAATGATTCCTTAGTACTTTACAGCTTTTCTTCCCACATTTGGATACAGATTGCCACAACTTCTGCAGCAGAAGCTATTAGTGCTCTGCCATGTCACTTCAGATGGACCCCTCTACCGTTTTTGTTGATGCCTTTCCCTCTCCACAACTGAGAGCCTCATTTCCAACAGACTGCTCTCAGAATGCCAGAAATGATGTTGCTGTGCACACACTGAACAGGAAGTGCCTGGGAACTGGTGTCCTCTGATCCTTAACACCTAGCCTTTAACCAACGACTGACTACACACTGCAGCTCCCTAGTCCCTGACACAATAAGTCCTGGTTTGACCGATGATGTCCCCAGCCTGTGAGACTGAGCAAATGGGATCCTCTGCTAAACTCTGTTTGATATCTCATCCTTTCTGCTCCCACGTCCTCCTCTCCTCTTAGAAACACTTCCTACAGATTATTTCACATAAATCTTTGTGTCAGAGTCTGAGTATTCCAATCTAAGACACCTTCTTGACTTTCAGATCTCAATATATAATCCATAAGCCGGGCCTAGCATCTGGCCATTCTTCATAACAGCAAATGGTCATTCTTTTAAATATTTGATCCAACATCAAATTGTCAACCATTGAGCAGCTCTCTGCTTTGGTTGACTTTATTCTCAACCTCAAACAATGCTGTGTTATTTCCTTTCTGTCTTTGGCCAGAGAGCAGCCATCTTTACTCCTCCCTAGGGCTAAATAAAATCTTTACGCTGATACTTATTATAGGCTAGAACCTCATTCACCTTGATGTCTATTGGTCAAGCGTATTTTTTAAATTTGGCTTGCACACACTTACATGGCTTTTATAATAGCATTAATATAACAGTTACAATATATTATAAATAATACTTTGAAATGTCTGAATAAATTTTTTTTTTAAAGATTGGCACCTGGGCTAACAACTGTTGCCAATCTTTTTTTTTTTTCTGCTTTATCTCCCCAAACCCCCCTTTTACACAGTTGTATATCTTAGCTGCAGGTCCTTCTAGTTGTGGGACGTGGGACGCCGCCTCAACGTGGCCTGGCGAGCGGTGCCATGTCCGCGCCCAGGATCCGAACCCTGGGCAGCCACAGCGGAGCACGAGAACTTAACCACTTAGCCACGGAGGCGGCCCCCTGAATAAATCTTTGAATAACAGAGACTTTCCCTGTGTTCTGAAAAGAATTTTAACGAGAAGCAATGAAACAAACTACATTTAAAAGATAACAGAAGAGACCTACACACTGTTTATCAAGTCATGCTGTGGCAGCATCCCACATACAAAATAGAGGAAGACTGGCGCAATTGTTAGCTCAGGGACAATCTTTCCTAAGCAAAAAAAAAAGATAGAAGAAAATAATAATAATGGTTAACACTCTTATTATACTAACCATGTGTTGTACTAAGCAATTCCCTTGTATTATTTTCTGCTCTCCACAACCCTCAGAGGTATGTCCTATTATATTCCCTATTTTCCAGACCAGGAAACTCAAGAACAGTGCTTTTTAGTAACTTGCCCAAAGTCACACAGCTAGTAAATGTAGAGTTGGGTTTCACAATGGAATCTGTCCCTTAAATCACTCTGCTATATTGTCTCTCTGCAAAAGAAGCAAAGAAAAAAAAGATCTCAACCAAAAAATTCAACGCAGGATGGAGAGGGAGAAGAATCTCCTTAAATTTATGATTTTCAGGTTTGTTCAAGATATAATAACTATTGGTACTGCCTTTGCAGTTCCCCTGCTCACTCTTTTGTATTTTACTTTCTCATCCCTCCCTCCTTTTCCTCCCTCCCTTTTGCTCTTCCTCCTTCCCTCCTCATTTCTTTTTTTTGTACGTTTCTTATACTCTGCATCTTAAATTTCTACAGCTGTAATCTACAACCCCTAGTTCATAGAGCTCTACAAGGATGGAATTAGATAACGTTTATGCAACGCTTGACACCCAATATGTGTTCAGTAAGTGATGGATAATATTTTTAGACAAAGTTGAAGGACCACAGGGGCAAACATAGTGCCTGATGTAGTAACTGGCATAAAAAGTACTCTATCAATATTTTTGAATGAATTAATGAATGAAAGACTAGTCACCTGGAGAAGGAAACATAAGGAAGACTTCCATAAGCATTGTGTGATTCCCAGAACTACAAATTTGTTTTAAGCCTGGGGCCAAGTTAGAATTCAGGCCGGTCTAGCACCCACAGATGTAGTACATGGACGGAGAGACCCCGACCAAAGCCTGTTGATAAATCTGTATGAATGGGGGAGAAGGGGGAAGTGGGGTTTTGTCCTGGGTAATTATTTAGGAAGATGGGGCAATGAATTGTGAGCCTAGTGGAGAAGGATGAGCAGGGAATAATTTGGATATTAGAGGCAGTAGTTATTGTTTATCATTGGAATTTTCTGATTGAAGCGACTAGTTTGGCCCTATTTTATTCAAAGGACCCATACAGACAGCTGCACAGAACCCCCATGAGCCATGTTTAGGTGTTATACTGAGTTACTTTAAAGCTGTGGAGTTTCCCGGGATTCATATAAAGGGGAGACATGGGCCAGAGGAAATTTCTGAAAGTTTGGACCTATTCTAAGATGTAGAAAACTACGTGAGGTCGTAAAACAAAAACACACCAAAATCAACTCCTATTTTTAACACTTAACTTCAATACAAGTAGTATAGTAATGCAGCTGTGTATATATATTTGTACTATACACACATACACAGACATACACAAATTTTGTTTAATCCTTATCCTTACAGCAACACGGCCAGTACGTGCCATCTTCCCGATTTTGAGGATAAAAAACTGAATCTCAGAGAGGTTATCTCAACTGATTTCGGTTATGCAGGTAGCAATGAGAAGAGCTGGGGTTGGTGGCCAGTGCTGTCTGGATCTAGAATTACTACCCCACACTCCTTTCTCAGAGGAACAACTGGGGCCACGTGCTCCCTGAAGCCTACAGGAATTTTCAGTTTCTCTGAGTGACTTGCCAAAATTCATTTAGATAGTAATCATTAATAATAGTAGTAAGTAAATAATTACAAATAGTAAACTAATAATTAATATTTATTAATAATTTAATAATTAACTGGGCAGGTACTAAATTCTACTGATGTTTATTCGACACCAATCCTTTTGCTTCTGACCACTATGCCCTACAGTCTCAAAGTCACAGAGGAGTTATCAGATCACAGCTTAAAATGTCATTATATACCCAGACAACCTAACAATCATTAAAATACTGTTCCTAGAGAAAAATGTGTACCAAATGTTAAATAGAAAAATTGCACATAAATCTTTAAGACACAAAATGTGGGAGTTTCTTTTAAGTTACCAGCAAATCTGACTGGATATCACCATGGATATAGAGAGACAGAAAACTAAATACAACATCTTACAGAAATTCACAGATTTTGTAGGTCTAGAAGCCTCTCTTCATGTGCATACAGGTAGGACAAAGCTAACTCAACGAGAATGGAGAGAAGTTCAGCTGTTCAGATATAAAAATGCTACATTTAGTGATTCTCAGAATTTTATGCCACCCATAGCTATAGTATATTTGGAAAATGTATGAGAATGTGAGGAGTTAGAAATCTTTGTGAAAGTTTCAGAATTTGTAAGAGCAGAGAAAAATCAAATGAGTGTGTGTGTGTATGTCTCTGCATGTGTATTCAGATTCTTTATAAAAATAATTAAAATAATTTAAATTTAAAATTACGAAAATCATTAGATATGAAAAATTACACATACAAAAAAATTGTGGAGCTTCCTGTGACATTTACTGGCTTTTAATGGTTGACTTATTTTCTGATATTGAATAAAAATTTGTTTTCTAAGGCAACACTGCAAATGTTACTATATTGCACTATTTACAAATGTTTTGAAATTGAAGGTGTTTCAGAACACTTCCCTATCAAGATGGAGCAACATTGTGAGTCACAATGGTGCCATCTACTGGGAAGCCACTGAAGTATGAAAACAGCTAATAACCTGGTATGCATTTAATGGAAACAGAAAGAAATATATTCTATATTCTTTTCAAAAAGAAATTCCATTAATTAGTTATTTACTTGAGGCAGAAATAAGAGAAAGTAATTTTTTAAATTAACATATAATTACTAAAACTTAATAATTTTAATTAATAATTAAAAGCAAATTTCAATATGTGACAGCTTGGAGAACTTGTTCTGAAGGCCAATATGGAGTTACTTCAGAAATTCACGGCATGTAAAAAGTCTTTGCTGTCTTAGTTTGTGCAACACATAATATCAGGTTTAAGTTAGTGAAATCATCTTCAAGCTTTCACTACTGTTTTTCAAACGATCACCAGACATCTTATATCAAAAGGAAACTAAATATTCAATGTATCCCATGATCCATGATTTAACTGTTACCCTCAACTTATGACTAGACTTTTGGAATAAGAATGATGGCAATATGTTGCATTACTGAATTTTCAGCCATATATAATAGAGAAAAATATTTTCTTACATGGATATATCCATAAAATGACAGATAGCAAGTCTAAATTAACCATGTGTGTTTTATATACTTTGTAAATTTACTACAATACTTTTTGATTCATCTCATTTCTATCATCACCCAGAACTTTTCTGGACCACTTTCTACTATGCGTAACTTCAGAGAATTAAAACTAACAACAGCCCAAGGGATAAAATATGCTCCTGTCAGATAAACGATGTTTAAGCTGTTATTTATTTGGCTTTATATGTACTGATTCATCCATTCTTACACTAATTCAACAATATTCATTTCAAACTCCACTGTGTGCCAAACATTGAGTTAAGATGGAAAATGTCTCTGTCCCTACCAGTAGTACATTCTAGTGTAGGAGAGACAAAACAAACACTTAAGATCACATAGTGAAAAGTGCTGGAAATTTAATAAGGTGCAGGATAAAGAGTTACCATGCCAAGGTTGGGGGGGGGGTGGTGGAAGGAAAGTATGTGCAGTTTAGGATAAGAGGATTAGAGAAGGCACTAGAGGAGGTGATTTTTGTGCCTACCAAAGTGATGAGAAGAAGGATGCTGTGTGAGGATCTGGAACAAGAGCACTGAAGGTAGAGGAAAAAGCACATATAAAGTCTTGAAGTGGGAGAAAGCTGGGCAGTTAAGAAGACAGCTCTCATGTTATTAATAGAGGATGAGAGTGGTAGGAAATATGTTAGAAGAGGAAGTGGGAGCCCTATCTCCAAAGCATGAGGACAAAGATAAAAATAGATCAACAAACAAGAAACATAGCCAGTAAGTAGGAAGGGAATTAGGATGAGTCAAGCAACACAATAGGCCTCTATATACATCATTTCTTTTTAAATCTTCACGTTCACCATATGTGATAGATATAATCATCCTGATTGTAAAGACAAGATAATGGAGGGCAAGGTGAAGTAATTTCCTCAACGTCTCCTTGACTAGCAAAGAGGAAAGCTCAGATCTGAATTCAAGGCTCTATTCTGTTTCCATTTGCTCATGTAACCATATGCAAACTTGTCACATTTAAGAGAAGAAAAGACTCTATAAAAGTTTAAATGATTGGCATGGAGGAATTTCCTGTGTCTGGAAGAACATAGAAGGCAAATCAGATACATTCAAGATCAGGCTCAACTTGTTTAACTGAACAAGAAAAATTTCCAAATAAGTCTCATGTGAATTGAATGAAGAACTGAATGAAAAACTTGTTGAACAGGAATTGTATTTTCCTCTTGTCATCAGAACAATTTTGCTCATTCTTAAATGTCTTAATTGTCTTAAAGCTTGTGTCCAACTTGAATAATGGGATTTATAGTCTTATAAAAAACATACCAGAACGAGTTTTATTAAAACAAATAGCACTTTAAAATTAATTTTAACATTAAAAGTTAAATGAGGGGGTGATATTATTTTGTTCTTCATTTGTAAATATTTTCAAAAAACCACTTTCCTCGGTATACTAGAATTATTATACAAGCGAAGGTATTATAAACTGAATTGTGCCCCCTGTTCAATGTTAAAGCCCTAACTCTCACTGTGACTGCATTTGGTGATAGGGCCTTTAGGGAGGTAGTTAAGGTTAAACGAAGTCATAAGAGTGGGGCTGTAATCCTAACAGGACTGGTGTCCTTACAAGAAGAGGAAGAGACTCCAGCTCTCTCTCTTTCTCACCCCTTGCGTGCGCACAGAGGAAAGGCTACGTGAGGACACAGTGAGAAGACAACTCTCTGCAAGCCACGGAGGGAGACCTTACTAGAAACCAACCTGCTGACACCTTGATCTTAGACTTCCAGCCTCCTGAACTATGAGAAAATAAATTTCTGTTGTTTACGCCCCCAGTCTGTGGTATTTTGTTATAGCAGACCTAGCAGACTAATACAGAAACAATAACAATAACACATTCAAGAGTTACACTTTTAACACATAAGCTTCATGCTTCTTTTCCCAAAGATACAGAAACAGAAAGTGAGAACTTAACAAACAAATGTCTAAATAACAGGGCCAGGATAGAAGGTAAAATTGACTGATTTTAATAATGTATCTTCATTCACTTGAGCGTACTATGTTTCTGGAACTGGAGATAAGAATGTAATAAATAACTGCAATTAAAAAATAAATAAATAAATAAAAAGAATTTAATAAAACCAGACCCCTACCCATAAAATGTTTATAATCTACCCTTCTTGAACATAATTTCACCTATCTTTGATACATAAGAATATAACAAAAAAATCATGTGAGTAAAATGGTTAATTTCTTTGAGCCTCAGTTACTTCATCTGTAAAATGAGAATACAGAATCACTCTACATATGAACTACCAAGGTTCAAACTTTCATACTTCATGGGAAGAGTGCCTCGACCCTATTTTCCCCTAAAAGATGGCAATAGCTATAACTGTAATAAAGTAACTTAGGACTTTCAAATAAATAGGCTTATTTATAAATTGCTTTACAGATTTTACCCTATTCACAAAGCTTCTGCAACTATACCTATGGAAAAGATTAAATGTGGTAACATTTGAAAAGAATAAAATTTAGTAAGTGATAAAAAATGACACCTGCTATCATTATAACAGCTGAAATACTTCTAGGATTAAACACTTCCTTCCCCCCAGTTACACTTCCCAGCATTCTGAATATTTACAAAGACTTTTCATGATCTCAAATGAGATATTTCTTTCTCCCACTGTACCCTTACAGACATTCATTCCCTGAAAGTATTCCAACTTTATTATGTCGACCCTCGATCAAGTCTATATTATCATAACCACCCAAAATATAATATATAATTAAAAAATCATCTCTAGTTTGGGTAATCAAGAACAGCTTCCTTAGATGCCAAAAATGTTAGTTGTTCAAGTACAAAAATATTTAGTCAAAATTCATAAGTTTCCGAGACCTGTAAGACATCATTAATGTACCAAAATATGCATTAAAGGAGTACAAAAAGCAGAGGAGAGAAGGAAAAGGGAAGAAAGAATATTAAAGAAATAATGGCCAAAAATTTATGAAAAACATTAATCCATACATCCAAGAAACTCAACAAACTCCATGTAGAATAAAATGAAAGATGTCCACACTTAGACACATTATAGTTAACCTGTTGAAAGAAAAAAGTAAAGATCCTTCTGCCATATGAGGTCACAGAAACAAGACAGCCATCGACGAACCAGGAAGTGGGTTCTCAGCAGGCACTGAATCTGCCATCACCTTGATTTTGGACTCCCCAGCCTTCAGAACTGTGATAAATTAATGTTTGTTGTTTTAAGAAGAAGAAAAAAAGCAAGAGAGAATTTTGAAAGCATCCCCCCCAAAACTAAGACTCATCATATACAAGGGATGTTCAATAAGATTAACAGTTTACTTCTCATCTAAAACTATAGAGGATAGAAGGCAATAGGATGACATATTCAAAATTCTGAGGAAAAAAAAGATATCAACCAAGAGTTATACTCAGCATAACTATCTTTCAAAAATTGAGGGAGAAACTAAGACATTTGCAGATTTAAAAAAAATAAAAAGCCTGAGAAAATTTGTTGCTAGCCAATCTGCTCTACAGAAAACACTACGAGTCATTCAAGCTGAAATAAAAGGATGCTAAACAGTAACTCAAATACACAGGAAGAAATAAAGAGCTACATAGGTAAATACAAAAGAAAGTATAAATGTTTCTTTGTTTGTAACTCTTTTCTTCTATCTAATTTAGAAGACAACTGCATGAAGCCAACTGTCTTGATGGGCCTATAATGTGTAAAGATGTAATTTGTATGACAATAATAACATAAAGAGGTTGGGAGGAAATAAAACTATACTGGAACAAAGTTTTGTATATTATTGAAATCAAGTTGGTATTTTGTTATATTGTATTTTTTATATATTGTTATAAGTTAAGATGGTAATTGTAACCCATAGGGCTGCAACTAAGAAAATAACAAAGCAAACAAACATAAAAGCTTAAAAGACACAAATAAAGAACTAAAATTGTACACTATAAAATGCATATTTTATACAAAAGAAGGCCAGTTGAATAATAGGAGAAAAAATATAACACATACAGAAAACAAATTGCAAAATGAGAGAGATGAATCCTACCTTATCAGTAATTGATTACACTAAAGTAAATGGAATAAACATTGAAATCAAAAGGCAGAGATTCACAGGATGGAAAAACAAAACAAAAACATGACACAAGTATATAAAGTTACTATGTACAACTATATAAAGATATATAAAAATAAAGACCAGATTCAAAAACACAAATGAGTTAAAAGTAAAAAGATGGAAAAATAGACACCATGGAAACAGTATTCATATAACAGCTGAAGTAGCTATACAGGTAATAGAAAAAAATAGATATTAAGACAAAAATTGTTAGTAAAAACAGAAGAATATTTTATAATGATAAAATGATCAATCCATCACTCTCATATAAGAATAACAAACATAAACGCACCTAGCAATAGAGCTCCAAAATATATGAAGCAAAAACAGACAGAATCAAAGGGAGAAATAGACAATTCATAAATGAAAGTTGGAGACTTCAACACCCTATTTCCAATTGTGGATAGAAAACCTAGATAGAAGATCTTTACTAGACACAGAGACTCAAACAACACTATAAACTTACTAGAACTAACAGACATTTATAGAATATTCCATCCAACAACCAAAGAGTACACATTCATTTCACGTACACCTGGAACGCTGTCCAGGATAGACTATATGTGAGACCTTAAAACAACTCAATAAATTTAAAAGTAGTGAAATCATATAAAAGTATGTTCTCTTACCACAATGGAATGAGATTAGAAAACAATAACAAAAGAAAATTTGGGGAATTCATATAAATGTGTTAATTAAACAACATACTCCTAAATAACCAATGGCTCAAAGAAGAATAATAAAATAAATTATGAAATACTTTAAGGTGAATGTAAACAAAATCACAACACAATAAACAAAACTTATTAGATGCAGCTAAAGCAGCACTTAAAGGGAAATAAATAAGTGAAGAATACCCCATGTTTGTGGATTGGAAAACTCTAAATATTATTAAGATACTCTCCAAATTGATCTATAGTTTCAAAACAATTGCTATCATAATCCAAGCTGGTGTTTTTGCAGGATTGACAAGCTCATGCTAAAATTCATACATAAATTCAAGGGACTCAGAATTACTAAAACAATCTCGAAAAAGAAGAACAAAATTGTAGGATTCACACTTGCCAATTTCAAAACTTAGTACCAAACTACAGTAATTACAGTGTGGTACTGGCTTAGATATAGATATATAGATCAAAGAAGAAGAACCGACAATATGGAAATAAGCCCTTACATTCATGGTCAATTGATTTTCAACAAGATCTCAAGACAATTCAAAAGGAAAATAATAGTCTTTAAAACCAGTGTTTCCAGGACAACCGAATACTCGCATCCAAAAGAATGAAGCTGCACCCCTACCTCACACCATATACAAGAATTAACTCAAATATAATCATAGATCTAAATATAAGACCTAAAACTACAGAAATTCTAGAAGGAAAGTAATAGTAAATCTTTGTGAGCTTGAATTAGGCAATAGTCTTTTAGATATGACACCAAGAGCACAAGTGACAAAAGATAAACAAGATAAACTGGACTTCATCAATATGAAAAATTTTGTGCTTCAAAGGACTCTTTCAAAAAAGTGAAAGAAACTCACAGAATGGGAAAACATATTTTCTAATCAAATATCTAATAAGGAGCTTGTATCCAGAACATATAAAGAACTCTTACAACTCAACAATAAAAAGACAACCCAATTTAAAAGTTAAACATAGAGTTACCATATGAAACAGCAATTCCACTCTTAACTATATATCTAAGAGAACTGAAAATATATGTCCATACAAAATTTGTACATAAATCTTCATAACAGCATTTTTCAAAATAGCTAAAAAGTGGAAACAATTCAAATGTTCATCAACTGAAGGAGAATAAATAAAATGTGGTAAATCCATATAATGGAATATTATGTGGCCATGAAGTAATAAGTAGTGATACATGCCATAATACAGATAAACCTTGAAAACATTATGCTAAGTAAAAGAAGCCAGAAACAAAAAGCCATGCTTTGTATAATTCTATTTATATGAAATGTCCAGAACAGGCAAATCCATAAAGACAGACAGTAGATTAACAGATGCTAGGGGCAAACACAGCTACAGTGAGGGAAGCAGGAGTGGAGGGTACTTGCTAATGGACTCAAGGTTTCTTTCTGGGGTGATGAAATTGTTCCAAAATTAGATAGTGCTGATGTCTGCACAACTTTATGAATATACTAAAAATCACTGAATCGTACATGTTAAAAGCATGCATTTTACGTTATGTGAATTCTGTCTCAATACAGCTTTTATTTTTTTAAAAACATTGGTAATAAAGTAACTTACCAGATCCCAAGTCTCTGAAATAAAAGGACGCTTGCATCCCAAATAGTATTTGTTTAACAATTCTGTTAGTTTACAGTATAAAGGTGAAAGATTTTATCACAGCAGAGAAAACAATTAATTTGGATTTCCTTTCACATTAAACCAGCATTGATACAAGTTGAGATTAAAAATAACAATATTATGCAGGAAAATATCATTGGAAAAAATTTATCTCTATAAAACGATTAATTTATATTAAATTACATCTGAATTAGGAGCATAAATTAATTATATGACATACTTCTTATGTTTTATTCAGCCATAGAACAAATCTAATGCATAAAAGAAGTGAGACTCAAGGAGTCAGTAAATTTGCTATGCAAAAAAAGTTTTTTTACACAAAGAAAACGTGCATTTATGAGTTTTTTAAATTACCCAAGGAATCTAAACTGAAAAATAACCACCTTTCAAGAGTTACATACAAATGCAGACATTTATGCGTGTGCATATATATTTTTTTACCATGAGGAAAATAATTGTCTGAGTCAAAATAACTGAGAATACTATCTTCCTAAACCCACATCCAAAATAATATAAAAAGAGAGATCATTAATGATGGCTTTCATGATTCTCATTTTGAAGTAGCGTAGCTAACTACCCTCCCATGCTCTCCTCTTAGGCTGCTGCCCTCCCTTCCCCACTTTCCTGCACAGGCTTACAAGTCCGCATATTAAAGAGTTTTCTAATTCCTAGTCTCAACGTTGTACACTAAAACCAAACAGCTTAAAATACACTAGCTCAATCAACCCTACATTTGCATTTTCCCATCTTTGTCTTTTCAGAAAATAGTGCCTACCATGTGCCAGATGCTTTGAAGTTTGATGTAGTGTAAAGGTCATGGTTTTTGGAGTAAGATCTATCTGGGTTCATATTCAAGATCTACCACAAACTAATATGTAAATGACCTAAAATGAGTTATTCTACCTTGCTGACTTTGTTTATTTGACTATGAAATGATCATAAGCACATTTACTTCCTATTAAGACACTGAAAGGATATAATGCACCAAGATTCTAGAGAGAATGGAAATTTGGATGTGAGCAGGGACCCAGGAGCCACACTGCCAGGCTTTGAATTCCAGCTCCACCTCTTGCAAGTTGTGAAGCTTTTGCCAAGTTACTTAACCTCTCTAGTGCAGTGTCTTCAACTAGATACAAAGAAAATAAGCTGCCCTGTCTCACAAGTGGGTTATCCAGATTAAATGAAACAACATGCTGGGTGCATAATAATTGTTGCCTACTAACACTGTTAATTAATGATGGGTATAGGGAAGGTGAATGCACTTACTCCACAAGCTATTTAGGCATACAAAAATGAGAAAGACAATTCTCCAAAACATCAGGTTTTTTCCAGGTGAAGTCTCAATGGGCTTCAACAGGTCCACGGAATCCTAGAAATTGTATACAAACACGTATAAGCACAAGTGCCTCTGGGAGGTGGGAATGGGAGAGGGTCCATTCATTTTACCTGATTCTCCAATGCAACACAGAACAAACTTAAGAAGCCCTAGGAATTCAAAGTTTAGAAATGGATAGTATTCTCTCTTCTTCCACCACATATAGCATAGGACAAAGAGACTATATAAGAAAATTGCCACTTTGAGCAACGCCATGATTGCAGTGATACAAGCTCTGTTTCTTCCCGAGCTTTCCCTGGTTCTACCAGGCAGACTGTCATCATGTGCCCTAGGCTTCCTAGACAGAGGCTCTCTCACTGTTGACTCAATGACTATAAATTGAATTCTAGAGTCAGAAGCTGGGTTTCCACATTGAATGAAATAGAAATGGTCTTGCCCCAAAGGAATTTATAATCCAGTAGGGCTAAACGGTGGTAAAAGTCAAGTGCAAAATCATGAAAAATGGGAGGTTGGTTCAGCACAGAGGATGGTCCATAAACTGAAATTTTAGCCTGGAGGGAAAAAGGAATCAGGGTCAGTCTGAGAATAAAGTGACGCTTAGGCTGAGATCTGGGCATAAACAGCAGAGAAGCTAGGGTCTCACAGAAGCTCTTCTAGAACAAAAAACAAAATGTGTAAAGTTCCGAGGTTCAAACAGAGAAAGTAATACAAATAATCGAGGCCTGAAAAGTGTTGTTTGGCATGAGCTTGCAGTTGGGGGTTACATTCTCCTGGTGGATTTACTCTATTTTTGTATATTTCTTTTTATTACATTTTAGTGTAATAACTTCTTTCTATCCAACTTCTTTCTCTCATCAATTGGTTGTGAGCTCTTTGAGCTAGGTGTCATGTCATATGGATATGGTGTCTCCAGCTAATCACTGAGATCGAAAAGCTGTCTGACAAGCCTCTGTGAACAAATGAGCAAAACAAAAAAATTAACATACAACAAAAAACTGTCTACACTTCATACAGAACTTTATAATTTACTTATATTTATCACATACTATTTTGATGCAGGTAAAGACAAGAAATAATTGCTGATCACTACTGTTGCCAGTTTTCCCCAGCTTTTCTTTATCTGTAGCCCCATCTCAGCATCTGCCTGAAAAGACTTGTCCTTCATAAGCACCGTCAATCAAAGTGCTTTGTTTTGTTTTTGCTTTTGATCATAAAACAGGCCTTTCAGAGTGCAGTAGATGTAATCTTTGGTGTCTGGCTCTCCTCCAGTGGCTAAGTTTTCAGTGGATACGTAGGAGCTTGAACTTTGCAAAGAAACTTTTGGTTTTCCCAAGCTACTTCCAAGTCCAGAACTCAATCAAAAGCTTGAGAATATGGGGCACCTCATATTGTGCTGAAATCACTGCCCATTGAACTTTGCTCAAACAAAAAAGGTGGGCAAACAGAAATTTCACATTCTATCACTCGGTCTTCTGAAGATACTTTCATGCTCCTGCCAACTGAGTGTCCTGACGTTTTGCTGGCTTGTTTGGGACTAAGCTGTTGAGATTCCGAAATCAAGTTCTCCACGACTGCCTGCCAAGTAGCAATGCTAGAGTAGTTGAGGAGATGGCAGAGCCAGCGAAAGAGAAGACATTATTTCGTTAAAACCAAACAGAAATAACAAAAGACACACATTTCTAGAATGTTTTTAGTTCAGTTCATTCTTCGCCACTTGAAAAAAATAAGTATTTTGACCCAGATTACACTGACTGCTGATTCTGTATTACCATATCTCAGTGCACATGTCCGTCGATTTTCTTCCACACTGATCCCTTCATCTGCCTTCCCTAAAGACAAAACTCTAACCTAAAACAGATATTAAAGGGGAAGACCAGGGACTGGGGAATTAAATTCTAGTATTGGGAAGACAGGCTGACAGGCTGTGCTTTTAAAAACATTTCTCAACACAAAACAAGCTACCAGTGTTCATGTAACACATTGCATGCCTTAGAAATCTCAGGGCGGCAATCCTGGGATGTTTAGAGACAGCGGCATCTTGGGAATATGAGCCGTGCACATGTGAACCAAATTTAGACCACACAAAATTCTGACTTTAAAAGTAATAAGACTTGACTGATTTGGGAAAAGAGGAGATGTTTCTAGTGTAATTATCAAAATAGTCTTTTTTAATAAGTTGCTTACAGATTCACTGTTGAATTTTATAGCAATATAACATATATACCTAAAAGTGCGCAAGTCATAAGAATATAGCTCGATAAGTTTAACAAAATGAACACATCCATGCAACAATAAGAAAACAAAATATTCCCCCTTAACTCTTCTCAGCCATTTGTCTCCCTAAAGGAAAACACAATTGAGATTCTTACTGTAGTTGATCAGTTTTGTCTATTTTTGAACTTTATATAAACAAGATTTATAGAAAAGAAATCATGCAGTCTGTACCTCTTCTGCCTGACATTCTTTTGCTCATTATGTTTGTAAGAGTCTATGTTGTTGTATGCAGCCATAGTTTGTTTATTTGCATTGCTGTATGGTAATCCATTGTATGAATATTCTCCCATTTATTTTTTTGTCACATTGTTGACAGACATTTAGGTTGTTTCCATTGGAGGTTTTAAAAATACTGCTGTTATGAATATTCTGGTACACATCTTTTAAAATGCAAATCTATATATTTCTGTCAAGTGTACACTTTAGAAGTGGAATTGCTGGACCATAGAGAATGGTAAGCTCAGTTTTAGTGAATATTACAAAACAGTTCTCCAAACTGGTTGCACTGATATCCCCCAATGGCAATTTTTGACAGTCTCAGTAGTTCTATGGTCCTTGTCAACACTTGGTATTATCAATTTTTTTGCTTTTTGTTTTTAATGGCTCTATTAGTGGGTAAGCAATGGTATCTTACTATGGTTTTAATTACCATTGTCCTGGTGAATAATGATGTTCAGCATTTTTTAATGTGTTTATTGGCCATTTGTATATTCTCATTTTGAAAGTGCATGTCCAAAACTTTTGCCCCTTTCTCTTTTGTTTTATTGGGTTATCTGCTTTTTCTTATTGATTTCTAGGAGTTTTAAAAAATACATAATCTTTATATGAATCATTTAGTGGTTACTTACATTACAAATACTTCTCTCACTTCCATTCAAGAAATGGTGTCTCTGATAAAGATAAGTTTTTAATTTTAAGAGTTCAATTTCTCAATCTTTTCATTTAAGTTTTGTCTTTCTGTGTCTCATTAAAAAAAAAAGTGCCTAACCACAGATTCTGAAAATATTCTGATATTTTCAAGAAATATTACTGTTTGGCCTTTCATATTTTAATCTTAAATCTACCTAAAATTAATTTTTGTGTATATCTGATATAAGGGGTGAGATACAGCTGTTTTCATGTGTAAATCCAATTGACCTAGGACTATTTACTGAAAAGATTACCATTTCCTTATGGAAAAAGATGAGAGACTACCGTATCCACAAGGTCTGAGTCAATGCAGAAGTTACACACATCACATGTTATTGTCCAGACATGGTCACAGGGCCCAACTAACTGCAAGAGCACCAAGAACAGCAAATGAAATATTTGTAGCTATAATATTATTGTTGCTGTAATATTTGCCAAGATACTAATTACTCTTCTATCATATGAAAATAAACTTAATGAATCATTTTACTATTCATGCATTGGGAAGATTAAACAATAACATATTCCTTTATGAGGAAGAGCCCAAATGGAGATTAATTTTTAAGAATTGGCTAAAGGCAGAAATAATTTGACAAATTGGTTGGTTTCCAAACACTATCTCTATGGAAATTTCATTGTAGCCACCATGTACTACTTAGCACATCAATATCATCTTCCATTCGTGCTGAATTTAATAACTGTAGTCTCAATGTTTTCCTGTTGATAATTATGCATTAATAAAGAAAGGCATGAAGGATGGCCAAACAGATAGACAAACATGAAGAATATTATGTGCCAGACACTCTGCTTTGCATTCTCACACATTTTACCACTTAAATAACAATCACACACAAAAAAATTCAGCACTACCACAAACTAATGCAAGTGCAAAATAAAAGTACATATCTCATTAGCAATGACGTCTCTATCTTGCTTATATTTTTAGTCTAATACAAAATAACAACACTCACAATGAAAATTCCATATTTTCACCTTTTTCCTAGACTTCAGAACTTTGTGAGAGTTCTAAAAAAAATGATTAAGACAATTCCTCTACCTCAACAGTTCCACACAAATCTTCTCCAAAGGGAAGCAGAACATTCTTGGTAGTTGAAAGGAATTTTCCTATATTCTTAAACTCCTAGAACACAGATTTAGAGTATTACTTTGTTACTGAGTACTTGATCATTAGAGGAAAATTCAAATTTAAAGTTTGTATGGTCCAAAATAAATCTTCCAAACTTCACGACTGTGGGTGATTTTTTTCAAATCACCATTGACTTGTTTTCAACTTCCGTATTGGATGACTACCAATTATTAAAACAACCAACAGCTCTAGTATAGCAAATTAAAATTTATATAAATTTTGCACCTGCAAAGGACCCCGACTTTGAGAAGGCTCTGCGAATCAAAAGCTTTGCTAACAGTACTTACTCATTTGTCAAAACCACAGCACACTCTTACTTGATAAAGTCCTTCCTTCTTTGCTAATTAAGATAGTACCAAATAAATAAATAAATAAAGTTACTTATTCAGTCATAGGCACTGAATGTTCCCAGCAGGTAGTCTTTTCACAATTCAATTTCCCCAATGGGACCAGAAGAGGAAATGAAACAACAAATTGTACTCCTGATGAACGAAGCAGAAGCTGCTATTCTATGGGGAGTCCTGCTAGGTCAATTAGTTCATCACGCTAACAGAACAGCAATCCGGAAACCAATGCCCCAACAACAAAGGTTCGAAACAGTAAAGCTCAGCGGCCTCTTGTAACACTGTCTCAAGTAGAAATTCCTGGAAATTGGTGTGTGGTTTGCCACTGGCATTTTAACATGTGATACTAAGCAAAGACTCAATGTTAAGTCAAAATAGGAGTATTACGGCATCATTACATATGTAGATTAATATACTTACCATCTACATGTATTTTTCATTAAATGGCACTTATTTGCATTTCCTGAATCAACTTAAGCAAAAACAGTGTGAAATAGAAATATTTTAAATTAATATGGTTTCCTTCCAGTTTTCCAACTGTATCTTGTCCAACTCCAAAAAATAAAATATAGTTAGCCCTCATTTTTAACATGCTCAACTATTTTAAACATGCATATGTCTACAAAACAACGTATTTTAGACCCAAATAGAATTTGGTGTGAAAAATTATTAAATACATCACTGTAATTAAAATAACTTAGACTCCTCTCTCAAGAAATTTGAGAATTTTATGTGAATGAATATTTTTGCAATAGCAATAACATCTTGAATTTATACACTATTGAGAGCTTACAAAGTAGTTCTACTTGTATTACCTTTTTTAGTATCTCAATATTTTGTTGTTTTAAAACTAAAAAAAGTATTTAACCTCTAAATTAAATCCTTCACCATGTTTTAATTTAAAAAGTGTATTCTCATAATTTTTCCACATTTAAATATTTATTTAAAAGTTTAGAAAACATACCAACATGTCATATAAGAATTTAATTTTTTTTCATGACTCGGTGGAAATGAGTCAATGCTATTGTCCCCATTTTACCTGAAAGAACTGAGAATGTAAGGTGAGAAGTGGCATTTATTGATGACTGCTGAAGCTTGAGTAAATCTCTGGCCTCTCCATTCTAGACCATTACCTGCATTCTTGAGGTATATTAACCCAGCAATGAATAAACCAGCATGTGTTGAATTATTCTGGGTACTCAAGGTGAATTGTGTAGGGTAGGAAGTATGGAAGGATGTGATGAAGGAAATAAAAGCTAAATCAGTTGGGCAACGCATATGCTAAAACTAACATCCCATGTTATTCACTGTACACAGATAAACAGTTTTTTCTTCAGTAGACCAATAATGCTAAATTCCTTGTACTTCTTTAATTAGATGGCTATACACAGTTTATAAACTGAATATAGATAACTAAAAATGTACTCCAATAACAATAATAAAAAACAATTAATAAATATGAAATGTTTAAGTGCTAGTTTTTTAAATAAGAAACTGAATGACCATTGTTTTCATATCTTTGCTTTTATTCCAACTAACAAATATAACTAGTTAAAATAGTTCAAGTTTTACACAGATAATTTAACTCTAGTTTTCACTTCTGACTTAAGGAATAGCTGTTGCTCAATTTTTTCAGGTGCAATCAAAACAACTTGACAATAGCATTGGGGGTAGATTAAGACTTGGAGCCTTTTGAGTCTCTGATTCGAATTTTGGGTCCCATATCTTCCCACCTACGTGATGCTAAGCATATGATTTACTCGCTGTGCCCATCCTTCAAGGCTCATCTTCCTGTCTCTTCCTTTTATCCACTCAGTTACCTCCGGGATGTTTATCATCCCATTGTCCTTTGGAGCTCAGAGTGTCCCCACCTCCTTCCCACTTATCCCTCTTTCCTTCTAAAGTAAAGGAGAGGTCCATATTCAAGAATCAGCAATCAAATGAGAAAACAGTAAAACAAACATTTTTAAATAAAATTTGTAAAAATCAAAAATAAATCTGAGTACCATGGAAAGCACTTTTAAGAGCCGACTGATAAAATATCATTTTAAAAACTAATATTTATTAAATCTGATACCCTAGGCCCTGGGTAATGCTTTACACGCATTAACTTGTTCCATCTTCACTACTAACCTGTGAAATGAGTATTATTAGTATCCCATTGTTAGATGAAAAATCGAGAAGTTAATTAACTTAGTCAAAGACCCACAGTTAGGGATCAAAAACAGACAAACTCCATTCTTAGCTTCTCCATTGCATCAGATGGGAGAACACAGTTTAGACTTGAAGCTGAATGGAATCTTTTACCTTCCATTCTAGGTCAAGGTCTTGGAAAAGCTCACCCAAGTGTGTCTGCAGAGATATCACAGAGCTGACTAAGTGAACCCACACGTCCAACTGCATGGCTGAGGACACAGGTCTGCTGAAATGAGCAGGTCAGACTAGGCACACAGAAAGAAGCCTTCCCAGCTGAGGAGCACGCCCGTCCAGCTCTGCTTTTCATCCAGAAACATGCACAAGAACATTCACCAAACAAGAAGGCAAGCAAATGGAGGAGAAAGCCAGAAGGCAGGTAGTCACAAAGGAATCAGCTAGATTGGCTCTTGCTTTTGAGGTACAATATTCTGGCTTGCTAGCAAAGCCTGTTTCAACAAACGTCTAGCTCTGTCCAACATGATTAACTACAGTTCTTCCCATGAACTGGATGGAGAGACAATGTTCTTTCAACACAGTGTCCTTACAGTGATAAAGACATGATGAGATGGGAGAATCATTTACCTTTACCAATCACTTCTACTTTCTTTCTATCAGGCCTTTCTGATTTCAATTCCATCCTTATTTAGAAGATGGTAATGGATGAAGATAATGATGACAAAGATGAAGCCCATCCAGCTTGAATTTTGTGGTTCATCCTTGCAACCATATCGTCACCAATAACCTAACCTCACTTGCCCCTTTGGGCTTTTGTTACTCATGCCCTAAAATCCCCAACCCTGAACGAATCCAACTACCCATCTTCTCTGTACATGCATCTTTGCTGCTGACTGCTCATGGAACGATGTCAGAGTTGCTTAGTATCTATAGAAAATTTATGGTCACTACCTGGAGCAGAATTTACCAAAGCAAGGCAATCCGCATGTATGTCTAGTCAGCTCTCTCTCATGCTCTGGTTCTTCCACTCAGAAATTCTCAACTCTTCTCCAACTCCTGATCTATACTCTACTAGCCTTCCTCACACTCTTCAGAAGCTACTGCCTTTTATTCACCAAGGAAATATAAGGTATTAAATGGCAGCTCCCTTAATGTCCAGCATCTGAGTCTGTAAACCTACCTGCTTCTGCACGGTGCCCTTTCTCTCTCCCTTCTGTGCTCTGCATTCCTCTTACCTTCCCAGGACCCTGGAGATGTCTGTCATGAACTTTCTCCTCTACCTTTAGTCACTCTCTCTCTATTGGCTCCTTTTCATAAGTGAGTAAATCTTACTTCCCATCTTAAAACAAAACAAAAAAAAATAAAAAATATTCTCTCAATTCCCTTTCCTCTTCCAGACAGTCACATTTGCTCATTTCTTTCAAAGTCAAACATCAAAAAAGAGTTGTTCACTCTATTTTTTCACTTCCTGCTTATTCCAATATTTCTTCTACTCTCACTACATTACCTCACATGCTCTCACTACAGTTCGTTTGGCCTCAATATCCATTTCACTAAACCTAATGTAAAATACTTAGCCCTGATTTTATACTTGACCCGTTAGCAGTATTTCACCCTAGGGGCCCGTTCGTTCCCTTTTCAAAACTCTCTTTTCTAGATATCTAAAGTATCACGTTTCCATTTTTTTCTCTTTAGCTTTTTGGATTAGTTCCTCCTTCTTTAACTGATCATCAAATGCTGGTTGCTTTTTCAGGCACCAGGTGCTCCTAGGTGCTCTTCTTTGTTATTCCATTTCCTTTTCTCCTTCATAACCCAATCTATTTCTACGTCTCCAATTTCTATCTCTATGTTTACGACTCCTAGATTTATACTGACAGCCTAGAGCTTTCCTCTGCACTCCAGAACCATACACCCATATCAACATTTTCCATACTCCATAACAGTCCAGAGTTAATTTGAAGAGAAAACAAGAGTCTAATGCTAAACATATAAACTTCCTCATATCCAAACTTACACCTCATCCTATATTTCATATCTCATTTGCTCAAATCAGAAATTTGGGAACCATGGTACACACAGCTCTTTTTCTACCCATCAATCAAGTCCTAAAATTCTCGCTTCTAGAGGTTCTGAAATCTACTAATTTTCTTCATTCTTCCAGTCATCTTTCTAGGCCAAGATGTTATAATCTCTTCTGCATAAATAAATTGCCTCCTAACTGGTTTCTCCACATCTACCTCTCCCATTCAATTAATTTTCCCCACTGTAGTCAGAGTAATAATCAAAGTAAGATTTATAGGGTTTGTGCGTATGTTCATTATATCAAATACACACTTCAAAAGTATAGAATGTGAAAATGAAAAGCAACCCCCAATTAAGAAAACGCAAATCTAACAATCTCACTTTCATGCTAGCCAGAAAACAAAAACACAAACCAAAAGATTTAGGGTGAATCAAGTCACTATCTTTAGATAGATAAGAACTCTGAGTTCTATGCCATCTGGCTCCTCCTTCTTCTCTGGCCTCTTGTCACACCTGTATTTCTCTACAGTATGTACGTACATGTGCATTATGTAAACTCTCATACACCAGACTCTCTACCTGGAACACTCCCTGGAACTTCTCCTCAGGTAGCTAAAACTTTCACTCTTTGATCCCAGCTTACTAAAGCAGTTCATTTAGGATGGCTCTTGTGACTCAGTAATAGGAACGATGCCCTCTTATAAAGTCCAATATCACCATAACTTTTCCTTTATAGCATTCATTTGTTTGATATAACTCCTGTTCATCAAAGCATAAGGTGCATCAAGGCAATAACTTCATTTATCTTAAGAATTGAGATCATAGTATAATGCCTGATACATATGAAGTACTTAAGGAACATTGGTTGACTGAGTCCCCAAACGGAAGAGTAGAGGAGAAATTAGATTCAAGTAATGCATGTTAACTGTCAAGATACTATGTGAGGTATATTTTGTATAGGTTTTAAATACAATCTAATCTAGTCTTAACTCTATCATCAATTTAACTGTTTCATTTAGTAAAACAGTTCCACATCTAAACCTCAGTTTAAGCTACCTATCATGAGAATGGCACTACATAAGGATAAAATGCTATTCCCACTGATGTTCATATAATGGCATGGACGCTGAAAAGCGTTGGATATAGAAGTATATGAATTATGATGCTAGCAAACAATTACAGGACACTTAGTATGTTCAATTACTCTTCTGATCACTTTATGTATATTAACCTAAACAAAACTCGCAACTACCTAGCATTTAAGTACCATTATTAGCCTCATTTTATAGATGCAGA
Source organism: Equus caballus (assembly GCF_041296265.1). NCBI lineage: Eukaryota > Metazoa > Chordata > Mammalia > Perissodactyla > Equidae > Equus > Equus caballus. The sequence continues at coordinate 109,636,336 of NC_091686.1, forward strand.
AATTGAGGTCATAGAGTTTGGTGATTTGCCCAGGGTCACTCAGCACATAAATTGCAAAGGCAGGATTTAAACCCAGACTGTCTGGTTCCAGATTTAAGGCTGAGGTGTGAGTACCCTCTTATAATATTAACCCAATTAACATTCTTCCATAACTTGAACAGGATAGTTTTTCTCAAACCAAATAGTATAATATTAAAAACTTACATTATGTTTCTTACTTCCCTCCTTTTATAATCCAGCCATAGTATGAAAAGGACAAAGTTTAACTTCCCCATTAATGAAACATTTGATATAGAGAACACTTTTCTTATAATTTTTTTATCATGTTGGATATCTTTTATATTAATCAGGTTAACATTAAGCCACATCACTTTTTACAAGACTGTGCATATGCGACAAAGCACATTTGTATTGTCCTAAAATTAACCCTTTATTTAATGTTCTATATTTTGATTCGATGACAACTTTATGTGTTTACCACAAGAAAAATTTTCAATTACTTTAAAATATAACTAAATCAATTCATAATACCATTAAAATTTTTCATTATCTAAGCGATGGATATTATTGATTGATCTAAATATAAATAGAATTGAACTATAGCCCGGATGTTATACAAGACATAATTAAATAGACCTGGTTCCAGGATTTCTGGAAATTATAATTGACAGTTGATACAGATATCCACAGACTAGCAGAATGGAATATATGTATAATAGCAGAATTAAAACCTAGAATCAACATTCAAATGAATAGCATGCTATTTATATTAGGAATTGGGGAGTCAAAAAAGAGTAAGCACTTGAGTAAAAAATATCAGAGAATATTATATGGCAGTTAGAGAATAAAGTCCTGTGAGAAAGCATAGTTGATAGAAGACAGCCCAAATTAAAGTATACAATGCATCCCCCAAAATTCTGGCCATAATGTTACTTCTACTCCTTGATTTTCAGTGCTATTTTCAAACACTGAATTCTCTGTTCTCCATTTCAAATCCCAAATCCTGGAACTATTTGTACCACCTGTCTCTACTTCTTTACATCCCATAACTCTTGAACCTACTTCAGACTGTGCTGCGAACACTCGGCTGGAACACTCAAAGCCAAGTGCAAAGATCCTTTCTCTCATTTGGCCTCTCCGCAGAAAGCAAAAGAAAACCAACAAAAACCTGATTTTTCTTGAAACATTCGCCTCTTCATTGTTCTTTCAGTCTTTCCTAGGTCCTCTACTAGCTCCTCTTTGTTCTCACTTTCCACCACACTTCTTCAGGGGGCTCAGCTACTTTCATGCAAATAACTCTGTGATGTCTCTTTTCACTCAGAGCTTTTTCTCCTAAGCTCCATGATCGCATGCCAAGTGTCTCCTGGCCATGTCTCCATGGGCATCTCACAGATGCCTCAAACATAATATATCAAAAATTGAAATCATCCTCTACCCTCTCAACTCTGGTCTTTTTTTTCCTGGAGACCTATATACATAAATGACTGCACCACCCATACAGTTATACAAGCCAGAAATTTGAGTGCCACCTTTGACTTCTCTTCCTCGTTAATCTCCACACACAGTTAGTTCTTGATCACACCTGCAATAATGTGTCCAATTCTGACAACCACACATAATAAAAAAATAACTTGGAACTGTGCGCAGGAGGAAAGTGGGTATATGGGAACTCTCTCTACTCTCTGTTCGATGTTTCTAAACTACTCTAAAAAATTAAAATCTATTAATTAAAACAAAAGGAATATACAAAGGAGAGTGCCAATGGCAAGAGATTTAAAACTATTTCATATAAAAAAGAGATATACACCCATGAAATACTCATTTTCACAAAAAAGATTAAGAGACGTCATGATAACTACCTTACAAAATTGTAGAGGAAAAAGGAAGATGTGTTCAGCGGACTCCCTGAAAACAAAGCTGCATTCACCAGGAGAAATGACAAAGAAGCAGCTTTCAGATTCTTATAAAAGAACAAACTATTTAAAAAACAAAAACCTTCGAAAAGAAGTGAATTACTAAATCATTTATTCAACACAGCACTTTTTGGTTTAGAAAGTGTTTTTTATTTTCTGTTATCCTATTTAATTACTACATCAACTCTGCTTCTAGGTAGGAGGACAAATATTATTACCTTCAATTTATCAATAGGAAATGAAGACAGTGAGCCTCAGATTATTGAGTGACTTGACCAAAATTGGTCAGGTAGGTCCCAGCATACCGCACTTAAGTAATTCATACTACACAGCATTGTCTTACCAATAGATTCTCTATTCCTGGCTTCTCCCATCCACATACAATGTTCAGAAAATATGAGTTGAAAAACAAATTAATAGGTCACTTAATGCATAAATCAAGCCAGAGTTTAATTCCAGCGCTGTTAAGTGTTAACAAAGAGTCAAATATAATTAAGTGACTAATAATACGGAAAACAAACATACAAAAATGTATACAAAAGGTTTAGAAGAGAGCGATAACTCGAGGTGGTTTGGCTAGATATATGATATTAAAATCTGATTTATAGAATGCGTATAATACAGAGAGGACAAAATCTATTCTCAAAGTAGTCTGATAAAGAGCACCTTTAGAGGGTCCTGAACTGGTCTTTTTATGGCATGCCTCTCCCCTGGGATTTAAGAAAGGTAATAAGAATAAAGAAGACACAAACAAATGGGAAGATATCTCATGTTTGTGTATTCAAAGACTTAACACTACTAAAATGTTCATACTTCTCAAAATGATCTATAGATTCAAAGCAATCCTTACCAAATTCCAATGGTATTCTTTACAAAAATAGAAAAAATAACTCTACAATTCATATGGAACCACAAAAGACCGTGAATAACCAAATAATCTTGAGAAAGAACAAAGCAGGAGATATCACAACTCTTGATCTTAAAATATATTGCAAAGCTACAATAATCAAAAGAGTATTATCCTGGCATAAAGAAAGACATATAGACCAGTGAAACAGAAATAAAACCCTTTGTATACGGTCAACTGATCTTCAACAAGGGTACCAAGAATATGCAATTAGGAAATTAGAGCCTCTTTAACAAATGGTTTTGGGAAAACTGGAGATCCATATGCAAACGAATGAAATTGGATTCTTATATCATACATAAAATCAACTCAAAATGGATTAAAGACTTAAACATAAGACCTAAAACCATAAAACTCCTAGAAGAAAACACAGGGGAAAGGCTTCATGACATTGGTCTTGGGGATGGTTTCATGAATGTGACACCAAAAGCCACAGGTAACAAAAACAAAAGTAAACAAGTGGGACTGTATCAAACTAAAAAGCTTCTACATAGCAAAGGAAACAATCAACAGAGTGAAAAGGCAACCTATGGAATGGGAGAAAACATTTGCAAACCACATATCTGATAACGGGTTAACCTCCAAAATATATAAGGAACTCCTACAAATCAATAGCAAAAAAACTAAAAACCCAATTGTCTATAATAATTAATAACCCAGTGGGCTAAGGACTTGAATAGACATTTCTCAAAAAAAGACATACAAATGGCCAACAGGTATATTAAAAAATGCTCATCATCACTAATCAGCAGGTAAATGCAAATCAAAACCAAAATGAGATATCACCTCACACCTGTCAGGATAGCTATTATCAAAAAACAAAGATAATAAATGTTGGCAAAACACTGTTCACTTCAACACTATTCACAAGAGCCAAGACGTGGAAGAGCCCAGATGAATGGACAAAGAAAATGTGGTATATACATACAATGGAATATTATTCAGGCTTCAACAAAAAGGAAGGAAATCCTGATCTAGGTAACAACGCATATGAACCTTGAAAACATTATGCTAAGTGAAATGTCAGTCACAGAAAGACATATACTGCAAGATTCCACTTATATGAGGAATCTAAAATACAGCAGCCCCCCTTATCCATGATTTTGCTTTCCATGGTTTAAGTTACCTGTGGTCAGTCGTGGTCTGAAAATATTAAATGGAACATTCCAGAAATAAACAATTCATAAGTTTTAAATTGTGCGCTGAGTAGCCTGATGAAATCCCACCTGGGACATGAATCATCCCTTTGTCCAGCAGATCCATGCTGTATAAACTCCCCGCCCCCGATTAGTCATTTATTAGCCATCTGGGTTATCAGATGATCAGATCAGCTGTCACAGTATCATAATCCTTGTGTTCAGGCAATGCTTATTTTACTAATATGGGCCCCAAGGCACAAGAGTAGTGATGCTGGCAATTTGGATATGCCAAAGAGAAGTTATTGTTAATCTCTTACTGTGTCTAACTTATAAATTAAACTTTATCGTAGGTATAAATGTACAGGAAAAAAACATAGTAAATATAGGGTTTGGTACTATCGGCAATTTCAGGCATCCACTGGGGGTCTAGGGACATATCCCCCTGCAGATAAGGGGGGACTTCTAGAGTCAAATTCATAGGATCAAAGAGTGGAATGGTAGTTGTCAAGAGCTAGGAGGAAGGGAAAATGGGGAGTTACTAATCAATCGGCATAAAGTTTCAGTCAAGTAAGATGAGTAAGTTCTAGAGATCTACTATACAACCTTGTACCTATTATCAACAATACTGTATTAGATACTTAAAAATTTGTTAAGAGAGTACATCTCATGTTGTGTTCTCCCTACAATCAAATAAGATTTAAAAACAAGAAAGATAAAAAGATTAGGTTTCACAAGAAAGAGCTGCTTCTCTTATCTGTACTTCTCTTGCAAACCATTAACCTCTCTGGTAATAATAACGCCCAGGCACAGGATTGTTATGAGAATGATATAATACGCATGTACAAAGAACCAAGTATAGAACACCACCTACTTTTGTGACTAGGTGAGGGGTCCACAGACAGGATGGTGCACTCAGACAACAGAGTGATCAGATTCTCAAGAATGGAGAAAAATATTTGAGCATTAATGAGCTGTTTGATTAGCATGCCTTCTTCATTTTTATTCATTCATTCATGTATTCTTTTAATTAAATGAGTTAATAACTTTAAACAGTGTGGGGAACAAGGGGCTGGCCCCGTGGCAAAGTGGTTAAGTTCGTGCGTTCCACCTTCGGCGGCCCAGGGTTTCACCGGTTCGGATCCTGGGCGCAGACATGGCACTGCTCATCAGGCCATGTTGAGGCAGCGTCCCAAATGCCACAACTAGGAGGACCCACGACTAAAGATGTACAACTACGTACTGAGGGGACTGGAGGAGAAAAAGCAGGGGAAAAAAAAGTGTGGGGAACAGTATCTTGTACATAAGACCTACATGGTATTTGTTAAATATATCAATTCATACATAAACATTTATTAAAATAAATACCTACTGTATTCAAGGTCAGGGATCTAAAGGTAGAACAAAGCCATGATCCACTTTTGTTTTTATTATTATATGCTTTATGCCAAATTATTTCAAAGGTGTGTATATGGATGTAAGAATAATAAAATATAGTTTGAGAGTACTTTTAAATATTTACTACAAATAGTTTACCTTCGTGGTTCATCTTTCAAAAGTATTTTTTTACTTATATTAATTAGTTATATTATAACGTTTAATCTTCAAAAATCAAAACAATTCTTGCCTAGGCTGTTTCAAGAATTCCAGCACCATATAATAAATTGCTTGAAAAAGTGTGGGGTTTCTTTTCTTGTTAGCTTTCCGCTAAAAATTTTTTATAATTGGGATTTAATGAAGGTAAAGGTCAAGGTTTAACTTTTGTTGTTAGCATTCTTCTAAAAAGTGTTTTATAATTGGGTTTTAATAAAGGTTTAAGGTCAAGGTTTAACTTATAGAATTTATATTTTCAACAAAGTTTGGTCTATACGAGAGCAGTTAACTTGTTAAAATTTTAAAAATGTAATGCTCTATGTTAAGAGTTAGCATGCAGCTATTTACAAACGGAATATAAGCATTTTCATTTGCAATCTGGCCAATGATGCTAGGACTATTTAAACTGGCCAAGCAAGAGAATAAAATAATGGTTCACCTCTTTACTGTTGCTGGAATACTCTGCCTAATAGGTAAATTGGATCACATCACTTATCTCCTGAAAAAAAAATCCCTTAAAGGCCCTATGGGATTTAATCCCTAGGGGATAAAATCTAAAATCTTTTGATCCAGGCCCTTAGTCAGGTTCCTGCCTATGCATCTTTACCTTCAGAAACACCGCCCCCTACAGGCTCCTGCGAAAACAGCCATCTGAATGAAGTAGGTTGCATTTCCCCAAACTCATGTTCTCCCATCCTCCAAATCTGTGTGTGTGTCTTCTTATGTTGGGATGTGCCAACAAAGTTCTCTTCCTCCTTCAAGTCTCAGCTCAGGAGTTACCTTCTAACTATGTTATCTACCAAAATACTCAGTTATAAATGTTTAATGTTTACAGGATATAGAGATATTGTGATGATGTAATTCAAAGGGCAACATGATCATAAACTTAAGGGAAATAGATTTCTATATTGTTTATCTCAGAGTAAAAGATGTTCAGGACAGGTGGGTACGAAAATGAAAAGCAACGTTTCTACCAGAGAGTCTCTAAGCCATCATGGTTTACTATCCAAAAAACCCAGCCACCACCCCACCAACAAAGCCTTGAGACTATTATTTCATGACTGGCTGTGAACTATCAAGAGATATAAAGAAAAAGAAATTACTCTGCTCAAGATTATTGCCATCAGCTACTACATACTAGACCTCAGTGCTTTATTTACAGAACTCCCTACAGACAAATGATAGAATTGCATAATGAGTATACAAATGCCTTTTCAAGAATAGATCTTGAAAACTGTTTTTATAAAAATGCCTTCTGGCTGAATTATGGAAAGGCAGTGTGCTGACAGTCAGAAGGGACAGTAACACACACGGGCTTTGTTGATTTCTAATGGATTCAATCCCGAGTAGCATGAAAAAGAGGGAAGCTAAAATACTTTAGGAAGGTTTGGATCTCTCTCTCCATGTGGTCCTGTCATGTGAAGAATAGCAGGATATGTGTACAGTAGTCTTCTATTTAAAAGAGAACACAGTGCTTTAAAAATTCCCATTTGAATAGACAAGATCAGTAGGTTGCTAGAGAGCTGTAATGCTACAGAACATACTCACAGGGGTAAAACCTTGTTATTTTGAGACAGTAATCCAACAAAGACTGAACAGAGATTTTACAGAATTTCAATTTTTTTTAAGAGAAACTTTTTAATAAAGTTGTGTACCCATTTCTAGGGAAAGATAATTTTTGTCAAACCATAAAATGCTGGGTTTATGCTGTGAATATTTTTGAAGCTTCATTTTCCTCAGTAGTTATATATTTTCACATTTCTTTTTCATGTTTTTTTTTCATTGAAAACCCTTTATACCTGCCTGACTTTAATCCAAGGATCATTAATACACCATCTGAAGTAGTCAAATGATGGCAGTTCTCACACTTCCTCCTGCAGTCCTCAAGAATTCTCCCATTGTGCAGTTGAGGCTGATGCTAATGCAACTGAGGAAAAGTCACCATAATTATAATAAAATAATACCACCACAACCATCTTTTATTAAGTCATGCTGTGCAAAGGCAATCTGCATACCGATCCAAGCACAACAGGATATGATTGATTCGGCCCTGCTGGCTGTCCCAATAAAGAGTGCTGCCCTCAGCCCCTGTGATCACCAATACAACAAATGTTAATGCACGTGGCTTGCAAGGCAAAACAGCTAATCCCAGTTCAGCTTGACAAGCCATGAATTGTCAGTAATGAGCATAAGCTTTCAAAGTCTAAAAAATGATGACGCCTTCATCCTCTTATGTAGGAAGCTCTGGCAGAAGGAAAAGTATGAAAGGAGGAGCAGCATGATGAAAGCATGCAAGCCTGAATTGTAGTGTCTAGAAACCTCATAAGTCAAATGCCTTAGTCATTTATTTTACATCCCTAGGGACACATTCACATGTTGCCAGCCATAAGAAGTAGAGTCAAGGGCCCCCCCCCCCCCAAAAGCCAAGGTGGCTTCTTAAAATCAACCAAGAGAGTGAAAACACAATAAAAAATCAAATGGGGAAGGTTTTAAAGATTTTCAAGATTCAAGAGCAAAAATAACCAATGGGAAAACACTTGCTAACTGTAGGTAGTAATGGCAACACTTTGCTTACCAGAAGACAACCATACCCATACATTTGGTCAGTGCTTCCCACTGGCCCCAGAACTCATTGCCAAGGGTCAGGATATGGAGGGGATGGGAAGCAAAGAAATCTAATCAGTTTCTGTTTGTTCCATAGACTTTCAAAATGGAAGAACTTAGAGGAAATTCAAACTATGAGCAAGAAAGCATTTATATGTGTCTCTTAAGTATCGGAAATAAACATTTCTCATGCTGCCAATTGGCATACTATCAGTTTCACCTGAGGAACACAGGTTTGCTAGTCTCCACTGAACTGACTGGATGATAGCTCGTATCCTTAGAATCCTACACTCATCTCTCTGATTCAGTAGCTGTTTCCTCCTCTAGGGGTCAGCACACTAGAGCTGTCAATTACACCTGTTTTGGACATGTTTTCATAAGAAGACAAAGTTGTCTTCAAAACAAACAAAAGAAAGAAAAGAAGTACATGGATGCCAAGAAATCTTTACTGAGTCTACCTTTTTAAATAACAATACTCAGAAACCTCCCCTGACAACATGAATCAGTTTAGAAATTATCAGAACCTACAATTCGGAAAGATAACAAAGTCATCAATCATTTACTCAAATATTCTATCATCAGTACTATACAGTTGATAAGTCAGAAATCATGTTAAAACATATTTTTAACCACGTGCTTTAAAGTATTCAGATTTTCAACAATACGGTTTCAACGAATGAACTGTGTCATAAAAATTCCAGCTTCAGTCTAATGTATCAGCCATAAAAGCAATTTATCTGCTGAAAAATGCAGTCAGTTTCTGTAAAGAATGTACTTTCTATGCCAAATATGATCTTTTCCACAGTTACATAAACACTTGATGCAATGAAATTACTAGCAGTTGTCTTGTTGGTCTCCGTTCAGGTGTATTTCCCTGCCTGTTACATCTCCATCTCACACACTTTGTCTATTGTTCAAAAGAGTAATTTCATGCATCAGGAATACCACGATGCTTCTGAGATGGGTTATGTGCATTGTGGCTGATGTACCTAAGAAAACTATGAGACTATCACTAATAAGAGAAGCCTGCAGAACCATCTGCATGGTTTTATAACAAGTTCTGTGGTTGAATTTATATAGAAAAAAAATTGCACCAACAACAAACTAATAGAGTTTACAAAAAGCCTTTTTGGCCTTTAGAACCAAACAGATCTTTGTGATAAAAGTAACTTGTCTGGATACTCCCTGAGGCACAGTGTGTTTTCCATCCTTAAATAGATTATTTATGGGTACTATAAAATTACAATTCTGGAAACAAAATTATGTAACATCATGAATTCTGGGAATGTGGGATTTTTGTCAATTCACTTGAAAATTAACTTGAAAGCAATCAGGTACTGTATTAAGAATTTTGTAGCATATAATTAATGAATTTTAGTAATTTTCAATAAAATAACAAAAACAAAAGCACCGTTTAAGGTATTTTAGGACTAGTGTGATTAACTTAGTATATTATAAAAACATATAAGATCCTTTTCAAAACGTTCAACAATTATGCGTTTGAACAATAATGAGTTGATACTTTCAAAGTTAAGTTTTAACTATACTTCCTCTTAATAAATTTTAATTTTTAAATGTCAATTAAAGAAGTACTAGTTCTAAAGGAAGAAAAGGACAAAAACCTACACCAGTTCATTCTTCAATGCAGAAGTAAGCCTGCAGTGCTATGGTAACTTTGTGATGTATTTTTCAAAAGACTTTTCAACTCAACCTACTAGGTGGTTGTAGGAACTCAATCCATGCCTTGGAACCCCTCTGATAGAAGATATCAAAGCCTATACAACTTGCATCTGAACACTATCTTTGTATCATTTTTCCTATAGTTCACCTCGAAGTATTAGCCTGGAAAATTCTGTGATTGTATTTGCCACACCACATTAGTATTTGATATTTAAAGATGCTTATTGGTGAAGGTAAGATCAATAGTGCCAATTATTCAATGCATTGCAGGTTTCCTCTCCAAATATTACTTATCCACAGAATTTTGCATTTCTATCAGACAGCTGACTTTCCACTTAATTACAATAGTGAGGTTACACTTCAGAATAATGAATTCTGATCAAGCAAGATTTGCCTGGTCTATAAAAGTGATCTAAGTTTCTGGCAGGGAGTTATATTGGGGTTATATGCTCACAGCTTTTCCTGATGGAAAACATGATCAAAGAGGTTTGGGGACCCCAGGAGAGTTTGAATTCTAACTTCTTACTAAGCAAAACTTCATTTATCTGATTGTACAAAGCTAGCTGGTGTTTTTAGATGCAAAGAATAGAACTCTGGGTAATTTAAGCAGGAAGGGAATTTACTGGAAGACTGAAGAACCAAGTTCATAAGATGGTAAGAACAGATACTTAAGTTTCATAGAAAAATCAGGTGTCCATAAGTGTCTGATGAGGAAGTCTCTACTGCTGAACACTGAGAAGTGGACAAGGCTGCAGGCACCACTGGCTTTGCTGCTACTGGTTGCTGGGGGATTCTACAGCCACCGTCTCACTAGAATAAACTTTCCTATACCTCCTTCTTAACATCTGTTCTACATTCAAAATACCATATGGGAATATCTAATAGGCTGCAAATAAGGCCTGTGCTCACCTCTGGTTGCTAGAGCTTCAAAAATGTGAGTCTCTGGACCTTTCTACTTCTGTTTTGAAAAATGTAGCAGTTAGGATGAGCTAGATTATAACAACAGAACAGTCTCCAAATCTCAGTGATTAAAAAAAATCTTTCTCACACTCTTTACATGCCCCATTTTTCATCAGCTGAGGACTCTGCTACATGCTGTGTTCATTTCAACGGAGACAGCCACTTGATCCAGCTGTCACGCCAGAAAGAGTCCTAGAACAGTGATCATCAAAGTGGAATCCAGGGAAACCTGGGGATCGGCAAGTTCAAGCCTATTTTCATAATCATATTAAGATGTTATTTGCCTGTTTTTTTTTCATTTTGATGATATAGAAACTCATCTTTAATAATAATAATTACAATAATATATTGATGATGGTAATAATACCCCATAATAATAATTAAAATAATATATTAATGATGATAATAATACCTCTTATGGCAATTTATAGTTATAAATTATACTCACAGAAATGATCTCATTTGATTACAATATTCTTGAAAGGTAAGTTATTAATAGCTATCTACCATACATACATACGCACACACACACACAAACTTTAAAGACAAGGAGACTAAGAACAGATATTTAAGGTTCAAATTATAATGAGCTAACTATCTTTTTTTAAACTTTCATTTTGCATGTATCTCCACAATACTTTTAATGCTTCTCTTCTTTCTGGGAATTCACCTCTCTCTCATTTCAGCCTGGTGTTTCTGTCAACAACTTAAATGTATTTTAAATTTTATCTCAGAAGTCACAGCCTTTCATTGGGTTATTTGTTTTCTTATTTTTGAGTTTTGCAAATTTTTTTATACATTCTGGGTACAAGTTCATTATCAGATATAAGACTTGCAAATATTTTCTCCTAGTCTGTGGCTTGTCTTTTCCTTCTCTTAACAGTGTTATTCAAAGACTAGTAATTTTAATTTTTAATAAAGTCCAATATTTCAATTTGGTCTTTTAGGACTGTACTTTTGGTATCACTTGCCTTCAGTCTTTCGCCAGTAAGTATGATGTTCTATGTGAGTTTTTCATAGATTCCGTTTATCAGCTTGAGGAAGTTCCCTTTTCTTCTTAGTTTCATGAAGGTTTTATCAGGAAAGAATGTAGGATTTTGTCAAATGTTTTTTCTACAAGTATAGAGATGAACATACGGTTTTTCTTTTTTAGTTTGTTACTATGATGAATTACATTGATTTTTTGTGGGGCGGGGTGGCTTAAAACAACACAAACTTACGTTACAGCCTGTGAGTCTAAAGTCCAGTGAACTTCAAGTCCCTCAGGGTTGAAATCAGTGTCAGTAGAGCTAAATTTCATTTTAGAGGCACTAGGGGAGAATGCACTTCCAGGTTTATTCAGGTTGTTGGCAGAATTGAGTTACAAGTGGTTCTAGGGCTGTGTCAGGTAGGCGCTGCCCTTGGCTCCTAGAGGCCTCTCTCTGGAACTTGCACATGGGCCACTGCATCTTGAACAAGCAATGGCACATCCATTCTTGCTCATGCTGCCACATCTCTCTGCCTCCTCTTCTTCTGCTGTGCCTCGTAATTTCCTTTTACACTCTCATTTTCTTACTAATTAATGTACAGTGGAGTTTTCTAGAAGCTACATGACACTGTGATATTTCAACAGATTGAATGCAGAAGCTGATATGAGCATCTAGCTATCTTCTTTTCAGCCAAAAATTAAGAAGATTTGCAAAAATGTAAAACAATGCTATTCTCTTCATTGTTTTTTAGTAGAAACATATTATTTTAAATGATTTAATACATATTTTAAAAATTTCTGTTTCAAGTTCCAATATAGTAAATGTCACTATAACATATAGTATGGATATAAATACACAGAACATACAGGTATAACCAACACAAACTAAATCTTTTTAAAATTCTCAAAACTTTTTAAGAGTGCCAAGGGTCCTGAAACAAAAAAAATTTTAAAGGTTTAAGAACAGCTCTACTGAATCTCACACCAGCAGTGAGATGATCTGGCTCAGAAGACCTCATCACTGCTGCTCATATCTGACTGGCCGGAAGTAGTAATGGACCCATCCTACCAGAAGGCCGCCAGGAAGTTCAATCCTGTAAGGCAGAGAGCTGGAAAGACTAAGAGAACATTGACGACTAGTGCAGAAGGCACACCCTGCCTCCACCAAGACTCACTTTTTCCCCCAAAGGGAAAGTATACAAGAGGTTGGGAAGCTAAAACTATAACAAAAGCCCGCCACATACTCTGTGGGCTCATCTGAATGTGCTTCACTATTCAGAAAAGGCTACCGTTCAGTTCCTCCAATTAGAACAAAGTACTTAAAATTGTCTGCATACAAGGGAGGTCATGATGTATCACTAACACGCCAGATACTTGTCTACTATTTTGGTCCTTGTAGGTGATGAATCCCAGATTATGCTCTTAAACATTTCTATTTTCACATTTCCAGATTATGCCTGACATCAATCTATCCCAATATCTGTTAAGGAGAGATTGGATTGTATGATACATATAAATAGTTCTCAATAAATCAATGTCTAAGAACTCAAGAACAAATTTTTGATACTATGTTTAAAAATGGAAAAATGAGGTTTGCACATCATACTTCTAACTGGTTTTATTGCAAGCTCATCATTATCCATATTTCAATAAGTTTAATTCAATTTGTAGAACTTCAAATGTTGCTTAATGAAGAAATATTTTCTGAGTTATTCATGTTTGGGATGGTTTGTAAAGATACGTGTTGCTTAACACAAAAATAACCCTTTATCAAAGAAACAGGTTTAGCTTAACTAATATTTATGTCTCAGATAAAGTCATAAACATTGTATTATTGAGGTTAATCAACAGTATGGCCAGTGAAAAATTATTAGTTCCTATTGTTGTCAGATTTCTTGTCTACCATTTTTTTTTTTTTTTTTTTAGGAAGATTAGCCCTGAGCTAACTACTGCCAGTCGTCCTCTTTTTTGCTGGGGAAGCCTGGCCCTGAGCTAACATCCATGCCCATCTTCCTCTACCTTATATGTGGGACACCTACCACAGCATGGATTTGCCCAGCGGTGCCATGTCCACACCCGTGATCTGTACCAGCGAATCCCAGGCCGCCGAGAAGCGGAACATGCGAACTTAATCACTGCGCCACCAGGCCAGCCCCTCTTGCTTACTTTTAAGTGGCTAGTTTCAATTGGCTCTGTGTGGGAAAATCAAAAAATTCAGCATAATAGAATTATAGTCAAAAAGAGTCAACAAGCTTTGAGTAAAGCCTGAATTATTCTCCTATGAGTCAATGCATGAGTTTTCATACACTTAGAATACATCATATACATGATGGCATTTAGGAGGGAGGTGAAAGTATTTTTTTGGTTAAATCTTTACTTCGTGGATTTGGGCTATGCTATAAAGAGCTGAAATTAAGTGATAAGTAGTTTGTAGATAAATTAGATGTTACTAAATTTGAGAAGATTTTTATACAATTGTGACCCAAAAAATCACAAAAGGATATACACATAGATACATAGTTATAAGCAAAACTTGCAGAAGGAACACAAAGAAACTATATGGTTTTATTTCTGCTAAGACAAGAACTGTGTTCATTTTTGTTCTACAAAAAGAACATTTACTTCACAAGCACAATGCAATGACCAGAATCACAGAAACTATAATCAGGGATCCCGAACTTTAAGTGAGTAGTTCTGAAGTGCCTGTAACATGCTGTTGGGTTTGCAAACATCTCAGTGAATATTTCGTAAGACCACGAAGGGTAGACGCAGTAACTGTCTTTATTTCACACATGAAAAAAATTGAGGCTTAGCGAGTGAAGGTCCAGATCTGACTGCGAAGCCTGTATGATGAATTGCTCACTGTACCCTCCTGCCTGTCCTTTCATGTGTGCCAGTCCCAGTGACCTTGGCCAAGATATTTAACTTCGGTGGGCCTCACTGACTTATTCATCCCTCCACCAATGCATTCATTAATTTCTTCATGAATTCATTCAACAAATATTTACTCACTACCTACAAAGAGCCACTCACTGGACAAGTTGCTGAAAAGATTCATCTGTAAAAAGAAAAGGTTAAAGTGTCTGTTATAGGGATCAAATGAAATAATGTACTAAAGAGATTGTATATTCTAAAACGCCAGTGAAGCTACAACTATTTCTGATAAGAATCACCATGGATATAATGCCGTGATTGCGCTTCTGCTACATGATTTTGTCACACCTGTCCGGACCAGGGACAATTGTTCCCAAAGCAACTCCTTACCCTGGGCAATGAATTGATATGATAGAAAAACTCTCCTCAGTGGCATCCTCTATCTTGGAGAATGACTCCCTCAGTCAATCCAATCCTGTCTCAGGGAGGCAGAACGTGGGATGTCCAAAAGGAGATTCTCAGAAAGTAGGAGCAGAAGCAGCAGACAGGCTAGCAGAATGACTCTAAAGACTCCAAAAGTTCTTTCGCATTCTGACTATTATTCCAATTTTTTTTTAAAGATTTTATTTTTTCCTTTGTCTCCCCAAGGCCCCCCAGTACATAGTTGTATATTCTTCATTGTGGGTCCTTCTAGTTGTGGCATGTGGGACGCTGCCTCAGCGTGGTTTGATGAGCAGTGCCATGTCTGCGCCCAGAATTCGAACCAACGACACAGGGGGCCGCCTGCAGCGGAGCGTGCGAACTTAACCACTCGGCCACGGGGCCAGCCCCCATTATTCCAATTTTTGATACCTATCTAGATAACCATGAAAATATTTTTTGCTCCACAGCCAGAACACATCTCAGGCTTTAAGATCTTTTAGGTAACATAATAACATATTCTAACTTGCCTTCAAAACTGTAAAGCATATACATAGGAAATTTCTCACCACCATTATAATTACTAATACTTGCCGCTACTTGGCCAGAAGTCATTAAATACTGGAAGATTTAAACTTCTGGCTAGGATTTACTGATCTTCTTATGTGGCTATATTCCAGGATTACCTTTCAATGGTTGCTTTCTAAAACAACATTAAGCTCTTTTCTCGGTTTACTTTAATCCATTTATCAGCCCATAACTCTGAACCAATTACTGAAAAATATCCTTAGCGACACTTCTGTCAGTATAATTGTTAAGATTTATCCGAAGATAGATTTTTATATCTTATTTTTAGTCAGCTTTAAAGAAGCATAGTTTATGAGAAATAAAATTAATTTTAAGTATACGATTCAGAGTTTTAACAAATATATGCAGTCATGTAACCAGTAAACCGATCATGATACAGAATTACTCCATCACCCCAAAAAGTCCCTCATGCCCACGGGCTGTCAATCTCTCCCCCATCCCTCAACTTCTGGCAACCACTCATCTGTTTCTATGATTATAATCTGGCCTCTCCTGGAATATTGCATAAATGAAATTGCCGTGTGGAGTCTTTTGTATCTAGCGTCTTTCACTTAGCATAAAGCTTTAGAGAGTTGCTACAGGAATCAATAGTTTGGTCCTTTTTATTGCTGAGTAGTAGTATTCCACTGTAAATGTATCCCAAATTTGTTAAACCAGAGTGATAGCTGATGAACAATGAGTTCTTTTCTGCTATTTGGCTGTTATTTAAAAAGCTACTCTGAATATTTACATACAAACTTTGTGTGGACGAAAATTTCATTTCTCTTGGAAAAATATCCAAGAGTCTAAGGCAATACACATACTGCAACCTTGACAAATTCACTTGCTAGATTAGTTTTTTTGATGATTCTTCAAGATTTTCTATAAAAACAATACTGTTAGAGAGTTGTGCTTCTTCCTTACCAAGCTGTATGATTTTTTTTTAGACTTACTGGACTACCTAGGATATTCTAAACAATGTCAAATAGGAGTGGTGGGAGTGGACATACTTGCTTTGCTCCTGAATTTGGAGGAAAAGCATTTACCACATTGGAGGATGTTAACTACGGGTTTGTCAATGATGCCATTCATCAGTTTGAACAAGTTCTGTTCTATTTCTAGTTTGTTGAGAGATTTTATCATGAATGAGTGCTGAATTTTGTCAAACATTTTCTCTTTTTAAAAAATCTGTTAATATACCGAATTGTAATGACTGGTTTTTCAAATGTTAAAGCAACCTCGCATTTCTGGGATAAACCTCACCTGGTTATAATGCATTACCCTTTTTATTTACCACTACTAATTCACTAAATTTTTGAAAATAAATTTTGTACCTACGTAATGAAGGACACTAGATTGCAGTTTTCTTTTTTTTAATAACAAAATTGTCTGATTTTGTTATCATAGAACGTGAAAGTATTCTCTCCTCCTCCATTTTCTGGCAAAGTCTATGTATATTTGACATTATTTCTTGATAAAGATTGGTAGAATTCACCAGTGAAGACATCTGGCCTTGGAGTTTTTTATTTGTTTTTTGTCAGGTGGAAAACATTTTTGTTTCCAATTTTTAATAGAGTTTAATTTTTAGAACAGTTTTAGGTTCACAGTAAAACTGAGCAGAAGATACAGAAATTTCCCACATACCTCTTGCCCTCACACATGCACAGTCTTCAGTTTCCTCATTCTGCAAGTCTTGAAAAAAACAGTTAAGATCACACATTGATTTCACTGGTCTGACACATTGTGTCCCCTGCCTCTCAATCTAAGGTTCACCTCAAGGGCCTTGGTGGCCATGGATTGGTTTCTGCTCCCAATTCATTTATTCTGTGATGTAGTATGGCGGTACCTGGCTATCATATCTCCCCATGTCCTCAAAGAGGAGATATGATGTCTATAGATTTTGAAGCAAACACATTTGTATGGATCCTTATACATTGTCAACAACATCCTGGAAATCTGGTCTACCTACTAGGACTTGAACTCCTGTATAAGTGAGGAACTCACTACCTCACAAGCAGCTCTTACATTTAAAGTGTTCCCATCATTAGTCAGTTCTTCTGTGGGAGGACATATAAGTCCAGAGAGGCCGAATAAGGAGTTTATGATCAGATTGCAATGTGCAATCAACACCAAAATCCAAGTGATCTGATTTCAAGTGTCCTGTAAGCTTTTTCTTTGCCTTTCATGGATCCTTTGTTAGAATTCTTCCTGGCAGGGGAGATTAGGGCTCATTATTATTAATTTATAATACTAATAATACTTCTTGCTTTCTTGCTTAATACTTACAGGAGTAAATATTTCCATCATTTCAGGAAGTACATGCATTTGTACATCATTAGAAGGTTTTTTAAATTCCATGTTAAATTTCTTAATAGATACATTCGCTTTCAGTGGGCTTCGTCGATTGCACCTGCGAGGCTATAAAGTATTCATGTACTCAATGTAGATTAAATTTTGATCACTTTTTTCCATTTGAGAATGATTTAGACATTTTAAGAACTAATCTGCTGGAGCAAAGACTTGGCATTTTATTCAAGATTTGTTAATATGTTTATCTGTTGCTTCTTACCCTTTTTCCTTCACTCAGTCATATAATGTATATTTTTTGAGCAATTAAGTTCATAGGATACAGTATTGAACACTCTCTCCCCTTCTGAAGCTTATGGTCAAGTGAAGAATGAAAATAGGTAGATAGATTAAGATTTCTTAAATTGGCTAAAAGGAAAGCAAATTATTTGGAGATTTCTCATACTTTTAACTATCATATACATAAGACAGTAGAAAAAACTAATGCATAGGAGGAGATTTTCACCATCTTTTCAGCATTAAAAGTCAAATTAAAATTTGGATAACTGAATGATACATCAAAATGCCAATTTCCAAAGTCACACTTTCTACAACAAAATTATCTCATGTTAAAAAATTGTAGCACACTCTTCTCAAAGAGTGTTCCAGGGACCTCTAGGGGTCGCTGAGACATTTCTCAGTGGGTCCCTGAGGTCAAAACTATTTTCATAAAAATACTAAGATGTCGTGGCTTTTTCATTCTCACTCTCACGAGTAGAGCTTCCGGTAGGCTACACGTTGTGTGATATTACAACAGTCTGAATACAGAAGTATGTAGATGAATCCAGGTGATCTTCTAATAAGCCAGGAACTAAAGAAATTTGCAAAAATGTAAAATGATAATGTTCTCCTCACTATTTTTGTTTTGAAAAATACGTTCTTTTATAATTATATGCTAATATTTAATGGGCTTATTGTTTTTAAAAAATATAAAAGAAGTATCTTAACATTTTCTATTTTAACTTATAAAATGACAAATATATGTATATATTATATATATACATATGTAATCCACATAATCACAAGCTCTTTGTGGTCCTCAATAAGTTCTAAGAGTTTAAAGAGATCCTGAGACCTAAAAGTTGAAGACAGTGATATAAGATATAAAAAATGACAACATGTATGACTCTTTAATCCTTGTCACTGTCACGTTTCTACCTCAGAAGTCTACTAAGTATAAAATTAAAATCTAAAATTAGACCCCTTTCTGCATTAATATGCAAATGTTATTGTAATGACTGGGTCATTAAAAATATGAAAATATAAACTCATGAATTTAAAGAGTCCTATAGAATCTCAGAAGTCAACATTTTCATTTTACTGATGAGCAAGCAAAGGCCAAGATTGATTATACACTTGTCATAAATCAAACAGCTAGTTAGTGCAAAACTAAATCAAGAATCTAGTTCTACCAACCAACCTTTGCTCTTCAGTGTTATGACTTAAATAAAAATGCTCTGTTATTCAAAACCAACTAAATCATCATATTAAAATATTTTTAAAATTGTCAGCATTTTCCCAGGTCTCTATTTATATAGCAGGGAAAAGAAAATCACTGAAAAACATTTAGGCAACACTGTACATGCTCATTGTTATAGAAGCTGCATATTTTAGTTATTCATCAGTCTTCTTTTGTACACTTTCTACCACCATATACAGTGAGAGACAACAGAACTTGAAGGACAAAACTCCTCAAAATGACTGCTGAAGCTACTCTTCCTTCAACAACTACACAATGGATGGACATGTGTCCTACTATTGACTTACTTAAAATCTGAACGAGAAAAACATGATAAGCAACATAAAAATGGTCTAGTTCCCCAAGCTAAAAATTTTAGAAATCACACTAATTGTGACTAATTGTTTAACATCTACTTACACACAGACACACCAGCCCTGTAACAACAAACATTTCTCCATGTTTTATTGTTCCATTCTTCCTAACTAGAATGTCAATGATCCCATAAGAAAAAAAAAATAGCAACAGAAAAAAAGGCTAAATCTCAAATTTACAACAGCATATCGATGTCTGAAATGTTAATGGATTTCAACTCTGTGGCTTATTGACACTTGTGGTTTTTAGAGTTGGAAGAAAAGTAATCAATGTATTGAGTGAACATAAACTCTGAGTTTGTATGGTCACAGCTAAAAACCCATGCAATAATTTCTTCAAGATATTAATATTACGAAAATTTAGTGACAACTGAAGTTATGTTTCCTATTTATTGTCTGTAAAATGAACAGATAAATAAGAGATGAAGAAGCAAAAGACAAAGAGGAGAGGGAAAAAGAGAAGGAAAGGGAAGGGGAGAGAGGAGGAAGGAGTAAGAATGGAAAAAGTGGGAGGTAGGACAGGATGGAGGATGGCAGCAACAGGAATGCAGATCTCAATTAGCAACAGACTGATTTATCAGCTAGAGGGGCAGCAGGAAACTACTGAGTCAGGCAATAAAAAGAACTTAATTGCTAAAGAAGAGGCTATTTCAATGCTAAAGAACAGAGAAATGGCAATCTAGATCAAAAGTCCAAAAACATAGAGTAGTTAGAGTACAACTGAAAGCAGTAGATTAAAGCACAATTTTACTTCATTTATTCAGCAAGCAATATTTCTCTTCACATAAATAATAAGCAGATTAGAAAAATAAAAGTTGCTGAAGGCAACTGAGCTCTTACAGTGGAGGGGCACATTATGTGTTACTGATGTCCTCTTACCCTCAAGGGGCTCGGAGGCCAGAGGGGCAGATGGTCTGGGCAACAAAGGTTGTAATAATAAGGTAATAAAGGTTGCCTCAGCCATCTTCCTTTACCTCTCCTCTCTAAGTGGTTGGTTGGAATCGCTGATCTCTAAGTTCCATCATAGTTCAGAAATATATCACTATGGTCTTCTGTAAGAGGCAATCAAAAGTAGAAATTTATCTTCAAATTGAGAAGTAAAAAAATTAACTAGCACCTAATGAAGAAATTGACTTTGGCATCTTTCACATGATTACTATCAAAAATACGCCAAAATAGACCTCTTGCAGTGCCGAGCAATGACTGTTACTTTACAAAGGGGCAGCTGCCTCCCCTCAAATTTCTTCATTTTTCCTACCCACCTTGTCCAAACATTTACTTATTACACAATAAAAAGCAAGCACTTTTTTATTAGGCATTGTTATGGGTTGAATTGTGCCCCCTGTCCAATTCATTTGTTGAAGTTCTACCCTCAGTACCTTAGAATGAGAACTTATTTTGCATTAGAGTTGTTGCGGATGTAATTAGTTAAGATGGGGTCATCAGGGTGGGCCCTAATCCAGTCTGACTGGTATCTTTATAAAAAGGGAAAATCTGGACACAGAGACGTGCATAGAGGGAAGACAACATGAAGACATTCAAGGAGAAGATGGCCATCTACAAGCCAAGGAGAGAAGCCAGGAACAGATCCTTCCCTCACCGTGCTCAGAAAGAACCAACCCTGCAGACAATTTGATTTTGGACTTGTAGCCTCCAGAACCATGAGGCAATATATTTCTATGGTTTAAATGATCTAGTTTGTAGCACTTTGATACGCAGCCCTAGTAAACTAATATAAGTACTTTCTATGTACCTGCTGCACATTCCTCTAAGCACCCTGCATGTATCATTATACATAATCCTCACTGTACCTTCATAATGTAAGTATTAGTCTAAAACCCACTTTTACACAAAGGGGAAGCTGAGACACAGAGAAGTGATGTCAATGACTCACATTCCGTAAGTGGCAGGGCCAAGATTCAAGCAGAGGCAATTCACTTCAGAGTGTATGAGTTTAACCACTGTACACACTGCCTCTCATACACGAGAACAGTTCCCAGGAGACAAAACTTCACAGTGTTGTGCTAATACTTCTTTCTTCTAGACTCTGCTCACTGTTCCCCCTGCCAAGAACCCTCTTGCCCCATATGGTTCCATCCAACCTCTACTTCTGTTATAGCCTTTCCTGAAATGGGCTATGGCTCTTCCATATGTTACTCCAGCGAAGCACTGACTACATGGTGTTATAATTGCTATTCAATTGTTTCTTTCTCCCAGTAGATTCTGAGCTCCTGGAGGAACAAGAATGGGATCACACTTGGTCATTTTTATATCTGTGGCTCCTCGAAGCAAGTCTTGTACATCAAAAGAATTCAATAGCTATCTGTCAAATGAGTAAATTAATGCTAAAGGAAGCCCTAGGGAATTCTGTAGGAGCTAACTTTATTAAACACACACACATACCCCCACCCCTGTGTATTAAATACACACACATATTAACTATATTAAAGGACAGACAAAATTTTAGAAGGATTGACATCAAGACTTTAATACTGGTCATCATCAAACTTATATAAGAAAAATGTAACACTAGAGTCCTTTAAACTTTCCTTCAAAGGAAAAGGAAGAGGCTATTTATGAAACGTCGCATACATTAATCAGTTAGGCATTTCAAACTCCGGAATTCATTTGACATTTAATTGTAAATAGAAACACAGAGGAGCTGATCCAACAGAAATCAATAGCAGAGTTGAACTCATATGCACAAAAAGTGGTTTTCTAGAGTGTGATGATAATAGAGGCAGAATAAGTTGATGTTTTCTTTCAGCAAGGAACATTTGGTTCTATCTTTCAGAAAGCTGCCAAACTAATTTTGATTACAAATTCTCTAGCAACTCCAAAATGCCATGGGGAGAGAGGTCAAAGACAGATGTGTTAGTTGAAAGAAGTGACTTGAAATTAGAAATGCTGATTCACATAGAAATATAACGACATTTAGCATCTAACACCTATTATTTACAAGGAACTGAGTGGGCAATGGGAAAATAATATTTGCATATGTAAACACACTCACACAAAATATCCATATCTGGTAGTTCCTTTAAAGGCAACTTCCCTCATTAGGTTTATAACATAAACTGTTTATCCCACTGTTGGCACATTTAAACAAAATGGTGTTTCATAATAAAAGATATATAATCTAAGAGGTCTTTTAAAACTCGAGAGATAAACACCACACATCAATAAACTTGCTTTAAATTTTGATATCATGATGCTTGAAGCTGCGAGTGGGTTTAAACACCTCCTCCTCTATGCTTTGCTTTCTCCTAGCCAATATCTGTAGAAGTGATGCGTAAAATTGAAAGAGAGAGTAAATGTACCAATAAGGGTCATAAAAATGGAAAATAAGGATTTCCTCCTAGTGTAAAAGTCAAAATTTAGCAGGATCCATTCTATAGAACAGAGAAAAACATAAAAATTAGCAAAGACCATTTACATTTACAAATAGAACTAAGTTAATTTTAGAAGTTAGAAAATTAATATATAAATATAAATATATTTTTATATTTTATTGGTAATATGAAATCATAATTTCTTTATAAGTCTAAAGAATGGTTATATTAAGCTGTGCTTCACCTTTTCTGAGTTCCTTTTCTACTTTAACTTTTAGAAAATTTAATGAGGCCAAAAGAGATATCCAGTAGTCATGGCCATAAAAATCACTAACTTTGAAAGGAGATAAATCTGAGTTTGAAGTTAACTTCTGCCCTTTATGCACCATTTGACATCAAGCAAATTCCTCTCAAAATAGTGTGTCCTCATCTGTAGAATGGGAATAAATATCACACCATCCCAGGGATGGTTTGAGGACTAAACAAAATTAGGCTTCACAAGTATTTGCCATAGAGTGTGGTACATACAAACAAGCCCCATGAATGTTAGATATCATGACTCTAAAAGTGGTTAAAGAACAAGCCAGCCAGAACGCTCTAATCACTTGAAGGAACAGAGGGATGAGAACAGTGATGGAGAACTAGAATTTCTCTTTTTGTTAAAAATGTATTACACAGAATATTCACTAATAAAACCTAAGAAATAGTTAGGCACATTTTATGGAGTTCTTCCTTGTAATTAAATAAGTAAATGTGCAATCACCAGGAAAATTAAGAAATCCTTACAAGAACACAATATTTTTGGCTAAATCCATATATATATGGAAAACAGCCCCACAACAACATTCATTGACCATTTAGTGGATGAAAAATAATTTGTTACACATCTCCTTTTAGTCAGGTACAATGGCAATGGGGGGGTACCAATGATAATCTCAAGAGATCTTTCAATCTTCAGTGAGCAGCAAGAAAATAGACAATTATGCACTGTGGGAGAGGGCTATGACTGCGGTATGCATAAAATATCATGGGAACACGGGTACAGAGAACCTGAAGGGATGGTGGCATCTGATAGAATCACTCTGGCAGCTGTTGAAGAAAAGATAAGCGGGGACAGCAGAGCTGCCCCTAAGACACCTCCATGTGGATTTAAAAAGGTATTCTTTTCTCATTACAGTTCAGAAACTTGTATTCTGTTGGAGAAAAATGCTTTGCTGTTTTTTCATAATAAATATACAAATTTATGTGTGAATGAGTGTGAGTGGGTGTGTGTCGCAGTGTGGTCTCTGAATTTGTATGGGTGTCAAGGTCAGTGTGTGCGACCGTGTGCATGACTGTATGAGTGCAGGAGCGTGTGTATGTGTGCTAGTGTAAGCGTGTGTGAGCGTATAGACAGACCTTTACAAGGTCTAGTAAACATCTGAATGGCTCCCCTTAGATGTGATGCTCTTGTGCATTCCAGAGCCTGCATAACCGTGTTGGCAGCTCTAAAAGGCCAGCCACCTAGAAATATGAAGAACAAATAAGAAACCATGTCATCCCCGAAATAATTGAAGATGGCCTTTACCAGCAGTGGCAATTTGTTGAAAGGAAAACAATACTATTCAAACTGTATTTCTGAAAGAAAACATACAGTGCTGCCCAGTGACTTGGTCACTAAGAGAATGTTAAGGAGGGGGTAACTTTAGGATAATAAATATCATTTACCAGGTATATGTTTTCTCCAAATCTCCAAAATTCCCCACTGGATTTGAGACTTTCTCCATTTTACAAGAAAATGTAGACTTAGAAATGTTGGTTGTTCAATATCACAGTGTTAATAAAAGATGAACTTGGTATTTGAATCCATATCAGTCCAACTTCAAAACTCATGCTTATAGTTGCTGTCCCATAGCTATTTACCAAGGTTGAGAACTCACAACATTGAGGGTGGTTTGAGGGGAAAGATAAGGAATTATCTTTCACACCTGCTAAATTTGAGATGCCCATGGCAGGCTTAAATGAAAATGTCTGGGCAAGCCGAAGATTCCAATCTTGGAGCTACTGTCACACTTAGAGGCTAGAGCTGAAATTCCTAACTCAGCAAATAGTGCTGCCGGTTACAGGCATGTACTTTACCACTTAGATGAATTTGTATCATGAGTGCATAGAAAAGTATTTTGAAACGCTGTACCCTCCTAAGATGATTCTCCTTCTTGTGCGTATATCTTTATTTAACTAGAGGCATTGAGTGCCTCAGGAAGGATGAGAATTATTAAACCAGAAATGCAAGGAGAAAAAGGAATCAACGCGAATATTTAATTTTCAAAACAGAATTTTTGAATCTACTCCAGCCTATCTTTGTGGAAAGTGAAGGGAGTTTTCTAAATTTTGAAAGCTCTCTTCCACACTTCAGAAATGAAAGTTGTCTAACACAGATCTTGGGGCCGGCCCCGTGGCCAAGTGGTCAAGTTCGCGCACTCCGCTCGGCAACCCACGGTTTCACCGGTTCGGATCCTGGGCGCGGACATGGCACTGCTCGTCAGGTCATGCTGAGGCGGCGTCCCACATGCCACAACTGGAAGGGACAACAACTAAAATATGCAACTATGTACTGGAAGGATTTGGGGAGAAAACGCAGAAAAAAATTAAATAAAATAAAAAAATAACATAGATATTGTGGTTTTAGCTGCAGATATGATGTAAGGCAGCAGTTCTCCAACCTTGACAGACATCACCATTACCTACCTGGAGGGTTTGCTAAAACAGCGTGGTGGGCCTTTTTCCCTGAACATTCTGTTCAGTGGTCTGAGGTGGGGCCTGAGAATTTTCATTTCTTTTAAGTTCTTATATGATGTGGTATTGCTGGCACAGAGAACTCTCTGAGAATCATTCCTGTAAAGAAAGTTCCATCCAGATACAATATAGAAAGCCTTTCATGGAAAAAAGAAGAATGGAGATTTAAAAGGAACACAGGCTGAAAATGCTACATGAGTCTCTAAGAAGATACCAAAGTCCTTCAGCCAACAGGATAGAAACTGAAAATACAGCCTCTTCCAATACCTCCAGATATGATGAGTGATAGGGACAGGTATGATGCAAAAGTAGTGAAGCAGGAGAGGATCAGAAAGGTTTCTAGAAAGATAAATGCACCTGACACAGCTCTCTGATCCTGTCTGGGCTGAGTTGCTATGCATGAGACCCAAGTGTCCCTGTGTGCCCTGGAAAAGATGAATCAAGAAGAAGGGCAGGCAAAGAGTGGTCAAGCCGAGAGAGATCAAGGGTCAACAAACTTTTTCTGTAAAGGGCCAGTTAGTAAATATTTTAGGCTTTGGGGGCCCTATAGTCTGTCACAACTCCTCATCTCTGTTGTTGTAGAACTAAAACTTAAGCCATAGACAATGGGTGAATGAACCAGTGTGGCTGGATTTTGTTGTACACTGTAGTTTGCCAACCCCTACTAAACACCACAGGGAACAGAAGCAAAGGCATCTCCACCTTTAGCAGCCGGTATAAGCATTATCACCCCCAAATGGTCAGACCTTGGTGGACAAGGACACGATACCTGGGGACAATACCAGGCATTGTGCCTGGACAATACCTCTGATCCCAGAGGAAATCAATGAGGACAAAGAGCACACAGACTACAAGCATCTCCTTCTCTTATCATGGGACATGGGGATTTACCCTGCTCCCAGCACCATGTTTGGAAGAAAAGAGAAGAGTATAGACTCATTGAGAGAAGACACATTCCTGACATGAAATAGGAACTTCAAATTGACTGAAGATTTAGTCAATGGCAATTGCATTCATCTGAAAAAGACCAATAAAAACCCAAAGTAGCAGCAATAGCTTTATTTAGCAAAATCATTTTCTCTCTCCATCATTGTGGGCAAGGGTCCAGTTACTGACAAATAAAACAGAATATTGTTTTTGTATGTCTGAGTGTGATGTATAATTATCCACCCCATTACAGGAGAAAAAAATATCATTTCTGTCATCCCACAAGTTCGCAGGGGCCCTCCTAAAATCGGAGTCAGAATGTAGAGCTCTTCTTTAGAGCATATGATGTCAACAGTAAAGGGTTCCTAAATTCCTCATATTTGCAGCTCTCAAAGCACCTGTCAAATTTTATCATGAGCATTCCTTACTTTTTTAAACTCCTACCACTAGACTGAAAGCCTCAATTATAGGAATTACTTAAAAGGAGTTTTCACATCCCATTAAAGACCCACTGCACAGAGTGGTTGTTCAAATTTTATGTTGAATTGTTTGAACTGATTTTTACCCGACTAGAAGTAAAGTTATTGCTGTGAAACTTCCTCATTAACTCGTTCTAGTAGCATCTCTTTTGATCACTACAAGAAAGAGAGGTAGTTGTGGTTTACCACAAACACATAAAACTATTTTCAATTACATTTTTAAAAAAGGCTAAAAATTCTGTTTAGAAATTTCTAAAGATTCTGTTGAGAACTTTAATCTGAGTCAGTCTATTAAATGACTAGTCTTAGAAATTCTCTTGCATCTCTCCCCCAACTCCACTCCCCCCGACTCTATCTTTTTCTATCTCATCACACTATTTCAAAAATCAGAAAAACAAACAATACAGAGCTGGATTATATAAGTGATCTCAGCCTAGTTAAAGAGTCCCATTAAAAGTTCCTCAGCTTCAAGAATCATGTTTAGAGAACTACGTAAAGCATGACACAAAATTTCTCAAGTAAGACTTCTTATTGTATACAACTATCAAGTTTTCAAGAATGGAAAAAAGAGAGAAAGTGAGAAAGAGAGTAGTGTTATCTCTCTTCCTTTGCAAACCAATCAATCTTCAAAAGAAAGCCAAGAGGAACGCTGTTCCAAGGCAGGCCCGCTGAAATGAGCTCCAGGCCTATTAGCCCTGCAAGAATGGGCTGAATGGATCCAGACGTAGGGAGCTGTGCCTGCCAGAATCAACCTGCTCTCTGGAGAGATAATGAGTAGGTGCAGCAGCGACAAAGAGGCAACCTTTCCTCATGCAGAACTCTGACGGCAAAGATAAGTGGCAATGACAGTAAACCTATCAGAAGTTTTTAATGAACTGAGTAATTCAAGGCAAGTGGAAGAAATTCAGGAGAAATAAATGCTAAAATCTTTTATCCCAGAACTTTTCTAAATCAGTCAACAGGATAACAGAGAAATAACATGTACAGACAGAAACTTATTTTATTTGGTAGTATATGTGTATGCTTAAGATGTTTTCCAAGAGACCTAAAAACACATCAAATGCCTCTTTAATTGGTTTAAAATAAACGGGGTTAAATAACTGAATTCATTTCCTTAAGTTTCTTATATCCACATTCTGGAGTTGAACACAACACAATACAGCTTTACAAGAAGCATTAAGGAAACAAACGGTTTCCAGAATATACTTTACTTGCTAACTATGTATTACCTGTTATTTTCTCTATCAGATTAACATTTTTATTAAGTATAAAGAAAAATATCTCAATTACCTTCACTGAAAGAATAAGCACCTTCCAATTTGTGCCTTAGCATAGAGTAGGCACTCAATAAATATTTGCTGAAATAACAACAGCTGTGATTTGGGGCTGCATTTTCCTACTTTCGTTAAAAAATTTAAACGGCTTATCTCCTGGGAATTCATATAAATTCAAAACATAAAATGGAATTGCATGATCTAAATACAGTTCATGAAACACTGAAACGCTACCTGGTTTCCTCTTCCTGTTTATAGGTCAGCTCAGTTGCTCTCCTCTTCTATTTATCCCCTCACTTCTTCAAATACCTTCTGAGCTCCCGCTTTGTCAGAGGCATGCACAAGCAGTGAAAGTTGACAGGAAAAAATAACATCTATTATTTTGCCCCCACAGCATTTTCCCCCAATCTCACATGTGGTTGTGGTGGGAACATCAGTCAGAGGGAGTCCTCATCTACTCCTGGGCCACCAGATGGTCACCTGAGCTGGGTGAGCCAATCTTAAATTCTATTCCCTTCCCCTTTGATAAGTCAAACAGTGTAAATGTGGCCAACTAAGGCTAATCATATTCCTTCCAGAAACATTTGATAAATGCATTTGGAAACAAGAGGGGCTCCCTGATTCTGGTATACTGAAAAACCAGGTAAATTCAGAGCTGCAAATAGCTATCTTTCACACACTGTGTTGAGAACCTGCTTCAGAATGGAGCAAAACAGAGGCAAGTAGAATAAAGAATGAGAGAAGAGAGGAAGAGGGAGAAGGAAAAGGAGGGAGTTGAGGGAGGAGGAGAATCAGAATTCTATTCTGAGAGGCTAACAAGGCTAACAAAGGCCACATCATTTCAGCCTCTGGTTCCAGACATGCCTGAAGCCATCCAATTCCTGGACTTCCAAGTTAAAAGAAGCAATGACTAGGACTGGCCAAGTGGTTAAGTTCATGTCCTGTGATTCAGTGGCCCAGGGTTTCGCCGGTTCAGATCCTGGGGGTGACATGGCACCGCTCATCGAGCTACGTTGAGGTGGCATCCCACATGCCACAACCAGAGGCACTCACAAATAGAATATACAACTATGTACTGGGGGCTTTGGGGAGAAGAAGAAAAAAAAAAAAGACGGCAACAGGTGTTAGCTCAGGTGCCAATCTTTAAAAAAAAAAGAACCAATGAATTATGGAATAAACTAGTTCAAATTATTTTTTGACACTTGCAACTAAAAGAGTCCTAATTCATACAGTCTTCAAACAGAAGATTAAGACACAGCTACACATAGCTAATTACAGTTATTTCTCCTTTTATTATGAAGGTTAAAAAAGTGATATTCCAAGGGGCCTGGCTCGGGGGTACAGTGGTTAAGTTCACTCATTCCACTTCAGCAGCCTGGGGTTCACCGGTTCAGATCCCGGGTGCAGACATGGCACCGCTTGGCGAGCCATGCTGTGGCAGGCGTCCCACATATAAAGTAGAGGAAGATGGGCATGAATGTTAGCTCAGGGCCAGTCTTCCTCAGCAAAAAGAGGAGGATTCGCAGCAGATGTTAGCTCAGGGCTAATCTTCCTCAAAAAAAATAAATAAATAAAATTTTTTTTAAAAAAAGTGATATTCCAGGGTCTGGTCTCATGGGCTGTGGTTAAGTATAGCAGGCTCCACTTCAGAGGACTGGGTTAGGTTCTCAGGCGTGGACCTGCACCACTCATCAGCAGCCATGCTGTGGCAGCGACCCACATACAAAATAGAAGAAGATTGGCACAGGTGTTAGCTGAGAGTGAATTTCCTCAGCAAAAAAAAAAAGAAAGAAAGAAAGAAAGAAAGAAAGAAAGAAAAGTGACATTCCACAGGAAAATGCAAAGGGTAACTCATAGGCCTTGAGTCAGAACTGAAGAAAATGGGTGGCTTGTATACAAGATGTGGATGAAAGGCACATGAGAGCTGACAGAAAAAACATTCTAAGCAGAGGGATGAATGTGAGTGAAAGGCAGCGTGTTAGGCACTGTTCACTCAATGACCCAATCCCCACTCCCATCTCCTTCTCCTTAGGCATCTTCCAGGTGGGGCAGCCATGACAGAGTACTGGCCAATGAAATGTGAGCCAAAGACAGTTGGGTAGGGCTTCTGAGAGACCTTCTGTTTTACTGAAAGGGAAAAAAAGACACAACGAGCTGGCCTAGCCCTCTACTCTTATCCCTTTCCATTTCACCCTTTCCCTTCCCTGGAACATGGCTGAAAATTGGAAGCGCAGCAGCCATTTACTGTGAATACGAGATGACAATCATGAGGACAAAAGTCAACATACTAAAGAAGGTGTAGCAGAGAGGCAGAAAGAGCCTGGGTCCCTGAAATCATTGCTGAGGAGTTACACGAGCCCTGAACTGTTTGCATACCTCTAGAATCTTCTTATATAAATACCAACAGTTTGTTTAAGACTCAGATAATCGTATGTTCTGTTACATGAATCATTCTTAACTGATACAGGAGCTTAGAAATTACAGAGTATCTGAAGAAAAATTAAAGCTATGTTAAACACTCACAGGTTGTGCAAATGTCTGTTCTGAATAGTTGATACCTATGCTGAATCTGTTGTTAAATACTTTTAGAACGACCACTCAGAATAACAAGTTGAGTCAACTGAGGGGCATGAAGCAGTGAGAGTTGAAGCTGGAAAAACATTGGGACTGAGATAGTGGAGGTCCTGAAATATCACTCTAAGGCATATAACTTTCTTTAGTAGAAAACATAAAATTTCCACTTATGTGTAGATGAAACATGCTATACTGATGAGTTCATTGAGTGCAACAGTGAGAAGAGCTGTCAGAAATTCCGTCGCATTAGCATCTAAACCAGGAGGAACTTCACAGTATATTGCAGTTAACAGTTTGTTTTGTGACCACCTAGTACCTTAATTCACTCTTGAAGGTTTATTTTAAAAATTAACTTAAGAGTATCTGGGTTATAAAATTCATATCCTGGGATTAGTTATTATTGAAAACACCTGGCTTCTCACAGAAGCTATTTGCTAGCACTGGCCAATTTACATATGTGAGCGAGAGAAAATGAAGTTCAAGCTTTTCTCAAAATAACCTTCAGAACAGGAAAATGTCTTACCTGAAACTATTTTAAATATGAACACACAAAATGGCAGCTAAGATACCAAGCAAAAGAAAATTTTGCAATTAAAGAATGGAAACTAGAAAGCAAACTCTTACAAGACGGTTACCGGCTTTTAGGTTATACAAGTTAATTTGACTTAAGATATTTTTAGATTTTCTTATTCTTAATTATCTGCTAAAATGATAAACTAGGAAGTTAAGCTTTCTTTCCTCTCTTCAGTGGAGAGCTAGTGAGTGAATAGTTCAGCTATCCTGAAATGCAAATGCTTTCTTTTTCAACTATTTGAACTATTAGGGAAAATGCATGCTTATACTTGCATAAGTGCAGGCATACAGGATGCAGGAAGCTGGCTTCGTTGATGCATTATTCCATCTGCAAACACTCCATGGGGTACAAACACTCCATCCTGGTATTTCTCTAAGTGTAAAGTCTGCTTTTCAGAATAAATCATTTGCACACAAGTTGACAGGCATAATACCCTGATGGACAAGGGCAAAGACCAACTTTCCCTTCCTTGTTCCTTCCAAGTTGAAAAAATCAATGGAAGATGGCCTTTCTCATCTAATTTTTTTTTTTTTTTTTTTAAGATTTTATTTTTTCCTTTTTCTCCCCAAAGCCCCCCGGTACATAGTTGTGTATTCTTCGTTGTGGGTTCCTCTAGTTGTGGCATGTGGGACGCTGCCTCAGCGTGGTCTGACGAGCAGTGCCATGTCCGCGCCTAGGATTCGAACCGACGAAACACTGGGCCGCCTGCAGCGGAGCGCGCGAACTTAACCACTCGGCCACGGGGCCAGCCCCTTATCTAATTTTTTTTGACACATATACAGGAAAATAACTTTCCCTATAGCTAATTTAAAATAGAAACTGGGAAACACTACTTCAGAACACTTCTGCAGTTTTCAAAGCAAAAAAAGTTTTTCCTTCACCGTCCCCAATTCACAGCAATCTTTTTGAAGACAGAAATATTTCCAGCTTATTGAAAACATTACTCTGTAATGATCTGTTCTCTTATAATTTGTTGTAGGAAAAGATCTGTTACCTAGATTTTATCTGTCAACTTTTACGTTTAAATATTCTCTTTCTGGATCCTTATGGAAGTGAACTGATTTCCTTATGCATAAACTTGATTCATAAAGCTTTTAAGTCTGCACAGGAAGTTTGTGTTCATAGATTTCTTTCTTTTTCTTTTCTTTTTGTTTTGAGAGACACAGTCTCACAGGAAGAGCTTTCATTTAACTGACTTCAGTTTCTTATTCTTATTATTGTTATTGTTATCACTAACTTACCTCAGATTTCCAAAAGAATTCTGATTAGGAATACATTGCTATGTTGGAAGAATTTACACAAACTGAAAACCCACTGGAAAACAGGTGGTTCTACTTTGATCCATCACCATGGGACAGAAGTGGGACCCAAGGACAGGAACACAATTAAGCAAATGTAGATGCAAATTCTCTCCAAGTTATTATTCTTGTCTGCAGAAATAATCACGGTAAGGAAGACATACCACTACAGTTTACACTATCACCGCAGATTAGTGGAACATATCTTTTTTGTTTTGTTTTCAAAATGGTATTCTGGCTTAACTATATTTTTTATTTTTGCTGTATGTGTTGAAGATCATACATATGTTTCACATTAAGAAAATGACAAATCACAAATATTTGCATTCTCTTATTTTAACGTCATGATTGTTTACTCTATATTTACTTTTTCATGAGATTCACTGTAAATTACCCATTTAATAACATATATTTTTAATTAGACATCTGAAGCAGGATCTACTCTTAGGGTTTATTTTTACTTTATTGCTTTTATTATCATGGTTTAATCGACCGTAAGTGCTGTTATTGTTTCAGTATTTGAAAGTATACTTAACCTACAGACCAAGTCCCAAAGCAATTTCTCAACATTAAAATCTCTCTTTTAAATATTTTCATTCCTCTTGGAAAATGAATTTTAAGGGAAACATTTTAGTATTAAGGAAAAAACACCGTAGATATTTAATCTCTAAAACTATAAATTAATTTATGAAAAATAAACAGGAAAGCAAAATCTTCAGGATTAAGTTACAGGAAAAATATATGTTTGTGCATATGTGTTTTAGATATAGTTTTAGATGCAAAAATATCTATTTTTTAAGAGAACATACAGATTGCTGGGAACTGAAAAAAACACAAAGTTTACAAAACAAAATATGAAGAATTCAAACATACCATTCTCAGAACATAAAAATTAATTTAACTAAATGTATATAACCCACATCAAGATTATGACAACTTACAAATATGCTTAGAAAATTCAACCATGAAAAACAAGCTGTTCCTTTTTCCCCCTAAACCCTCAGAATCCAGTAAAAGGATTCAATCAGAGCCCGCCATTTCTCAGGTACCGAATATCTTTATTCAACTCCCTTGAGAGTTTGTAATGTATTCTTGTCATGGAATGCTACCCTCTGCCCTCACCTGCCTCCACTCCTGACTCCAAGCCCCTGCAAAAGTTTCAAGTTAGGTGAGTAGAACCAGCTTTTGTAAGATGGTCTAAATCTTCAAGTGAAATCAGTATACTCTTTGTTCTGGTCTAATAATCTCACAGAATGTAGTTCCAGGCTCTCATCTACCTCAGGGAAGATTCATCTAGTGTAGGAGAGGAGGCAGGGAGGGAAATCATATGCTAATTAGGCTGTCCCTTGAAAAGTACTCAGTAGTTTAGATAAGTAATCTTTATTACCTTAATAAGTAATCAGGAGAAACCAGTCATTTATTCAATATTTCTTTCCTAATGTGGTGTAGCAGAACCGAACAGGAAAAGAGATGAAAACGAAAACAGGAAGAATATCACGGATGATGTATTTTGAGTCAAGACTGAAAATCAGTTTAAAGTTTCTGAACAAGCTTATTAAGAAAAATCATGTAGACATATCTAACATTCCTTAATCGAAAATGTTTTCTGCTTGTAGAATCTTTAAAGGTATTATCTACTTTAAAATTCATTTTAAATGAATTGCATTTTAATGTGATATACAATCAGGAAAGACCAAAGTTTTTAATGCACTGGCACTTAGTCTAACATTTTTATAAGCTCGGATTTAATAGTACTGCTGACATTAATGAAGTAATCTGCACAAGCTCTAGAGAGATCCTGAAATCTAAAATTTTAAATGGCCTGTTCTCCAATTTGAGCTTTATTTTTTAATACTAAATAATTAAGATGTTTAAGGGTAAAAAATATAGTTAATTACATTATTTTCCTTTAAGAAACAATTTTCTTTCATTTTTTCCATTTTGAACAATGACCTTACTACCACGTGTCAATTCAGATTGATTAGTTGTTAGCTCAGATGATGTCAATCAAACTATCAAGGCCTAAAGTTTGTAAAAACTTCACCCTTCCTGGCTTGAAGTTCATATAATATTAAAAGGGGAAATAATCATTTGTTCTGTACAGGAAAGTGCATCTGCATCGCCATAGCCCAGGTCTATGTAACTGCTCAAAGATGGACACAACCTACACCTCTCCCTCTTGAGAGAGAATACCTTTGATTCTAATATAAGGGATAACACATTATATAAATAATATTTTTCCAAAATATTTAATATGGATTTAGTTTTATTAAACAAAACTGTGCTTTAAATTCACTCTATGGTGTTTGAAGTTTAAAAAAAAATCTTTTAGAGCCTTCTTTTGTAAGAACGCAAATGCCAGCACCCAGTGCTTCGTATATATTGAGAACCCAATTCAATTTGTTTATTAGTTAGTTGGTTGGTAGGTTGATTGGTTGGTTGGTTGGATGTATGTACAGACAGATGAATGAAGGGATGACAGATGAAAGAAGGGAAGGGAAGGAGGAAAGGAGGAAGAAAGGAAAGAATCAAGGGCTCTAATAATGAAATTGAATATATAAAACAGATTATCCTGAAGTATATCTGGATGAAGAGGATATGATATGCTCTCCCAGAAATTCTTGGGGCTCCTTGAGGCATAGTCTAAAAACCACTCACCTAAAGAGGCTTTATGTTAATAAATCTACTGGAGGTTAAAATAAATAATAATCTGTAAAAATTAAGAATAGACTCTTAAGGTAAACGAAACATCAAATGTTGAACATGTCGATTATTATTTGTTAACCAGCTCTGGTAAGCAATTATTGAGATCTTTGGTTGATACAAAATGATAATATAGATTCATTTTTACATAATAAGTAATAGCTGTTTAATGTTGGGCAAGTTCCTTAAACCTTCTATCCCTCAATTTCTTTGTTTATAAAACAGGGATGATAGCTTACAAGTCACTTACAAGGTGACTGTAAACATTAGAGTTCATACAGGCGATGTACTTAGAATAGTGACTAGCACCAATAAGCACTCAATAAATGGTATCTATTTAAAAAAACAAACATACCATCCTTCGAAACTATGATTGCTTCTAAGGGCATAGTATGTACCATGCACAGGTCTTAGCAAATTATATTAATAAATGTAACATCTATTCTACAAATCCTAGCTTTATCTTATCACATATACTTTTATTTAATTTACACAATTTTTACAACAATTTTGTTGAATTCTTCCACTACTTTGAGGCATTATGCTCCCTGAAAAGTAGATGACAAAGAAGTCAAAGTTATTGTCCTTAAGGATTCACTGTACAAAGAAAGCCCATTTGCTAAGCACATTAAAATTTACAAAGTATTTTCACACAGAGAACTTCACACTAAGCAGAAAAAGCCTATCTCACAAAATAGGAATAAAATCATTATCTTAATTTTATAAAAGAGGGCCCTCAGTTCCTGAGAGTGTAAACAAGCTACCCAAGGCCACAGAACTTTCAGAATTCTTTGGTTTACTTTCATTGAAGGTGTATTCGTAAAAAATCATGCTATGGCATTCAAGCATTCCTCTTTTCTTTCCTTCTCTCCCTGTTCTCTCTTTCCTCTTCAGATAATAACTTGTCAAAGGGAAGGCTTATATCCAGAATGTGGATTCCTGACGCTCTCCTCATACTGAAGCCTTCCTGCATTTGTCCGGGATGAAATGAGCTGGTGAAACAAGGGGAAGATCAAGCCAAAATGTGAAATGCCTTTCCTCCCCTTTAAGACACATCTAAAACTCTCACTAATGTATAAGGGATCCTCTAGTCAGCTCTCTATGGAGGAGGAATAAGACTAATAGGCATTTAATCAATATTTCTTGATTTTTTTAGTAGGAAAACATTGCAGAGAGAAAGAGAGGAGTTTATAAAGCTTTCCTATTCCTATGTATCTTTCAGTGGAGCTTGATGAAAGTGAAGATAGGGGATGAGGAGAGTATTGTCAGAGGACCAGAGCTAGAAGAGAAAATGAAGAATCCTTCATTTCTCATTTTCACACCTAAGTACTATACCTTTTTCCTCCACTGTGCTGCTCAGTGAATACTCTCTCTTCTCACCAGTTACCTCATCTTCACAGATCCTCCAAAGCACGGCCCCTTTCTTGGGAAGAGCCACCTCATTTCACCTCCTCATTCCATCAAGCTATCTCCATCCCACCATGATAAATCTACTTTCTACTTGAAGTCTTAGTAGGTCTGTTAAACGTGAGGATAGCTAACTGCCATGAACGTCACGGCTTACTTTTTCCTTACTGCCTCCACAAATGCATTCATTCATTAACAAAAACAAAGAAGAAGCTGAGTGATTTGTGTGGTAAACACTGAGTTCCTAAAATTTTGTTTTTGTGTGTGTGCGTGTGTGTGAGAAAGAAATGTGTGGATTTTTTTAGTGCCTAGAAAAGCCCTCTCTCATTTCATCATTATGAAAGTCAATGGGTTTGAAGGTTTGTCAAAAAGTAAAACATAGAATTACCATATGATCCAGTAATTCCACACCCAGGAATATGTCCAAAAGGATTAAAAGCAAAGGCTTAAAGATGTTTTTTAAATATAATAAATGACTGATTCAAGATTTCTGAGTAGCTCTTCTTTGGGTTTATTCACATGCTTGATTCAAGTCCTGAGCATCGCTTGCCTAGAGCCTAAGATCCTTAGACTAAGGTACTGATATCCTTAGTAATGTTACTGACTCTACTCTCTCTTCCTTTACCATATCCTCTTGATTACCACAAATGCAATCTTTCCAACATATGAATCTGACCATTTTTGTCTACAATTAATAAGTGATTTATAGATCTCCTCTTTATCCAACAAGGTGGCATGTGAATGCCTCAGCATGCCATGAAAGACTTTTTGTGATACTGGCTCCATGGACCTAACCAGAAACTTCTTCTAACTCACCAGAACACCTTCTTTTTTGACCATGTAGAGCTGCTCAACAACCCATCTGTGACTTTGCACCAGCCTGAAATCCTGCTCCTCCTTTCCCTACTGGGTGAACATATCTTTCTGGACCCTACTCAAATGTCACCTCCTCAGTGAAGCCTTCCATGCTCCCATAGCACGCTATATTTTGCCTTCACAATTATCAAGTGGATTACAATGACTTTCTTTAGTTGTGATTTTCATGGGTAGGAGTTCCAAGGGGATAGAGGTCATGTCTTAACTTATCTTTGCATCTCTTACTGTGGGCTTGGCACATAATGGTCCTCAAAGATCCAAAGTAGTTGTTCTAGTTCCTATGGAAATATCAGAATACCTATTAATCCTTACATATTTATGTCAAAAACTCAAAATGATTGGCCCAGTCTTACAGAAATTTTAATTATCCTCTAGTTGTTGTGGTTCTTGTTTTTCACTGAGAGAATATATAACTCTATAGTACACTATTGATTTGAACAATCAAAATTCCTGGTAGTTATGCTTATCTATCTTAAGGGGATTACTTTATATGGCATCAGGGATATCACCTCTTCTTATATTAATAAGGAAGTTAGAGGTGTAATGCAAAAGTATATCCTCTGGATTTAGAAATGACTGGAATAAATTTGAATTTAATTAACCTCAATAAGCATGAGTTCCTCAATTTATAAAGTGAGAACAATGCCACCTAGGTCATAGGGCCACTCCAAGGATTGAGTGAGATAAAATAAGCAAAGCACTTTGGAGACAGATTGTCCCACACATAGTAAGTACTTGACCTCTTTCTCCCATCTTTTCCTTGTTAATTATTTCAAATCACCATGACAGTTTATTTTGATATTCTACCTGCCTTACCACTTAAAACTCACACGAAAATCAGACTCATATCCTGATGACAATGAGAACACCAGGTTTTTATTCATTATAGTAATCAGCAAAGAATAATACAGTAATTACAGTAGCCCACAATTAATTGAACTGCATTAAAAATAGAGTGGATATATGCTTAAACAGGTGGTATGTGCCTCTGCTTTCTTCTATTGTGCTTCCAAAATGGTATGTAATAAAACCAGTCTGATCACTTTATGATATCTGAAATATAACTCATCTTAACTGAAAAATTTCAACAGCAATTGATAAGCAAATCCAATGATCTATCTTGAAGGACACTTAGGTTTAAGAGATATAGAAGGAAAGAGAATCTGGACAAGCACAGACGTTTGAGAGATGATTAAGAGCTGGGGCAGGGCTGAATGAAAAGGTTCATGTTCTACATGAGGCTGCTGCATCAAGACTGGGAGAGGGGATTTTTTCAGCTACTGTACCAACCAGAGAGTCAAGCAAAAATGGAGAAATAGAGAAAAATGTTCCAAATGAAAGAACAAGATAAAAACCTCAGAAAAGAAGCTTAATGAAATGAAGATAAGTATTTTACCTGATAAAGAGTTCAAAGTAATGGTCATAAAGATGCTCACTAGACTGGGGATAAAAATGGATAAACACAGTAAGGACTTCGACAAAGAGATAGATAATACAAGAAAGTACAAAATAGAAGCTACAGAGCTGAGGACTACAATAACTGAACAGAAAAATACATTATAGGGGTTCAATGGCAGACTACATGAAGCAGAAGAAAGGAACAGTCAACTCACAGACAAGGTAGTGGAACTCAACCAATTAAAGCAGCAAAAAGAAAAATGAATGAAAAAATTGAACATAGGTTAAGAGATTTATGGAACATCATCAAATGGACTAAGATTTGCATTAAAGGGCTCCCAGAAGGAGAAGGGAGAGAGAAAGGGGCCAAAATCTTATTTGAAGAAGTAATGGCTGAAAGCTTCCCTCACTTGGGAAAAGAAACAGACATCCAGATCCAGGAAGCCCAGAGAGTTTCAAAAGATGAACCTAAAGAGACAGACACTAAGACACAGTATAACTAAAATGTCAAAAGTTAAAGACAAGGAGAGAACACTGAAAGCAGCAAGAGAAAAACAACTTGTTATGTATAAGGGAACCCCCACAAGATTATAAGAAGATTTTCTAGCACAAACTTTGCAGGCCAGAAGGGAGTGACACAATATATTCAAAGTACTGAAAGAAAAAAAACTTTCGACCGAGAATACTCTACCTGGAAAAGTTATCATGCAGAATTGAAGGAGAGATAAAGAGTTTTCCAGACAAGCAAAAGCTAATGGAATTCTTCACCACTAAACCGGTCTTTCAAGAAGTGTTAAAGGGACTTCCTCAAACTGAAAAGAAAGGGCACTAATTAGTAAAAGGAACACATATGAAAGAATAAATCTCACTAGAAAAGTAAATATATAGTAAAAGTAATTGATTAATTACTTATAAAGCTAGTATGAAGGTTAAAAGAAAAAAAGTAGCAAAAATAACTATGATTACAATAATTACTTAAGGGATACACAACATAAAAAGATGCAAACTGTGATATCAAAACCATAAAATGTTGAAGAGGAAGAGTAAAAATATTGAGCTTTAGAATGAGATCAAACTTAAAGTGTTATCAACTTAAAATAGACTATTATAGATATAGGTTGTTATATGTAAGCCTCATGGTAACCACAAAGCAAAAACCCATGGCAAATACACAAAACATAAAGAGAAAGGAAGATAAGCATAACACTAAAGAAAGTTATCAAATCACAAAGGAAGAGAACAAGAGAAGAGGAAAGGAACAGAGAGAATTATAAAAACAGCTAGAAAACAATTAATAAAATGGCAATAAGCACATACATACAAATAATTATTTTAAATGTAAATGGACTAAATTCTCCAATCAAAAGACACAGAGTGACTAAAAAAAGTCCTACCTATATTCTGACTACAACAGGCATACTTTAGATGGAAGAACACATGCAGACTGAAAGTGAAGAGATGGAAAAAGATATTCCATGCAAATGGAAACTGAAGGGAAGCTGCAGTACCTATAGTTATATCAGCAAAACAGACTTTAAAATAAAGACTGCAATAAGAGACTAAGAAGGGTGTTACATAATGATAAAGGGGTCAATCAAAGAAAAGAATAATGATATAATATTTGTAAATATTTATGAACCCAACATTGGAGCACCTAAATATATAAAGCAAATATGAACAGACCTAAAGGGAGAAATAGACATATAAAGCAAATATGAACAGACCTAAAGGGAGAAATAGACAGCAATACAATATTAATAGGGGACTTTAATACCCCCTTATATCAATGGATAAGTCACCCAGACAGAAAACCAATAAGGAAACATTAGCCTTAAATGACATGTTAGGCCAGATGGACTTAACAGACATTCACAGAATATTCCATCCAAAAGCAACAGAAAACACATTCTTCTCAAGAGCACATGGAACATTTTCCAAGATAGATCATATGTTAGGCCACAAAACAAGTATTTAATAAATTTAAGATGACTAAAATCATATCAAGCATCTTTTTTGACCACAACAGTATGAGACTATAAATTAATTACATGAAGTAAACTAGAAAATTCACAAATGTGGAGATTAAACACCATGCTACTGAACAACCAGTGGGTCAACAGATAAATCAAAAAATACCTTGAGATAAACAAAAATGGAAATATAACATACCAAATTTTACGAGAAGCAACAAAAGCAGTTCTAAGAGGGAAGTTCATAGTGATAAATGCCTACCTCAAGAAACAAGAAAAGTCTCAAATAAACAACCTAACTTTACACTTCAAGTAACTACAAAAAAAGGAACAAAGCCCAAAGTTAGTAGAAGGAAAGGAATAACAAAGATTAGAGCAGAAATAAATGAAATAGAGACAAAAAAGTCAACAGAAAAGATCAGTGAAACTAAGAGCTGGTTCTCTGAAAAGATAAACAAAATTGACAAACCTTTAGCTAGACTCACCAATTAAAAAAAAGGAAGGACTAAAATAAATGAAATCAGAATAAAAGAGGATATATTACAACTGCTACCACAAAAATACAAAGGATCATAAGAGACTATTATGAAAATCTATACACCACCAAATTTAACAACCTAGAAAATGGATAAGTTTCTAGAAACATGCCATGTACCAAGACCGAACCATGATAAAATAGAAAATCAGAACAGGCAGATTACTAGCAGGGAGATTGAACTAGTAATCAAAAACCTCCCAACAAACAAATGTCCAGGAACAGATGGCTTCACTGGTGAATTCTCCCAAACATTTAAAGAATTAATACCAATCCTTCTCAAACTCTTCCAAAAATAGAAGTGGGGGGAACTCTTCCAAACACATTTTACAAGGCTAGCATTACACTGATACCAAAAGCAAATAAGAATGCCACAAAAAAAGAAAATTACAGGCCAATATCTCTGATGAATACAGATGTAAAAATCCTCAACAAAATATCAGCAAACTAAATTCAACAGTACATTAAAAGGATCACACAACATGATCAAGTTGAATTTATCCCAGGGATGTAAGGATAGTACAACACCTGTAAATCAGTCATTGTGATACACCACACCAACAAAAATGAAGGATTAAAATCATACAATCATATCAATAGATGCAGAAAAATCATTTGACAAAATTCAACATCCATTTACGATAAAAACTCTCAACAAAGCAGGTATAGAGGGAATGTACCTCAACAGTATAAAGGCCATATATGAAAAGCCCACAGGCAACATCATAATCAATGGTGACAAACTGAAATCTTTTCCTCTAAGATTAGAAACAAGACAAGAATGTTCACTCTTGCCACTTTCATTGACCATATTATTGGAAGTCCTAGACATAGCAATTAGGCAAGAAAAAGAAGTAAAATATATCCAAATTGGAAAGGAAGGAGTAAAACTGTCACTATTTACAGATGACATGATATTATATATAGAAAACCCTAAAGATGCCATCAAAAATTGTTAGAACTAATAAACCAATTCAGTAAAGTTGCAGAATACAAAATCAATACACAAAAATCTGTTGAGTTTCTTTACCCTAATAACAAACTATCAGGGGCTGGCTCCATGGCCGAGTGGTTAAGTTCCTGCGCTCCGCTGCCGCGGCCCAGGGTTTGGATCCTGGGCGTGGACATGGCACCGCTCATCAGGCCACGTTGAGGCAGCATCCCACATCCCACAACTAGAAGGACCTGCAACTAAGACATACAGCTATGTACCAGGGGGATTTGGGAAATAAAGCAGAAAAAAACAACAACAAAAAAAGATTGGCAACAGTTGTTAGCCCAGGTGCCAATCCTTAAAGAAAAAAAAAAAAAAAACTATCACAGAAATTAAGAAAACAATCCCATTTACAATTGTATCACAAAGAATAAAATACCTAGGAATATGGAGCCAGCCTGGTGTTATAGTGGTTAAGTTCACATCCTCTGCTTCAGCGGTCCAAGGTTTGCTGGTTTGGATCCCAAGCATGGACCTAAGCACTGCTTATCAAGCCATGCTATGGCAGGCACCCACAT
Organism: Equus caballus; assembly: GCF_041296265.1. Taxonomy (NCBI): domain Eukaryota; kingdom Metazoa; phylum Chordata; class Mammalia; order Perissodactyla; family Equidae; genus Equus; species Equus caballus. The sequence goes on from NC_091686.1 coordinate 109,679,770, forward strand.
ATAAAACAGAGGAAGATGGGCACAGATGTTAGCTCAGGGCCAACTTCCCTCAGCAAAAAGAGGAGGATTGGTGGTGGATGTTAGCTCAGGGCTAATCTTCCTCACCAAAAAAAAAAAGAAAAAAGATAAAAATAAATAAATAAATAAACTACCTAAGAATAAATTAATCCAAGGAAATGAAAGACTTATATATTGAAAACTACAAGACATTAATGAGAGAAACTGAAGACACAAATAAATGAAAAGATATTCTGTGCTCATGAATTGGAAGAATTAATAACGTTAAAAAGTCCACACTACCCAAGGAAATCTACAGATTCAAAATAATCCCAATCAAAATTCCAATAGTATTTTCCACAGAAATAGAACAAATAAATCCTAAAATTTGTATGGAACCACAAAAGACCCTGAATAGTCAAAGCAATGTGGAGAAAGAAGAACAAAGCTGGAGGCATCACATCCCTGATTTCAAATTATATTACAAAGCTATAATAATTAAAACAGTATGGTATTAGCATAAAAACAGACACCTAGATCAATGGAACAGAACAAAGAGCCCTGAAATAAACCCATGCGTATACGGCCAATTAATTTATGATAAAGGAACCAAGAATAGACAATGGGGAAAGGACAGTCTCTTCAATAAATGGCGTTGAGAAAACTGGACAGCCACTTGGAAACAAATGAAATGGGATAACTATCTTATATCATAAACAAAACTTAACTTGAAAGAATTGAACACAGGACCTGAAACCATAAAAGTCCTAAAAGAAAACATAGTCTGTAAGCTCCTTAACATAGGTCTTGGTGATAATTTTTTGAATGCTATGCCAAAAGCAAAAGTAACAAAAGCAAAAAATAAACAAGTGGGACTACATCAAACTGAAAGCTTCTGTATAGCAAAGGAAACCAACAATGAAATGAAAAGGCAACCTACTGAATGGGAGAAAATATTTGCAAATCATCTATCTAATAAAGGGCTAACATCCAAAATACACAAAGAACCCACACAACTCAATAGCAAAGAAACAAACAGTCTGATTAAAAAATGGGCAGAAGATCTGAATAGACATTTTCCCAAAGAAGACAGACAGTGAGCCAACAGATACATGAAACGATGCTCGACACCATTAATCATCAGAGAAATGCAAATCAACACACAAGATATCACTTCACACTTCTTAGAAAGGCTATTATCAAAATAAGAAATAAGTGTTGGCAAGGAGGCAGAGAAAAGGGAAACCCTGAGCACTGTTAGTAGGATTGTAAATTGGTACAACTACTGTGGAAAACCTCCAGCATGAAGGTTCCTCAAAAAACTACAAATAGAACTACCATATGATCTAGCAATCCACTTCTGGGTATTTATATGAAAAAAGAGAAAACACTAATTGTAAGACTTTTTCTAAAAAAAGATATATGCACTTCCATGTTCATTGCAGTATCATTTACAATAACCAAGCCATGGAAACAACCTAAATGCCCATCGATGGATGAAAGGATAAAGAAATTGTGGTATATCTACACAGTGGAATATTATTCAGCCATAAAAAAACAATGAAATTTTGCCATTTATGATAACATGGATGGACCTCATGGGATTATGCTAAGTGAAATAAATTAGACAGAGAAAGACAAATGCCATATGATGTCTCTTATACCCAGAATCTAAAAAAATAAAAAAAAAAAGCAAGCTCATAGAACAGACTGGTGCTTGCAAGTGGTGGGGGTTGGGACATGGGAAAAATGAGTGAACTGGTTTTTTTTTGTAGTCTAAATAAATTGAATAAAAATTTTTAGGGGGCCGGCCCAGTGATGTAGTGGTTAAGTTCCCATGTTCCACTTCGGAAGCCCAGGGTTTGCAGGTCTGGATCCCAGGTATGGACCCAGCACTGCTCGCCAAGCCATGCTGTGGCAGCATCCCACATACAATAGAGGAAGTTTGGCACAGATGTTACCTCAGCAACAATCTTCCTCACACACACACAAAAATTTTTTAAAAAGAGAACATGAATAAATATCTGATTTTCTTAACTGATGATTTAAACTCAACTTCAGAAACAACATAATGAATAAATCCAAAACAGTAAACCAACCACAGGTCATACAGCCATTTAAAACTAAAAATTGATATTATGAATAACCTTAAAATGCTTTTCTGCAGCAACTAAAATCCATGCAGCAGCAAAAGTAATTATTTAAATAAACAGATCAGAATGTACATAATATTATAGGGAAATTTCAATATCTAACAATCAATTTAATCTATGTAGTCTACTAACGAAGAGTTGTCAAAGGGTGAGTTGTTGGTAATATTGATATAGTACAGTTAAAATTACTGACAGAATTTGAAGGTAAATTGGGAAAAGAAAAGACTATTAGGAGAACAAAGTCTAACTGATTTTGAATTTAGGTAAGACATATCTGATGATACGATGTCTTTCAAACATTGCAGAGCACATATTTCCTTTCTGTCCTTTATCACAAACCAATAATTTCTTACTACTTCTAACAAAAGAAAAAGACTGAAAACTACCTGGTGTTACTTTTAAAAAGAATCTTTCTTTTTAAAGCTAGTAATGGTATATAGGTATTATGTAGCGGCATATATTTAACTCATACATGATGATATAATATTCCCATTTTTCACTTCAGAACTAGGAATTTGGACTAATCGTGGAAAAAATCGTATCAACAGTATTTTGAATTCTTAATTTGCTGTTAAAGTGACTGAGTGACAGGTTAAAAGAGAAATTAACAGCAAAACCAGGTAAGAACAGTTGAACCAGTATTATTAAATATCACACCAATTTTATACTCTGAAAGCCTCTCAAGACCAACTCAAACAAATTTAAGCAAGGAAAGAAGTGAATAATGATCATATTCTGTTACCTAATAACAGTACTTATTTTAAAACATCATAAAAGCATTAAAATTCCAAATCAAGGTATGTGACTTTCAACCTTTCCCAATTTGAAAGGGTAATGGGAATACGATGCAACCTTGATGGGAATAGAGGCAAATTTCCAGGCTAGGAGAGTGCAGCAAGTGTTAATGTTAAATATTTCCAAATAATATTACACATGAAAAAAATACTGGTATAACAAAATTTTATATCAAGTTCACTTGAGAAGAAAAATTTCAATTTGTTTTAACTTTAACAATAATTTAAAAATTTTTTTTAAGTTTTTGTTTTGTTTTAAACATGCATGCCCCACAGCCTGAGAAGCTGTCTTTCTATTTTCTACATTTACAAGATCATTAGTCTACTAAGGAGCTTTCAGAGAGAAACACCAGTGGCTGGATTTCCTGAATCTTTAAGCCCTGGACTGGGAGGTATGGAAAGTGGCTGGAGAGCTTTGCACTGAAGAAGGAGCGTTTCCAGGCAACCTTGCACAGTTGAGCAGCCACAAGCAACTGAAACAATGCTTAACACTGGCAGAGATCCATTAAAGGGGAGTCTACAGAAATACACTGAGTGTGTGTGCATCCTTTCCTAAAAGAAACAAATGTTTAAATACGAGCTAGAGTAAATAATAAAGAGAGAAATACCGGAGAAACCAGTCTAGAGAAAATCAGTATATTCTCTCCATTCTTTTAACGGTTTTTCAATGCAATGGACACTATTTCAGGAATGTTAACCTATTTGTATGAATAAAGCATTCACCTCTTTCTTAATTGTCAGTCCATGTTATGAATACAGTGTGTTAGGCTACATTTTATAATGCACCAATACATAATTAGGTGATCTGATCTTGTACCACTGGTAATCTCAACTGTAGTACCTGTCTCAGTGTGAAAATGGAAACATACTAAAATTAAAATTGATGATACTTAAATGATATCATATTCTGGGACATTTGGCTGGGATGGAGAGGCAGCCGTAGAGTAGAAGGTCACCTACACCCTTTCTCTAATCTTCTGTAGAATCATCTATCTTGGAAAGCCAAGTGTCAAGACTCCAAATTTTAAATATATCTTCTTATGCCAGCTTTTGTTCTAACATTGATTACTTATGTTTCTTTCAATGATCTCAAGTTACCGAATGGCATTCCAGAATAAAATATTCATTAAAAACAGAGATTGAATAATAAAAAGATCCAGATAGCTTTGTAGTCATTTAGCTGGCTTCCTATTTAACAATATTATTTATAGCTCTACTTGATCTGTACATTTTTAACATAAATAGATTTCTTATAATGCTGGCTCTTTTAAAAGCCTCACATCTGTCAAATGTATACATCAGGTTTATAAATCGAATGACCAAAAATGACAATAATAATAAAAGCAAACTATTATCTTTTTTATTAGATATTTAAGGAAAATTTTGAGTTTGATAATGATCAAAGATCTATAAAAGATAATATCTGATAGATAATCATTCACTCTCTTGCCTATTTATAGCTGGAAATTAGTCTGAAAAGACCACCTGGAATATTAAAAACAATGTCAAGTTTAGACTTCACTAAAGAACCATGGATTATACCATCTTACTAGAGTTGATATGTATTAGAAGACTATATCTATGTTTTAATTCAAATAACTCATTTCAAATGTGCTTCTTACAGGACCACCTGCATTTGTTATGAAGAGCAGCACTTAAAATGCAAGGCATTCTTACGAAAATGTCTTTTTTAAAAACGTCATCTGTCATGAACACACACCTTGCAACCAAAAGCAATAGCAGGATATTCTCTTGGAGAAAATTCTACAAAAGGAAATGTGAGTAGTAATTAAACATGTCACTTTTTTTTTCATTAAATGAAATAAAACTAGCTTTCTGTCAAGCTCTAATAAATTCAGAAGACTCTCAGAGGCACAAATTACTCCATTCAATGGCTTTGTAGTAAAAGGAATCTATAGAAGCAGGATCAATTTACAGGCCACGGCCAAAGCTTTATCTGTTTACTTGTCGAGGAGGTGTTAAGCAGTATGATTTAATATTCATTCAACCGGAAGAAATGCATTACACATTGAAGCTATGTGCAATGTTGATAATTACACACCTGTTGCCATGGTAATTTTGGAAGCTGCAGAGAATACAATTAAAATTCCTAACCAACAAAATCACCTTACCAAAACTTGATGACTTTAATCAACTCAAAAATTAGGAAAAAGTCTTTTCGAATATTTTAAACAATAACTGGCAAAATGAGGAAAAGTAAAAAAGAAAGTACATATAAGATGCCATTCTTTCTTGCTCTTGCTATTCTCTCTCTTGCTTTCTCTGTCTCTCTCTCTCACATACACTCACACACACACCACACGTAAATTTTTTCAAAAGTCTTTTTTCTTTGAAATTCTGACAGTAATTGTATTAATTCTGTTATCATATTTCATCAGATGGTGACAATATATAATTAGATTTGGTAGGCTTTGCTCACTGAGATCAATTTCTATAGTTTCCTCTACTATTTAACCATTTAGATTGTTTGCAAACCCTACTTAATAAAGAGTAAAGACATTTACAGCATGCTGTGCTCATTCACGCAAAAATATTGCCAATTTTTTTCAGCCATACAAGGTACTTCCGTGAGTTTTTCCAAGCATGTGCCATGAATAAAAGGTTTATACATATATATATTTTTTTAAACAGTCACAAAAACTTTGGAACATTTTTAGTGCCCTAAAAACATGCATGGTGATTGCACAGTTGGATGAGAATTGTGCGCCCTTGGTCATGCAATCGGTTCAGGACCCAGATTAGGACTGTCAAATTGTGTCAGGACTTTGCAGTGAGTGCTCACTAGAGTGCCTTTAATCCTCCAAGGTTTTCTCAAATGTCACAGCCATCTGGAGAAAAAGGAGGCTTCCCTGCTGGGCTCCACTGACCACAAATTACTTTCTAAAGAGAAAGACAACAATAGAAAGCCGTTAATAAATATTTGATTTTTTTTCCAAAAAGGGGAGGTAAAACACTACCTTTCCATCTTAATTTAGCATTAAATGCTTTCAAACAATATACAAAAATGAGAAAATAATGCCTGCCTAGTATTTAATCTGAGGGCAAATTCAAAAATTCATTACAAAATTAAAGAAAGATTTGAGAAGATATTTGAGTAACTGCTAACATAGTGCTCACTTTTCTTTGCAGTTTCTTCTTGTTTTAGAATAACGAACCATTTTATCCCGTGTAAGGAGCACGATTATTTTTAAGTTATGAAAAGTACACATTATTCTGTGGTCCCATCTATTTCCAAACTTGAAAGTGCAGTGTTACAAAAATCTCAGTGACTTGAGTTTAGAGCAAGCTAGAGTTCTGTGCAACCTTTCTTCAGAATCCCCACTGCAAGTTCTAAAAAGAAATCTGGTTCGAGTTTCCTCCTTTAAGGATATGACTGTAATCCTCTTCTCTAAGGAAAGTCACTTCCTTGTCTGGCACAAAAAAGACTGGGAAACCAGCTGCACTGTCTCTTGTAAGGGACACTCTCCACAGCTGCATTCAGAATGCATAGGGTTCTGACGTCCTTACCTGTGCTCTCCAAGCGCAAGAAAACTTGTCCATAACAGGGATGTAAAATATTTTGTATAGAGTGTAGTAAATGATGCATGTGCCTGCTCAAAGTAAAAATACTGCTTTTTTAATTTATTAAACGTTCTGCATTATTTGCATCGACTCCTGCCTTTGTGGTTATGCAATTTGTAAAGGATTTTTTTTATAACATGTCTGGATACAGTAAAAAGAGACTTTATTATATCACAATGAAGCTTTATACTACTGTCATTATACTTGCTTTTTTAAGGATGTCTTTTGAATGTAGCTTCTACAGGCATACATACAAAAAATAATTGAGTTACACGTGAATTCTACAATTTTATCATGCTTTAAAATAGAGTTTTTTCTATAAAGTTAAAACTTTAATTTTTATGGAGGCCTAAAGTTCTACCTTTACCAAGTGTTAACTCTCTGTCAGAAAGCATGTAATTCTACACCTGCTACAAACGCACTCCAAATCGGAATCAACACAAACCTATTTTCCTACTCTAACACCTCTAACCAAAAACCAGACTCTCATTGGAAACAAAGGCAGGATGAGATCTGCTCTGAGGACTCATCTGATGCTACACGCAAATGGCATCTCCTGATTATACAGCAGCGGATTTTACAAAGGTGTTTAATATACAACATGTTTTCTGTATTACTGTAAATTTGTTTACTTAATCAAACATTTCCTAAAAGGTAAAACATCCAAAATCGGCTATAAAATTAACATGCTCTGAGAACCAGAAAACTCGAGAGTCAAAATTAATATTGCCTTTTCAACAGCCAAAATATTAAGTTCGATTTATCCAATTTGACATTTTTATGTCCAAAATCTCTGGCTTGGTGATTAATATTTAATATGCATTAACAAACAGCTCTACTTTTTACCTTGTATTAATCTGTGTGAAAAAAATACCTTAACTCTTAATAACAAACACCAGAGAAATGATAAAATGTCATTTAAAACATGGGCATAAAATTATGAACTGTATCTGTTATATTAAGAAAAATAAAAGGTGAGAAGTGGCTTCTACTCTGCACAATCAGCAGGAGTGACAGGGTCAGCAGATGATGAGTAGTGCTATGCGATGAGCTATGATGATGATTTTAAGTTCAGTAAGTGACATGTTAAGTATTGCTATCACACAGCCGTTCAATCAATCAGTGGAACGCTAAGAGAAAAATGACTGTACAAAAGAAAAACCACATACATAGAACCATACAGCATTGACATTTTGCCAGCACAAACTGAGAGTCTATTCAACAAGCAACAGATGCAATGTCATTCTCCTTCTATAAAAGAAATTCAAATATCTGCATGATAAAAAACACAAATGGAACCTAGGCATGTGACTGTCACATGTCAGTCATGAATAAATGCTGAGACGAGAACTAAGAAAAGCTGTTAAAAGCCCCCATCAGGAAGATAATCATCAAAACACAAACTGTATTATCATCTATGGAATTTTGTTGACATTCACGATCACAAACAAACAGCTGCCTAAGTAGGAGTATTTTTCAACACCTCATTAAAGCACCATTGTTTATGTGACGTAGAAGGCACTCAAACTCATTACTAACACATGTCCTAAGATATTATAGCGTCAAAACTACATGTCACAGCCAAGCAATGTTCAAGCCATTTAAGAAACAAATTACATCAAACCTCAAAAATAAATGTGTACAATGATGCTGTTTCAAAGTCTACTATAAACAACTGCCGATGTTGTACTGATACTTTTCAAATATTTTATTTGCAGTATTAAAAGATATCAAAAAGAGAACCCAACAGAAAAAAATAAGCAGTCTAATATTATATTGCTTTTATTAATAAAAATTGAAGGTATTTGCATATTCAAAGAGAAAAATTTTAGTATTTCAGTAGTAACTGAATAATTGCTGGTAGCTTCTGCTTTTTAATAAAAAAATAAATATTCACCTAATGATGGTGTACTTAATATTCTCAATCCATTTTATTTTCGAGACTTTGGGAAGAGATTGTAACAGAGGTTATTCTGCACAATCTGTAGGAGTGACAGCTTCATGAGATGATGAGCAATGTTATGAGATGAGCTACAGTGATAACGATGGTATAATGATGACCCACTATATCTCATACATGAACTAGAGAGATATAAACATTATTGACTCTAGTAAAATAAAATTTGCACATGCTTTGGGAAATCTACTGGTTCCAGACTACATGTAAGTTATTTTAAAAATCAGGCTAAAGGATAGTGACACTACACCATTAAAACAACAAACAAGCCAGGAGAAAAGCATAATCACTGAGAAAATACTCTATCAACTATTGTAAGAGAAAAAAAAATCACTTCAAGATCAAAACATGTTCTGCTCAGTCCTTATTAATTAAGCTATGTTGCACATGGTCAAGTTTAAAGGAACAAAGTCTAAAACTTCAGAGAGTTTACAACCTGAATGAAAAATACATGATGTCCACCTCTCAGTTATTTATGCCAATATCTGAATAATCCAGAGCTTAGAAGACAAAAGAAAATCACTATCTTTGCAGTTTACTTTAAATACAAATGCAAATACTGAGATGAGCTACTCCATGGAGGACATCACTTAGATTGAGGACTCATAAGATCAAAGAGTAAAATAGCACACTGTGAAGCCGTGCGGTAGCCAAGTAGGCACATGTCATTCTTCTCTTGAGAAGAAGGGGAAAATGTGTAGTACCATCCTGAGCTCTTTGGGCCAAGATGCAGAAGGAATCAGACCTCTAGGCTGAGATGGCCCACCAGCCCAGACCTCTTACCTAACTTCAATCCATATAGCCAACATTGGATTCTCCATCTCTAGATGTCTAACAGGAAATTCAAATATAAAATTTCCAATACCATGGTTTCCAAACTGTGCACTGAATCAATTTTGGGAATTCACAGCAGCTCTTGTGATATTTTAAAATTTCTAGAGAAACACAATGATACTCAACATCTGTTGGAGACCACACCAACAATTAGCTTAAGGTAGTTCACGGTTCCAAGAAATATGGTGCTCCCACTACATTCCTTTCAATGACATCATCTCTTTGTAAAGCTGGGATTTAGGGATTGCTATTAGAAAAAAGGGGAATTAAGGCACAAGAATCAATGTAGAACAGGAAATGAGGGTGGCAGAATCCAATCTTAACCTGAGGTCAAGAATTTGTGTGGAGTCCAACAGGTGCACACATCCCCGTAGGAAGTGATTGTGATTATTTAAAAAGGAAACAAAAAATTATTTTCCTTTCTATTTATATGTATTATTTTAGCAAACAATTACTTAACGGTAAGGATGTAACCCTTAAGTTGTTTGGACTTTACTTAACAAACAGAACTCTAGTAAGTTGTGAGGACATAAATCATTATTAAGTTGTTAGGACCTAAATACCAAATAAATTAACTGTTAAGTATTTCTTTTGGACTAAGTCACCATGAAAAAATTCCTAAGAAATCAAGAACATTTGGAAACTTCTGGTACACATCCAATCACTGTATATAGTAGAAATCTAATCACCTTTTCAGCGCAGGATTCTGATTTTCCCCTTGGGAATGGCAGTACATTCCCCATTATCAGTCCATGCACTTCAGATAGAGGTGACTCTGCTACTGATCCTAGCAATGGGCCAATTTGAGCCAGGCTAACTGAAACATCACAGTCCTCTTAGCACAGTGATTTGTTTGGAAGCAGATACGACTTAATTGGAGCCAATGCATGAGACTTTTCACTGGGACTGTCGGGAAAGAGGCAAGTTAATTATTTCTACCAAACTTGAACCTGGATGAGCTCCCAGAGCTGCAGAGGCCACTATGCAGAACCAGAAAGTGAAAGCAACATAGGAAGGTCAAAGCTGGAGAGGGAGACAAATGAACTCCTAATGACAGAGTCAGAGCACCTATATTCCAGTCACCTGGGACCACATCTTCAACACTACATGCCATTACCTTATTCTTCCAGTATCCAGCACAGTGGATGTCACTTAGAACACAATACTGTCCATGAACTAGAAGCATTGGGATCATCTGGAAGCTGTAAGAAATGTAGAATTTGGGGCCTCATCCAAACCTACTGTATCAGAATCTGTATCCTAACAGCTTATTTGGATGCACATTAAAGTTTGAGAAGTTATGACTTAGAAAAAATTTAATAAAAATTAATTGATTAATTTTTTTAAAAGTCACCACTGGCACTATTTTGGTGCAGGACCTCAATTTTCTTGATTGGATTACACCAACAGCATCTTAACTCTTCTCTTTCAGAGACTTATTTCTGCTCAATGTTCAAATTATAACAGCAACAGTTTTTAGGTTTTTCCAAACAGTTTTTAAAACACAGATCTGTTCATGAGACCCTACTGCTTAAACCCCTTCAATGGCTCCCAGTGGCTTAAAGAATAAAGTCAAAACTCATTAGTATAACATATAAAGACCCCACAGCCAAACCTCTGGCTATCTATAGATTCATTTCCCTTCACTCCATCCTTTGCATTTGCTGCATCTGCCATATTACACAACTTGTAGTTATCGTGCTCTGTTTCTTTTCTGTATGCTATTCTTTCTTGTTAGAAGTCCCCCGCATTCCCACCTTTGCTCACTCAACTCTCTCACATTCTATTTCAGTTGCCTTACTTGTCCGAAAAGAACGAGAGTCTAGCAAAATAGTAAATAGCATGGGCTTTGAGCTAAGCCTGATGTTTCTTATGCAGATAGTCTATGAAAGTCACAGCCCTTAAGAATTCCTGATATATCTGCTACTTAAATTTGAATGCACTGAAGGGCATTTCACATTCTGACTTCCCTTTAGTAAAGTATTTTTATGCCTGTAACCTAGGGCCCACTACAAATGCAACATCACAGAGTAAGGCAGAGAACACAGTCTTCTCAAGGATGCAGTAAAATATGTGGAAAAGTTAACGGCATAGCTGGCATAGTACACGGTACCATGACAAGTACTTGGATTCTGAGGTTGGATGGATGTGGGCTTGAAACCTGTCTCCTCTGCCTAGCAAAGAGGCAGCTCTGGGATACAGACTCTCAGCGTTCTACAAAATGTGAATAACATCTTGCTGACACATAAATGTCATCTCCCCTTCCTTTTCATTGCCAACCCCCCTTTTGGCTACAGATCCAACTAATTTTTAATTGTTTTTCTAAAAGAGAATTAATATCTCCTAACTATATATTTGTTACAGTATAGTTTACTGAGAGCCTTTCATAACTCGATAAGTTTGAATTTTAACAGTGATTCAAAATCAGGAGTCATTTTGTCCCCCAGGGGATATCTGGCAAAGTCTGGAAACATTTTTGATTTTCACAATTGGGGGATGCTACTGGAATATATTTGGTAGAGCCCAAGGATGCTGCTAAACATCCTACAGTAAACAGGACAGCCCCTCCAAAATAGAATTATTTGGTCCAAAATGTCAGTAGTCCCAAGGTTGAGAAATCCTGGTTTGCAGGGTCGAATGCAGAATTTGCCTGCAGACTTCTTGCTCTCAGGTATCTCTTTCCAGGAAGCTGTTCCACCAAGCTAGAAGAAACAGGGTCAAGAGTGGTCACATAGGAAGAAGAATTTATTCCAGATGAAGAAAGGGTCAAAGGTTCTTAAAGCACCCACAGGAGGTGACAGGACCTTTCAGGGAAAGGTCCAAGTGTGCAAGAGGATGCTGGCCCTGGAGACTCAAGCTCTCAGCCTTGGCAAAAATTCCTGTGCCCTAATTGAGGCACAGAGCCAAAGAGCCACAGCTTTTCAAGGACACATGGGAATTTGGGAAAAAATTACATCAGCACTGACCAAGATGAACTAAAGAGAGAGGCCCTGACATTGTTTTCTGGGTACTACCTAATACCCTTAGTTCTTATAGGATCCTGGAGGATGCCATTACGACTGAGGTTTAACTTCCCACCTGGCTTATGGGATGTGGATTTAAAATCAAATTTAATTTGAGTGATATCTCTTACAAAAATCAGTGAAATACTATCCACATCCCTTACACATTCTACAAGCAACAGCTAATGGTGGATGCCATCAATATAATCCCTCCCAAAATGAATCTGCATGTCTTTTTAGAGCATCTATTATATTCCTTGCAATACAGGCATTACAGGAAATAAAATAAACTATGTTTCCTTGCCTTCCAAAAATGTACTACAGTGGAGAGGAAAAACACCCTTTGTGTTTAAACAAAAGAAGAGTAAAGAAAAGATATATGAAAGATAACGTCCTAAGTGGGAGAAAAATTTAGGAAGTCAGGGGTTATCAGTAGTGTCTCTTAACCCACAGGTTTAGCGGGATTAGTATGAGTAAAGGTTTTTCTATTTGCCTAGATGGAGGTCAAGGGCGACCATTAAGAAAATGGTTCATTAGAACAGGTGGAGTAAACATCCCCAGGGTGTCAAGGAGGGAGACAAGCAAAGGATGCAAACCATGTGTGGGAAGTTTGGTAGGAAAGGAAAGGAAAGAGAAAATGTTGACTATATGTCCACTCTCCCTGCCTCGCCCAATGGCAAGAGATGGCTTTTCTATTCATTTAAACCCTCATATGGCCAGGCCAGGTCAAAATTTTTGCTAGCAGGGTTTCCATGCAGAGGTGTGGGGAGGGGAAACATCATCAAAATATTAAAGACCATGAAAAGGTGGATAATACCTAAGAAAATTTCTCTAAGACTTCTTCCCAGATTGCCCTCATCACAATGAATTCTCTCTTTTGCCCAATCCTATAGCAGGTTCTTTTTTTTTTTTTTTTTTTTGACAGAGATTAGCCCTGAGCTAACTGGCTAACTGCTGCCAATCCTCCTCTTTTTGCTGAGGAAGACTGGCCCTGAGCTAACATCCATGCCCATCTTCCTCTACTTTATATGTGGGACGCCTACCACAGCATGGCTTTTGCCAAGCAGTGCCATGTCCTCACCTGGGATCCGCACTGGTGTGAACCCCGGGCCGCCAAAGCAGAATGTGTGAACTTAACCTCTGTGCCACTGGGCCAGTCCCACCATAGCAGGTTTTTAATTTCCTCTTTATAGCATGTATTCCAAGGTCACCTTTATCAGAGGGGTGTCTCCATGTGCCTGTCTGTCCTGCCCTGCTAGATTGTAAACTATGACAGCAAAGAGACCTATGTTTCTATCTTTGTGGTTTCGACTGTATTTTAAAAAGATGCTTTGTATGGACTAGGCCCTAACCAAACAAAAAAAGATTACTGAATGAATGTCAATGCAAAATTACAGAAGAAGTTTTATGTTTCTGAAGGCCAAAGCCATTATCAGAAATTGAGGGTTGAGGGGCCGGTCCCGTGGCTGAGGAAGTTCATGCGCTCTGCTGCAGGTGGCCCAGTGTTTTGTCAGTTCGAATCCTGGGCGCGGACATGGCACTGCTCATCGAGCCACGCTGAGTCGGCATCCCACATGCCACAACTAGAAGAACCCACAACTAAGAATATACAACTATGTACTGGGGGCTTTGGGGAGAAAAATGGAAAAAATAAAATCTTTTAAAAAAAATTGAGGGTTGACTGGTTTCCTAACATAAACACCTAGGTCTCTAATCACTCTAATCTCTCCACAGCTGTGCTGTGGTTTGTGCCCGTCTATCCAGCACCTGGAGCAGCTACTAGCATATGTAGGTGCTCAATAAAGATTTGCTGAATGAGTGAATGAGTGGCAGGATCAACTCAAATGACTATAGGAGACCTATTGTGAGAGGTTAAAAAAGGAACAAATAGATAAACTAAATCAATATTTCTATTTTAAAGCAGCATATTCAAATTTAGATTCTGGTCCTACATTTATTAGGCTTCTGCTAAATGTCCTAGCCTTGGTAAAACTTTGCCATGAAATATAGATCAGATTTAGACATAGCATGGGTCAAATTCCATACCCATCACTCTTCAAATCTAAAGCTATGTAGAGAATCTATGAAGGGAAAATGACATGGTACAACCCTGTTATCATATGTGATGGGTCTTGATTATTCCTGATATCAACCAAAATAACAAAGTAATTCTTCATTTTGTCATGTTAGCATCGACTTATTGATTATGAAATATTGTAAAATTTACCTTCATTTCCATTATTTTTTATGTTTTTCTACTAATCAGAAAAAGGTGCTTATACAATCTACATTATTAACCATAGATTTTTGGCACACAGTGTTAAGCAGATGTTCACATAATTTAAAGGCACAGTGGGATGAAAACTTAAGGGAAAACACCAATTTCCTAGAAATGTGATTAATCATTAGTAATCATAAATTGTACACATTTCTAAAAATCATGTCCCAATCTGCCCATTTATTCAAAGAAATCTAGCAACTGAATCCAAACCACTGAACACAAAATATGTTCTATAGCCTTTCTAACCTAATATCATTACTAATAAATTTATCTTTGATTCTGACTCCCAGAAACAAGAGCAAATTCTATGAAGTACACCATCTGGAGAAAGAAGCAATTTTATAGAAAAATTGCAACATCCTGTTTGACAAAGATTAACTAAAACAGAATCTAAAATCGGTACATTAATAAATGATTAGAAAATTCAGAGTAAAAGGCAAAAATTACCTTACACCAAAAGAAACTACAACTATTTCAAATACTTAGTATGGATATGCAATATCATCAATTAATAGTAACTGATCTCTAAAAAAGTGTATCTGCCAATAAAGAGTTAACTATTTACTGGAGTGAATTTTTTGTTGATGTTATTTTTCAAATTCACACAATTTTAGAAGGGTCGGATGTTTACTGGAAAGTAAAGGCCTGAACACTTCCCCTTGCTATAATTACTTCTCCTGTCAAGTGATCACACTCAGTACTGTTCCACTAGATTAACTTGCAGATGGATTTATCCACTCATTCCTGCGAGGCTTCAGGTTCCTGTTGAATAAGGAAGGACAAATGCCTCAAGGAAATTTTCTTTCACTCTATTGGAAAACAAGTCGATTAAAATGCACAGGAAAATGTGTTTATGAAACACCAAAAGTTACAATAAACAAAACAATAGGTGGAGCTGTGTAAGCAGCTTTAGCAGCTAGTTCACTGTCTGCTGGAGGGAAAAGTTGTTGGGATTCAAATACTGCCTCAGTGTAATATCTCATCCAATTCTTTCTTACTCAGTCAAGGACACATTCTCCATGGGTGTCAAGGGGCAACGCGATTCCTTTACCTTCCCTTTGCTAAATTCCATGCTTCTGAGCAGAAGGATAATGCCTTCGTTGCTCTCTGTTTCAATACACTTTGAAAACACATCTACAAAGTGCACGGCCTTCACCATTTGGGATACTATGGGTGATCCCTTCTTAAGGACTCTACATCGTCTCTTCTTTGTCCATCCCCAGGTATCTGTATCACAACCTCCATCTCCACCTCAAAGTATTTCTCTGTATCTCACCTTCTCAATGGAGTATATCCAGCCACTCTGTTTGAAATTAAAACCAACCATCCCAACCATCCTTATCCATTCTTTTTTTCATTTGTTTCCCCACAGAACTTAACATGTTCTAATATATTATATAATTTACTTACTAATTATGTTATTGTTTGTTGTCTATCTCCTCTGGCCAGAGAGTAAGCTCCATGAGGCCTGGCACCTTTGGTTATTTTGCTCATTATCATATCCTAAGCACCCAGAAGAGAGGCAGTACTAGAAGATTTTCAATAAATAGTTAATGAACAGGATACAGATACTGCCTTGGTTTAAAAGAGGTGACAATAGATGAAGAATAACTACAACAAACAACTGAATGTGTTCAGGAATTTTTTGGCTTTGTGGTTGTCATTTCTCCCTCTCTTCCCAATATTGGAAGAATATGAAAGGAAGAAGGTAGCAAGGGAAGGAAAAACTTAGATTAAGAGAAAGAGAGAGAAGACAAGGTAGAACACAAGGTTTTGAAGAAGGCAAGACTGGTAGGCAAGGTATTCAGAATACAGGTAAAGGAGATCAACAATGAGCTATGAACAAATTACTAATACTTAAGGATGATTATAACAATCTTAGGTTCATTGGACAATTTGTTAGGCACCAGTAGGGCCCTAGAAAGACGTACAATGACCATATACAACATGGTAAGAACCAGAATATACGTCTGAACCTGGGTTCGACTTTTTCACATAGATTTCCAAAATTTTAAATGACTTGGAGCCTTCGGGATAAAAATCCAAGACCCTGGCAGTGTATACAAACCATTTCAGGATAACATTCTGGCCTATTTGCAGACTGAAGGTTCAGATCTTATCACTGCTTTCAAAACAATCCATGCTCCAGCCACACTCAATCCCTTATGATACCTAAAAGGGTAATGCCATTTCACGTCTCTCTAATTTTGCACTTGGTGTTGCCTCTTCTTAGAATGTCTGTGCCCCAGAGTCCATATGTAAAGCACATACAAGTTCATTTGCTAAGCCTCCTTTTAAACACTTCTGAAGATTCTTCCAAACACCCCAAGTTGATTTAGGAATGTCCCCTTTTTCTCACGAAGTCCTTGTTTGTGTGTCTGTCTTGATATTAAAGTTTGAGCCACGTAGAGCAGGGAGTGTGTCAATTACTGTTTGCACACTCGGCACCAAAATTCTTTCTGGCATACAATAGCTTTTAACAAATATTTCTTGAATAAGTGAGAAAACAGACTCCCAAGAAATTGTAAAATCCTAAACCGCCTTTCAGAAACCCCACTTCTCCCTCCCTCCAAAATTCAATCAGGTTCAGTTGCATTATCATGTTAAAGAGTTGGTTATTATCTTTCAACATTGTAAACATTTGCAATCCAAATGGAAAGTATAATGTATGATGTCATTTTGTCAAAATATTCAATTAACCACAAGAGTCCGTTTATTGATCAAGGAAACAGATTGTTGGTATTTGCTCTCATAAAATGGGATTGTATAAATAACAGAGGAACCCCTCCCTGATGTCTTCAAATAATACATTCATTTTTTTTCCTGGAAAATGTTCAGACAGTGGGCTCATGAGCCCAATTTTCCTGAACATATGTAGCCATTATCCAAAAATAAGCTTCACTGTGTGTGTCAGGAAATAATGTGAATTTGCCTTGATGCAGGGCTCCTTGCCCATTTCTATTATTTACCAGGAGACCCCACAGGAGGGAGATATGTAAATTACCTTAACATACACCCTTCATATTTCTGACTAAATGTGACGCTGGGAATATCCTGCCCCAAAGCTGACATCAAAGGATCATGTTCTGAATCTTTTAGGGACAGATTGCAGCACCAGCTTAATTCAGTCTAACATTATAAAAGTAATTTTTGCCATCAGAAGGGGAGTCACTGTGACCAACAATGTATTGATGGAGTAAAATTGACCATTGTAGGCTGGATAGCACCTGCCCCTCTCTTCAGCAACAGATATTTAAAATACTTTCATCCTCTGTAATTCTAACACAAAGGGAGAGAAATCCTTATTAGCAACCCTGTCAAGCAGTGACAATGTGAATGAGAAAAATTTAAAAATTTATGAGAAAGTGAAAATGAATCATTTAAATATACCAAAAAAATCCTCACTTGTGAATGATATCCTTGAAAAATTACCTAATAATTTATCCAAAATGAGCTTCTCTTCTCAAATGAGTGGCATTTGGCAGGTTTTCTTGCTTTTCTCTGGGATTTACAACTAATTTATTAAGCAGCTTTCAAGCAACTGCTCTGAACTTAGGGCTTTTGATCCACTGAAAAATCTGGCATATGTAGTGGCATCATTTTTTTCTTTTAAAACATAGATTGACTGGTATCTCTATGGGGGTTTTTTCGCTTCTTTTTAAGCCAGGAGAAGCAAAGAGGTAAAGGTCAAAGTTTGATCGGTTGAGAAAAGGATACAGGAGTAATTTGCTCCCTATTGAAATCAGCCTCTTTGTTTCCTACCCATGCAGGTATATATTGGCCTAAAAATATTTAGTAGTCCAATTCTGGCTTGGTTTCTGTGGAGGCATCATTATTGTCTTTTAGCATTGAGCGCTAGAGAAACAAATGAATGAAATGTAAGTTAGCCAAATTTCAACCCTGACTCTACAACTAACTACTCAGTTTATCTAGTGGCTACTATTTCAACTCTTTGCTAGTTAACTTGCCCTTGTTTAAAAAGCAATAATAATAACTATACTTCCTATTGTAGTAGTTTATCAAAAGAATTCTAATAAAATACTTTGAAAACTCTTAGGAGAGAAATAAGGAAGCAATCAGAGCATGAAAAACTCTTAACTGCTGTATCAGGAGGCAACCCCAAACAGAAATTTATAAGGCATTAAATTTTTTAAGAAGAAAATAATGTGTAATTCCTACATAGCAGGATGCTGTGGATGTTGATCAAATGACCATGGTAATGATGGGGGAAGGGAGATAAGTAGTCGAAAGGTTAATGGGGTGGGGGCAGCCCTTTCCTCACTTCAAATGTGTGAAAATCATTTCTCAGTTTGATTATGGCTTCCATATATAAGTCCACATCTTCACATTTTAAAGGAGAAATTAATTCAAGCTTATTGGAAGTGGGGACAGAGAAGCAGCACAAAAACTGCATTATGCTGATGAATGTGCTTGAGCTATGTGCAAATTTTGATGTGACTCAATGTCACCATGGGATGAGAAGTTATACACTATCACCCTATAAACCTGGAATATACCTTGATGGATTTTTGACATAATATCCTCTATCCTAGATATATCACAAAGGACACGTTGGTTAGCTAAACTCAGTCCTCTGCCTCTTTCTACATGTGTCAGTTGTTAGGAGCATGCTGTCTATGGAGTAGAACAGTGCTGGCCTTGCCTTGAAGGATCTGAGCAAAGAAATTAAGCAAGTCCCACATTAAGTAAGGCTTTGCACTTTCTGTTCACCCTGCCTCAAATGCTCCTTTCCCTGATATTCACATACTTTCTCTTCTCAAATATTATTTCTTCAGAAGGTTCTCGCCTGTCTATCTAAACAACAGCTCCAATGATTCCTGGTCTTCATCTCTGTTTTGTTTTTCTTTGTAGCACTCAACACTCCTTGACATTGTATCATATTTGTTTACTTTTTATTGTCTGACCCCCCTACGTGAGAGCAGGAAATTGTCTACTTGGCACATCCCATATACAATGTGCCAAGCATGTCAGTTCTTAACACATAACAGGACATGAATCAATCCTGGGATTAACAAATGAATGCCTAAATTATAATAATAAGCAAGAGAGTTTCTCAAGGTTATAAGCATGATCTAGCATATCAGGTAGAGCATGACACAGTCCATGATGGATCAGTGACTGCAGGGGTGTTAGGCTGATAGTAGGATCTGACACTGAAAATGAGGTGAGTGACCTGGGAGAAGAAGGAAGCTAATAGCTCTCACTGGACTGCAAGAGGTGGAAGGAAGTACAGCAAACCAGGATGAACACAGTATCCAGGGACAATGGATGACAGACCTGCCTCCATCAACTTTAGTACACCGCATGATTGCGGAAAAGTTACTTAACTATTCTGAACCTCAGATTCCTAATCTTTAAAATGGGGGAAATGATATCATTCTTTTTCCAGGTTGCCTGGGCAACTGGATGTAAAATTATAGATCTAATTTATACAGTATCTAGCATCATGTCTGACATGTACTTAGTCCTCTATAAACGGGAGTTGTTATTATTGATATTACTACTCCATAGTAGTAGTCTTAAAACACTAATTTTTTTTTTATTTTTCCATCTGCTGGTCTGGCTCAATCTAAAGGTCCAAATCAATTTGGCCTCGAGACTAGAAGTCCTTGAGCAGTTTTATCGTCCCTCTCTGGTATATTTAGCCACAAATAATCTGTACTATTATTCTGCCCTGAGATTTGGTGAGCCAATGCTGATTCTTTGACTCCTGAATCATGTTCTGGCTAGGAGTCTTTCTTCCTTGTGTTCCAGCTTAAGAACATTTCAGGGCGGCAGGGCACAGTAAATGCGCTAATATTTCAACCCACATTTATTTCTTTATTCATTCTGTTTCATAAGAAAAGTTCAATAACCACTACGATACCCCTTTCTAGATGTCATCAAAAAGGTAATCAACTATATAATACTGTCATCAAAAAAGTTTTCAATTATATAGTATTGTCACATTTCGCGCATTCATTAAATAATAAACCGTGCCATTTCATTTTTATGTTATTTTCATTCAACTTCTAGTATTAAAAGTAAAGAGTGTTGGCACTAACTACACACACTGGTGATTCTGTTTTCCCCCTTCCCTTAGATCCATTCTCTATCCTCTGTCCCGATTTGTGCACCATGAGTCTCACTCTAGAGATGAATCGCTCAAACTCCCTTATCATGTCTTTTCCACTTGGTCCATCCAATGGGAGGTACTGAGAGGAGATCAGATCCTTGGCTGCTTTTTCGCCATGGGGCCATTCTGGCTATGGTGCCCCTCTTCCACAGCACCAACTCTCACCAGGCTTTGGTAACACTGTTCCCTCTCTTTAGTCTTTTGGGCCTAGGGAATGGCTTTTTGCTGTGCTAGTTCCTGAGTGTGTCACCATCCCTTGTTGGTTCTTATCCCTGCCCAATTAAACATTTAAAGGTTCCATCTAATGACTGTTGGGACCCTGATTAATTCACAGTCATTCTACATACAATTCAGAACACATATTTCAAACATAACTGAGGTAGGATCACCTATTCACATATTCAACCTTGTACATAACAGATACTCAAAAAACGCTTTAACTAATCTACAGTCCCTCATAACGATTCCTTTGACTGCCAGTCACCTAAAAAGGTTCTTAAAGGCATTTTATCATCTCTAATTGCTAAAAAGAGAAGATAACATTTATGTAATTTGATTAGATATGATTGTCTGATTGTCACCAAATTCAGTGGTATTTTTCCAGTGTTTACCCTCCATAACTCTTTTTTCTGCAAGACA
Source organism: Equus caballus (assembly GCF_041296265.1). Taxonomy (NCBI): domain Eukaryota; kingdom Metazoa; phylum Chordata; class Mammalia; order Perissodactyla; family Equidae; genus Equus; species Equus caballus. The sequence continues at coordinate 109,701,145 of NC_091686.1, forward strand.
TTGCTCCTGGATCTGCTCTTTTTTCTCCTGTTTCATCTGCTGTGAATTTCTCTGTTTCTGTTTTTTTTTTCTCTAAATGTAGGTAATCCCTGAAAATGAAGTCCTAAGCTCATCCTCGTTAGTAATTCCACTGGAACTCCCATGCAAGTAAATGGCTTGATAGTAATAGTTTCTCTACATGAGTAATACCTACTGTATACCTTCACCCCTGGCCTCTCTGCATTTTCAGAACCTCTTCTTATTTTTCAGAGCCATTGTTAGATATCCAAAAATGAATGCCTAATATTATTAATGAGTTAAGTTAAAAAACTGAACTTAACTTTTCCCACCCCAAATATTATTCTCTTATTTCTATTAATGGAAACTGTATCCTTTTGGATACTCAGAGTCAAAAGCTATTGGCCATCACCTATGACTGAACTCTCTCTTCTTTTCCCCACACACTATTAGCAGCCACCTCCACTGAGCCTTTTTCTATTTCATTTTCTGCATCCATTCCCTCTTCTCTATTTTCACAGCCACCACCTTAAGCTACGTGGCCACTTTTTGCTACTTGTATTATCAAACAAGAATTTTTTTTTTTAAAAAAAGAACACATTTCTCATATACAATCTTTTTATAATACCAATATTTTGATAGCACTATAAAAATAGATGAATGGAATATAATTTGGAGGAGGTAAAATCAGAAACATAGGTTTGGTAGTTTCTTAAGATTAAATTTCAATAACCATTATAAAACTTTTGCACAAAATATATATTTAATTGAATTCAGCAACTCTGGGTAGAGATTCCCTGTGTATGTATGTAAACACACACACACAAATGACATTATCTCCATTCTAACTCAATAAAGTCTGTGTATTAAAAGAAAAAAAAAAGCCTCAGCAGAAGTGACATCTTACAAATGAACTTAAAAATTCAGGAAAAGTCTGGGTGAAATGAAATCATAAACTTTTTAAAGATAGTTTCATAGAATATAGAGCATGCATACTCAATAGTATAGGGCAATAACTAGGTTTTGGAGGTGCAAAAGTCTTTGATATTATAAGGGTTTGTGGCCCTCCGAAACTCAATCCAATGCAACAAAATCTTTTACCTTATTATTTAATTTCTCTAGTAAGGAGGAATTATATTTGATATAATTTTTCTCCCCAGGGGGAGGTGATAATGAAAAAAAATGAATGAAAATATAGACATGTGGAAAACATACAATATATAAATTTCTGAGTTCTCTCATTCTACTATCAAGCCAATCGAAATGAACTTGGAAAAAACAGCTGAATAATATTTCAAAAACTACAACAAATTAGAGCAATTGGAACCAATTTTTGGAAGAGGCACCTATTGCTTATTATCTATGAAGCAACATCCACATGTAAATTCCAACCGACAAAACATTTTTAATTTGTTCCTCATCAAGTTCTCTTCTGAATTCATTCTTCATAATGTTTTGTCCTAAATGATCACCTACAACACACATGAAATAAAAACAATACAACATTGTGTACTGGACTTGTATTATTTTTCAAAACAAATTAACAAAAGAACTCTTTGTGGCTCAAAGCTTGAAACAAATATTGAAAAATCAATTTCTTGGCAACTTCAATTGGCCAAAACATCTTTGCTCTTTGTCCTATGTAGCAACAGAGGACTGTCGAGAAACATCTGTCAGGGAACACATTTTGAGGACAGGCTACACTCTTGGTTCAGATTCACTCAGAACACGGTAAACGTCTCAGCTGCTGGAACGTGACTGGCAAAGCAAACTGCACAGTGTTTCAAAGTCAATCTGTTCTCCATGGATGGAGGGGAAGAGAAAGAGAGGTGAAAAGTGTGTAATCATAGAATGATTTAAGGAAGAGTGCTTAAAGAATGATTCAGGCATATTCTGGATTAGCAGTGAGATATGAGATACTAAATTTTATCTTCAGGTTTACTTCACTCAAAGAAACTCTGATTATTTAAAAATACAGTGTGCTGACAACCAGAAAGTTAGCACATATCCAAGATCTCAGCTCACACAACAAAACATAAAAGGTGTCTCATTCAATTATCAATACATTGAAAGTCTCTTTTTTTCCCAGAAGAATTTAACAACACACTATAAAATTTAACAGCTTTAATTTTAAATTAATATGAATGAGAATATTTTCCTCTAAATACTGTTTAATTTTGAATAAAATAATAATTTCTAAAAAGTCATTTAATCATTTTGTAACTGGCAATTGACAGATACTCTTAAATAAACTGACATTTTCAAAAAATTAGAAGCCATGGCATTTTCAGAAACATTTCTGTAGAAAAATATTATTTCATATCTTTTAAAAATAGAAAAGAATGCTTACATAAAACCTTGCTTTACACTAAACTTTCCCTTTCCTGCCCCTAAATAAGTTCCATGAAAAACCTAGTGCCAGTTCCAGACTGGTACAGTCAGAACTCTGAGAACCCACTACTCAATAAAAGCAAGAAATGTAACGGCAAAAATAGTCAAAATTGACTTTTAGAAAACTATGAAAATTAACCAAAGGCTTGCAAAAGCCCAAGAACTTATTCAAGAAAAACAGCTAAATTTTAATAAAAGTAGTAAGATTTGTAGTGTTTTTAACTTGTCTATCAGTATCCCCCTCTGCACAGCTCCATGGCAGGCTTGGAAACCAGCAGCCTCACAACCATGGTAGTTGTGAAAAAAAGCAGGCCCCAAAGATCAGGAACAAGACAAAAATTTCTGCTCTTGAACGCTGTACTAGAGGTTCTTGCCAGGGCAATTAGGCAAGAAAAAAGATATAAAAGACACCCTGATTGAAAGGGAAAGAATTAAGGCTACTTCTATTTACAGATAAAATGATCCTGTATATAGAAAATCCTAAAGAACACATACACATAAAATTAGAACTAATAAATTCAATAGGGTTGCAGGATACAAGATCAATATATATTTCTATACACCTGCAATGAACAATCTGGAAAGAAATTAAGAAAGCAATTCCATTTGCAATAGCACTACAAAGACTGAACTGTTTTGGAATAAATTTAACAAGAGAATTGCAGGGTTTCTGCACTGAAAATAACAAAACATCCACTGAAAGAAATTAAAGAGCACTTATATAAATGAAAAGATATCCCATATCCATGGAACAGAAGACAATATTCTTAAGATAACAATATTCCCAAAATTGATCTACAGATTCAACCCAATCCTGATAAAAAATCCCAGCTGCCTTTTTTGGAAAAATTGACAAACTAATCCTAAAATTCAAGTAGATATACAAGGGACCAAGATTATCCAAAATAATCTTGAAACAGAACAAAGTTGGAGGACTTGTACTTCCTGATTTCAAGCTGACTACAAAGCTTCAGAAGTCAAGACAATGTGGCATTGGCATAAGGATAAACATATAAAGCGACTGAATAGAATTGAGAGTCCAGAAATAAACCCTTAGACTTATGGGCAACTGACTTCAACAAGGTGCTAAGACATTTAAGTTGTAAAATACAACCTTTTCAAGAAATGGTGCTGGGCTAACTTGCTATCTCCATGCATAGAAATAAAGCTGGACCCCACAAACCATAAACAAAAGTTAACTCTAAATAGATCACAGAACTAAATGTAAGAACTAAAACTGTAAGTTTTAGCAGATACATAGAAGTTAATCTTTGTACCCTTGGATTAGGTAATGGCTTCTTAGATATGACAATAAAAATACAAGCAACTACAAAACGAAAAAGATAAATTGGACTTCATCTAAATTAAAAGCACTTGTCCTATAAAGCATACTATCAAAATAAAAATGAAGAGACAACACAAAGAATGGGAGAAAACATTAGTATATTATATATCTGATAAGGGACTTGTATCCACAATACACAAAAAACTCATATCTCAATAATAAAAAAATAAATAATTCAACTGAAAAATGGGCAAAAGCTCTGCATAGACATTTCTCCAAAGAAGATAGGCAAATGGCCATTAATTACATGAAAGATGCTCAATATCATTGGTCATTAGGGAAACGCAAATCAAAATCACAGTGACATACCACTTTACACTGAGTAGGATGGCTAAAATTTAAAAAGAGAGAGAGACAATAACAAGTGTTAGTAAGGCTGTGAATAAACTGGAAACCTCATACATTGCTGATTGGACGGTAAAATGGTGCAGCCACGTTGGAAAACATATTGGCAGTTCCTCAAAATGTTAAACATAGAGTTCTTATATGACCCAGCAATTCTACTCCTAGGTACATACATGGAGAACTGAAAACAACAATTCACACAAAACTTCTACATGAATGTTCATAGCACCGTTATTCACACAAAGGAATATTATTTTGAAGTAAAAGGGAATAACATATGGAGACATGCTACACCATGAAAGAATTCCGAGAACATACGCTAAGTGAGAGAAGACAGTCACAAAAGGCCACATATTATGTGATTCCATTGATATGGAATGCCAAGAATTGACAAATACGTGGAGGCAGAAAGCAACTGTCAAGATCATGGAGGTAGGGAGAAGGAGAGGTGTCTGCCAATGGCTACCAGGTTTTTTTAATGAGATGATGAAAATGTTCTAAAATTAGACAGTTGCGATGACTGCACAACTCTATGAATATATTAAAACTAAATTATATACTCTAAAAATTTAATTGTATGGTATGTGAAATATACCTTAATCAAGCTCTTATAAAAAAAAAATCTAGTGCCAAAGATTGACATAAGAAAAAGCCTTAGTACAGTAACTAACATCATATGATTCAAGGAATGTTAGCTATAATTAACTGTAATTACTATTTGAAAACACAAATGTATCAAAATTGATTTTTAAATTATCACACCTTAATATTGTACATTTAGTTTATCTTTTTCGAGATGAATACAAATTTTTAACCACTGCTTGACTAATTTACTCTTGAAAATCCATAATACTGATTTCATAAATAAATATCATTTTATAGCAATAGTCATAAAATGTACTTCAAAGCCTTAGAGCTATTCTCTGACACAATTTTCTTTTGTCTCCAAATAGGACTGTTTTTTTCCTGGTGTCATCATAATTTTCTTTCTCTGTAATGTTGCTCCTTACATGAATGTATAAAAATCCATATGGAATTTTACTAAAAATTACACATTAAGAAAACATGCCTGGTGACACAAAAAATACTGAGTAACAATTAAACAACCACTGCCTCTAATAGTACTTTTGGCAAAAATGCAGAACCATTTTATAACATAGAGTCATACGTCCATTCTTAATAAAAAGCTGAATTTTGGGGGCTGGCCTGGTGGCACAGTGGTTATGTTCTCACGTTCCGCTTCGGCAGCCCGGGATGTGCTGGTTCAGATCCCGGGTGCAGACATGGTACCGCTTGGCAAAAGCCATGCTGTAGTTGGCGTCCCACATATAAAGTAGAGGAAGATGGGCACAGATGTTTGCTCAGGGCCAGGCTTCCTCAGCAAAAAAGAGGAGGATTGGCAACAGGTGTTAGCTCAGGGCTAATCTTCCTCAAAAAAGAAAACCAAAAAAACAAAACAAAAAAAAAACTTTATTAAAAAAAGCTGAATTTTCTTACATATCGAGTTTAATTGCCTACAGCAAGTTTTATTTGTCTGTTTGTTTGTTTTTGGTGGCTTTCTTACAGGCTTACATTGAAGACAGCTGCAATTGGATACCAAGTTTTAATATAAGCATGAGAACCAGTCTTGGCTAGGCAACTTTTTAAATTTACGTATACATCTGTTTCCTTGTCAAAAAGTGCACTACACGATCTGCAAGATTTTTTAACTCCATGAGGTCAAGATTTGACATCTAAACTTCTGAATAATTATTCTTTTAGTATGAATTAATCTTTAATACTATACATGTTCCTCTCATATCATCATTTTTCTGGATAAAGGAAGAAAATCCTTGCCCAAATCAATGAAGTCCCAAAACCAAGTGTGAGAAATTACAGTCAGTGAGTATAGGCCAACAAACATAAATAACTATCTTGAAGGATTATATAATTATTATGTATATAATACTTCATGCTTTCTAAGTGCTTTAAAGCTATTAATTAGCTTTCCTTTCAAACATGCTGCGAATCAGCAAGTTATTACTCTCCCTACCTTGTAGGATAGGACCCAAATGAAAAGAATAACTGGTTTCTCAAAATCCAAAACTGATGCTGCATTATAAATGTGGAACAATTCACCAACAGTGCTAACAACAACCACATCATTATCACCAAATACATTATTTTTACTTCACACTTCGCACAATCACATTTAAGACTTCAGTGGCATTTGGAGACCTTAACCCAACAACAGGTTCAGTGAGGAGAGGAGTTTGGTAGACCCATCTGACTGGAGCTGTGCTGTCTCCTAGAATGTCAATTTATCCTAAACTAGTTGAAAAGAAAAATCTATACAATATTTGATGATGAGAAAAAAAAACACAAAATAAACTGATCATTCAGCTAGATTTACAGAGCCAATGCTGCTAAAGTTGTGGTTACAGAGGTGTAAAATGAGAAAGTTTGTAGAGCAGTGCTAACCTTGTAAGGTTTAAATGAGAAAAAAACAAAACAAAAACCTAACTGGGAAAAGAAAAAGAAAGATGCAAAGAAGCAAATAGAAAATGACAAAATTAGAGTAGCCATAGAATTTGATGAAAACATAAAGAAGGTGGGCAAGCCAAGAAAACTGTCTCTGAAAGGCAGCCTGTGTCATTTTTCAGGATGGTTGGGATACAATGAAATAATGGCAACATCAACTAGTGGAGCTGATTATGACCCTAAGCACATTATTAACAGGCAAATTATTAGTACCTGTCTGACTATCTTCACTGCCTAGGAAAACATCAAGAATTGCTCTGTCCATGTACCATCAAGTCAGCTCAGACTGTTACAGCAACAACAGGGGCATTTTCTATGAAGGATTCAAAGTCTGAGTTTGACAGGTATGAGCAAAACCCATTTTTCAATCCAAACATATGCTTAATTGGTATGTTTAGATCAAATCTACTCCATGATTTTACTAGTATGCTGATATCATCCATCAGTCCTCAGCACAAATGCTACCTCCAATGTGGAGACTTCCAGACAGTATAAGCTGCTCTTTTTCCTATGCAATAAACACACTTAGCAAATATCCCCCTCAAAGCAAATCTCTTTACTGAATTACAATGCAATACAATTTTTTATGTTCATCAGCATTATAAAGCATTATAATTATTTTATCATAGTTACACACCATAGATTAATTATCTCATTTCACATAATTTCTTATTACACTTCTTTTACTTAAGTTATAATATTTGTTGACATGTTGGTCCCCCTGATGGACTGTACATTTCTTGAGTAGTCCATGTCTTTTCATCCTTGTATTCTGCCTTCCCTAACTTAATGCCTATTATAAGGCCTAAGGCACAGTTAACACCCAATAATATTTACAGAACGAATGAATGAATGAGTGAATGAATGAATAGATGAGAGAATATCTCCAGCCTTAATTTCTTGTCTGAATGATAAGCTATTTTCTATCTACTGGATGTGTCCAGGTGCAGATGTCGGGGCATGTTCTATTCCCCATATTCTCCCCTATTCTCCAGCTTCCTTAACTTGGTTTAGCAACATCATCGTGAATAAACCAATCAAAGACTCTCTGAGTCTCTGTCTCCCTCTCTCTGTCTTTCTCGTCTTCCCTCTCCCCCTACCACATACACTCATCTCTCTGGGACACTCTTATTCTCAGTTCAAGGGCCAGCTCAAAGTCATTTATTCATTAATGTATCATCATTACTCTATCACAGTTCATTTTTAGGTTGCCTTTCCTGCTGAAGTGTAAATTCCTTTGTCCTAGAGTCCTTATTTTGCTTTTTGTTTTTGAGTGCATAGTGTCCCAGAATGCCTGGTACATAACTGAAATCTAATAACCATTTTGTAAGTGTTTTCCTTAAAATTCTGCATATCTCAATTCAATTTTTCAAATATGACTTGTGAACATCCTATTCCATCGTATTTATTGCAGCAAAAATGGGCAATTAGAGCTAGATAAAGATAAAAAAAATCAAGCTGCAAGCAGAAAATGTAGTTTATTAACTAACTATTTTGAACCTTAAAGTAGATTTTAGGAGTTTGGTATTTCTCAACCTTTTTAATTTCAAAAACTAATTATTTGTTCAATACTAAAAATATTAAGAATATATTCCTCCTTTTTTACCTAAGGGGTTTTATTCTACTTGAAGTGAAAGAGAAATCATCTAAGAGTTCATATTACTGGGTTCAAATTGAAGCATTAGCAAAATATTTTTACACCCCATTCATCAAATTATTTCACTTGTCCGGATAGTTTCTCACCTAAGAAAGAAGTTATTGTACTCTCAGTAGTGTTCAAAATTTATCTATTGAATCCTATATTTATTTTAAAAACATTCAAAGAACTAAAGGAGACATTCCAACTTGACCGCCACTCCCCTTCCCCTCCTTGGAAATCCCTGGGGTAGTTCCAAGGAACCCTTAGTTTCCCTGGAACACACTTTGATGATCACTGCACTCTGTAGAGTCCTGATAGCTCTCCCATTCTACAACTCTTTGATGTAGAGTAGGCTCTAAAAGCCAACCACACATTGAGATTGTTCATAAAACTAATATGTGGACCTAAGATTAAAATTTAAAGTCCAAATTTGTAAAATGTTTCAGGCTAATATCACTCATTTAAAAATTTCAACGTATTCGAACCAGGCAACATGGGCTCTGCTTTGACAGAAATCAGAGTGCTATAATTCAAATAAGATAGATGATGCTAATTAGGGGAGTGGGCAGTTGGTGACAAGTGCTGTATGGTTTCATACAATTTTAAAGATTTGATACATTATAAGTTAAATTATACTTGCAACATTCATTATTTAAATTTGAGTTACAAAAAATTTTTTTAATTTTATCACTTAAGCATAATAAGAGAGTTTTGCCTAATTTCCAGTGAAATGAAATAAGCTGTTTCTAATTTTAAAGCACTTTAGCAACAATCTTTGTCTATTAACAATTAACCCATTAATTACAAATAATTCTTGCCATATCATTAAAAAAAGGAAGAAAAACAATTATTCAATGTTACTTCCAGTCTTAAAGGTAGTAAATAAAAGCAACAAAGTTGCACTTAACCATTTTTTAAATGAATTTTTACAGAATTTTTGTTTATGTACTTATAAGATTTCAACCAGCCTAGCTATCGATATTATATAACCAAACTCATTTATACTAAATTATGAAGTTTCATTTTATAACCAAACTAAATTAGTCTCCCGGAAAATAAATAAGCAGTTAGAGGGGAAAAGGTATCATTCTCAATTAGCCAGACCTCTGCTGGTCCATGTTTAATGTCATAATACAATAAAATAATCTGGCAAATGTTACTGTTAGGAACTAGCTTCATTAGAAAAGTCAGGAAAAGCTGTGGCTCTGCATGTCCTCAGCATATACGTGATAATTAAAGCCATATGCCTCAATCAATCTGGAAAAAATATGAATAATAGGAAGAGAAACAAAGAAACTAGCTTAAAAACCTGTTGTTTGGAATGGTTCAATGTATAACTATATCAAAAATTGTGCTGCATTTCTCAAGTTTAAATTTAAATTTTCCGGAGACAGTTATCTTAATTCCTAATAAAATGTTTGTTAAGACAAATGTAATCAATAACCTATGTTTTAATCTGAGCGTCTCAAAGTCAACATCATTTAATAAGCATTCCTTCATCTCATAGAACATTGAACTATGTGGTTTGGGGATAGCATAAAAAAGAAAAAGAAGACACAATCTAAGAAACAATTAGCATATTTTGTAACTGGAGAGCCAGAACTCATTCTTGCACTTTAAAAAAAAAGCTTCAGAATGCTTTCAACATGTCATACAAATAAGGGCAAATTAATAGAGCAAAAACTGAGTAGATAATTCCAAGGAGACTTGGAATAAGAGTCACTTAGAGTTCATTAAGTCTTACCAAAAGAGGTTAAACCTAAGCCAGGTTTTGAAAGACAAGACAGAAGTGGAATGGTTGAAAAGCAAAGAAAAAAATGCATGCAAATGAAAACAGATCCAGAAAGAATTAAAGCTCAAAGATGGAAATGAGCAAGGTGGGTAGCTATGCTTTCTGGGGTAGAGAAATCCATTTTGGGACTAGTACAATTAAGAAAATTTAGGGCCTGTGACCGGATTTAAGAGAGTTAAATGCTCTTCTAAACATCAGTTTGATAAAATTAGCCAAACTGAGTCATTATGCAGTTTTTAATAGAGAGAGAAACGGTTTGATGGGAAGAAAAACAACAACAAAACAAGAAACACTAGTGTCTTAGAAGAGCTATGTGATGATCAAAATTATTCTAAAATATATTTAGATAGATATCCAATAACTTTACTTGCAGACTGAATCATCCGTAACATGGAATTATCCTTACAACTGTAAATGTCAGAATATGCAGTTTATTTTTTATGCTATTTATACTCCAGCTACTTCCAAAACAGATTTTTGAAGGGCACAGATAGAGTAAAATCATAAAAGAACATTAAAATAGTAAATGAGGGTGAGCAAGAATATAGCAGGAACACTTATCTAAGAAAAGCCACTGCCATTTAACACAAAACTGAGCACTGAATTCTGGTAGCCAAAGCAAAAGCTAAGTAAGATGAATTCTTTCATTCCTTTATTTATCCCACCATGAAGCAAATATTTATTGATCACATAGCACGTATAAAATTATAGTCAAATATAATGAAAAAGACTAGCTCCTCATGAGCTCATTTTTTCTAGTTTTGAATTCAAAGAGGAATTTGTTGTTTTGATATTTAAATGAGAGACACCAATCAGCATAAGGAAGGAACGGTGTCCTTTATGTCAAAATTACAAAAATTTCAAATGTTCTACATAGGACTATTTCTTAAAATAAACTTTGATGAAACTTAGGGCAAAATATTTGTACATATCATGGAAAGGCAATGCTTTAAAATAAATAATGCAGGTATGCTCCATTTTAGTAATCTGACAAGAATTCAGATGAATGAATGGTGTCCTTTATAGCAAAATTACAAAAACTGTAAATGTTCTTCTTAAGACTTGTAACAAACCTTGATAAAACTGAGGAAAAATTTCTGGTTATATTTATGCACAGGCAAATGATGTGAGTAAGCTCCATTTTGGTAGTCTGATGTAATAATTTGGAAGAACGAATGATGTAGTAGATATATTTCAGCATATTCCCTACATGCTTTTCAGCATATTCCCAGCATAGTCCAAACTGACAACATGTTCTTTTCTTGTTCTTCTTCTTTTTGTTATCTGTCCCACCTTACCCCTATCTTCTCCAATATATACGAGTGGTTTGTATTTCATGACCCTGTGCCACTGGCCACAGTTATTTGGATCAGAGGTGGACATCAGACTAAAGCTGTCCCATAAGACGCTTACTTACCAGAGCATCATTCTGAACTACTCTTATTGAGTTTAGGTTATTCCTTTAAACAGAAGTGAGATAAACTTGAGAGCAGTTAGAAAGCCATCTTGTACCACGCTTCTCTTTGCACTTGGTGAAAGATAATATGGAGGAAGAGAGAAAGAAAGGGAGGAAAGGGGCAACGGAGTGAGGGAAGTAGGAGGGGAAAAGAACTTAGGAAGGGGAGAAGGAGAGAAAGGGAAAAGGAAAGGGAGAGGAGGAGAGAGAGAAGAGAGGAAGAGAGAGAAAAAAGGAGGAAGAGGAGGAGAGGAGAAGAGAGAAGGAGGAAGAGGAATTGAGAAAGAGACGCTGCCTGGTTTCCAATAGCTTTTCAATTCCTGATTCTATTTTCAGGGCTTATTGAGGACTGGAGTGTTTTGCCTTTTGGTTACATCTTTCTACTATTTTAAAGGAGCTTCTAAACAGAATATCCCCATAATCACTGCCTCTGCTTTAACACCAATGGAAGGAGGGCAGGGAAATGCCTAGTCGGGGTGGGTGGCACCTCACCAATACAACATTCTAGCTCATCCAAATTGCCTCACTGCCCTGGGAACATAAAAATAGTAAAATCGGCACTGTCATGCCTGGATGGTGACCCTAGGGCTTCTACTCCAGGAGTCTCAAATGCCACGTGACTTGTTCCTCAGACTGGTTTGCTTGTGCCGTGATGACTGGCCAAACTTAGGTATTTTCAGCAAGCTCCATTTCACGACCCTTATGTTCTTACTTCTCATTCTTCCCCACAACTGCTCACAATCTTATTATTTCTTCCTCTCTGTAAGTGTTAATGCTTCTGCAAAATTTTAGTCATCATTAATCAAAAGTTCTCCAAAGTGCTTTAAAGGTCATGTTATGAACTTACAAATTAAAAACATTGTTTTAGGTATAAAGTAAATGATTCAATAAATACAAATTGAACGCATGCTATCTGCAATATATTGTGAAAAGCACATGGGAAGAATTAAAAAGGAAAAATCAACAATGCACTATGTTATGGTAATACTTCAAGTGATATAGGAACTTAATTTTGCCTATAAACATTTCTGTCTACTTGTTTTTCCTACAATAATTTGACTCTCCCAAGCAAACATTTTTTCTGTACCTAACTGGCATCTAATAGCCAACTGAATTGGAATGGAATATTCCTTTTTCCATAGGATGTCTTAACAAGTCTATTTTGGCTGAACCCTTGCAACTGCATACATACTGGATTCTTTCCCTCTTCTGCTTCTTTTGCAGAAAAATTCAGAATAAAAGCTAAGATTTAAACTGATATCTATGTGTATTTGCCATAATCTAAAAAAAAAAAATTGTTTTTGAATCTTGTCTATTCAATTTATAAAGCTAAAGCTCTCACTTTCTATTAATTTTAAATATGAATATGTGTACATATAAGCATTTATTCTGATAATTGTTTCCAATCCTTTAAATGTTAATGTCTTCATCCAAAGACAGAGTCCGTTCTCTTCTTCATCGATATTACTCTCTTCAACTACACTTAAAAGAAAAGGCTAGGTTACTCTTGCCTGGAAAACAAGATATCAGAATCTTGATATGGATAAATACTCTGGAAATCGAAGATCATAATATGTTTTTCAGCTGAAATGTTCCACAGAGAAAATCACATTGTTAATGTCTGCCTATGTGGGGGATTCCCGCTCTAATCTCCAAGTCTCTCCACTCTCACATAGAGAGTAGTACTTTCAAACGTTATAACATTTAGTCCTTTTACCTGCAAAATGGAGATAATAAAAGGACTTGCATCACGGGATTTTAACGAGGATCTAATGATGTATTTCTATGAAAGAACTTTGCAAACTCTGAAGCATCTATAAAATGGTACTTATCTACCTAATCCACTGATGTGGAAGATTCTTCTTACAAACATAGTATACCTAAGAGCAATGGTTAGAAGGTGACGCCATATTGACAAGGGGCAATAAAGAGCCCAGAATGCTCAATACCATTAGTCTGTGTATCCCTGAAAATTTATCATTAAAGACTATAAAGAAACCCTGTGCTAGACACCATGGGGAATTGAAATGAGGCTTGAACATTGACTTTCTTTTCCTAGAGCTCATTCTGGGGCATAAGACATAAAATATAATGACTAAGGAGAATAATGCATGATAATTCTTAAAGAAATAGTATCACTATTAATAAACACTATAGGATTTCATTTCAGAGCAGTTTCATAGAAGTGAGATATAAATCTAGACTGTGAAGAATGACTGGATTAAACAAGCAGACAGAAAGACAGACAATATGATAGGCATGGAAGCCCTGCATTCAGAAAGGGCTAAATTGTGAAGGAGAGGTTCTGGGGAGAGAAGAAAGCAGGAAACACAAGCCGGGAATCTGGTTGGCATGCACTTTGGAGGATGCTCCTGTGTTCTTCACACTTCGTGAATCTTCCCTCGTGATTCCAATCCAGTGAATGGGCAACACGTGCTATAGAGTATGTCTCATGGATTCTCTCAGAAAGTTATCTAATCTACATAGCCTAATGGGGTCCTAGAGTCAGGGAACATTCTCCATGTGTTTAGGTCTCTTGGCCACAAGGTCAGAAGCTAGCCATTGCAAGCGAATGCCTTGAATGGCTGGTAAAGGCATTTAGATTTTGTGGCTTCTCATTTTCTACAAAGCTTACAAACGGTGTGGCCAGGGAGGAATTTCCCGCTACTAGCAGAGGCAAGAGGTAGTACAACCAGGTACAGAGAAAGAAAGCAAAGTGGCAGATATGAAGGACAATGTGGATGAAACATCAGCAAAATTTTGGTAATTAATTGACTATCAAATGACTCAGTGGTTTGTAGCCTGGGCTTCTAAGAATTTTGGGCTCATTAACAGAAACGAGAAAACCCCGAGGAGAAGATAGTTTGGAGGAAAGGTGATAAGTTTGGCTTTTAGGTGACTGAGTGGAGTTGCCTTAAACACAGGCAGACGGGCACGTGTAGCAAACAGTCAGAGACAAAGTTCACATCTGGAACTCGAAATACAGACTGGAGTGGGACATACAGATCTGCATATCATGTACATAAATGTAACATTTGACAAGGTAAGGCCTAGATATTAGTGAAGGGTGAGGGGAAAATGAAAGGAAGCTCAAAACAGAAGAAAATCCTTCCACTAACTTACAAAAAGAGACGAGGAAGAGGGAGCAGTGAGGGTGAAGAAAGGTGATTAAAGAGACCACTGGATTTGGTGATAAGACACACCAAGTGGATTTCTGGAACGCAATCTCTGCCAAGAGGCAGGAAGAAGAGTGAGTGTGTGGGATGAGTGAATGGAAGACAAGCAGATGAAGGGAATCTTGAGGGCAAAAGAGACAGGACAAGGAAAAAGGGAAAAAACTGAGGATGTGCAAGGAATGGATGAGCAACTGAAAGAATATCAAGGGTAGGACATAATTAGTGATTTCCAATGTTATAGAAGCTCTTTTTGTTCTGAGACAGGAGAGGAGGAAAAAAGGCTAGAGAAAAATAGAAGAAATACTTCAAGAAATTACGTCAGATGCTCACCGAAGTAGAAAGTATGAGACCACTGCTGAGGGCCAGAAGTCAAGGTTTTAATGGAGAATTCTTAGGGTTCAGCTGCATCAGAAGGCACTTGGGGCGGGGGGGAACTAGATCAGGAAGGAGAGGTGGAAAGAACAGGCTCATACTGAGCCTAAAGGACAGGCTGAGCAGGCATGAGGAAGTGGGAAGGGTGGATATGGTGGTCAAAAAGGAGCACCATCTCTCTACTTCCTAGGCTTTACATTTACATTGCCAGCAGAGCAGAATGCCAACTGCTTTGCAGTATCAATATTTTGTGATTTAAATTAAAATATTAGATATATATGCAACAGACTTTTTGATATTTGCACTTGAGCATGACATTATAAGATAGATAAATGGATTATTATCTGTAGTAATAATAATAGAACAGTGATGTTCAACGTACTTTATGTAGCTTAGATTAATTTTCACAGGTATTCTAAGAGCTCAGTACTATTATTATTGCCATTTTACATCGAAGGAGCCCGTGGCTTAGAAAAGTTAAGTGACTTGATTTAGATTATACAGACGGTAAATGGCAGGCCAGAGATACAAACTCAGGGATGGATAATTCCACTGGGATATCAAGGATCCTCATTTCTGCTCAGTGAGAGAATAGCTACAGATTGCAACTGAGAATTGATGTGCACTGTGTGACGTTAAGAGGGAACTGAATGAACATGCTGGAGCTAGCATACAGCAGTTGGTGTAAAATAGTCATAATATACAGGACAAATACATAAATAGACCAACATATATTCTTCTCTATGTTTATCAGCATATTTTCCCTAATACCAGCCTGACTTATAATTGAGTTGATAGAAACTGTGTGTGTCTACACAACAGATCAATAAGCTCACTGCTGTATATGGTGACTACCTCCCTGAAAACAGGCATCCGGTGTGAAAGGGCCCTTTGATCACTGGTGGGGATCGCAACAACCCTGAGGACTCTCACAGCCCTCAAAGACCTGCTGGATGGCCATGCCTAGGCCTTGCTAAGAGATGAGAAACATCTTTATCAGGAAGAAATTCCAAACCAGGGCTCTTTGAAAGTATTCTCAAGAAGGTTTTTGGGTTGGTTGGTTTGTTTGTTATTGTTTTTTAAGTGCTGACCCAAAGCCAGGACAGCGCTGCCCCCTTAGGCTCTAAAATCAGAAAAGAGAATCCTGAGAAAATGATGACTGACATGGAAACCCATTTGCAAAACCATTTCATTCAAGCCTTCAATAATGTTTAATGGGCGCCTAATAAGTGCAATGCACTGGCTAGACAACGCGATCCTGGCCCTCACGGAATTTCAGACTGGAATTAGCTAAAAATCCCACATGCAAAAAACAAAAATAAATAAAAAGTTAATGTAGATTTTAAAACATACAAATAAATACAATTCCAAACTTCATTACATAAAAAAATGGCATTACCATTGTTAAGCTACAATTTTTTCCAAAGTAAATATCAACAGGATGCATCCACCATTTTCCAAATTCAATACCTCTCCTGCTTCACATTTCAAGTCAGATCTAAAATAACAGTTAAAGGAAAAGACCTGAAAGACATGAGCAATTTTATAGTCTAATAATCACATCTCATTTTACCACCTGTCTTTGAAAACCTTCATAGTTTTAAATAACATTTGCAAGCACAATAATATTTCTGTACTTGGACAATGCACTGTGTAACAAACTTGAAAACACAGGAACTACTTAAGAGAAATATTTAGATTGTGTCTAATTTAGATAGATAGTCCACTGGGCAAGGACTGTGTCTAATTCTATGTTAGGTACAGCACATTGCAAAATGTTGGCACTCAATAAATGTAAAATAATAACAACAGTCTTTTCCCCTTTAAAGTATATAATTACATCTACCCCCTACTGTGTACCAAGCTCGGTGACAGATCTTTTGTTTATTAACTCCACAGCCCTGAAGGCATACAGTATTGCAGCTTCAATACAAACTGCAGTAAAGTCCTCTCTACTTTAGGTAAAACTTTAAATGTCTACAAATCCCTAAAGAACATCTTAATTTAGCCGTCCACCATCGATATTACTTAACCAAATGCAGGAAACCTTTTCTAAGTCCCCAAAGTGGAATGCAAACACGAAGTGGAAATGTGTTCTCAAAGTTAGTTTGGAAATATGTCATGGCATAAAATTACTCTTAGCTAATTTACCATTTCTCCCTCCTAAAGAAACATGTCAAGCTGCTGAGCAAAGCTCTGAAGGCTTTATGCGGGGAACATTCACTAGGTTCCCATGCTTGTGTTCAAAGTGCGCTATTATCCAAGTAGCCTGAACTGAGGAGGAAAAAACAGTGACTCATGTACAGCTTTATTAGAGACATTTGCACTACAATGAACCAAGCAAAGCAACAGGTCAAGTTAAAAAATATTGCAAAAAGCAACGGCAGCCGAAGCCCCTTGAAGGGGAATTCGGGACTGGAAAGCACTTTCGCTTCGTTTCATCATTATTTTCTCCTAGTTTCCCGTGTTTGTATTTGAATGCTTGCACTTGAACATTAGTTTCACAATCACCTATTCTACATTTGGTATTGATGAAGTTCAACATATGCTCTGCAATTCACTGCTACTAAAATAAGAAATGCAAATTCAGCTAAGTACGCTCCAAGTCTAATGTTAAGCTGGGCCGGAGTTCCTTTGTAGTTTTTGTAGAGTATTATCATTAGTAGAGAAGGGTTAATGGCAAAGGCCGATGATTGTTTAAAAATTCACATTACCAAAGTGGATTACATTGCATCTACTGAGGGGATCAACAATGTAAGCCTACACTAAGCCATTATTGCAGAAACAAAGCTTTCATTTTAAGCCTTTGGAAACAAGCATAAAATGGACAAAAGAAAAAATTCTTCTGATGTAAGAACAAGGCAAGCACTACATGCTTTTCATCCTTACTCAGTTTTAGAGCCAGGATGAATGTGCAAAAAATGGACCATCTCCCCAAAGAACGCATCATTAAATTATAACATATCAGCATTGTGGAAAATGCTGCTTCTCTATAGCTAGAAATCCAACAGACATTCTTTATTTAAATTTTTTTTTCCTTTTGTTGAGAATCAGTCACAACACAGAGATGTACATTCTTTAGGATTGTCTCACCCTTTGTTCTTTTATCTTCTAATGAGAAGAAAAAAATGATTCTGAAAGCTACATTCCTGCAGCCAGTGTCATAGCTGACCCCTGCAGCAGCAATTCATTACAAACAGTGTCGGACTGTGGTAAGTGGATGCCAAACCACCAGTTACTGACAGCCACCGGGCCTGGCCAGAGGCTAGATGTACTTGACAAGTGTTATTTTCCACAACAAACTTGGAAACGCAGTAATGATATCCCATCTTACAGATGTAGAAACTGAGGCTCAGGATGGTTAACTCACTCACTCTAAATTCCCGAATAAAAAACAAGGATTCAGACTCAGGTCTGACTGAAATGACAGCTCACCTACGTCCCATTCCCACAGTGCCTTCCAGGGACAACTGGAGTTCCTCTAAGTAATGTTCTTTTAATAAATTACCCGCAAAATTCTACATGAAACTGAAGACTCTCTGATAAATTTCTTTTTCTTTACAATTTGAGCTCAACAATGAAGCATCTTTTCAGTGTATTAGACCTAAATATACTGTGTCACCATTAAGAACATGTGATACATATTTGGAAAGAAAACCTCACAAACTGTAACACCTTAATAAACCTAAGGAAATATTATATTATGTCACATATCCATGGCAAATCATCTAACACCTTTAATTCTTCAGAATATGACAGAGAAGTAGTAAGAAAAACAAACAATAAATAAATAAATAACAAGGCCCCAGCAGTCAAAATACTTCATGCATTTTGCTTCCTAAGGCCAAGGATTTTACACATAGGAGACAACTGCAGGCCCTCCTTCTGGGTCTATTAATACTTATTTTAAATATAATTCAGCAAACTTGGTTATCTGCTTTCGTTGCTCATTATAAACTAAAAACAATGAATTTGAAAATAGAAATAATTCCTAAAGATAATGAAAAAGCCCAAGTCTTGCCAGAAATACAAAAGAATAATGCTACCCAAAAATATTCACAAGAATTAAAAATGCATAATATACGAATGGATGCTAGGGCATAGGTAAACAAAAAATCACGGCAGTCATTCTGGTATCAGTAGATTTATTACAAAAGAATATATAATAAGATATAAATATAAACATATAAAATAATATATTTTATTGTTATATTAAGTAATCATACTAAATATATTAAACATATTTAATATATTTTGTTATATAAATATATAACTTTATATTTTTTGATTACTATATATTTAAAGATAAACATACAAAAATATAACTATAATGAAATCCAACATTTTCACAAAGAGAAGCCTGGGAATATATGTCTATTAGAAGACTTTTTTCTGCTTCAAATTCTGGGCTTAAAGAATGGAAGTTTCATTAGATGGAAGTTGTTTTAATCAGATGAGTCTAAGTGAAGCTTGTTAAACTAGAATATGAAGTCCGAATATACAGGGATCCAACAAGTATAAGGCCCATGGCGGCCATGTCTATCATACGTCAAAATCGTCTTTTATATCCTAGATATTATTTCTTTAACACATCTACTGGTCTGTCAGTGAGATCACACCTTTTCTCTGTCTCCTTTACAAAGTATGTATTTAAGGGTTAGGAATGAAGGAGTTTTGATCTTTGTGTAAAAGTTGATAATATGTATGTAATAAAACCTTAATCTATGGTGAAGAGAAAAAATTAAGTGACATGGAATTGATGACATGTTTATAACCTGTAGAACTGTAAACTCCTTGTAGGTAAAAGACCCATGAATAAATCTTTGCTTCCCCTACAAGGCTTAGCAAGCAATAAACCCTGGAATAACTGAGTGAATAAATGCATAAAAGTTCATTATGCCTTGCCCAGCTCAATTTTTGGAGAGGAGGAGGAAACCAGAGAGAGGTGACTTACGGGCTCTTACTATCCTTGCTTGGCTGACTCCCACTATGCAAAGAAAATAGAAACCCAAACTAAGCAGGAAAAACATTTCTGGACACAGGTATCTGGCATGCAATAGCCATCAAAGTGTTATATATATAATCATCAATAACAAACGCAACTATATAGAAAGAGATACACATACATATATGCATGTGTTAAAAGCCCTTGGATATGGAGGTCTCAAATGAATTTCAATTAATGAATGATGGAAATACTTACTAAACACCTACTATAATACAAAGTATTACAGTAGATTCTGTATTGGACTCCACACTGAATAGACCAATGAAGGCCTAAATAGACCATTTTTAATAGCTTGATATTTTAATTTTCCTATTTTTTCTTTCTTTATTACAAAATTATACATGATAACTGTAATAACTCAAATAAATCGGAAAGAAGGCCAAGTGCCGTGACTTCACATCTCCCATCAACAACCTCCACACTGAGGTAACAAATATTAACAGTTTTGTAGATATTCTTCCTTATCTTTCTCTATGTTCATAAAACATCTTCATATTTGAAATAATTATGTATACAGAACTATTAAAACAAAAATGTGATCTTAATAAGTTCATCACAAGCATACGTGCTTTTCTCACTTAACAACATATCACAGATATCCATGAAGGTCAATGCTAATAGCTCTAAGACATTTTTAATATCTACAGAATGGTGCATACTTTGAGTTCACCACACTTTGTTGTACTACTCCATTGTTGATGAAAATTCATGATTTTTACAGATTTTTTCTGTCACAAACATCGATGAAGAATAGCCTTGAAGACTATGTTATGTGTTAATGCATTTGTGTTGAAACGTCCCTTTATTGAAGGGACTTGAAGGTTTTTTCCTCCTAGCTTTTTGTTATTACATACAGTAACATGTGGAAAACATAGTTTTACATATCGGTACCCTTATTTCTACAACACAGGTTACTAAAAGTGAAACAGCTGAATCAAGGATATGATCACATTTAAAAAAAAATTATAGTAGCTAATACAGATCACTTTCCAAAAAAGTGACAATTCACATCCCTGTGTAGAACTGTGCTTATTTTCCCCATACCTTCACCAACTTCGCTGGATAATATCAGTATTTTTCCCTTTTGACAATTTTATTAACAAAACACTGGATATCCTTTTATTTGCATTTCCCATGTTACTGGTGAGTTTAGGCAGCTGTCTATGAATTTATTAGCCAAATGCATCTCTTCTTTCATGAATTATGTGTTAATATCATTTACCCAATTCTCTTATATTGTTTGTCTTTTTGGATCAATCCGTAAGACTTCTTTTTATATGAGAAATAAGTAACTCCCATCCTGTTCTACTTTTCCTTCTTTCCATTAGTTAATAGGAATGTGTACATAGTGTGAACCAAGAAAACAGTCAGGACTGCTGGAATGGTTTAAAATAAACATTAGTGACAAAGAAGGAAAGTCTGCAATATTCACTTTCTAAAATATTAAGCTCCACAAGGACAGGGGTCTTTGTTTTTTTAAATCATGACTCTCAAGAATCTAGAACAGAGCCTGGAAAACAGTGGGAACTCAGTAAATATCTACTTATCTATTTATTTGATATAGAAATGTGTTGAGTAAATGTGTGTATGTATATACGTTAACCTCTAAAACTGTAAAACATTTGCTTTCCAAGTGGGAAGAAAGCTTGTCTGTACTGTGCCATCATTTAGTGTTTCTAATACTTAGCACGTCTTGACATCTCATTTAATCCTGAGGCAGATATTATTGTTTCTGTTTTACAGATGAGAAAATCAAGACTCAGAAAGTTGTCAAAGACAACACAGCCAACAAACAAGAGAGCTGGGATATAAATTCAGGTTTTTCTGATACCAGGGACAGATACTTTCCATTATGTCACCCTGCCTATCAGCATGTATGTCTGACCTGGGATTGGCAGAAATAATGTTTATCACCTAATTTTCAACTTTAATTGCCCAGGGACTGAGAAACATTCTAAGATTTACAAACCAAGAATAGCATTCTATTTTCAGTCATAATACATAAAATATCTATTTTGTGACCCTAAAAATAGCTATAAAAACATGGGCTCTAAGACTTAAGCAGTGAAATGGACAAATTTAAAAAGAGAAAGGAACGGAAAGCTAAAAGTAATCAGAAGGCTACTTTCTACAAAAAGCCAACTATTGTGCCAAGAGACTACAGGAGAATATGATGAAACCAACGTGGTTTATGAACAAAATCCTGCAAGTAGTCTAGAAACACTACCTCAATCATAGAACTGAAAAATCTCTTAATCATGTCAACTTCTAACACAATCATACAGAGATTGTCAAAGAAACATGTTGAACAACAAAAGCATAAAAGCACTTCAGGCTACAAAATAAATTTAATAATAACTCGAAATAAGGAAGACATAAACTTTATTAGCCAAGTTTGTGTGTGTGTGTGTGTGTGTGCATTTGTGTATGTAAATCAAATCGCAATTCTTTAAAGGGACAATTGCAAAAAAAAAAAGTATATCCAAACTGTTAAGTGGCATAATTTAGCAATTTCTACTGCATAAAATTTGATTATCATTGATCAGTCTATTTTCAACGACTCCAGAATGTTCTTATTCATGCAGTAGAATCATTAAGTTTCTTCTTTCATTTTTTAAAAGTTATTTCTCATAACAATTGCCAGAGATTATTAGTGATGGGCTATCACAAGCTTACCTATGTGTTTATAGTTAGCAGATGCGGTAAAAGAAAAACTTCCCCAGGCAAAAATGTTAGTTTTTTTTTTTTTTAACATTCAGACTCAGTACAGTTTATTTATGTCAAAGTACAGTACAACTCTCTCAGCTAAGAATCTGACAAAAGCGAGCAGAGACACAAATAATGCACTATTGGTGAAAATACCAATGATTATCACGTTTGGTGGTTGGTGGCTAAAGTTTCTGCTAGAATGCAATAGTGCCTAACACTATTAAATGAAAATTCCTCCTACCCAAAAGCCACATAGTTTGCTGCGGCAATCCAAAACCTTTGGTATTATTCGTTGATCAGGGGGGAGCTCTTTTCTTTTTTTGTCAATCTTCCATGTGAGAGAACATTCTTAGAAGATGATAAAACTTGGGTTAAGGGTTAATGTTGACCAAACACATTTTAAATAGCTGAATAATAACAATCCCTGTGTTGAAAATTCAGCATCAAAAATTATAATCAATTTCTTATAGACAGAACCCCATGGAAATTACTACTAGAATAATAGTTAATTATTAAAACCAAGAAAACCTGTTGTAAATTTTTCCTTGGAAGAGAGATGCAAATATCAATTATAAGTTGTACGCTAAATAATATTTTGGGTTTTTTCCCTCTAACGTGTATTTTAATTTTATCTAAAACTATAACATATAATTTCTATAACATTCTATGAATGGAAATTACTCATGAAAATGTCTGGCAAATGTTAAATAAAAATGATAATTTAAAATAATTTGTACTTCTCTGTGATATAAATATTTCTATTGTCAAAGGATACACTATATCTCCTCAAAATTTTTATAACTTTTCAACGTAAAGTTACAAAGTATATATGAGACAAATAAAAGACAATTTACTTTTCATTTGATGAGAAACTCATATGATTTAATCATGAAAAGAAACGCTTATTTGGTAATACAAAATAAATAATTTCTCATAAATTCATTCTAATATTTTATCACAATGGCATTTATGTAATTTTTGCGAAATAGTGTCAATTTAATAAACCACTGACACAACTAAAACTGTAACATTCTTTCATAGGAGATATTTCTAGGAGTTTTAAGAAAGTTTTTATACAAGTACTTTGTTTCTTTCTTTAGGCTTTTAAAAGATCTTCACAACAACAAAGACACGTTTATTTTACAGACTACAAGAATTTAAATGGAGCCAAATTTGCCATTTCAGTCATGAGGGGAAACACCAAACGTTGCTCCTCTGAGCAGTAGTTCTCTTTTTGACTGCAAGAAGCTGCAGAGGTCCTGTTGCCTCAGAGGAGAAGAGAATGTTCCAGTCTCACCTCTGGTCCGTCCAGCCATCCCAGAACTGCCTCCCTCCTGTGCCATCCATCCCTTCTCCAACCTTCTGGCCAAGCCTGCCCACCCAGCAAACTGAGTGTAATGGAGAGAGAGGAGAGGATGGCAAGAAACAGAGTTCCCAAGACACTCTGAGGAAGAAGAAATTATAAAATCCTTAGTATTTCACTAAAGAATGAACCTAGTCACACCATCATATATTGTATGACAGTTTTAAATTATAGCTATTAAACTCTTCTTGATTCACATTAAAATCCCTAAATAAGTGAGTAACATAAATTTTCCATACTGTAACTTAAAACCAGATATTTAACCCAGTTAGTGGAAACTCAATATCTGATCCTGTAAGAAAGAGTTTCATTTTCTTTAAAATAACACTCTGAGAAACTGTTCTGAAAATACAAACTTCTCATGTTGCACACCTAAATTGTCATGGTCATAAAATGAGACTAAATTCTTTAGCTAATCTTATTCATGAAATATTTCGTGTGCTTTTAGAAAATACCACATTGTGGCTAAACACCATTATTCCATTATGCCTGAAAATAACCACCGGCTTACAGCAGTAAACAATTCAAATTGCATTCCCTGTATTAGAAAGCTAAAATGCTTACAGAAATAGAACCGATATTGAAAGCCCAGAAAAACTCAACATGCTTTCATCTGAATACCAATTCAAGTAACTTATTGGATACACATTTATAGTGGTTTAATAGGGTAAATTCCAAACAAAATTACATTAATTTTGCAAGCAATTAAGCTTCAATATTCTGTATAATTTACTAAATAGTCTATAAAGTATCCATTCTCAATTATAATAGTAAAACACAAGAAACAAAACCTTATAACAAACTAGTACCCTTCACTGCCAATAATGAATGGTATGCAATATAAGTTTGAGAAAAAATTAGTGAAAATTTTAAAATCCAATAAATAAGTTTCCATACTAACTTGTATTTAAAATACAATCAGAATGCCCATCTACAATGTACCAAGTCTTATACTAAGATCATCACCTCATTTTTAACTGATAACACTGCCATCCAAATACAATGTAAAGATATTCAAAATTATTTCATCACACTTTCAAAAAGTTGTTCTAAGTATTTACCTGTAAACATAATATCTGAGGGATAATCTTGTTATAACACCACGGTTTTAAAATGTAGAGTGTCAAGTTCAAAACTGTTTTCTAATTTCCCAACTTTTCCTATACATTTATTTCTTTTTGTTTTTTGGTTGGGAGGAGAAGGGTAAGGAATACTGGCCCTGAGCCAACACCTGTTGCCAATCCTCCTCCTTTTGCTTGCAGAAGATTGTCCAACAATCCGTGCCAATCCTTCTCTACCCTGTACATGGGATGCCACCACAGCATGGCTCAGTGAGCAGTGTGTAGGTCCACACCTGGGATCCAAACCTGTGAACCCTGGGCCACTGAAGCAGAGTGCACAAACCCAATCACTATGCCACCGGGCTGGCCCCCAATTTTTATCGAAATTATTTTAGCATAAAATGTTGAGTTCAGTTCTCAAGGATTTATGGACTATCTAAACTGTGACAGTTTCTGAGAATACAGATAATAATAAATGCATTCCCTTCTTTTGAAGATTTATAAGTGGAAACTAACCTGAAATTAAGTTAGAGAATCAGGCCAAGTAGCATGAATGACCATATGAGGAAACTTGGGTTTAAGAGGGAGTACTTTGCAGCAATTGGGGCAAATTAATTGATAAACAGCATCTCTCTAGCCAGCAAGACCATTTTGGACCAATGTAATAATCTAGGGCAATGGTAAAAATGATAGATCCATTACTTAGAAGTCAAAATTGTCAGCAATAAATATTTACTGGATACGAGGATGAGAGAAAAGTTGGAGTCTGATACCTACGTTTGTGCCTTAGGTGACTTGGGAAATGATGGTGCTGGGAACTACAAAAAAATATAGAGGGAATGGAGTAACTTCATGAGAGGGGATTGAGGAGGAGAAGATCAGCAGGGAGAGACAAGGAGAGAGAGAGAACTTTTTTGCGCTAGTTAAGTTTGAGTTGTTAATGTTTCATCCAAGTTTGCATGGATGGTAAACATTCTCATGTTAGAATCTGAAGTTCTAGGATAGACATCTAGATTTTAGGGTTGTCAGTTAGTGGTCATAGTTAAAAACTTGAAAATTGCTGAGCTTGTCCAGAAAGCATGTATAAAAAAAGAGAGAGAAAAAAAGAGAGAGCAAGAAAGAAATTTGAGAAAATATGGATGCATGAGGAGAAAATGATAGTAAATTACTATCCACTGCAGCAGATGAAGTCTAAGACTGGATCACCGAACTTGGTAAAAGGAGATTGGGAGGATTATTAATGACTTTAGTAAAAGGAGCTTTAGTGGTGTGGCAAAGGGCAGGGGTTATCACAGTGGTCTGAGGGATCAATGAGAAATTGGGTAGTACATATAGCAAATAAATAATTACACCAGGGTGTTTAGCTATAGAGACCAGAGCTATAAGGTTTTAACAAGTAGGGAAACTCTGAACAAAAGGAGATTTTATTTGTTGCTTCCTCTCTCTTTAAGAACAGGAGAATTTTGACCACATTTACGGGCAGAGAAAAAGAGCTAGTAAAAAGTAGTAAGTTAAGGAGCTGGCCCCGTGTCGTGGTTAAGTTTGCAAGCTCCTGGGGTTCGCAGGTTCAGATCCCAGGTGCAGACCTAGCACTGTTCATTAGCCATGCTGTGGCAGCATCCCACATAAAACAGAGGAAGATTGGCACGGATGTTAGCTCAGGGAAAATCTTCCTCTCACACACACACAAAAGTAGTAAGTTAAAAATATAGGAGAAATGGAAATAATTGGTGAAAAAGAAACCAGAAGGGATCAAGAAAAAAACAGAAAGATGAGTGATAAACAGGAAGGCTATTCTCTGCCCTATTCCAAGACTGAAAGTGCAGACATGAGTGTGTCAAGAAGTTACCAGCCCTGGGATTTCTTACTTGAAGACCTTCAAACTGTAACTGGTGTTATTATTTAAAAAATTTCACTCATTGCCTGCAAAGTAGATGGGAATAACTTCATTGTAATAAGAATATTTACTGTTTTCACTTAAAAAATATCTCAAATACGACTTTCATTAAACATTATTTCAGTTATAGGCACTGTACTATTGTAACTGTCCATACTTGAAAACCAAGGAAACTGGTTTATAAACTGGAAGAATCATATCATTTATAATTTTGAATTAGTAATGACAATAATGATGAATCTGATGCTAGAAGCCTAAAATGTCTTAGGAATGTCACACAATTGCATTTAGTCTCAAAACTCCTCAAAATAAGACTTAGTGAAGAATGACAAAATCACTTTTATTTTATGCTAGTAAATGCAAGAAAATGAAAAGCATGTGAACTTTCATGCCCTTACAGAATTTCATTAAATTACATTAAGATAATATATATATTTGTGTTTATGTATATATGAATGTATATAAACAGAACCTTGACACTACTTCACATGTCTATATATAAAGAAATACATTGTCTTAGAAACTTAGCAGTTTACCAACATTTTTATAAGTATACTGATATGCACGAAAGTGAAGCTTATACATAAGCCTATGTTTACTAAACAACACTTTCTATGAGGTGCTGCATCCGTTCTCTAACCCCACCACGAGTATCTGAGTGACTTAACATCACCATTTTACAGAGGCAGTGACTGGAACTCACAAAAGTTGAGTTACAAGTCAAGACCACATAGCTAAAAAGCGTCAGAGCTGGAATTTGAAGCTTCTTCTATTTGACTTCAAAGCCCATGCTTTCTTCACCTCTCATCTATTTCCTGTTTGTTCTTTCTTTCCTCTCATCTATTTCCCGTTTGACCTTACAGACTTAGTATAAACAGCCTCTTTGATATCTAATCCACAAACTATAAACCCCTGCGCTCATGTGATTTAACACCCCAGGTTGCCCATTGGCACCTTGGAGCGCTCCAGAGACCCTAGGATGAGATGACAGCATCTTCTACTCTCCTCTCACCACTTTTACAAACTCCAGAGTCCACTCCACCCAATGAACTGATATATTTAGACTGCCCTCCAGTTTCTTGACCTTAGACTCCTTCCTCTGCCCAAGGAGCCTTTTTGCCTTCTCCCCATGGTGAACTGCTAATTCTCCAAGGCCTCATCACCTCCCACATCTGACCTACAAATCTCCATGAGGTGCATCTCTTGCCTCGCAGAGCTAATGGCCCCCTTGCCGTGTATCCATAGCACAAGGTTCAAGCACTTATCACTCGGAACCATAATAATTACTTTAATCTCTCCCCTGCTGGAATGCGAGCCTTTCAAAGACAGGCATAGTATTTTATTCAATGTAGAATCAATAGTGTGTAAAGCAGTGTGTGGCACACGGTAGACAATAAATAACTGTTTGCTGTGTAGGGTAAACAACACGGACTTTGGAGGCGATGGCAGGAGAGGCGGCTGGGTCTCAAATCCCAGCTCTGCCTCACACCATCTACGTGAGCCTAGGCAAGTCACTGCCTGTGAGCTTCACATCATCATCTGCATGGACACAATATTATCTATCTTAAAGAGTTACTATGAGGATTGAAAGAGAATTGACCCAAAAAATTAGAGTCCTTAGTAATCAATTAAGCACTTAATACATGTTAGTTTCCTGTCCTTTCACCTCCACCTTCTTGAATGCCTAAATGCAGAATAGGTGAGAGTCAACAAGGATAAGTGCATTTATGGACTGAACAAACATTATTCAAATGTGTAACAAGAATGAGAAACTATAGAAGGTGCTGTGTGTCTGTCAAAGAGACGAATTTCTGTACTCAAGAAGTTGACAATCTTATGAGGAAAATAAAATTTTATTCAAATGATTTTTCTAGTAAGGTATAAATTGAGTACTATAAACCAAATATATGGACACTGCTTTGGAGAATGTAATGGAGGGTGTGGCTGCTTTGGCTGGAGAAATACCGGAAGTGGTCACCAATAATCTGGAATCAGAAATGTTTTGAAGTACTGATTATAAGTTGGAGTCATGGATACACAAGAAAGGGAATCCTAGGTAGAAGCTTCAGTAAGAGCAAAGGCACAGAGACGACAGAGCAAAGGATTTCTCTGGGAACAAAGATTGGTTTGGTTTGACTTGCTAGAGCATAAGAAGCATGAGAAAGTGTAGTGGGATAAAGACTGCACGCTGTGGAGAAAAGAAACCTGCACACCTACGGAAAAATCAAACCCTCAATTCATTATCCGGCTTATAATTCTCATGCTTCCTAATTTAAGTCCCTCTAACCTACCTATCAGGACTTTCAAACAAAGTTATACCTCAGAGAAAAAGGAAATTTAAAAACTAATTGGTAGTATATACTGAGCATGGAAGCAAATTCTGTTTACTGATTTAGTTGAGAAAGGAGCAAAATCTATTTTTCTAAATGGGTGAGTTTCATTTATTATTGATGTTAACTATAGGTGACTACTCATTTCCAGCTTGCAGGATTGCGAGAACAGGAAAAAATGAGTATAATCAAAAAGAGTCTTATGCAAAAACTCTTCCTAAGACGTGCCAGTGTCCTTCTCCACTGACCAGTCCTCCTTTCCCTCTCTTCTAGACTCAAAATGTTCTACTGCCCCCTGCTGCTTTAAGGTTCCAAAGCTAAAAAAAAAAAAAAGGAAAGAAAAAAATCCCTTTCATCATCTTTCACTGATTTAAATGATTCCACCATTTTACTTTTTTTCTTCCTCTTTCTCCATGATGACCAAGGTTCTAGGGCTTGGTTCTAGGCCAAATGAAATTTTGATAGCAATGAAAGTGTAAGAATCACACAAAATTTGGTAGGAGGAAATTACAGCTTTGAAAATCTAGCACACTGAAGCAATCCTATGGGGGCATCACAACTTATTTAGGACTTCTCAGTGGTACATTTTCATCAGAAAGTAGTAACCAATGCCCAAACACATCATTTGCCTCTCATTCAGATGGAACCCCTAACTTTCTAACCCAAGTATACAATCTATGTGTATAATTACAGGTTTCCCATACACAGTATTCTGTATACGTTAAATTAAATGTTATAAAAAGGATAAACCTGGCTTACCCTATGTTACTGAAATTTGTTCATTAATTTCAGCTTCTTAACATGTGGTACAGACTTTACATTTTTTCCATGTATTGTGATCTAATTAGTTTCAGTTTAATAAATATTTTGTTTTCCTTTTTGGAGTGTGTATGTGTGTGTGTGTGTGTGTGTTTACAACTCCTGTTACTATTCTGTATGTTAGGTCACAGGAATCTACAATAACCAAAAGCAAAAAAATCAAAAAGAAGACCACCTGGAAAGTTCTCAGTTTCACAGCGATCAAATGGCACATCATTATCCTAAGTATGGCTTTCTATCAATACTGTATT
Organism: Equus caballus; assembly: GCF_041296265.1. Classification (NCBI taxonomy): domain Eukaryota; kingdom Metazoa; phylum Chordata; class Mammalia; order Perissodactyla; family Equidae; genus Equus; species Equus caballus. The sequence goes on from NC_091686.1 coordinate 109,731,616, forward strand.
CAGCAAACAGTTTTGCGTACCTGCTATGTACAGCTATGTGTAAAATGCAGCAAAAATACTTATTCCTATTTTCAGCAGTTCAGTCCAGTGTACTAGCAACAGATACCCTCTTGCATTTCTGATTTTAGCTAAATGAAGGTATCATAATCCACCAACATATTCAGCCCAGAAATATTAAAGATTTTTAAAGCACTTTTTTTTTTTTTCCTGAAGAAGATACACACTGAGCTAACATCTGTTGCCAATCTTCTTTTTGCTTGAGGAAGATTCACCCTGAGCTAACATCTGTGCCAGTGTTCCTCTATTTTGTATAGGGGATGCCTCCACAGCATGGCTGACAAATGGTGTAGGTCCGTGCCCAGGATCTGAACCCGTGAACCTGGGCTGCTGAAGCAGAGTGCAAGAATTGAACCACTAGGCCACAGGGCTGGTCCCTTATTAAAGCTATTTTTGGTTCCCATTTGAGTTATACATTGCTACCATAACAAAGCACTCCAAAACTTAGTGACTTCAAATGACAACCAATCATTATTCCTTTAAATTCTGTTGTTGAGTGAGCAATGCTTATGCTTCATATAGATAGAGAAGCTGTGGGGCTAGGATGGCTGGAAGTTGCAAAATGGCCTGACAGGGGCCTGACTGGGAAAAAGATGGGGCTGTTGGTTGGGGATCTTGGCTTTCCTCCACGTGGACCTCTCTTCATCACTTCTTGGGCTTCCATGGCATGGCAGCTGTTCTAAGAAGGTGCACTCTAACCATAAGCATTCCAAAAGGACAGTTCCCAATACACAAGCGTTTATCAAGCCTCTGCTTGCATCTCACTTCTTAATGTTTTTTAACCAATGCCAGTCACACGGCCAAACTCAGATTCAACCAAAGGGACTACACAAGGCCACGAATACTGGGAGGTGAGTTTCACTGGGGCCAATGTAATAACCTGCCACAATTCCTCTCCTTCCCTCGCAAATAACTACCTTTGAGTTGTCTTTTGAAATGTTCCTCAAATACATGTATATAACCCATTTTCACTGCCTTAGTTCAATCTTTAGTTCTCTTTCATCTTATTTTCTTTCTTTCCTTTCCATCTTTTTCTTTTATTTATTTTTTTAATAAAAATTTAACTGGACTTTTAACTAAGGATTGGAGAAAGAACAGTAATATTCATTCGATGAACGAACACGTGTCACGTAGTAGTAATACAGTGTGGTAGGAACTGTCTGTGCCATGAGACGGGACAAGATTCTTCCTCTGCCCTCATAGCTAAAACTTTGCGAGGGAAAATAATACCTGCCCCCAGTCCCTCGGCCTGCCCTCCTAACTGTAATTATTTTTCTAGCTTACAGATTTCGACGTGTCACAACCTTGCTTAAACATTTTCCATATTGTCCTCGGCCTAGATGAGATCCAAACTCTGCAGCATCTCATTTAAGGTCCCTCAAACCAGACTCTCCAGGTTCATCTCCTAGTGCTTCCCCTCAACTTCTCTCTCATTCTCTTTTGTAGGTCTTGTGGCTTTATTCCTGCCATTCCATCTAGCTAGAATGCTCTTACCCAGTCCTCAGCTTGAGGAACATGTAATTTTCTCTTTAGAGCCACACTTAAGTACTTTTTGATAAGGTTTCCACAAAGACAGAGAGAACAAACCACACACATATGCCTACGCAGACTGCGATCATATCTCTAACTTAGTTTTAATGCTGTTCCTCTGTTCTGCATGTTTGTCCTTTCACGGACTGTGGACTCATTGAGGGCACTGTGTTCCTGGTTACACAACTTGGCATTTTCTACTCCTAATACAGCTTGGTATGTATAAGAAAAGAAAAAGAGGAGGAGGCATCTCATATAGTTTCTTTCATGTCTATGAAATGTACTCTCTTTCATTCACTATCTTCAAAATAAAAAACAAAAATCACAGTCATAATTATATATGTAATTTAAGACCTCAGAGCTTCTACAGGATGAAATGTGGTCTAATGACAAATGGAGGCTAATAAAGAAATTCCTGTTCAGTGAAACAAAAACAAATAAATGAAATGTAGATATAAAGAGCCACTACACTTCAATTTAATCCTTGTTTCGATGTCTTATAATAAGCAAATGGGCAACTTTCAAGGGTGCTGGTAAGATAAGGGTATGCTCTCTAAATCCAGCCACTGAAAATCTTTGAATTAAATTGTACATTTTTTTGAGTAGAATCCCACCAATGAACCTGTATTAAAAGTAAGTCTTACAGTATAAAACTAAAGTATTCCATAGAACATTACTTTCATTCTAAATTCATCATGAGGATATATCCATTGACGTTTTCAAGTGTACTTGAATTAATGATAAAACATGTCTCATATTTAAACTTTAATTGTAATATAGTTATAAGATTTCAATAAGTGAATAGATTTTTAACATAGTCATATAGATGATGAGAGAATGTGAATTCACACCAATGCAAGCTCCATATCCCGTGTAACCAGATACAAACAGTTGTGCAATTCAATAAGCCATTGAATTTATGGTAACAGACCTCATTGGATGATGACTGTTTGCTTTAAAAACACACCAAGACCTTCTAGAATCAGGTCCAATTTAACATTCCTCTTATCCCCATCCCTTGCTCTTCTGTCTTGCTCCCTCTCCACATTGGATTGCGCTTGTCATTTCCTCTAGCGGATGTTACACCCCCACCTAAACCTCCCAGCACAAACACAATCCCTTTTTCATGACCCAATTCAAGTGTCACCTCCTCCACACAGCCCTCATGAACCCTTCGTCTGGAAGTGAATGCTCTATCCCCAACATCATGCAGAATTTCGATTTCAGTTCTCTTAAGGTTGGCCACTGCTTTGTACAGGTGTGTCCTTCCATCCCTCCCATAATGACTGTGTTTTATCTAACTTGAACATTCCACATTGCCTGGCACATGGTGAGCACTGGATAAATGTCTGATGACTGATAGAACAAATGACTGCACAAAATCAAGTTTGAATCTTGTCTTTTAATTTGAATAGTCATTTACTTAAATCATGAACACTCAAAAAAAGATTGACATTTGTACTGGGTACTTTAATTTTAGTTAAGTCTTCATTCATATACTTTAGAATAAAATATTACAAATTGAAAAGACACAAATTCTAGGAGATGAGAAAAATAGATTACAACACGAGTGAAAGCACAATTCTGAAATGTGTCATATGCTTCTGCACCCTCTGGCAAAATGATGAAAAGAAAAAACTAATCTGCATTTCTCTCGTTCTATTTTTGCCACTTATTAGATATGAAATTTTTCTGTAAAATGAGGTCAATAATATCTCTTTTTCTTACCTCACAGAATACTAATATGAAAATCCTTTCCTCAAGCTAAAATGTGAAGCCTTGGTATTACTAAGCCAAAAAGTTGATATTCGGTGTGTTTTTGCACTAGAAATGATTGAGACTGATGAACATTTAGCCCAATCACTGTCTAGCATACTTAGGGAGAATTCTCCTTTGAGAAATAAAATATTCATCATTTCTAATTATAAATGGTGCTGTTGTCAAGACAACTTTTCTCATGAGGGATAGGATTATTCTAAAATAGTCTTCTTTAACAAGTTTTTTTTTAATCTCAATTCTTATTTACAAATGAATATACAACACTCCTACTAATAACTCATTACTCAAAATACTCTCATCAATTTAAAAGAAATGTTATTTGGGACAGGTTTCAATAGAGTTCTATGCCTTAGCTCTACTAGGGAATTAGAATTCATAACATGAGAATTTAACTATGTAGCACTTCAATTAAAAGCAGGGAGTCTGGAAGTAATGTTACACAAGTAGCAGGCACAATAGAGTTAGCATGCCCCATTAATGCCTGACCGTTGGGGCAAAATGACATTCTGAGGCATGAAGAACAAAAGGGTAATTGGATATAACAGAGACCTCATTTTAGCAAGCATGAATCCACTTGGCTGTTCCTATAAGCATGATTCATGGCAACACTACAAAAAGAAGACATTCTTATATTGAAATTTTCAAGTAGGCAACAATATGCTTATCTCTTTCTTAAGATTATAATAAAGATATATCCAAAATAGTCAATATTCTGAATTATAAAAGTGTAAGTGTTATCATTATTCATTATAAGTTTACAAATATAAAATATTTGTAATTTTTAAAGCTCTTCCATACCTCATTTAATTCTCCCAACAACCACGTGAACAAAGCAGGGCAGAGAGCATCTAACTTCACACATGAGAAAAGAGGTACACACAGTTACTGTTCAAGGTCCCATAGCCAGTAAGAATTCACCCACTCATTCATTCATTCATTTATCCACCTTTTATGAAGTTATCTACTATGTGGCAAACACTGTACTAATATGTTGAGAGAACAGAAAATTAACAAGATTAATCTTTTAATTAAAAAATCGTATACAGCAGATCCAATTTTAAAAACCTTGTAAATTCACTAAGTGCAATAGTATTTTAGGCTCCTAATAGTATAATACTCCCATGAAGCTTAGTCATTACAGAGACTAAGTTCAAAGAAAAAAAAAAGGAAAACTTTCATAAGGGAAAAATATATGTAAATTTCTTCTTTTGCTAAAATCAACCAATAAGCTGGAGATTTATTTCTCTTTAAATTTAAAATAAGCAATCATTAATTAGTTATTTAGCACATAATATACATCCATCACCATGTTAGTCACTAAACATATAGGCTATAAAGGCCAAAGCTTTGTTGTAGTTGAGAACAAAAATGTATATTTGTGTGTGTGTGTGTCCCCCCCCCGCATGTGTCTAAATGTGAGACAACCTGAATACATTCATCATATATTATAATCTAGGACATACAGATATGTAGCGAGCTAGCAAATTAAAATTAAAAAATATATAATTGCACAGAAAATTATGAAATATGTATTCTAAACTGTGAAAATAAACAATGTCCTTGCACAATATAATCCCATGTCCTTTGTCAAGATTAATGTAAATATCAGACTGAAAATTTTTATACTCTCTGAGAATGTCTTATGACAAAATATACCCTACAGTAATTCAAATAAGTAAAACCACTCCACTTTCTTCCTTGAGAATAGAACACAGAAGCAAACAATTATGGAAATTCAATACCACCTTAAATGATTCATTGTGGTAGACCTTGAACTTAGTTGAAAATCTTTCTTTTAAAGAAAGCAGAGTATGTGGTTTTTTAAAAAATCCATACAATAGAGTCATGTGATTGTAATTATTTTATAAATTTGATTTGTTTAAAAAGCAGAAAAGATATCTCCCCCTTATATTATCCTAATTAAAATATACTTTACCTAAAGGCTTTTGTGAACTTTAAAATGTTTTTATATTTTCTATATTGATTTTTATTGTGAAAAGACTATAAAATAACCCTTACTTTGAATAAAATTAACGATTCAAAAATAATGACCTTTAATTCAGACTTTCCTAGGCATGACCGTAATAGATTAATAAATTTAGTATTACAAACTAAAAGATAATTAGCACAAAATACTGCACCATTTTGAATGAAGAGTATCTGTTATGGGGCCCTGTTGATGCCCAAGGCAGAGAAAGCATTTTGCCTTTGACAAATGGGCAACAGCAATAATGCCAAGCAATCTCAATAGAACATGGAATTGGCTCCCCCTATTGGGCCTGAAAAGTCCAGATTTTTCACCATCACATCAGAGATCTTTTAAAAAAAAAAAAGCAAAATGAATAATGTAAACAAAATTAAACACCTACAGGTGCAATGGAAATTTATGTTTAGCCATATTTTCTTTTTCTCTAGATAAAAAGAAATCAGGAAAACCAGCACATAGTTAGTGGACAAAATGAGAAATAATTTTCAATTTAGTGAAACAGATAAAATGCCCAAATGAAATGTATAATCTCATGAATGCTCCTGTCTTCTTTTGTCATCTACAAAACATGCCATCCTTTGAGTCAAAGTTGCAAGAAAAAAAAACAGTTACTCCTACACTACAATATGGTTTGAGATAATGTTCTGGTAATAAAATTTGTTTTTACCCTTGATATATAAATATATTAGAAAGAATTTTTTTTAAAAGTGCTTACATTCTTATGCTCACAGAAATGCAGAGGTTTGTATCTGTCAAGATTGGCTGTTATGATTCAGCCACTGGGTGGGTTGTCTTGAACCTACTTGCCCCAGAAGGTCTGAGAGCAACTGGTATGGCAAGAGCAGGAAGTAATACAGAGCAAAAAAAAAAAAAAAAAAAAAAAAGGATACACTCTCTACTTGCTCAGGAATATACCACTGTGGGGAAAACATATTACACAAAGTAACATAGTCACAGAAATAAATGTAAAATTACAACTGTGAATAACAGCAATTTTACATTATTGAAAAATAATACATTACAATTCCCATTTGCAAACAAAGAGATTATTATCAACCTCCCTGTCTCTGCCTCACCTCATGGAATGCTCTGCCACCATCACTATGAGGGTTACTGTAAAAAATTACAGAGTTTTGACATAAATGAGGCATTTGGAAGGGACAAAAAGGAAAAAAAATCACAACTAATTAAGCCTTAAGGCCTTAAATATCCAGCAACATATCAAGATGTTTCTGTAATACCCTAATTGTATTTTCTCAGACTTCATAAATATGTTTTTAACTTTATCTTGTCCCTTTTCTTAAGACTTGGTCATTTAGGAAATTGAGGTTACTAAGCCTTATCAACAAGTGCAGAGCAATAAAGGGGTCAAAATGCCATAACCTACAGCGAATCTGTTCAAGCTGGTTGCTTTCCTTTTAAAGAAAAGGTGAGACAGCCAACTTGTGGGTCCTGCCTTCACTCTAGTCTCACAGGAGGGCTCTGGGCTCACTGAATAAGATGTGAAAAAGGAAGAGAGAAACACCAAAAATAGTTTCTTCTGAAAATACCTATGAGACCATTTTCTTACCAGAAAATGGAGAGAAAATACATCATTGAGCTCTTCCCTGCACACATGCTTTTAGGACCCAGCGCTCAAGCAAACACTGGTGCTGGATCTTAGATACATATGGATTGAATAGGCTGTGTGCACGGGCCTGGGAACTGAACCAATATTTACAACATTGTTTCTATGGGAAAACACGTTCCAAGTTCTAAATAACTTACAAAGTTTTGGAGTATACGAAAACAAAAATTTTTTGTTATGAGATATATTATGAAGACAGGATATGGATTACAGTTGACTCGGAGTCAATTCGTGTGGACCTCCTTTTCTTAACCTCACACTTTTCCTTCACAGTCTGGCAAAAGAATGAAAATGCCATGATTTACACAGGTATATAATTTTTGTTTGTAAAAACCCTATGGAATTTTTAAAATTAGCAACAAGAATACATAATAAATCTCCAGCAAACTTAATCTAATTCCACCAGCCACCCTACCCTATTTCAGTTAGCCTACTGACATTTATTACATTGACAATTTTGCCTGGGGAATCTCAAAAATGCAATTTTCCAAATTCTGCTGGTTAGCAAACACAGATTTTACTGTACTTGGTTACTCTTTTATCTGGAATGAATCGTCATCTGCTGGCAAATAGTTCATTTAAAATATCCAAGTTCTTAGCATTCCAGTTGAAGAGGGAAAAAAAAAAACATTAAGAACATTTTGCCTCTCAACTCTAAGGCAATCAGAACATTTTAGAAATATAAAATGGTTACAAACAAGAATTTCTTCCAAACTTTAAAAATCAGTAAAACATAAAGTTTTATTTCAGATAAATTCTTTAATTTTTAATTTATTACTAAAAATATGAACCATTTTTAAAAGAATCATAATTTACGACAGCACTCATCTATTTTTACTATTTCAAATATTTTATTAAAGCAGGCTGTAATAAAAAAATTTTTAAAAAGAAATGAGGACTAAGAAGTGCAGTAAGAAATGCATATGAATTTTAAAAATTGCTTATAAGGAAGTGAGAAAAGAAAGCCTGGTCCAAGAGAGAAAAAAAAAATGGCACTCTGAAAATCAAGAAATATTAACAGTAAACCACTTTCAACGACAATTACAAGAGCTTCTGATTGCACACAACATAATGCTGTGTGAAAAAGCCAAGATGCCACCTTGGCATTAGCAGAGAAGAAAGGGCAAGTTCACACTGACGCTGGTAAGTCATAATCAGAAAATTCCAAGTTAGAAATGCTACCCCTTTCATTCACTTCTAGATAGTTTCTATCTATTTGATGAAATCTGCTCTTTGCTTTCCTTTTCAGAGTTTAATTTCAGTTAAACATCTTAAAGGAAAGTTGTCATTTGTTCATTTCACAGATATCCCACCACACAGTAAGGGTGGTGTGGCAGCTCAAAAAAAGTGGGGCATTTAGCCGGCTATCGCACAATGTTGTTTACATCCATGAAGCCAAGCATTTAATAAAAATTGGATGGTGGTAACTTCCTGAGGCTTACATAGTATCTATAGTCTAGCATCACAGAATGGCATATAAGGGCACAGAGGGGTTGTTTACCCATCAATCACTTGTCAGTTTCACGGGTTCTCTACAAATACCCCCCTTGTACTCGGAAACTCCTTTACCAATCGCTGTAATTACAAATTTTAAACACAGCAATAGACACTTTTTCTAAAACTACTAAATTAAATCACCAGCAGACACAAAAGGAAAGGTAATGCCATGGTAACTTTTGTGCAACTGAAAAATTACATTTTTTAACTTATTCCCAGTTCAGGTCATTGGTTTATTTTTTGTTTTATGCTCTTTGTTTATAGCAACATTCTACTCTCCACATCTTTTTAAACATTTGACATTATAAGTAGGCGGAGTAATAAAATAAGCAATAAATTAACTCATATCTCTGTGTTCAGAGCAAGAGACTATAAACTGTTTTACTAGTTTATCCTCATAAGCATAACAAGAGGTAATTAATGGACACTTGTTTGGTTTGCTAGTATTTCTAAAATATCTACAGTATGTAAAAGTCAATGGACAAGAATCAATAGGAAACTTGTTCCAACATACTACTGTTTCCCAGATATTTTCTTGGATTGAACAGATTTCATGTATGACATGGACCATCATACAAATAAAATGAAAATGTTGTCTCCTCTAGAGCATCATGTCAAAAAACATGATAATCTGGGCAACTCTGCTAACACTTTATTTAGTAATATCTATTCTTCCTTATTGTCTGTTCTTACTTTGATTTAAAAGTGATCTCTTAAGAAAAATCAAGCCTGCAAATTTAAGTACATTTCCTTATAATTATGCCTGCTCAAATGAGCACTGATTTAAGATTTTGAAAAGAAAAAGATCATTGTGCACGGAGATATTTGAAGATACCTCAAGATCCTGAGAATGATATGGTTTTATTTTGTTCTATTTCATTTTATTGGGTTAAATAGCTTCTCAGGCAGCTCAAATAACTTTCAAGGGGGGTAGGGTGAGGATTTAACTGGCAATAAATAAATTGGGTTGGATGGACTGGCTACTAAGATAGCCAATATGACTTCTGTCTAAGTACAAAACTGAGCGAGGATTTCCCCCAAAAGTCATGGACAAATAAAGAGTCAATGGTAAAAACTGACCTTGCTCTAAATTAAATTAATATCTTTCCATTGGAGGGAAATCAAAAATTACTTACCCCAGAGTTTTTCAAATTAAGATTATTGCATAAGCAGTGTTTCAGAGAGGGGCTTCAGAGAGCTTTTCAGAGTAGGGGCCCCCTGATCATCCTTGCTTCAGAGAAATCCTGGTTAATCTATATTATATAATGTCATTTTGTATCAGATTCACTTTTAAATGGAATCCAGTGGCATAAAAATTAAAATTAGAAGCATTTAAGACATGCTTCTTTTTCAATCTTCCGACAGCGGAGTGGTGCCGAATATCTGGTGCCAGAGCCTCTGCATGGGCCTTTTGAGGCAAGCAGTCGCTTCAACACCAAAGACCTTTGGTCTTTTTGAGCTATCTAGCATTTGGTTTGGTTCTTCTTTGAGAGAATAACACTTCAGATGTTTTTAAAATTTTGATTAAGTAGCACCTAGATAACTATCTCTTTCTTCTAAACATCTCAAGTTTCTTCAACTGATTCCCAGATGGTATACCATTCAGGCCTTCTAATACCCTCAGTGTTTTTCTCTGAATGTCTTTCAGTTAGTCAATGTCAATATTATAATGTCACTTCTCAATATGTGATGGCCTATTTTATGGACCTGAGAAGACACGAATTCTAATCATGGCTTTACCTTTTATTAGCTAAGCTAGTCAATTTTCAGCTTTCTCATCTGTAAACTAAGGAAAATAATTGTTCCTTCTTGAGAGAATTTTACATGAATAAATTAAAAATCCACATATAGCTTTCAAAAGTGTCAGATAAACAACCTGTGAATTTCCTTTCTCTCTTCCTTAGGTCAAACTATTAGCCAGAATTAAATCAAAACAAAACAAAAACCACTCTAAGTGAGAATGGAGAATTCAGGGTAGAAAACTGATACTTAAACATTTGCTCTAGTGGCCTCAGGATATAAACCTCAAATGTATGAAACATGAGACAGCGGAGGCTAAGGCCTTTGTATATTTACCTGGCTTTATCCCAAGCCTAGTACAGCACCCTTAACGTGGGTACTTTGTGAAGACAAAAAGATAATAATAATAAGCATGATGTACAGTTCTGTGAATTTCAGGGAGGTGCCCTTAAATAACAACAAACGCACACAGTACGAAATCGTAAGAAAAAGGATCTGGGTCCCTGGAGCAGGTATAGACCAGGCAGCACAGTCTCAGGAGGACATTTACACGGAAAGCCCTCCTCCAGGGGCTGGGCAACCTTGGGCAGGTCACATAACATCTCTGGAACCTGTTTCTTCACCTAAGTTTCTAAGGTTCTTTCCAGCATGGCAAGTACATCCCCCTTTTATTCTAAAATGAAAAATGAAGGCCACATTAATATATCTATGCCTCTAGTTCTTCAAACAACAGAATAAGAGAAACATCATGCAAGTGTCAGGAAAAAAGCTAAGAAGTGGTTCCAAACCCTGAAACGACAGGAGAGCTTTTCCTTTCATGATTCTATTTCACACTATTATAGATTAACAAATTCACTTCTTAATCATCAGTACCTCCATTAATCAAAATGCTTAGGGAGTCGACTTTTTTTGTTATTTATATAGGCTTTGTTTAAAATTTTAAAATCTTGTTCTTTACCAAAACCACCATTGTATACAACAGCTATGCAATTTCATTACAAATATCTCTTTACATGTCCTTCTCTTTTCCTAATAGTATCACCCTGAATTAGGACTTTGGACCATGACATTATTTTTGTGACTGACATCTAGGCTTCAAGTCTCTCTTTACTTTAATTTGCAGTCATAATCTTCCCACAGCATTATCTTGATCAGATGACCACTGTCTACCAAATAAAGCCTGAATGATGTCCTTAGCCTAGCATTTCAGAGTCTTTAAAATGGTCCCAATTTACATTTCTAGACTATCTCTCCTGAATCCAATACCATAACTGTATGAAATTTTTCTTGGTCAATAAACATACCTTTTAACCATTTCAACTAATGTCATTCTCTCCATGTGGATGCTTTTTCTCTCTCATGCTTATGGAAACTACCTAAATCCACATGGAATAGAATCTCTGTATTGCCTTCCTAGATACTCCAATCGGAAATAGTTTTTCAGGGGCCCGCCTGGTGGTGCTGCAGTTAAGTTTGCACGTTTTGCTTCTCAGCGGCCCAGGGTTCGCCGGTTCGGATCCCGGGTGCGGACATGGCACCACTTGGCAACAGCCATGCTGTGGTAGGCATCTCACGTATAAAGTAGAGGAAGATGGGCATGGATGTTAGCTCAGGGCCAGGCTTTCTCAGCAAAAAGAGGAGGATTGGCAGTAGTTAGCTCAGGGCTAATCTTCCTCAAAAAAAAAAAAAAAAAAGAAAGAAATGCTTTTTCTCCTCTATAGCCCTGTAGTACCCATACGACTCAACATCATTCAGAGCACTGATGGAAGCTCCATCATTGCATCATTAATCTATCATGTGATGTGGCTGCTCAAAGTAAACAACAAAAGGCTAGGAGTTTATTTCCCCAGAAAACAGATTAATCCGTTAGCCACTCATCGAACCAAATAGTCACACTTTAACTAGTTCAACAGAGAGAAGAATCAAACTTTCATTTCAAAGTGACCACCACATCGACCTCATACAAACAGCTGCAATTTTATTACTGCTAATAAACATGAAAAAGGATTCTGCAGTTAGCATGTTCAAAACTCAGAAATTCTATAAACACTGTCTACTTGGTACTATGCCAGCCACTTGGTACTACTCTTATTTATTTCTTATAAAAAATCTGTGAATTAGTTACTATTATTTTCATCTTACAGAGAAAGAAACTGAAGTTCAGAGTGGTTAATTATTTTGCCCAAATCACACACTTAGAAAGTGGCTGGGCCATGATTCCAATTAAGATATTCTGACTCCAAGCATATCTGTCTGTTTTGTGATTAGAAACCTACCATTCATTTATAGGTATCATATCCCAGAGGCAGAGAAGAAATGAAGTAGTTGCCTTACATCTAAAGATTTAGAGTCTGCCAGTGAATGGGGAAAAGAAGACTCATCAGACACTACGCATCTGAAAGGAGAAATGCCTAATGAATCTTGAAATTATTGTGTCAGCCTTCCCAAAAAGGAAGGTGTTGGGACGGATGTGAAGAAAGCCTGAACACAAACCTCAGCCACAGTCCATCCAGTCTCTTCTTCAGCACATGCACAGGAACAACTGACATACACAGGATTCACACACGCACACATGTACACACAGCAGGGCACCAGATGTCCAGGACGTCATTACGCTAAGCTCACTCACCCTTTTCTTAAGGCATCTGAAAATGACATCAAGAAAAAGCTGCAAACCAACTTGGAAACTACCTATCAGTAAACTGTAAGTTAAATCAAAGCTATCCATAACTGTTTTGTTCATGTATAAACATCAGGACAATTTTTGGAGCATATGTCCCCACCACTTATAACTTATTCATGTATTTATAAGTTAGTGTTACTGCACCAGTATACTATGCATATTTAAAAAATAGACAAAAATATAGTTTTCAAACTTGAGAGAAAATTTTACATAGAAAATTCTAAAATTTTGTATATATAATGTAAAATGTTTATAATATAAAATGTTCATAATTATATTATATACTAACATAATATAAAATGTTTATAACATAAAATGTAAACTGTTATGTTAAAAGAAAAGGCCTTTATGAGTTTTTTCTTGGGAGTATTAACTTAGATGTGGCAAAAAGGCACCCATGTAGATTCATAATATAAAAATTTGGAAATGGAAAATTGGAGTATAGATGAGATAAAGATGAAATGAAGAAATTCTGACCAAGAAAATACAACAACAGCAACTACACAAAGCAAGCCTGTATTATGTGCGTGGCACTGGCCTTCCACAGAATTTCTTTTTAATCACCTCACAAACCTGAATGGCAGGTTTTATTATCCCTACATGTAAAAACGAAGCACAAAGAAATCAACATTCTAAGTTCAGTTTTATACACATACACCAAAACTTGCCATAATAGCAACGTTTCCAAATTTCTATGATAAAGTCAAACGAAAAATTAAAACTTAAGTTCTTAACTGTAGTGGACACTGTCAGTTACCTCCTCACATCATCTGTGCCCCTCCCTCCTTCCTAATAGAATCCTGATCTGATCCACTTGCCCATCCATCCAAAAGTCCAGAGAGATAGTTGAACTAGTTTAAATCAACCCCTATATGGTATTTCTTTGGCAACTCTTGGTCTCAAGTTATGTACTTCACCTAAGTTGGTTCAATCGATTGAAGGAAGGGATTTAGAATCCATTTTGGGGGCAGATATCTCTTCCTCTCTCTCTTTCCCTCTTTTTCTTCCTTTTCTCTCTCCGTTCTTTCTTCTCCTCCCTCCCACTGAATATGAACCAGGAAGCACGAAGCCCTGGTTAGCACTGATGGCCATTTTGAGAAGAGGAGCAAAGCCTTAGGACAAGCTAACGCTGAGGATGGAGAAATGAAGAGACAGAAAGAAATTAAAAGCTACGGTTTGAAACACTGCTGAATTTCTTCCTCGGTGAGATAACAATTTTCCTTATTATTGAAGCCAGATTCAGACAGGTGTCAGTTATTTGTAATCAAAAGCATATAACTAATCTATTAACCAAGCCACCTATCTTCTATACTCAAATGGTTTATGTCTTATTGGTAAATTAAAGAAAACAAGACCTTAAAATTGAAGAGCTTTTTCCATAGGCATCCACAATAAGTTGGCTGACATGAAATATTATCCTGGGTATGGACGTCATCATCCTGGCATTTAAGAAATTAAAGTGAAATGTTCTAATTTTCAAGTACACAAGCACAGCATACAAATTCAGTACAGTGTCAGTATTTCTATTAACATAATAGTGAATATTTATTGAGAATTTAAGTATAAGTACATTACTGACATCACAAACTGATTCAATCTTCACAACAACTCAAAAAGACATGTAGTATATTATATTCACTTAACAGGTAAGGAAACCAGGCCAGGGGAGTGCTCCCGCCCAGCACTCTGCTGAAACTAGAGTTTGAACTCCATCCTGTCTGCCCACTAAAACTTAGCTCTCTTCACCATAGCCTGCTGACTCACATGCCATTTCTTTTTAAATTCTAAAATAAATTAACATAATACGTTCCCATAATAAACATGATGGAATACAACAGCTGCAAGGATTGTTTACCTGGACGTCGCATTGACTTATCAATCTGCACACATAAACATGCTCTCATTTCTTCAAATATGAACTGTTTAAAACTCAGACACATTGTTACTGAAGTTTCTTGTATTTTTTTTCAGATGGATGTTCTCTGTTTCAATGATAGAAATTTGACTTGGAGGAAAAGAATGAACAGTCCTTATTAAATCTATTTAACAAGCATTTATCAGGCTCTCCTACGCACTTAGTGCTATGGTCAGTGCTTTGGGAAGCATAAAAATGAAAAAGACAGAACTTGCCACCAGAAGCTTGAATTCTAGATGGAGAGAGAGAGGGACAAACTCCCTATGACATAAGACAGCTGTTACATAAAACTAACAGAGGCAAAAGAAAGACTGTGAGGCACGGCTGCAAAGGGAGCAGGCTCTGAGTAAGCTCTCCAAAAAGAGCCTCACAGAAAAAGGACACATTTGAGATCATTATGTAAAGTCTTAAAGTAAGCTCATCTAGTCAACAGAGTAGGCCCAACTATGGGCCAAGACCAAAGCGATAGTCAAATAAATAAAATATGACGCCTGCTACAGCATTCTCTTGAGATATGAGACATAATGTTAGCCACAAAGCAGATGGCAGGTATTCTCCCAGGCAGTAAAAGAGAAGGAAGAGGGATGACCTGTGCTAGGCTAGTGTGTGAGACCTCCAAATGGAGAGCACTGTTTGCCTGAGGCACTGAGTAAATGTGGTCACATTTTCCTAGCTGAAATCAAGTAGGCCGTCATGGTGGAGGAAGCACAATCTGGGTCTTGGGTGGTGAATAGAAGTTTGCCTGGTAAAGAAGGTAGAGGGAATATCAGAAGCAAAAGTCCAGAGGCTCAAGAGTAGCTAACTTCCCTGTGTAACTCTGCAAGTACATGGTATAACAAGAAAACAAGAATAACTTGGGGCCACTGATGGAATTCAAAGCCCAAGATAGGAGTTTAGATTATAGACACTGAGTGTGTTAGTACAGGTCTAGAGGAAAATAATCATTCTAATCATTTACTAGCCTTATGACAATGGGCTGGTAATTCAGTTAACCACTTTAGGCTACAGTATTTCATTTATCTAACTGAGACAGTGACATGTATTTATCAGAGTTCCCTTGAATATAATGTACAGGATAATGTGTTGTGAAATTTAAACCTCTACACTAATATACAAACTGATTTTGGACTAGGGAAAGGACATAATCCTAGCTGTACTTTAAGAAGATACCTCTGGCCATTGGGCAGATGATGGCCATTGGAGCAGAGAAGCATCGGGAAAGAATAAGCTAAAGAAAGGGAAAGGAGAAGATGGACAGTCGTGGTCCTCAGGAAGCAGAATCAACAGAACTTGACAGTGGGGATAAGAGAGAGGAAATAAGGCAAAGTGACACTAAGCTTCAAGTTTGGATAAGTGATGGAACAGGGTGGAGGAGAGAAGGTGTCAAGCTCCCTATAAGCACCAATGCCCAGTTAACAATGCATAAAACTAGGCGAGGAGTTAAAATAGATTGTAAGAATCATGCATTTTATAGTATTTTTACCTAATTAAAAGAAACTTTTGTCCCGTGTCCAGTTAATATACGAGGTAAGGAGTACTATACTGTACTCAAATGCCAGCCTGACATTTGGGCAAATTATATCACCTCTTTGGGTCTCAGTTTCCTCACCCGTAATTTGGTTCTCCTTCATATTACTGAGGATCAAATGAGTAACAATTCCTGTGAATAAAACCCCTTGGGAGAGCTCCTGGGTCGCACACTCAATCTGAGAGCTTATAGCTGACTTGACACTTTCAGCCATGTCATCACCACCTTCTGCACTCAGAAAACATTTCTCCTCGTGAATGAAGGCTGTATTAGATAAAAGCACCAAAGTTTCTACATAATTGTTTAACAGCCTGCCTTCAGGAATACACACGAAATATAAGTGTGCTTATCCCATTTAAGAAAAAGGTGCTTTGATTTGGGGCAAAAACATAAAAATGGGTAGTATGTCTCCTGAGTAGTTTCTACAAGCTACAAGGAAATCAAGAAAACAGGCAGAGCACACTCCCTGGATGCAAACTTCAGCCTGTCTGCTAAATGGTCTATTAGGCCAGGATCAGCACAGGGTTGCTAACCTTTGCTGCTGATGGACTCACCACCACTCCACGCTGTAGGCCTCATCATTGACTCACTCTCACTATCATGCCCTCCATGATCCAATTCCCTATTCCCTAGCCTCCCAGCTGAGCTGTCATGACTCACTGTCTCTCTAGGGCTGGCCTTGCTAAGATAAGATAATGGCCTTTTATGTGCAGGCACTGTGAATTCTTCTCCACCCCTTGCACAGGGAAGACAATTTAAGTGGAAAGGAATAAATTGCTGGATTTAATACAGTGACCAAACACAAAAGCCTAATAAAAATGTCAGAAGTGTACACTCTAGCATGGCAAAGAATTGTGGACGCATGCTAAATGATGTACGCTGTGCCTTAGCAACCCCAGTAAGGATACAAAATGATGAGATGAAACCAGCTGCCACAGTGGCTTCCTATCATTTTAGCAATTTCTATTTTGTAGTAATTTTGTAGCAATATTGTTTTTTTTGAAAATTAAACAAAGTCATAGACACACAGAAATGTGTAAAAATATTTGGAAAGAATTGATAAATACTATAAGATATTGCAGAATACCCTTTTCTTCGGGCTTTCATAAACAGAACAGACACACAATACCACAGTGAGGAAGTTGGTACAAAAAGCCACCCATGTATAAGAGCCTATGTTGATATAATATATAAGATATATTGATTGAACAGGTTTATTGATTGCTATTCTCTTTAACCTTAAACACTATCAAGGAAGAGCAAGCACAAAGATATTAAAAAGACAAAGCTTCACATGCTTTCTGCAGCTCATTTGTCATGAAAGATGACTGTGGATCCTCTGTATCACCTGCCTTTTCCTTCAGTCTATGAATATTTGAATGTCCACTATATGTGTATACTGCTCTCTGGTGAATAAAGACGGATCTGTCAAAGCCCTCAAGAAGTGTACAACCCAGGGAGGGATTGGGAGGGATTCTGTTAGCAAACTAATAATCACAATATAAAAATCAAACAATTTTTATAATACACCAGACTTAGTCAAAGTAGCATACTTTTAATTCCCTAGGCTTGCAGTGTGCGGATTAATCACATTAAAAAGTAAGTGAAGACATCTACATATTGGAAGGTGTCTATTGTTTGGTATTGCACAGCAACACAAGGGACAAGAGCCCCACTCCCCAGGCAGGGTGGGGGCCCCCTCTGAATGGCAACAGTCCCCATTTAGAGGAAGCAAAGCAGTGCCTGCTTAGTAGCAAAGTCGGGTGGGATTTCAGCATTCCAGACACAGGAATGGGAAGATAGCGAACTCCATGCAAATGGAGAACTCATGAAACATGTAGAAAGACACGAGAGAACAAGCAGCTTGTAACGTGTCTCTGCACAGTTAGGCTTCCCATTCTTATACTGGGGGAGGGGGGTACTCAGCCAAAACCCAGAAAATAATAACAAATTATTTTAACAGATGATGGTAAACATTGGGTTATTTTCGCCCCAGCAATTTGAGAGTTGTTTGATTTATAATATTTAACATCAATTGAACTCTGTGACCGATGCATTACATCATCTAATCCTCCCAATGGCTCTAATGTTGATGCTTTAATTATCTCCATCTTAAAGAAGATATTGAGCCAGAAAGGTTAATTAACATGCTCCAAGTCACACAGCTAGGAAGACTCAAAGCTAGGATTCAAATTCTGGTCGCCTGTAGCAACGTCTAAATTAATTCACTACACCAATATTTCCTGTGCACCTACCACTGTTCTCTGCCTTCATGAAACTTTCATTTTAATTGAGAGGGACAGACAACCAGATAAATAAGCAAAATACACAGTATGATGGTGATGGAGCCTAAAGAGAAAACGAAACCAGGGAAGTGGGAAGAGAGGGTTGGGGTACTCAGCTTCCACATGCAGAGGGAACCTAAACTATTACAAAATGGACTACTTTTATGCTTTTAATAAAATCAAAAAAGTTCGCAAATACTGGACATAATTTGAAGTGAATTATTTCTATTGAATCCATTTAATATCAGGCTTTAAAGTAGTTTTATTTTAATGCAGGCAAGGTTATAGAGAAAAGGGAATGCTTGTGTACTACTGATGGGAAGGTAAACTGGTGCAGCCACTATGTAAAACAGTACAGAGGCTTCTAAAAAAATTAAAAATAGAACTACTATATGATCCAGCAATCCCACTTCTGGGAATATATCTGAAGGAAATGAAAACACTATGTTGAAGATGTATTTGCACCCCTATGTTCATTGCAGCATTATTTACAATAGCCAAGACATGGAAACAATCTAATGTCCATAGATGCACGAACAGATAAAGAAGTTGTGGTATATTTATACAACAGAATATTATTCAGCCACAGAAAATGAGGAAATCCTGCCATTTGTGACAACAAGGATGGACCTTGAGGGCATAATGCTAAGTGAACTAAGTCAGACAAAGTAAGGCAAATACTGTATGTATGATCTCATTTCTACATGGAATCTAAAAAAAAACCCAAACTCATAGAAAAAGAAATCAGACTTGCAGTTACCAGAGGTAGAGGGTGGGGGGAGGGGAAAATGGAGGAAGGTTGTCAAAAGGTACAAAGTTCCAGTTATAAACTAAGTAAGTACTAGGGATGTAATGTACAACATGATAACTATAGTTACTACTGAGGTATGATATATATGAAAGTTGTTAAAAGAGTAAATACTAAGAGTTCTCAACACAAGGAAAATTTCTTTTCTTTTTCTTTTATTTTGTATCTGTTTGAGATTATCGATGTTAACTAAACTTACTGTGGTAATCATTTCATGATATACATAAGCCAAATCACTGTGCTGTACACCTTAATCTTAGTGCTGAATGCCAATTATATTTTAATGAAACTGGGGGGAAAAAAGTAGTTTTGTTTTAGCCATAATCTGTTATCTTACCTGACATCTTTTCCCCTAATATTTAATATAAATAAGAATTGGCAGTCAAAGCAACATGCTGGGGCAACTAAGAGAAAGGACGGTAATTTTCAGCAATGATCAGTATAAGTATTCTGGTGAGAAACACCAGCTGTATGAAAAAAGTTGTTAGGAGATTTATAATACTATCTTTCCTTTTTTTTATTCCTGTCTCTAATTTCTCATATTTAAGTTATTTTGTCATCTAGTCCTGGAGAGATGGGTTTCGGTCAAAAATACTGAACAAATTAAACTTTATATTGATTTCAAAGCTCATCAATCACCTACAAATTGTACATAAAACACTTTTGGCTTCAGCACCCTCTCTGTGGAGTGAGAAAGATTCCTGCAAGTTTAAACCCAGCCTACAGGATACACACCTCCTTGTGTTGCTAATGACTGCTGTGCACAGCAGGTACTCCACAAGATTCCAGGCGGTATAGTGACAAAAGCAGAGAAGGGAAAGAGTTAAGTGACAAAATTGTTTGCCAGCGTTAAAAGAATAGTCGAATGGTGCTGGGTGTTTGTGTATGTGTGCGTGTACATTTAACAAGTGATTTTACATACAACACACACACACAAATATAGAAGCAAATACTAGTGTGAAGTTACTGAAATTCTTTACAAAAGGATCTAAATTTCTCTATCCACAGAGGTAACAAAAGAACACCAAGTTCACTTGCAAAGGTGGGCTGAAAAGAACAGATTTATCAAGCCAATGCACTATAAAAAGTTAATTATCTGACCACATTGGTACAAGAAAAATAAAATTAAACCTCAATTGCCCACATCTAAAATACTTTTAATTTTTAAAAAATCTCAACAAGAATTAACGAAAAGTAATTATTCTTTGGAACAGCTAAAGGCTGCCCTTGCTTATTTGGATTAACTGGTGTAAGTGGGAGAAGCAGAGAAAGCAGGGGTCTTGCGTAGTCAAACAACTTTGGGAAACACATTTACAAAAGTTAAACAGATTTCTTTATCAGACAACCCCTTGGAGATTAATAGACAGTGTACACTGTAGTCACTCCAGGGGATATGACTTTCATTATTTCTCGACACATTTGACCACATAATACTTTTCTCTTGGATCATTGGAGAGTACCCTTTAGAAATCACTGCTTTGAAATATAATACATATAAAATAATCAGTATAGCAATAAATACAAAGCATTAAAATAACAGATGCTTGAGAACTGCAGAAAAGAGCTATACTTAAAAAAAATCTAAGCCTGAGTCATCTTACAAAAATATAAAAAAATTAAGTACCTTGTAATAGATATCACACTGATGATGGGGGCATAACATGTATTTGCAAATAACTAAACTTCTATCAAAACATGTTTATCTACACTTTAATAGCGTTCTTCAACCAGGTCACTTAAACTTAGAAAACAAAGCAATATCTGGACTCTAAGGCTGTTGTTTTAAACCACGCTTCTCTCTTTAAATTAGTGTATGACTTCTGAATAGAAAGGGATTGAAGAATGACATTTGTCCATTTTAAAAACATTTTGTTATATTTATAGTTCTTTTTTGCCCCTCTGTCATATTTAGTTCAAGTTCTTCATTTGATTTTGATCTAGTATTCCATCTTAGGGCAACAGAGTGATATGTAATAACTCAAAAAAATAACCTAATGTTGATAGTAGTGATACTGTTCATTGTGTAAGTTCATTGTATGATTGACAAGAATTAAAAAAAAAATTCTTTCCAGACCCCCTTAGGTGAAAACTCTTGCCATGAAATATGATGGCTGATAAACTTGGTGATTTTTAATGTAATTATTGTAGCTACAAGTGTTCTTCTTATTCGCACAACTTCGTTTTTTCAAACACACTATTTGCTGCAGTAATTTCCCGCATCAACTAAATTCCAGGGGATTACATGGTGGGTGGGGAGAGGAAAAAAGGTATTTCCTTTTATCAAATGTAACTATGTTGCCTTCTCATTCCATCACGTTCCTCCGTAATAAAAGAAGAATCCAGGGTGGTCACTTGGAATACCTGATTAACAACTTTCCTTGAAACTATTCATTAGGTGTGGAATTCGTTCCCCTTAAAGACGGGTAAAGAAAACCACACCAATTCAGAGAACAAGTTCCCTTTTAGAAACAGACTCCAGATTTCAGTTGCCTTCAGGGTATTCAGGTTCTATACATTCTGTTCTCCTCAGAAGATCAGGAAAATTAACTGACCAGGGTGCACAACACATTTACTAGGGAGAATTACAGGAAATGATGGTCCCTGTTCTCAAACCTCTTACAATCAAAAGATAAAAACACAAATATGAACATAAAAACCTGCATCAAGCAACTCCATTATTCTCTCTTGATTTGCCTTGTTTGGTTTTTAACTCATTTCTTCATGCTACGATTAGTGATGTCTGAGAGGCAGGTGATTACTGAAATGATTTCAAGTGTACACCACTTACCTCATATTGAGGAATTATCAAGTATCAGGACAACCACTTAATAATGCATAATCATCAAATCTCTTTTAATCATTTTTTTTTAACCTAAGCCTTCAAACAATTCCCATTTGATAGCAAAGTCATGCAAAATGTAAGCAGACTACATCCAGTAAAGAAACTGCCTTTACTTTTTAAATTGCTAATAGGAGAGAGAACAATCTCAAAATCACTCATCCACAGTCTAATTATCTAATTCTTGGTTTATTACCATGAATAATTCTACCATTATAATTCTAGAATGTCCTATGAAGAGTTCCCTATAAATTTTTGAAAAAGAGCTAGAATAAATCTTTGATATATTTCAATCTCCTCCCCTTCCCTCAATTATGATCAGTATCCTCTAGAGACCAGGAGGCCTTGTGGTAAATTCTGATGATATGATGATGAACACATCAGAAGTAATCCCTCTCTTATCTGAGCTACTATATATTTTTATAAGCAAAAAAATTGGTGCTCAGAAAGAGATCAAGTACCTTTGTTCAGCATCTGCAGGTAGTGACCAGCAGTGCTGGGTACATAATTAGTGCATCTTTTGACTTCTGATCTAGTGGTTTTTTCGTGCCACATGTCTTTCATCCCAAATTCAAACCACTGTTAGTGTCGTTTTTTCAGGTTTAATTTGCATTAAGCACTCAGTCGAAAAGTATTGATTAACCAACCTGCACTAGGCTAGATGCTATATGTAAAACAAAGACAAATGTAAGACAGGAGTCTTTGCAAAGTTAACACACATATTAAGATTAGAGAATAATACCTGACAGAACATTATATGAGACAGAAATTATAATAGTTGTTTTAATAATAAAAACAAAATAAAATACATAGCACTTACTGTTTGCCAGGCATCATTCTAAGCCTTGTTTATTTAGCGAATCATTTACTCCGCATAGCACTTCCATCAGAATTCTATTACCATCCTTGTTTTACATAAGGGGGGACTGAGGCACGGGGCAGGTCATTGAGAGACATTCCCAAGGTTACACATTAAGTGATTCAAACCCAGGCAGTCTGAGTCAACAGTCTGTATTCATAAGCACCACATTACAATGAATGATCATTTGGAGAGTTGAGAAAGGTTTGATAGAAGAGGTGAGACTTCTCTGAGGAGAGGAAACTATGCTACTATAAATTGCAGGCAAGAAAGGAGTCCAGAAATGTGCTGGGAGTTTCCAGGCAGTAACGGGAATACAGCATAATATGCCGTGATGGCAGTGATAAAGAGGTAATGTAGAACTAGATGATAGCAAGTCTTGAAAATCAAGCAAAAGAGTTTTATGCAAAGGGGAATTAATTTTAACTAACCAATCACTGCAGAGTAGAGCAAGTGCATTTCTAGATATCTTATCTCCCAATCTCACTATATACAATGATTTCAATAGAAAAACTATCAAATACATTCACGACAGCATATTTGTTTGTATTCAGAACTGTTACTCCTATTTTTTAAGAGGCAAACTTGGAGATTTTATCTAAAATAAATCCTGGAATCTTTCTTTCTGGTTTCTATTTAGAGATTCCAAATAACTAATGTATAAAATTTTGACATCAACTTTCTCAATATAAGAGCATATCACTAGCTTTTTTGATATAAAAGCAATACATTTATCTATGTTAAGTGAAATTTCTCTAAATATGTATTCTTCAGGCATTTTGAACATTCACATAATTTTTATATTTCTCTAGCTCTCAGTATCCCCACTCACCTCCCAAACACACACACACACACACACACACACACACACACACACACATACACACCCCAACTGGCCGGCTTGGAACATCAGTTGATATAAGGAACTATACCATTTAGAACAGACTGGCTGTCCAGCATGTTAAGTCACCAGGTTTTGTTTTTCCTCTCTTTCTCTCTTTCTCTTTCATAACTTTTTAACTTCTCAGCCATTCTGTGTCCTGCAACTACCTCAATCAAAAGGTGGGTCCTTATGTAAAGGAAATAAAATTTAAGGCAATATTCCTTTTTGTAGGTTTTTGCTACTAGCCTCTGGGTGGAGAAGCAGCTTTGGGAAGAAAAAGATCAACATGGTCTTAAAAAAACCCAAA
The DNA here is from genome assembly GCF_041296265.1 of Equus caballus. NCBI lineage: Eukaryota > Metazoa > Chordata > Mammalia > Perissodactyla > Equidae > Equus > Equus caballus. The sequence goes on from NC_091686.1 coordinate 109,755,940, forward strand.
AAAACTGAGGAAAGTTTTGGAGAAAAGCTGAAACTTGATAGAAGCTGGGAGAGCATATAACATTGTACAAAGTGCCTGAATAATGCTCAGTAGTATCTTGTGAATAAGAATATAATTCTTGGTTCAAAGCAGGGCTTTCTATTAAGAGATTTTAATAACATTCAATCCTCCTCGCACTCTTTTACCATGAATAATACAGAAAGCAGGTTTTATCCTGAGTCATTTGAATTTAAACTTAAAAAAAGGACAAACATTTTTAGTTTCAGTATGAATAAAAATAGCGCACTTAGAAAAACTACACTATAACAGCATGTTCATTTCTGAAAAGATTGAGATTTTACTTTAACAGCAAGTAAATTAGTAACTACTTTTTAAAATTTTATATATTCAATATGAAGTTGCATATCCAGATAAAATGAGAGAAATAACAAATATATACTTTGGTAATATTTTTGAGAAAAATAAAGTGTTACTCTGTGTGCAGCTGCCCTTGACAGTACATATTCTATTCTCCAAATGTTACAATTTGCCTCAAAACCATTCCTTTTTTAGGTAACTGTTTTTATAAAAGATCAAGAATAAATTCAGGCATTTAATAAGATCTAATCTTCTAGGAATTAACGAAGTAAATCTGAATTTTAATATTAATGGCAGCATCCTTCCTTTTGTCTATATGTAAATCTCTTTCATCATATCATATGATAGTTTTATCATAACTATCTCCAATTAAATAATGATGATGATAATATAATAATAATGTAACTTTTTTCCTCATAGAATTTGCTTGCTTATGGTTATTTATTTTGACCATGATTCTTAAAACAATGTAACTACAGTGGGTTGTTTAAAAGATATGAAATATGTATAATTAGTATCCTAAATGTATTAAACTTCTTGAGATAAACTAATTGGCAATTTCAAATACTTTACACTAGGAAGTTGAGAATATAAATTAAATAATATTTAAATGTTAAATGTTTACACAAAAATAAACTGTTTAAAACACATTTTTTAATATATTTGTCTAGAAACTTTCTAAATTAGCACACCACATTTAAAATGTAATTAAAATTAATATTTTAGGACAAAAAGGGTCAAGATTAAACTATTTGTCTTCCTTAAAAAGTTTATAATGTCTTTTGTGTTTCTACTTACAAAAAAGAAATCTCAATGAAACCTGGATATTAAAACCTCCCAGGAAACCAACAATAAAAGCTGCTAAGAATTTCACAAGTTTTTTTTTTCCTTAGGTGTTAATTAAATGATCATTTAACACTGAAATGTAAACACAACATTTTCATCTCCTGACAGCACAGCCTATTATAAATCCGGGGTAATAAAAGTCTTGGTGTTAACGCTCTGAACCAAGTTCCCACAACACTCTAAGATGCCTTGTCGTGTCTAAGGTTAAGCATCTAGACACAAAACAAAGCTTGCGCCTACTCGACTTCCAGTCCAATTTTCCCATCGCCCAGTGACCTAGGTAACACTTGGAGCAATAAAGAATAAATTTAATTTCTCCAGCATTTTGTGAGGATTAGGAACAATTGTTGGCTTGCAATGACTTTTTATCCTTGAATTCTTTTTCCTCCAGAGCATTCCTCTAGTCCTAAAAGAGAATTCTGATGGTTTAAGACATAGAACAAACAGAACTTTAAATTAGGCTTTTTTCAATCAATTGGAACTGTTGGAGGGGAAGCAATCAACCTTTCTCTGTGCTGTTCTCAGCTATTCACATACTTCAAGCTTTAATCTTTCACTAGTAGAAGAAACCTATCATGACGGGGCAAAGCTATCTTTTCCCATTCTGTTTCCAGACTTATTTATTTCTCTTTTCTTTAAGTTTTTTTTTAAAACACTTAAATCAAGTTGCCATACTTAGCTGTACACATTCATTTGGGGGACATTTCAAGAGGCACAGATGTTCTCTTAATAACATTTCACACAGCCATGTCGTACCCTCCTCGACCACGGGTGTTGCCACCGACAGGACTTTTCATTTTCACTGCTTCCTTCTGTAGAATTTAGTTTTTTTTAAACTCTTGCCCAAAGTTTCTTATACCACAATTTATCAAATATTCTAAGGTTAACCCTCTATAAAGATTTCAATGATGTCAATTAACTTGGCTCTAGGTAACAGGTAATGAAGGAGACGAATACCCCCATTTATCTGACTGCGAAGCTTCTGTACTTTTGAGATGTACTGGAGATGTGATAAAAGGAAAATAAAACAAAAATAACTTTGGGCTCAAACCTATTTCATTATTAAATATTGTTTAAATGCAAAGTGCTAAACAGTTTGCAATTTGCACTGCATTTTGACACAAAGTTTAGTCTAAAAATGTACTTAAAATCACATATGCAGTTTGTGTAAAGAAGATAGAATGTACTACAGATCAAATCATATTTGTATATTACAAGATCAATGGAGTAATGATCCTATATTGCTTTAAAAATCAAAATTTTAGTCAGTAATAAAAATATTCTGTAGCAATATCCACAAATCTCTGAATAACTTTCAGAATAATTTACCTACAGTTGAAGGTGTTTACTCAGCATTTTCTAATTCATATTTTTCCTTGGTTATGTTATTTAGGAAAACAATCATTAAAACAACAACCTAAACATGTGGACTAACATAAACAGTTGCTGAGTCACAGTCTCCGTTTTTATCCCTAATTCATTTTATACAGGAATTTTAAAACTATACAGATGACCAAGTGAGAGAGAGTAAAAGATTTCATTAAGAACATTCTGGCTTTAATGCACCTTCTTTGGCCAAGTAAGGATAAATAAAATGGTGCGAATGCACATTTTATGTTAATTTGTAGTCGTAAAAAAATTAATGTGGCTATGCTTATGTATGTGGTATTACTGTAAGAATAAATGCAGAAGTGAAGTGAAATAGAACCAGCAGATTTGCTGACTGTGAGCAAGTCGCAAGAATATCCTTGCGACTATTCTTTTCATCTTATTTTTCAATGAGAGGGTGATAATACTACAAATATAATTTGTCAGACTTGAAAGTTGATGATGTTCTTTTGCATACAGAGCCTAAATTACGACTTGAAATTACCCAGGAAGTAAACATTATGATCATTCCCATTTTACAGATAGGGAACTTGACTCCCGGAGACGTCAACTGATTTCCAAACATAGCAGAGCCACTAATATCTAAGTAGGCATTTAAACACCAGTATTTTATGCCACCTTTCTTAGGATACAAGTTAATTGATTGTATTATCTTAAAACATTATGTAATTAAATTAAAATTAGTTGAATAGAACTAAAACCCTATGGACACATTAATTAATATTTATTTAAATATTAGAATTAATATCTATGTAAACTTCAGTCACCAAATTATAATCTTGAGATTGCAGTGGTAACTTTATGACTTACAGTCTAATTTTGAAATATTCCCTGGTGATGTGTATTCAGTGATATCTTTTTGACATGAAACCCATATACTTAAATTCATGTTTCAGAAAACACAATCATTCTCGATGAAGCCCCTAGGCTTTAATTTACATATTACAGATTAGATGTTGGCAATGGCTGAGGCCCACAAATACCACATGTGATGTGGGGGTCACATATTATGCCAGTTTTTCTCCCCAGCATCTATCCCAGTATTCTCCAAATCCAAGCTGGCATACCATGAGTACTTGCTGGTGAAGACAGAAACATTGCCACTTGGGAAAGCACCCATTTAAACAAGTACACTTGAGTGAGAAAGACCTTGTACTTGACTGCTGTGCCAGGAGCTATACTGTGGATTTCACTCAGAGAGTCTACTCTGTGGGATGGCAACAGCAGAAATCTGCCTACTTCCTACTTTCTCCAGCAATGTCTTCTACCTAGAGATCCCTTTGAAGTAACAACTATCAACACAAGGCCTACCAAAAATCTTAAATACGATCTTAATCTTCTTTGGTTGTATAACTTCTAAATTACAGGATTATACATTGATTGAAAAAGAAAATCAAAAGGAGGTCCTGTTCATTGCCCTTTTTTTTCATGGCAAGTGGTAATGGCTACTCTGAAATATGTTCAGATACCCACATATCAAGTCTTTTATCTATCTACTTAAAAACAAACCTTTAGTTATGTAACAGCGATCTCTTTAAATTAAATACTCCATGTATATCTCTATTTTTTAAGTGGTAAGAACAGAGTCCCTTGGGCCCAATAATAATACATAATTAATAAGTTATTTAATAAATAACAAAGGACTTGGTGTTTTAATCACTGAGAGTTAACACTTTTCTAAGTTTTCTCTCTCTTACTCATTCTCTATTTTCAAAGATAAAGAGTCAATCTGTTCCCCTTTAGCAAAATATCAGTATTAACAATACAAACAGTGCATCATTGCACCAATGGTAACACACACAGAACCTTCTGAAGAACTTTCATCCTATGCACAGGAAGCTCTTCGGCAGCCAGTCTCAGAAATAGAGATCAGCGGTAGCTATCATGGCAGCTCACTAAATGAGTAATGATGTCGATCCGGCTGGACAACGGTAACCGTAGCAACTGTAACCTGCAATTCCTGCACAACCACCGTCGGATTTATTGTGGCAGGGGCCAAACAGGCCAAGAATAAAATGAAGCAGGAGACTATGGCACCTGACACCTCCAGGAGCCCACACTTTAATCAGAGCTGGCAGAAATTAATTCAAGAGGAATTTTGACACAGGCTCCACTGTCGTATTCTGCTTTTATCCTTGAATACAAGAATCCTATGAGACTAAACTGACATGAGGGAACTGAGGGGTTAGTATTATAAAAGTACAATATTATATTAAGTTAAGGTATATTTAGTTTACATGACAAATGGATCATTTTGATTTTGTCTATCAAAACCCTTCGATGTTTAGAAAACCTAAGGAGACTAAACATTTAATTAGCCAAGTTATCTCTTAAATTTAATTTGTTCTCCATTATTCATAATGCCTTCCCAGTGTTACTATTTGTTCATTCAAGTTACAAACCCTGAACCCGAGAGAGATTTAATTCAATACATCAAACACTTACTGAGAGCTTTCTAAAGGTCAAGCCTTATAACTAGACCCTGGGAATTTTTTTAAAAATGTTTTTGCAATACATTTATACTAGAATTTATATGCATAATCACAGAAAAAGAAAACTAGGATGATAATAATTGACAAGAAGACTAGTGGTTGTATCTGGGTGGGAGATAATGAATAATATCTACTTCCTCTTTTCTGTTTTTCTGAATTGTCTAAACCTTTCTAATATGAGCATGTGTTAATTTTATAACTATTAACAAACCAAAACAAAAACTAAGGCTCCTTCTATGGGAGTAGGCAAAAGGGAAATAAAGACAGCTGAAATGCATATTTGTTATGCTACACAAATTAATTTTTACCTTAATAAAACAAAAAATTAAATTTTCTCCTAAAAAAGTCCCAATTATTATTATCAAAAACAATTTTGAGAATCTGAGATCCTATCTGACAATTGTGACCTGACCAATCACACTAAGCAGTCAAAATCTACTAGTCTCAGGTAACTAGTCACTAGGCCACATAAAAAGAGCACTTAGCTTTAAAAATACTATATAGGGGCCGGCCCCGTGGCCGAGAGGTTAAATTCACGCACTATGCTTCGGTGGCCCAGGGGTTTCCCAGTTCGAATCCTGGGCACGGACATGGCACTGCTCATCAGGCCACGCTGAGGTGGCGTCCACATGCCACAAGTTAAAGGACCCACAACTAAAATACACAACTATGTACAGGGGGATTTGGGGAGAAAAAGCAAAAGGAAAATAAAAATTAAAAAAAAAAAGATTGGCAACAGTTGTTAGCTCAGGTGCCAATCTTTAAGAAAAAAAAAACACTATTTATAATGTTAGATAATTGAGTGGCAGCAAAGCTCACTGGGGAATAATAAATGCTGCTTGCTTGTGAACCTAAATAAGAAGTTTTTATTCAAAGAAGTAAAGAAAATGAATCACTGGGACCTATATATTTATTTTTGATTGTTAGTTTTGATTTGTTTTAGAAGATACAAGTGAAAAATGAGTTTCTGCAGCAGGCTTTGGATACTTAAGCTTATGTTAGAAGTCTGGGTAAATACAGTAATACTCAAAGAAATAAACTGAAAACCACAAAACAAATATTTATAACCAAACGCCCAACCGCAGTACTACCAATGAAATTCATCTCTAATGAGCCTGGATTAGTAGTTGCAAACTCAAGTCGAAAAGTGTGAATCATTCACTGATAAGTCATCTTTAAGGTTACATTTATCAGGAAGATCTGTATATGCTACCCACAAAGATAACTGCTATGCATAAATTTCAATCAACCATAATTGACCATTTCAAAAGTCACTGAAATCTCCGTCAGTTAACCAGCTCCAGACTGCTCTGAAAATAATTTTCTTCCACTCTTAAACTGATAATAAAAATGCAATCTTGGTTTTGGAGGAGGAGCAAAGGAGAGGATGAAGTATCCACATAAGTTAAGAAAATTATGTACCGTCTCTTTTAACCCTCAACCTATGCCCCTTTCCTTTTCTTTCCTTTCCTTCTACTTACACTTTCCATCTGTCAACAAGTGCTTGTAATTTTATTACACTGTCCTGTAGTTTACGCAGAGTTGGTATTATTTTACAGAGTTCTGTTAATGGACTGGATAAATGGTAATGCTATTTAAACTAGTCTCCTGCTCCAACAAACACAGCTGCAACTGTACTACTATTTCTGAGCAAACATCTTGACCTGAACATGTAGTGCTCTCTCAACCCATCCAAAGAGAAATTGGAGCAGACAGCAAAGGAAAAGCATATTTGGCCGCCAGCAGCAACCAACCGTGTCGAATCATAATTCATATACAGTGTACCCTCTTTTTCTTTATATTACATTTAGAGTCCAAAAAAAAAGCATGTGTGCTTCTTCACCTGGCATCAAATTTTCAGCCAAGAGTCAAATGGTGATTATTCATTACAAAAGTGCAAAGAAAATCTGCATAACGTCTAGTACATCAGACTAGCTTTAATCCAAGCCAACAGTGATAAAAATCAAACATCAGTGTATGAAATATATGCCAAACTAGTAAACTTTTTCATTGGTTATGCATCAGGAAAAAATAGTATTAAAAAAGGGTAAAAGATGCAATAAGCCAGGAAAAGAAATAGAGATACTAATTAGCATTATGCAACAATTTATAAAGAGAAAAGAAATTCTAAATTTGTTTCTTTCGTGAATTCTAGATGTGTATGGCTGTGCTACATTATACAGTAGGGCAACCATGGATCACTTAGTGTATAAGCGACAACCAGTCAAATTCTTTCCCTATCCCAATATATTTTCCTTGTTATTTGTCAAAAATCCTGCATCTTTTGTTCTGTCTCTTGTCCTTTTTGCAAAAGATTCATTTTTAAATGCACATTTTAAGAGACATTTTTGTATGCAGATTTGTGCACATTTTTCCATCTGCCAGAACATTTGTTTCGGGTGAGCTACTAGGCACCTGTATCATATGAAAAAAAATTGAACTTGCAACCTTCCTCTTGGAAATTACACTAGCCAGGCAATCAGCTTCACAAGCTTTTGTTCCTTTAAAGACTGTTAATGGTGGTTGTAATTTAATTAGTGATCACCATCATAAAAAAGTGCTCACATGTAGCTTCTAACTTATGCTCTCAAGAGAAAGCTCAGTGCTAACAATCCACTAACTCTAATTCAGGTGAGACAACAGTGTCTCAACTCAAAAGAAGCTTCTTGATGTGAGGATGCAGAAAAACATTACACCTCTATGTTTCTCTGTGACCCAGTGCCTACATCAGATGTCAAATACCAGTCAGTATTAAACATTAGACCATCAATCTCTAACTTCAGCAACATCGAAGCATTCAAGTCCCTCCTCCAATTAGTCCTGCCAAACAAACAAAATTTTCTCTTATATCACTGCCCAGGGGAAATTCTTTGAGCCAAAAAAGCAAATTATAACTCTGAACATATTTTCCAGCTGTCCATTTTCCTTTTATTTTTTTGCTGCTGAGGAAGATTCACCCTGAGCTGACATCTGTGCCAGTCTTCCTCTATTTCGTATGTGGGTAGCCACCACAGCATGGCTGATGAGTGGGGTAGGTCCACACCCAGGATCTGAACCTGCAAACCCGGGGCGCCAAAGTGGAACATGCAGAACTTAACCACTACACCACAGGGCTGGCTCCCCATTTTCCCATTTTTTAACATTCTTTTAATTTATTAGAAAATGTGGCCTTACAGTTTTATGGGTTCTGTTTCTTTAATTCACTTCTTAAAGATTTCAAGTCTTCTTTCATATGGCAGCTTCATAAAGTTATAAAATCATAACAAAACATAAGAGAAAAATCCCTTGGCCACTATGTGATAGTGTCAAAAAGGGCCAAACGTTGAACAGAATATAATTCACAGAGAGGGGTTTCTGCTCTAGATTACACTGTCTTAAGTTTCCTAAGAAAGCTAATTCAAGTACTTCTAGACTAAAAATCAAACATTCTTGTTTCTCAGAGATAGTGCTGAAGTTACTTCCTACATTTTCCCCTATTCAGTTTAATAACTTTAACTCTAGATGACAGTCATTCCATTTAAATTATATTTTCACAGCTACACAGAAAATGGACAATTTCCCCGACTGGAGTGGACTGCTTTTATATGCACACTATTAGCAAAGTAGTAGTTTCATAGACCTTATTGTATAGTAGCCCTGAAGTCAATTCTTCAAAATCCCCTCAATCACCAAAAATTAAAGCAGATGGAGAATACTATTAAAACCATCCCTGTGGCCCTTCTTGGAAACTAAGCACAAATATTTAAATATGTTTCAATTTATATACATACATCTAATCTTTATAACAGCCTATATGCTATTTCCCTGGTAAAAATAGTCCCTAGAGAATTCTTGTTAAAAACGCAGTCCCTGGGCTTCCTCATTTGATTTTTTTTTTTTTTTCTAATTTACTTCAGTTGAGCCAATTAACCAGCAGGGAACACAAGAAAGAGAAAAAGTACTGCTCAGCGACTTTAGCTATCCTAGAGGAACAGTATCAGGAAAGGTAGACTCTAGAGAGAAGAGCTGGTGTGTTAACTGGCTACACCTCTGCCTACTGGGAAAGTTCTCTCAATAGCCAGTTAAGGGACCTAACAGAGATCCAGGCTACAATTGGGGGAGGGCTGTAGGAGGCTAGCCTTCCTACTTCTGGAATTGATAACAGTACTGAACTGGTAGGCTACAAAGCTTTGGCTATAAAGTCAAGTTCGAAAAAGCAGTCTGTTCACTTTCCCTACAAACTTGAACATATGGGACTTCTCCGTCATCCAGGTGGGGGCCGTGCTGAACAATTTATTCTATATATCCCAACAGCTTTTTCACAACATCCATGAACATCAATAATCATTGCTATTTATTTTCCTAACATTTTGTAGCTTATCTCCCATCTGCACAAAACCAGCCACATGGCTGAAAATCTAATTTTAAAAGCTTTCAAAAAATGTGTTTTCACTATTACCCATTAGGTCAGTGAACAAGCATTCCAGGGAGGACAAACCAATTCTGCCTAAAATTCACATTATGCTCCTTCCAAAGAAGCACTTCCGCTAACAGCCTATGACGTATTTGATATGAAACCCTTATAGTCACTCATATTGCAGAGTTTGGAATTCTGGCCTTGAAAGAAACATTTAAGAGAAAATTTACAGCCCTCTTTAAATGCCTTATAATAATATTTCCAGACTAATAAACACTACTCAAGTACAGAGACAATATCAAAAAAGCTGATGTTAAGAACCTCAACTTTACAAGAAAACACTGCCAACTTCCTCTAAGGAGGAAGTACAGTGGCAATTTTTCCCATCATAACTTAATAAAAGCCTCCATAAAGAAGTAAGGTAAATCTCCTGATCATCACATGACCGAAAAAGGATAATATTACAATAACACATACATAAACCACTAAATGCCAACCAAATAAAGCAACTGGAGCCACTGGAAAACCAATCACACATTTCCATAAGAAAAAAACAGGAAAGAAAGGCAAACTTTTAATCCATTAATCTATTGGTGAAGAGATTCCAAAAAAGCACAAGGAAACAGATCCAAAATACATTTAATAAAACACAAGGTACTACCCAAAGCAACAATAGCTATTTCTGTCTACTTACAGCCTGTATAGCTTCGAAGTCCCAAGAAACAGCAACTCAGGAAACAGCTGAAGGTGATTTCTGTTTAAACGCCTTTTGAGAAAAACAAAAACAAAGCGTACGTTACATAGAAAATACCCAACAATGACACTGTGATTTGGTACTGTCATGCCTCATCCTGTATTTCAGGAAAGAAAGAAATGACATTCAAGAGAATTCAAGCATTGCGAATCAAAAGTTGGTTACACCTTTTGTTACATGACTCTTTAAAGCAATTTTCCATTATGCTTACTCAGATGACGATTACTGAGGCCTAACCTCTAAATTCACATCCCGTGCACCATCAGTCAATGAAAAAGGGTTTCTTGACTCAGGCTCTGGTGTCTAGGTTAGCATACAGCAGAAATACCACAGTAAACAGTACCCTAAAATAATTCCTACACTGTCCCAAATGACCTAAATTTTCAGCCAAGGCACTGTGGGGAGATGGAACTTTCAATTTTGTTAGCTTTCCATTTAGTTTCAGAAAAAAATGTGTGAGAAAGTGTCAGCGTGATTTGTCCCTATAGGCAACATCAGAAGAAAACCAACAAAGTTCAAACTATAACCCACAGTGCTCGACCCTTAACTGAATTTAAGTTATAACTAACAGCAGTGGCAAAAATGTTTAAATCATGTTTTTTAAATGTTTAACTGATATTGGAATGTTTTAAATTTTTTATAAAAGAATTTGATTTCAACTCTAATACAATTTAAGCCCCAATGCTATGTAACTAAGTTCTTTTGAACTGTGCACACTTGCCAGAACTGAGGTACTAATATCCTGATCCTGTTCATTTTAAGTATATAATTTAACATTTCAGTAAAAATAAATGTCTATCTCTCTGCTTTTCCCAAATTTAAAGAAAATGATGACAAGCTGATGCAACAAGGCAGGCTTAAATGATTTCCAAGTGCTATAGCTTTAGAGGAGAGTAAGGAGGCCCAGAAAGTAATGGCACACTGAAGAAATGGGAAATATTTCTTAAATCTTAAGGAGAAATGTTAAGGGGACAGGAAAAGAGGGCATAGCACTCTTGACCTATTTAAATGGTCATCAGGTAGAAGGAGAGTTACACTTATTTAGTCTCTAGAGGTTAGAAATGGCACTAATGATTATAACTCTTTTTTTTAGAGGCTTCTTTTTTTTTTTTTTTTGGAGGAAGATTAGCCCTGAGCTAACATCTGCTGCCAATCCTCCTCCTTTTGCTGAAGAAGACTGGCCCTGAGCTAACATCCATGCCCATCTTCCTCTACTTTGTATGTGGGACGCCTACTACAGCATGGCTTTTGCCATGTCCGTACCCGGGATCTTAACCAGTGAACAACGGGCTGCCGAGAAGCGGAATGTGTAAATTTAACCACTGCGTCACCAGGCCAGCCCCTGATTATAACTCTTAAGAAAGTAGATCATAAGGAAGACCTTTCTAAGAATTTGAGATATGAAGAAATGGAATGATCTTCCTTGAGAAAGTCTCTACCTCACATCCCACATATACCCAAGCAGAGGTATGTTTTGTTTTGTTTTGTTTTCCTGCATAGGATGTAATAAAAAGAAATCCTGCAAAAGCTGAAAAATTGGAGCAGGTGAATTTCAGAATTTCTTCCAACTCTAAAATGCTACAAGGCAATGATGGTAACTATAACTTTTGTTACCTAACATATTATGAAGAAGTTGGTCACCACAGCAGCATTCTCAGCACTTAATAAAATGGATACTCATAAAAAAGTCTGCCAACACAATTAGGGGAAAATAGTAAAATTAGTGGCGAATGGGTGGACTTCCCACTTACACTAATTTTTATGAATAAAGCACATAACAAGGTTAAATTTAAAGTGAAACCAAAATCTTTCATTTATTTATTTTTTCTCTCTTGGGCATGATTCTGAGGAAGGAGTACTTTCAGAGCTGTTAGTATACAGTTTTGATAAATATAACTTAATTATGACCTTGTTATATGTGTCTCTCAAAAAACAGATTACAAATATTCACAATAGTGGTAATGAGAAACACTTTCTAGGGAAACAACCACTCTTGGAAAGACCCCCATTGTCCAAATTGCCAATCCTGATTTCTTAAATGGCAGAGACAGGCTTTCATAGTCTGATCCAAACCACCGGACTCACAAGTATCACCCCTGAGTCTCCAGCCACAGCAAGCACGCTGGTTCAGCCCCCAGCTCCTGCAGAGGCAGCTCTCTGTGTACAGGGCTCTCCTTGTCTCCAAATGGTACTTTCTCACATCCTCCATGGAACTTGCATTCATTCTTCAGAACAATCTCCCAATTTCCCTGCATCGAGTTAGCTCCTCCCTTGGCTGTGTCCCCATATCCCCATGGCACTTGATAAATAAGAGTGCCTCACAGTGTATTATATTTATTCACGTACTGATCTGTTTCCCACTAGGCTGTAAGCTCTTCAAGTGTAAAGATCAGGTCTTTGTATTCCCTCCCTCTTCCCTGGCACTTAGTAGGTTCTTAGCAAATGTTGAATGAGAACAGACTGTTCTCTTTGCATTTTGATATAGCTCAGCAAAACCCTAGCATATGCATTTTATATTTAGAGAACCTTCTTCTGTCATGTTCTCTGAGATAACTGCCTTAGGTTTCTTCCTTCCTTCCTTTCTTTCTTTCTTTCTTTGTGGGGAAGATTGGCCCTAGCTAATATCTGTTGCCAATCTTCCTCTTTTTACTAGAGAAAGATTGTCCCTGAGCTAACATCTGTGCCAATCTTCTTCTATTTTGTATGTGGGACACTATCACAGCATGGCTTGATGAGCAATGCTAGGGATCCAACCCACGAACCCAGGTCCACCAAATCAGAGCGTGTAAATTTAACCACTACATCACCGGGCTGGCCCCTGCCTTAGTTTTTATGCCACTCTCCAGCTATACAAAGTCCTGCCACCAAACCTGCTTTCAGGAGCCCTATACAGCAATTACCTCCTTTCCTTCCCATCAAACTCCTTCCTCTCTGCCATTCTCAACATCTTCTGGAATTTGGAAGGAACTCACTATGTTGAAACTAATTCAGATATCTAAGTGACTGAGAGCTGCTACTAGATTTCTTGTTAATGGGTCTAATCAACAGAACCCCATATTGTGAGAAAGCAGATGTTTCAGATTGGGTGCAAGAAGTGTCTTTTTATCAATTATTATTTTCATATTCCTAGTAGTTCTTAATTCACTCCAAGAATAATAGCTAACATATATTAAGCTTACTACGTGATGGTCACTGTTCTGGGAGGTTTACATCAATTATCACATGCATTCTCCAGAACAACCTCGTGAGTAGGTATCATTGTTACTGCTGTTTTGGAGGGAGACACACAGCTCATAGAAAGTACAGCTAGAACCTGAATTCAGGTGGGGTGACTCCAGAACATACACTCTGAATCATTCTGCTCAAAAAGGAATCTAAACGTTCCTAAACACTTCACGATAATGTAATGCTGACATTTTTCTTTTTACCAATCTTTCCTTGGGAAAAACATAGTTTTATATGGCCTATTTCATAAGCATCTATGATTGAACTACCTGAAAATAAACCACCAAATTTTACAAAAACTAGCTCTATGTTCAGCTTACTGTTTTAAAGATCTATTTAAAATACTTGAAATTGAAGGAAAAATGAAAATAAATATAAAATATTTTTCTCTGAATTGAAATGGCTTGTCATTATTTCATGAAAAATATTATGAACGATCCTAATATGTCTAAACCAACCATGCATATAAGACAAGGCAGTACCATACAAAAAAAGGGCAGATAATAGGTGATACGGTAACATGCATAGAAAAAAAGCATAACTTAAAAAGAGTATAAATACACTTTTGATTTCCGTTTTTCTATTCTTTCTTCCATCAGTACTAAGAATAAATAGAAATATAAAACATTAAAATAAAAAGTGAAACTCTTCCAAAATATTCCTTGAAGGAAAAAATGTAAAAGCTGAGGTTCTTGTACAGTGACCAGAAATCAAATCTTTAAAGTAAAGAGGATTTTTTTTAAATCCAGAATTACTTTAAAGACTATTAAGGTGCATAACAATTTCTAAATAGAGGTGGGAAAAAAGTAACCTAGCTTCTTCTAATGCCACAGAATACTTCTTAGTGGCTTGACGCTGATAATATCATAATAGCTCTAATGGAAATGAGTATTCAAAAGTCAAAATCTGAAGGTCCCAGAACAGGAAAACAGCATGTCATGAATTAAGGGTATCTCAGAGGAGGATTTATGGGGGCCAGCATAAATGAGCTCCATTAAGCAGACCAGGTGGGTCAATTACCTATTGTTCCCAGCAAGTACACTCAATTGCATCAAAAGAGAGAGAACAGAGATTTAGTGAGATCAGCTCTTGTGTCATCACCAGCTACATGGAATCTGCCCACAAGATCTCAGGCTGATTGAGAATTCTCTGGGTGGTAATTCATGTTTTCAGAAAGGTGTGTTATGTGTGTCTCTGAAACACTTAGGGCAAAGATGAAAGAGATCCCAGTAACTGTTTCCTTTGGGCTACAGGCTATCTTTGTGCATGACCTTCAGTGGGGTGAATGATCTTTCTGTATCTCACAAAACATCACTGGCCTCTGAAGTGCTGATTCTTAACAACCTCAATTTGAAGGGCAGCCTGAGCATTCTTGACAAGCATTGTTTCAAATTATTATCTCCTAGCTGTTCTTGTGATTCATCCATTGATAAAGGTTATAATCTCTTATGTTTTTCAACTTTCCCCTCAATTTAATGAATATTTGCAACCTTCACCCCAATCCAAGATGTTAAATGAAAACAATTTTACCAAAGCCAGTGAAAAATTTGTGCCTCCTATTTACCTGTCATTATAAATGTAAGGTATTTTAGCAGTGTGCCTGGTCTGTACTAAGTATTCAATAAATGCTGTCTTAACGAGTCTATCATTCACAATCTCCTATTTCTCATACATAAATGCCCTTTTCTTGGGTCAATTTCCACTTGTTTTTTTTAAAAAATGGTTTTATTCTAACATTTTTAAAGCAAAGATTTTAACATTTATGTAGTTTTAGATGAATGAAATAAAGTTTATATTTTCAGCAGTGATATCAATAATTTCATCCTTTATATTCCATGCTGGAGAGATAAAAACCTATTAGGAAAAATGTTGCTTCTTCCTCACTCCCCTTACTTCTTGGTATTTCTCTATATATTCAGAGCAATTATAAAAAAATACTCTGAAACAAAACTTGAAGGAGGTTTCGTACGTTCTTCACATCTCTTCTATTAATCATATGCTATTATAAGGAGAAAATCAGAATTAAATTGATCATAAATATGAATGTATAAATGTCAAATTTATTATTTACACATTTTATTAGATCAATAAAATAATTCCTAAACTGAGCTTTTGAAAAATAAGAGATGCTGAAATGCATAATAATAAAGTGCTAACTATGTGCCAAACATTGTGTGAAACTGTACATTATCTTACTTAAATCACGTACTGCCACTATTTGATATAATAATTAGCTCTGTTCTAAACATGAAGAAACTGAAGTTTTTAAGGACAAAGCAACTTGACCAAGATCTTACAGTGTAATTGAAATCAAGTGCCTTCTGATGTCACTCTTATCTACTGTTTCTGATTTTAAAAGGGAGGATAGGAGTTTGTATCTGTTTAGAAAACATAATCAACAGTACAACCAATGAGTATTTGCCACGTTCCACAGGAGACAAGGCAACAGCATATAAAATTACAAAGTGCCTAAGAGAGGGGAATCTAGGTTATCTGCACCCTGTGCTCCCTACCAGAACCTGGAAGTGCAGCACATAGCAGGAGCACCAGAACCTTCCACCTGCAGCCAGAGTAGATGGATGCTACACAAAAAGGACAATCAAATAATCTTTTGTTAAATGTTACCTTAAAGCAATATTCCAATGTATTAACGCCAAATCAGCCCTGCTTTTACCAAACTTTCATTCTGAAAGCGTTTTCACCGATATTCCTTCCAGTCCAGCAGATATAAATTGCTTTGAAGAAAGATAAGATAGATAGATAGATAGATAGATAAATGTCCAAGCAGAAAAGTCTTTCATTTCACGTAAAGTTGTGAAATTCAGTCTAGAAGGCATAATTCAAGCAGAAAGGTATCCAACAGGAATGAAAGACAGGATTCAATGTAAAATATTTGACATTCGCAGCTTCCACAAATACATTGTAACAGTGCAAACTAAACTACTCATTTCAAGGGGAGGTATAAAGGACACAGCATCCAGCAAACACTGTCACAAAGGATGAGCCCAAAACAGATGTGGGAAAAATAAACAGCCTTGCTGCTTCAGAATTTATAAAACGATCCACAAAGAGCAAACACGCCTTCTCACCACTGTTCAACTTCGAGGCCCATAAAAAACGGTGCATGAGAAACCCTCTCTGATGGATTCACTGTTCTGCTAAACTTCTAAGAGTGCACATGCATGAAAGCCTTACATGACCACAGTCAGTAAATGTAATTTAAAATAGTTCAATATCACTTATAAGCAGATGGGAACAATTGAAATTCAATGGATATCACAGATTAAGTGATATATACTTGGTCATCTACAGCATTTTTATCTCACGCAATCTACATACTTGGCTTCTGTTACTAAGTTTGATATGTTCTTTAAAGAGCCTTTCCCAAGAAAACAACTAGTGATCTTAAACTTGGGTGTAAAGATGCCAGAGAACAATTCTTCTGAGCTTGCATTCTTTTCCAAGGAGATTAGCACTGTTAGTTTGTTCTTACTTTACGAAAAGGAATGTTATGTGTTGCCTATAAACTTGTAGGATTAGTCAGAAGAGGGATTCGCCACATCCTTGACGAACAGGGGATAAGTGGTACTTTCCTTCAGACCTGTTCCACAACATATTCTCTACTTGAACTCATGGGTAGCGACCTACAACACAAATCCTCAAGCACTATAGTACCTCAGCCTCACACTGGCTGTCACATGCTTACGAATGGTGTGTGCATGCAGGAAAATGAAGTCAGCACTATCTTACAAAACAATTAATGCGCCTTCTAGATGTCTTTTCATGAGAGTGAGGTACTTAGTCAAATTTAGGCTCCACTGTAAAGGGATTTAGACTTTTCTAAATTAAAATGAGTATTTTCTTTACAGCAACTTGGTAGAAACTTTAAGAGAGCTAAGTGAACAGGTTTATTTTCCAGGCTTCATCATAATAATATTTCAGGACTCATTTTTCAAGCAAAAGTGAATATCAAATGACAAAGTTAGTATGAAAAATTAATTTCAAATGCAAAGATACTAAAACTTAGAGAGTTTAAGGCAATATTTATCTTAAAAGAACACTTTTATGTGTTATTGATAGGAATAACAGTCCAAGCCCATGTCTTTATCACTTCTTCAGTGTCCTTGTGATAAGGGTATAATTGTAAAGTTAATGCAAAGCCTAATACTCAAGATAATCTATGGTATGCTATCAGTTCTCATTAACATAAGTTAGGCATGTAAGCATTTAAGCTTGCACATGAGCATTTCATTTCATTTAGGACAAAATGTTCTACAATTTTTTTGACAACCCTAAAAAATTTCAAAAACTTTCTCATACTTTTGCATCTGTGTTATCAAGAACTTGTAAAAGCCAATGATTTCCACTACTAAAACCCTGAAGTGGCCTGGATCTCCTTAAAAGGCCATAAAATAGAACTTTAATGACTGCAGCATAATCCTATAAACTGTGAGTGAACAACAGAACTTTATACCAGCCCACAAAAGTCCTGAGTCCCAATGTGACATTTTTTAACCCTCTAAGACATTATGCATCAGCCAAGAAATACCTTGAATTAATAATTTTGCATAGATCTTTTATTGCAGATATACACAGGTACCTTCTGTGACGTATTAAAAAAAGAAGCATACTTCCTAAATGTTCCAGTTTTTTACTGCAGCTTATTTGTAGTTTGTTTTTCCTTAATTAATTTCCATTGAATTAACTAGTCATTTAACTACCTTAGATTTCTTTTGAACTTTTTGATTAAACAATATGAGACCTGCTAATACAATCGACATGAGGCACATTCTCAAGGCTTCATTTTCATCCCAGATAAGCAGGTACTACTGGCATCACAGCATCCATGGAAATCTGCCACTGCACATGTTAGGTCTGGGAGTACAGGAGTAAACTGTCAAAACAGGAAGTAATGTGTGCTCACAGTGTGTACAAGTGATAAAACTTAATCCTTTCACAGTGATTCATAACCACACTCTGACGATGAGCATATCATCTGATGTTGTTTTCTATACAACAGAAAGAAGGCAGAGAGGGGAGACGGAAGGGGGCAGGTAGTCAGACTGGGAAGGAAGAAAGGAAGGAAAATGGGGGGATTTTAATACCCAACTACTTCTTGACATTTTGACCGATAACCTTGTATTTCATCGATTCTTTAAAGTGGAAAAAAATCTTTCTTTTGTAGCTATAATGCTGTGATTCACACATAACGACTTTCTCGTCCCATGCTAAAATTAAATTCAACTAACAACATGATCCTGTTTCTTATCGATTAAAAGTTGGATTTCTAAAAAGGCACCGATCTTATCTTCTGTTTTCAGATTTGTCTTCTATCCCTAGATCAAGTTAAAACTCTATCAACATAAAATAAAAAGAAAAACCATAATTTTGAAATACTCACAAACATCATTGGGAATTGCTTTGATTTTATCATTTTAAAATGAAAAAAACTTAGTAATAAATTACACACAAAATTAATGTTTTATTTTTGTTCTTCACACAAAGGATGAAAATTAAGTTATTATAATTCTGTATGAATGGCATTTACAACATAAACCTGCATTTATACACCTTTTCATAATTTAGAGTTTGAATTTAAAAATTCACATGTAAATTGCTAAAAACCATATAAACTCACACAACACATAATTATTTAAAAGTTAGTTCATTGATTACTTCCTGTTTCTTACATTGTCTCTTGAAGCTTTTTGGGGAGAGAAAGGCAATTTTTGTGATGTTAATGACACCACCTACTAAAATAAGAACATACACCACAGGCCATAGTAATTTGATTATGGAACTCTCTGGGTAGCTTTTTTATTTTTACTTTTTAAACAATATGCTGAACAAAATTTAAAATAGTTTGTTTCACAATAAGCTGAATGCATTCTTTAGCAAAACTGCCTTGCCATTTAATGTATTTAAAAAAAAAATAAATATTTGAAAAGTGTATCCACAGTGTTCCTAAGAAATGGTTTTGAATTCCAGAGTCCCAAGGAGATGAATTGGCTGTCAGATAACAATGTGCTTCCATCAGATGGACTTGGCAGTTGTAAACAAAAGGAATTTTCTCAGCTTTTCCTCACAAATATGAAATATTTGCTCTCAGCCAACAGCTGGGGTGATTTAAAGAAGTCCTGCATATATATTAGTTTTCATTCGAAATTACAAATCTTCCTCCCACTCGGAAACATCTGACTGCATCTTAGTAGAACAGAAAATTGTTTTGAGATGAAGTGACATTCCCAGAGGAAGTAAAAGGCAAAAAATAGAACCTACTTACAACTCTAATCAAATTTCAGATCTTAAGGCATCTGGTTAATAATTTTTAGGAAAAGTTAATTTATTCATGATGAAAGTTCAAATGATACTCCAAGGTGGTTTGAAAAGTAATGAGTAAGTTTGTTTTGTTCTAGTGCTTCTGATAATATTTAAAACTATAATATAACCAGAATAGAGACTGCACGAAAAGCCACTGAAATTCCTTCAATGATTTGAAAGTTATTTAAGAAACAAAATATATATGTGTTTCCATATGATAACTAAAAGTTATTCATGGAAAAGCTTTTAACGTTTAAATGATAATTTTAAATTATCTATTCATCTTACCAAACATTGAAACTGCAATGATATTATTTTTTTAAAGGGATAAGCTAAAACTACTTTTGCAAGGTACTCACTAGGAGTTAACTATTCATGAAAGCCTATGAAAGAGAGAAAAGAATAAATACTTTCAGAGTATTTTTATATACTAAGAGATAGGCTGTGAACTTATGAACTTTGTTATGAACTTAACCAAATGTTTTGCCTGTTTTTAGCCCCTCCAAAAACTAGCTTGAAGTAGTGATTTTAAATTTATTTTGAATTACACAATTTTATTTCCTATATTGCAACATTTAGCATGGACAAAATTTCACAGTAAAATAAATTAGACATCTCTGTGTTTAATTTTACTTGAAGTCATAAAAATGTAGCCTATATATTTACAAATATCTTAGAAGTTGGCAAGCTGTTTTTCTACAGCTTGTTACAGACAATTACACAGAATGAACTTCCACCCTCGGGCCCAGTGAATCAGAATATGTGTATGCCTAAAATGAACTTCATATTTCATTATTCTAAATAAAACTTTATTTTTACCTAAAATGCCTATTAAAACAGCCACGGAAAGTTATTAAAATAATTGTTGCTGCTTTTAATAGAGTTGTTATCTGCCCTTAAAATGCAAACCTATTAAACTTGAATTATCAAGACATATGAGATATGGAATGCATATTTCAAATTACAAAGTGTGCAATTTATCCTAATTATTTCAGACAGAAGTTTTGTCTTTTGTAGACATATACACTGTAGACATAAGATAATAATAGCCTGAAGTAATGTATATCAACTCATAAGATTTTGTGTCTGAAAAATTAAAAATATATTTTAAAGTCTGCAGTCCATATTTGATCTTCTTGGAAAAAAAGAATTCATGTTAAAATGACCATGCTTTGATTACATAATTCTTACTTGTATTCCTACTAATCTTTAAACTCCTTTCCAGCAGAAGTATGAGAAAGCTTCTATAAAATAATGAAGTAAAACTGTGAATAGCAGTTATTAACAATGTCCACCATAAGTGTTAAATATCAGAAAGCAAATCTTGATCACTAAGAATTTAAAACACTTCTTCAGAGTCACTAATGACACACAAAGCAACAGAATGGAAATTAAAATCACTATTAGCAAAACTTTTCTTTTCCATAATGAAACATAAATGAAAATAAAATTACCAGCTTTCTTCCCACATAAGCAAAGAAAACAAATTAGATGAATAGTAAGAAAAATACGCACATCACCAAGTATCAAAGCAATGGTTTTCAAGGAAGTAAATGGTTCAGGAAAATAATTCTGTATTTTGGAACTTTATTACAGTTAGTACTATTTTTGCAAAACTTCTACAGTTTCTAATTGTAAATTAGTCTGAAAACCATTTATTCAACCTCTTGTTTCTGTAAACTTTCAAAGAGTAAGACATGAAATTGAAAACATGGTCCTTGAAATTCAAGTATTTTTAAAAATACAGTTATGTCGTCATAAGTTTGGAAGTGAAAACACTTACAGTCTCTCCAGTTCTTTAAGATCCTGGAATGCTCCTCTTTCAATGGTGGTAATCTTATTCTCCATAAGCTGACTGAAATGCAAAGTATAACAGGAGTCTTAATGTTACCACTCACCATCTGAGTAAGTTTCAATTCAGCAACTGAAACCGTGCAACCTCTTTCCCTTATAAAGTTAAATATTGGTCTGCTTTGAGATTCAATATCAAACTTAATGATGATATATGGAATAGGGAGGAGAAATAGCACTGATATCATAAAACTTTCATAGAAAATACTAATGCAGTTTCTCACAAAATTTACTATCAAAACTAAACCTTAAACTACAGCATATCCTGAAGAGCAGTACATGACACTGCAGCTTTGAAGGCTGTTTTTGGTAAACTGATTTTCAAGTGAGTCCTTAACTGAATGAATCAATATACTGTAATTCATCATACACATACTTCAATTAACTTACAGATATACATCAGAAATTGGAAGAATTCATAATCGCCAAAATGTGTCTTTTAAAATATGAACACAACACACAATGATCAAAACTATATGTTCACTACAATGTAAATATTTACAAATCTGTGCATAAAAACAATTTTACATTACTTTGAATCTCAAATGATGACTCACCCAGAACTAATTTAACCCACTAATTAAAGAAGTAATCATACTGCAACAAGTTTATAAAAGCTACAAAGATATAAAATACAGGAAACAATTCAAAATATGATCACTGTATTTTTATAGAGAAATATTTCCCACCAAAAACTCTGTGAAAAGCTGGCTTACTTGACTTTAATGTTAGAAATTATATCTATATAAGTTTTATATATCTATATAAGTGTTATTTCCTAGAATAGTCTGAACATTTTTATATTAGTAATAATAAAATGCAGACCCACTTAAATTCTTTCTAGTTAATCTCAAATCCTAAAAGTGTATCAAATGTCTCACATTACTTATTCATATTGTGAAAGCAATTATTCTACACTTTTATAAGCATAAGGCACTTAGAGTATGGTATAGCAAACACTTGAGGTCATTTCTGTAATATTGTTTCCATGGCCTGCATCCAACCTTAAAATAAAAGTCTGTGTTTTTATTAAAAGTTGTAGTACAATGATAAACAAAAAGAAGGAAACCAAGACCTTTTAAAGTTTTATGTGTCTGTCTGTCCTTGGGACAGTTTTTAAAACTGAGACCAGTAACGATTCAAAACATGCAAAAAACAAAAGAAACAAAAGAAAACACAGAAGAACATACTTACAGAACTCTTAAGTGTCGAAGACCAGCAAAATCTGTCTTGGTAATCCGTGTGATGTTATTTCCATTCAAATCCCTAAGAGAAAACAAGTAAGAAAATGAAAGTTCCATTTTATTTCTATCAATATCTGGCTAAACAAAGAAAAATGTAAACTAAATAAGAACTTTAAGATTAAAGATCAGTTCCAATTACTAACATAGTTTACAAAGTAAAAGAGAAGAAAGCAACTTTTGAAACACATTTTATAAAATGATTCTTAATATGTTTAGCGTCCACACTTGCTGGCATATGACAAGAAAATGAAGTGATTATGTTACCACGAAAAGTTCTCTTTTGTGTGTGTATAGGAGTGTTTTCAATTTTTGCTTTTAGAAGGATGTCTATTAATTTCACAGGTATTCTGCTATTAACCATTATTGTTAGGCACATACACTCCCAAAAAGTTCCCTTCAGCAAGTCAGATGAACAATTTTCTAATACTCTTCAGGAAGAAATTTGAAAAATTCAGAACCCTAACCTTAGGTGGCACGGTGACTAAACTTCCTAAGGCAAAGAAAAAAGTTAGCGTGCCATCAAAAGAACGGCACATCAAAGACTTGCATTTATAGGCATTTACCTTCTAACAATTCTATGTTTGTATGAAAACTAAACTCTTCATTTGCAGCTCAGGGCCCCCCGCTGTGACTGTAAAGTGAAAACTACTAGCAGGGGCAATAATGGAAATAGTATTCAGTCCCTGACATTTTTGTTCAGATTTCAGCACCACGTTTCCTCCAAGTCACAACCCCTTCTCTGGCATCTTAGGTCAAGATCTAAACTTGCCCTGGTTCCAATCATTTCAAGTAAAACCAGGCTTTGCTGTGGTTTCAATGTTCTCCTTCATAGAAGTAAGTTTTCTCTTACCTTGCCTTTGAAACATCATGTTTGAAATCTGTATTTAATGTGTTTATTTCGTCAATGATAGAATTTTATAAGCCAGCACTGAGTAAACTATGTTCTGAAAACTCTTTATAGATCCCTCAGAGGAAAAAAAAATTTTCAAGGACCTGGAACTCAATTGCTATTTCGTCCCGAGTGCATTCCCTTTTTGTTGAGTAAGACGTATTAGTGCTTAAACTTTCGACTGTTCGGAATGGCATAAAATGACAAGTGCTAGGACAGAATTCTGCATTGCCTTATCCCCAACCCACTGTCGGTGCTGAGCAAAGACCCGTCAAGTTGTTGCTACAATTGTTGGGGTCTTTCACTGGCTATTTGATGTAACGTAAATCCCTACCCCCCACCCCAGACAAACGTGGGGGATCACGTTTTGACAAGACGCCCTTGATAGGGCCCCAGCTTTCCCAGGGCTGAGGGAGAAGAGCGAGGAGGAGTTGGGGGCGGCTCAGTTAGGTTGGGGGTGGCGGAGCCATTTGCAAAGGAAGAAAGGGCCCAACTTCTGGCCTTCAAACTGAGGCCGAGGGAAATGGGTTGGATAAGAAGGACGACTCCAGGCGCTGCGGGCCGCGCGGGTATAGACTTGCGGGTCCGAGCCGGTCCTCTCCGCTGCCGCAACCCTCGCCCCGCGGGGGCGCAGAAGCCCGCGCCCTCCGGGCCCGGCGCAGCGGCTAGGGGAGCGCGCCCGGGGCGCTCGCTCGGGCCGCACGGGCGGCGGCCTCGGCGCTCACAAAGAGCGCGGCCTCCGGGCTCCGCTTCCCTGCGCTCGGGAAGCGCCCCTCCAGGAGCGCGTGGGCCGTCAGCGCCGGGCGGCGCTGACTTCTTCATTAGACACTCGCAGAGACAGGGAGGCGGGGATGTCTTCGGGCAGCAGAGCGCGAAGAGGGAAGGAAAGGAAGCTGCTGCCACGTGAAGGGGCGCAAAAACTGCCAGGAAGGTGGACGGGGGCGTTGGGGCTCTGCAGGAAGGGCCGGAGGGGGCAGCCGAGGGCCGCGGGGTCGTCGAAGCAGTCAGATCCGACTCAGCGAGTTGCGGTTGAGAGCCAGCCCTAACTTCGCCTAGACGTTGGGAAGCAGTCCTCCGCATTCGCCCACTCGGACAGGTCCCTTGGGGCCCGCCGCCGCCGCCGCCTCCCCGGGGAAGTGGGGGGCGGGGGGCTGTGTGCGAGCTGCCGCCACCCTGGGGCATCCTTCCCTCCACGGCCTGGAGAAGCGCCCCTGGGCGGACCGAGCCGCCCAAGACCCCTTCTCCCCTCCCTCCGGCCCCACGAGAGCGACACAAAGCCGGGGAGCGGAGGTTTCTCTCTTTTGAGTGCCCCCTCAACCCCCGCGCCCCCGCGCCACCCCGCGGCGCCTAGAGCGGGGATTCAGCCGTGCAACCGATCCGCGAGGGTTGGCAACCGCAAGGTGACTCCGTGTATGGAGTCTGGGAACAAAGTCAGTCTGCCCTGCTCCGCGCATCCACGAGTACTTGTCCCCATCTCCCTGGCTTCCCACCCCAGAGAAGTCGCCCTCGCGGGGTGCGAGCGGCGGGACGAGGGCGGGAGGCAGGGACCAAGTGCAGCTGCCAGCGGGCCCGCCCCTCCTGGGTAGTGGCCCCTCCCTGGGCAGCGCCCTCCCGTCCTTCGCCCTCCCAGAGAGTTCAAGCCCAGGATGTGCGTGCAGGAGAGCTGGGGAGGGCTGCCCCAGGCGCAGGTCCCTGTGCCGCTTCATCTCTCCAGCCTCGAAGCACTGGGTGCGCGACCCCGATGGGGGAGGGGGGAGAGGGAGGAATAACCCATACTCACAGTCTCTCGGTGTTGCGGGGGATATTCCTGGGCACGCTGCGCAGCGCCAGCCCGTGACAGTCCACTGTGCTGCCCGAGCAGGAGCACTGCGCCGGACACGCCTGCGGTGCCACCTCGTTCAGGATCGCCAACATTAACCCCAGCGACAGGGACAGCGTCTGCCAGCCGTCGCCGCGCATCTTCCCCCGCCGCCTCCTCGCTCGCGGGCGCCGGGGGTTCCTCTTTAGCTCGTTGCTCCGTGCGAACCGCGCTGTGTCTTCAGGCCCAGTGCCTGGCGAGGGGCTAGCAACCCAGAGTGTCCGAGTAAATGTGCACAAATAGGGAAGTAACAGTAATAATGGTCAGGGCAGCAGAGCTGACACAGGTACACGCCTCCCACCTCCCCCCGACCCTCCTCCAGCAAGTCAGGCGCTCCTCGGGCAACTTTAGGTCCTGAAGATCAACCGGCCTGGCCAAGGCTCCACGGAGACCCCAGAGCAGCCGGGAGGAGATCACGCGTCGTCTGTCTCACAAAGATCAACTTGGCGGTAAAAGAGCTGGGGCTCCCAACGGCCGTGAAGATGCGGGGGCCGGTTGCAAGGGGAAAGTGGGTGCTCCGATTCCAGTGGGGACGGTACGAGAAAGCAGAGGGGTGCTCAAGAGAAATGGTGGCCTCGATCAAAGTGGGCTCTCCGAAGCTAGAAGGCGCAGGAGCCTCGCGGGCCCGGAGCGGAGCGCGCCGGACGACTGAGCATGGCGCGCGGGGGCGCACGGGGCGGGCGCGCAGCCCGGGGGGCGCGGGGCGGCGCTGCGGGGCTCCCGGAGCAGCTCACTCACGCGGCCTCCCCCCAGCCTGCGGCTCCTCCGCAGCCAGGACCGGTCCTCGCCGTCTCCCGACAGCCAAGGGCGGTTTGCAAACACACATGCACTTCGCTGAAGGATGTCTCGGCAATCTCGCCTCCCGCCGGGCGTCCTTGGCGACGCTCCGCACCAGGGCCTTCCCCGAGGTCACGCAGGAAAAACAAAAGGGCAATCGGGCCGCCGCAGCCGGCAGGAATATCCACTAGTCACGACCCTGGCAGAGGAAATCCAAGAGGCCAAGTTGAGGACGAGAGCTCCTGCGAGGACTGAGTGGGGTCTGGCTGGCAGACAGGCCGGAAGGAGTGGAAAGGCCAAGGTGGAGGGGTCTGCTTCCTGGGTCCTGCCCGGGTGTCCTGGGCGGTGGCGAGGTGGCAGTTGGGCCGGTGGGATCCGCTCCTCCGAGGAGAGCCAAGAGGCAGCTGAATGGCAGTCCTGTGTGCGTGTGCGCGCGGGGGTCAGCCCCTCTCGTCTCCCGGATACGCTGCAGCTCCGCAGCAGACACCTGATGGCAAAGGTGGAAGAAACCAGAGCGGGCTCCTGGGCGGCCGCGGCCCCTCGACCGCCCCTCGACTGTCGCCCACAAGTGGGTCCTCCTTCTCAAAGTGCAGGAACTTTTCCCAGGCTTTGAATCCCGTCCCCCACGGCCACCATGGGAGTCCTCCCGCCGACGTCGCGACGCCGCCTGGCTCCTGGCGCTGCACCTGACTCGGCGGCCGCAGTCCCGAGCAGCCCGTCTCCTTCCAGCCCCTTCCCCTCTCCCGGCTGCCTTCAGCGCCTCCTTCTCCAGGGAGGGAAGTGAGGAAGAGGGATGGCGGCGACAGGGAGCGGGGATTCGGTGGCTCTGCTGGCTCCCAAGCTCCTGGCAAGTGTCTAAACAATAGGACGGACACAACAGCCCTAGGCTCGCTCGGCTGCGGGAAGGTGGGTTGTTGTTGTAACTGGAGTTGCTCGCTCGGGCTGCCTGGCGCTGAGCGCAGCCGAACAAAAACGCGGGCCGCGCCTCCGGGGCTGGCTGCGGGCCCCCGGACGCTCCCCTTTCTCCTCAGCACTCCCGCCGTGCCCAGAAAGCTCGGCCGCTCCCGCCCGCGCCCGGGAGCCACGGCGTTCCCATCACTCGCCGCCGCTGCCGCCGCCGCCGCCTTTTTTTAAGCACCGTCTGCGGCAGCCACCGCTGCCACCACCGCTGCCGCCGCCGCCTGCCTCAGCCGTCCGCGCGCTCCCCAAATAAATAACCCCAAGTCAGAAGTTAAGCCGGCGCCGGCCTTATATACCCAGCGGAGCCCCCACCCCCTGGGCCCCGCCCCGCGCGGCCCGGCGCCGCCCACTGGCTGCTCGCGGGGAGCCCGCACCTCGCCCGGGAGAGGTGAGGCCGGGGCTGCCAGCGCCAGGCGGAGGCGGCTGCGGCGGCGCGTTCCCGCGCGCCCCGGCTCGCGCCCCAGCTCCCACGCCCGGGGAAAGTTTGCAGGAGGAAGGAGGTTCCCGGGTCCCCGCCCCCAGCTGCTGGGCCCCAGAGGTGACCCAGGCTCCGAGATGTTCGTTCGCAGCGGGGGAATGGGGAGAGGGCGGCTTTGAACGCGACTCGTAAATAAACAGCGCTGCCAGTGCCTCTGCTGCAGCTTTGGCCACGCGATCCTAAGGGGGCTGTTGAGTGTTTGCAGCGCAGCAAGAGGGAGAGACAGACAGAGACAGATTATGATTTAAATTTTCAAAAACATCCTACCAAAATAGATCCGCCTGCCTCGTAGACACACACATGTGTATTTTGGGGAGCTTAAAAGTTCAGACTTTTTGCAAGTTGGAAAACGGTGTTTTTCAACCTTCGTGCCAGCCTTCCCATCTCCGAGCCACCCCCTTCCGTTAACCCTTTCTTTAGTCACGCGCTTAACAACACTGTGCTCCCTTGACGTCTTGAATATGCAATACGCTCGCCGAACTCTTCAGGGCTTGAATGTGTCTATGTGATTTTGCTGTCTTAGGAGAGAAAGGAGGGAAAAAATAAATCCCTAGCAACGCACATTGTACCAGAAGGTTTCCTTTATTTCAGGGAAGTTCTGGATATTTTTTCCCCACTATGTTTTGAAAGAGAATTTCCTTGTTTCTTCTTGTCTCTTTAGTGTGATGTGTGTCTGGCAACTGCTACCATTCTTCCGCTCCCCGCTCCTCTCCCAGCAAAACCAATGTCACTATTGGCTTGAAATGATATCTAAATGAGTCAACAATTTCGCTTGAATTTAAAACGCCTCACCTCGTTCTTGCTTGTCCCGTGCCACCTTACACGACTTTCACAGGAATTTGTGCAACCCCCTAGCCTAATGCCAGTCTCACAGTGTGATAATTATCTGTTACCCACTTGAAAGCAAGAGGATCTGTCCAATTCCTGTTTTTATTTTCAGCATCTAACAATATGCCTGACACGTAGGTGGTGCCCTGAAAATGGACTGATTTCTTTAACAAAAGAATATACTCAATTTGAAATTTCTCCAATATCCCCATTAACTTTTTTCCTACTTAAGATTCCAAAAACGTCTTTTCATGATGGCTACCTTTACCTATGTCATTTTGCCTGCCCTGGAAAACTTAAAGCCCTTTCGAGGACATTTCCAAAGACAGTATACCCGTTAGATAACTGAATGTGTATTCTTAGGATTACTCATTTTAATGCCATGGATTTATATTGCTCTGTTCTTTTAAAGACTTCAAAACATTTAACATTTATTAACTCATTTGTCCTTCTAGATTTTAACTTAAAGGTCTGTTATATAACTTCTTTAAGAAGGAGAAAGTGGAAGCCATAGTCACATTTTCTTGTAAGGAAAATGAGATAAAGAACATGTAGTATCATTGATCAAGGATTCTTCCACCCTCCCCACCCCCCCACCACCTCCAATGAACCTTCTTTAGTCTGCACCAACAAATTATGTGGTTGAAATATGTTTATTACTAACTCATTTAATTTCACAACTTTGATATCTTGTCAGCAACAAGATGTATTTTTGTTCAACTGTATCCATCACATGGAATCGTTGTTCTGTATTTTAATTGCAAAAAACATATCCTGCATGCCAAATATTCATAAACAATGCTATTTATATCATTGCACAATGCAAGTCATAGACCTAAATTCAAGTTTGAGTCCTTCTCTGGGGTTTCCTTTCCATTCTGTGTAAAACCAAGAAAAGAGGTGAAAATAACATTCATAGCAACGTGCCTATAGAAACATATTTTTTAATTTGATGCAAATTTAAATAAGAATGACTGTAACTAATTCTGAGAAACATGAAACAATTTCTTTGTGTCACCAACTTTTCAGTTAATAAAGGGAACTTTATACACAGTGACCAGATTTCTCATTTTTTAAACTATTATTATGTTATTCCTTCAGTATTATTGTGGGGTGTCTTTTGGAGGCTTCCCATGCTTCAGTACTGTTAACTTCTAGGTCTTAATTCTTCCTGGATTATGTTGCTCCCAAATGAATTCTGTGTTCTCTTTGACTCTGTTACACCCATCCTGAAGAAAGCCTTCTGTGGTGCCTCTTGTCACCACATGAGGTCTCCATAAATCCTGACCTGGATTAAACAGAAGTGGAATCCTCTAGAGTCAACATTCAAGTCTCTTATTACATTAAGGAAAAAAATCTAGTTGTTAGAATAATTTAGAAAACAATCTAGACACTTAAAAACTCATACAGTAAAAAAAAAAGTGAGCATTTTCTCAATTTGCATTTTCTTTGGGAAAAAAGTTGTGAAATTGGGATATATGGGACAAAGGAATGAGAAAAGAGAATTGACGAAAAAAGTAAATATGAGTAAAAACAAAAGTGGATAACGGTAATAGCATTGATCAAATTCATGAAACTTATAGAATACTTCCATAGATCTAACTGCTTTCGTGTTACTATGTTCCATTGTTACAAAATGTGCTCATGTTCATTATCTAATTTTTCTCACAATATTTTTGTATTGGAAATATAGATATGGAACCCTAACATAAGGGAGATTAAGATTTAACCAAAATTTGTTTCATGCCTCTTAAGTGCCAAGCTTTTTGATAGAGTTAAAACCACAGCGTAATTCTAGATGGTTACTATTTTATTTGTGTTCAGGTGAGGACGTTGCTCTTCAGCCAGATTTGATTAAATGGCAGAGCTGAAACCAGAACCTGAGTTCTCCAACCTCAAACCTCAGTTGGTTCTCCTACACCCGACTGTATCTAAAGAGCTTGAGGAACTGTCAGGAATCAAGGAATCTATAGGTCATCAGGAACTCTTACCCGCATACAGATGTTCACGTCTCTCTGCACACACTGTTTATGATCATCTAAAAGAAGTAGGGAGAGCTAGGATGCTCAGCACCAGCACCCCAAGGATATTCAAATCCACCAGCTTTTGGAGTTAGCTTAACCTTTGAGATGATTCTCTAGGGCAGTGATTCTCAGCCTGTGTTCCCTGGACCAGCAGCATCAGAAAGCTCAGGGATTGTAGTTAGAAAGGTAAATTTTCAGACCCCACCTCAGACCCACAGAATCAGAAACTCTGGGAGTGGGAGCCAGAAATCTGGGTTCTAACAAGCCCTTCAAGTGGTTCTGATGCTCACTGAGGTTTGAGAACCACTGCTCTCCAGATCTACTCTGTGGTTGTATCTGAGCCACCTAAATATGGAAAATCAAGCAGCAATGAATGACAGATAGCGCCTGCTGAATTGGCTTCAGCTTCTCATTCCCCGGTATTTGACAATTGTACATTCCTGTTAACCTCTAGGGGGCACCAAAATATTTTCATGTACAGCCCCACAGAGGCAACAAGAGTTTGGGTTCATTTTCCAATGAAATGGCCTTGAGGCGTGAAAAGAGCGTCCATCTCATGAAGCTGTTTAAATATTATGTCTCAGCCAGTTAAATATTCATTATATTTGTTTTTTTTCCATGTGTATGGGAATTAACAATACCTACTTTTCATGAGTATTGTGAAGATTAAGATAATATCTGTCAAACTTATGTCACAGTGCCTGGTATAGAGCTAGGTGCTCATTAAATAAGGGACAGTATTATTATTTTCATCAGTACTACTGCTATTAATAGGTAGACATTTCTAAAATATTTATT
The DNA here is from genome assembly GCF_041296265.1 of Equus caballus. NCBI lineage: Eukaryota > Metazoa > Chordata > Mammalia > Perissodactyla > Equidae > Equus > Equus caballus. The sequence goes on from NC_091686.1 coordinate 109,787,427, forward strand.
TGTATTGTGGAGATAGATTAGATATTTCCATTAACTATTACAATGATCAAATAGCTTCTTGTACTAAGACCTGGGAATCCCTGGGAAGGGTGAGCTGGGGGCTATGCTTCAAGAGCAGAAGAAAGATCAAGGCTTGGCCAGGCCTACAGTATTCCATGAACAAAAGAGCGGAGATGAATGCAATTAGTTTCATGATAATTATGTCCCACAATCCTCTTGAAGGGGTGAAGTTGGTTTTCCACTGCCGTAATAAAATAGCTTGCTGGTGGTTTAGTGAAATTAAAAAGGAAAGTCCAAAACCTGTATATGCTGCTAAGTGGGAATGCTTTGGATTCCTTTGGCAAGCTTTGGATAGGTCACTTAGATTTCCTGGCCTTAGTTTTTCTCATTTATATAATGTTGGGACTTGACCAGTTGAACCATAAATCCTTCCCAGTTCTCAGTAATAATAGTAACTGTATTTACCAACTAATGTCTGTGTTCCAAACTCTAGGCTGATCACCTTGTATACCTTAGCTCCTTAATTCTCACAACAATCCTCTGAGTTAGAGAGCGTTTTCATCCCCCATTTATAGTTAAGAAAACTGGGGCTCGTAGGAATTCATTCAATTAGTCATGTTCATAGAGCTAGTAAGTAGCAAAGTCAGAGTCAGTATTCTGGTCTGACATCAAATCTCATTTTATAAACATCATGGTAAACTGTTTGTCAAATTCTGTGATTTCAGAGCACTGTGCAATGAGTCATTCTATATATAATTAAGACAAAAGTACATTAAGAGAGATGAAGATGGAGTACAGTGACATCTGAATATTAAACTTGGACAAGAACAAAAAAAGAAATGGTAAAAGAAATAGTTAGCAGTCAATAATGCAGGTTAAAACACACGTTAACATTTTAAAGCCCGAAGGAAGATACACAGCAAAAATGTTAATAGTTTTATGAAGTTAAAATAAATTTTCAAGAATTTAACCATCGAGGAAAAAGAAATACAATTGTAAATAATTTTAAATTGCCTAATCTTTTGAACTACTAGGTCTAAAAATGTGCCTTCTGGATTTTCACGGAAGAAAGAAATCTCCCTGTGTTACTTGAAAGAAGGGACAGGAACCCCTCACACCTTCTACAGGCTCCTTCTGCTAATTTCAAAAAGGTTGACCTTTCTCTTATGGGGTCATAACATTAGGCTAAAATTATAAAGAAATTCACTGTAGTCTAACATAAACTCAAAATAAACATTTTTAAATCCCAAGGCTAAATATTATGTTTTAGATAAAAATCAATTCTGATTAACAGAGGCAGTTCATAACCACTGTTGGAAAAATATATTTCAAAGTGAATGCCTACCTGATGGCCAAAAAGTCATTTTCTTGTATAGAGTCTCATTATTGTCTTAGTCCAAGACTTGGCAAACTTCTTTTGCAGAGGACCAGATAGTAAGTATTTTCGGCTTTGTAGGCCAAAGGCCAAAATCAAGGATATTGTGTAAATACTTCATATAATGAAGAAAGAAAACAAATTTCCACAAATGTCTTACAGATGTCATTAAAAACAACAAGTGGTTACAATTTTTTGCAATACAGATCTACTAATGAGAATTAGGGAATTCTTTTGGGGAGGATTAATATTTCATTTATTGGGGTCCAAAGTAAGTATTTCCTATCATGAAAACCACTTGCTCGGTTTAATATGTAAAAACCATTTTTAGCTCTCTAGCAATACAAAAACATGTGGCAGATCCAATTTGGCCCTAGTCCAAAGAGGTGATTATTTGATGTACAAGGTCATAGTTTCCTAAAGGGTTATGTTAAAATTCAAAGGGATGTTGTAAAGATAAGAGCTCTGAGCTCCGAAGTGGCTGCTCTGTGACAAGCTGCAAATGTCGTCCTCAGGATTATCTACCACTTTCTCGATTTCTTTAGCTCTGAAATGCAGTTCTGCAAAAGCATTTAAAGAAAATTTAAATTCATTTTATTTTAATATGATATAAATTAGTACAAGATATGCTGCATATCCATTTCTTGCATGTGCTTATCTGTTGAACCAGACAGTCCTCATGTATAAAATGGAGATAACAATAAGTAACATTTCTTAAGTATTTACTGTGTGCAGGCGTTATTCCAATCTTTTACTTTCTTTCCTTATTTAATCCTCCTTGAAAACTGTATTACTTTACAGATGAGGAAGTTGAGGGACAAAAAGGTTGAGTAACTTTCCCACATTACCTTAGGGATGAGGGAAATGAAGCCAAGAAAGTTTAAATAACCTGTCCAAGGTAACCCGCTCAGCTAGGAAAGGGTAGAGCTAGGATCTTAACTCAAGCAACCAGGATCCAAGGCATGAGGGCTCTTACTTATTCAGGAATCATAGGAAATTCATGCTAATGAAATGAAAACTGTGTTTGTCAAGGAAGTATATAAACTGTAAAATAATGTTTCAATGTTCTTATTTGCATAATGGTTATTTTTAATTGAAGATGGTGAAAACAAAAAACAACATAGACACATTTAGTACAGAGTTATTGAAGTGAATATAATCTGACTTGAGCCAACTCTTTTTATCTCCTTCTTTCCATTTTAATAGGATTATTTCATTTCTCTTTCATGACTTGGGATACACTCTCCTTAGTTACATAAAACAAAAGGAATATTTTCCCACCAAAACAACATGGAAATTATACAACATATGAGACATGAATGAAAAATGTCTATGTAAATTTAGGAAAAGCTGTTATATAAAGAAGATTCTCTAAGTATAAACAAAAAAGTGTACCTTTTCAATAAGCACAATGTCTGAAGAACCAGAAATATTACTTTAGGTCTTGCTAACTAGTCATATCTCGTTGTGTAAGAAATATCAACTCATAAAGCTGTGTGTTCTTCATTGTCCTTACTCCATAACACAACTGAAAAATGTTCCTATGTATGATTTCCCAACCAATGCAGTGAAAAAATACTAAAAATAAAATGTGAATTCTAATGCAATTCAAAAAACAGTATATCAAAATAAAGTAATTTCTAAAAACTTGTTCATTCATTCTAAGTTGCTGTGTGTTGTGATTGAAGTAGGTACTATAGGTGTAAATCTATTCAGGATCACCATCATAATTCTTTTTTGGGGGGTGTGCATGCATGAGCATACGCACATGGATGTGCACATGTTTCACATATATATTCCTCTTCCTTGGTGTCTTTGCCAGGATCTCTTAATTTTAATTTTTCTTTCTTAACTTATTATATATGTAAAATAAGGTATTAGATTATCCTACCTCCAAGAAGTTGTGAAGATTAAATAAGTTAATACATAAAAGCACTTGGAGACTTCCAGTTGTAGAACAAGATGTTATAGTTTCACATATCCCTCACTCCTCCCCTCTAAGTACAACAAACTGCCTTCGAAATAATTCAAAAGATGATAAAAGGACTCAGAGGGCTGAAAAGAAGAATGTGGACTGGCAAGGGAGCTCAGGGCCTGAGGAATGATGATACTGTGAGTTACCAGGGTTTTCTTTCTATCTCACATAGCTCTGGGGAAGGGCAAGCCCAAGAGAGACCTAGTGGGGAGCCCCAATACCTGCTCCATACCTAGAGCAACAGCTGGCTGAGATCCATCTGAAGCAGCAGCCTCAAAGGCCCTGTACACCAACCTAACCACCGCTGCACAACCATTGGAACACTAGCAGGCAATCTGATCCACTCACTGGGTAGCATGATTGGAACCCAGCTTTTCTGGCCCTCCTCTCAGTGGCATAAGAGACCTAGACCCAGCACCTTCCTGCTCTCCTCTGCCCCCTGGCAGAAGATGACCCAGGATATTACATCAGCCCCCATAGACAGCACCAGTGGGAACTGAGTAGGAGTTCCAGCAGCAATAAACTGTCATTAGAACTAAAATCCACAGAAGTAGGCCAGAACCTACATGCTAAATCTAAACATGGTGACTACAAGCTACAATAGAAGATTTAAATAGCATCAAAAGTCTCCTAACATAACAAACATAACATCCAGGATACAATAGGAAAATTCTTTATCATATAAGAAGTTGGAAAACCACAATTTGAATGAGAAAAGACAATCAACTAGTGTAAATCAGTTGGTGGAGGGGGACGTCAAGACAATTTCAGATGAAAGAGTACTAAGATAATTTATCTTGCCAGCAGAATTGCCCTAAGGGAATGGCTAAAGGAAGCTCTCTAAGACAAAAGGAAATGATAAAAGAAAGAATCTTGGAATATCAAGAAGAAAGAAAAAACAAAGGAAAGAGCAAAAACATGAGTAAAGACAACACATTTTCCTTCTCCCTTTGAGCTTTCTAAATCATGTTTGATGAAGCAAAATTATGACACTGTGTTATGTGATTCTTAACATACATAGAGGAAATATTGGAGACAATTATATTACAAACAGATGAGAGTAAAGGGAAAGAAAGGGAGGTAAAGTTTCTGCAGTTCACTCAAACTGGTAAAATGTCAACACTGAGATGTTATGTATATATAATGTATTACCAAGAACAAACCTAAAAAAGGTGTACAAAGAGACACACTCAAAAATACTATAGAGAAATCAAATGGAATTCTAAAAAATATTCAAATAACCCACAGAAAGCCAGAAAAAACAAAATAGAGAAAAGAAAACAAATAGAAAACCAAAATAAAATGGCAGACTTAAGCTCTAACCTATCAATTATTACATTAAATGTAAGTGGTCTAAATATGCCTATTAAAAGAAAGAGATTGGCAGAGTGGATTGAAAATCATGACCTAACTATGTGCTGTGTACAAGAAACTCACATGAAATATAGCAATAAAGGTAGGTAGAAAGTAAAAGGATAGAAAAATATATACCATGCAAACATTAATCAAAATAAGGCAGGAGTAGCTATATAAATGCCAGATAAAGTGGATTTCAGAACAAAGAAAATTATTAGAGACAGAGAAGGACACTGTTGTTGTTAGTGCTGTTGAGTCAGTTCTAGCTCCTAGCAACCCTGTGTACAGCAGAGCCAAACCCTGCACAGTCCTTTTGCACCATCCTCTCATCTGCCGTCACTATATCAGACAAAGCTGTGCTGCTATTCATAGGGTTTTCATGGCCAGTTTTTTCAGAAGTGGGTCCTTCTTTCTAGTCTGGAAGCTCCACTGAAACCTGTCTACCATGGGTGACCCTGCTGGTATTTGAAATACCAGTGGCAGAGCTTTCAGCAGCCAAGCATCTTGCAGCTGCCACAGTATAACAACCGACAGATGGGTGGTATGATTTCCCCCACTGGGAAATGAACCTAGGACATGGCACTTAGAGCTCCAAGTCTTAACCACTAGACCATCAGGGCTGACTAGAGGGACATTACATAATGCTAAATGGTTCCATCAACCAAGAAGATATAACAATCTAAAATGTTTATTCAAAATTATTGATATGGGAATAGATTAGTGGTTGAAAGGAGTTAGGGACAGGCATGGGAGAGAGTGAGTGTGGCTATAAAGGTGTAGCACAAGGGAGCCTTAGAGTGATAGTACAATTAAGTATCTTGATTGCGGTGGTGGTTACACACATGAAGCTGCACATATGATTAAATTGCTTAGAATTACACACACACACATGAATGCATGTGTAACTAATGTAATCTGAATAAACTCTTTGGATTATACCAATGTCAATACCCTGGTTCTGATCATCTTCTCTAGTTATGCAATGTGCTAATATTGGGGAGGCTGGGTGATGAGTGCATGGGATGTCCCTGCACTTTTCCTTGAAACTTCCTGTGAATATAAAAAACAGACAAGAACCAAAAATTACATACTATATCATTCTATTTGTATAGCATTGTTGAAATTATAACAAGGAAAACTAAAAGGCTTTATTCCTAAACAATATGTAAGGCTAAAGATTACATACAAAGATACTGAGGGACGAGGAAGGAAAAGTCTTTAAGGAGTTATAAGTATGGGGTTGGGTTATGGGCTGTAGAGAAGGGTGTGGGAAATCCTGAAAGGGAAACTATTTATGGAGAAGGGAGAAGGCTGAGGTATGATGGTGGCTAAAGGCACTAAGTAGACCAAGGGGAGTAAGATTTACGGGGAAGAACGTGAAGAGTGTGTGTGTATATGAGAAAAGAATTTAACAGAGTGCAGGAAGGATTTCCAGGATGGATGAAGGATATTGGCCTTTATGAGTAAGGTATGGGAACTGGAATCATGCAGGGGAGACACAAAGAAAATGTGTACACAAAGAGAGAAACAGTGAACAGAGGATGGGGTGGCACAATAATGGAGGGACAGGAGGCCTTTTATAGATGGACCAATGGCTTTCAAAGAGGACTAGGTTTAGCTAGGACTCTACACACCTATAGGTTATTCCTATAACTGTTCTCAATTAGCTATGGAACTTTTGCAGGCCATTTAAACTAGCTGAGCCTTTGGCTCTTGATCTGTGAAACGGTGAGGATGGACTAGATGGTTTCTAATGTCATTCAAGCTATAACAATCCATGATTTTATTGTCACCATATGAAACAAATAAGCAAAATAAGTTTAGATGCTTTCTTTATATGAACATCAATGGTAATAACAAAGACTAAAATGTCGTTAACGGTTTGAGGTTTCTCACTTTAGGGAAAGTAAAAATTGGACAAGCGCTGTGTTGAGGTAGGTTAATGGGAACAACTGAAATGAAAAAGAAGGAAAAACCTAAGCTCCTAAATCTTTAAAAAGAAAAGTTTTCCTGCATTAAAAGCAATGGCTTTATGCTGTAAAAGAGAGTGATATTTAATTACACTTTCACAAATATTTCGCCATTTCATCTTCACAATGACAATGACGTGCAACAGTTATTATGGTTCCCATTTTTCAGTAAAGAAAATTGAGATTCATACAATTTAAGGATATGTTTTAGATTACAGAACTAGTTATAGGCAAAGCCGGGATGGCTATTCAGATCTAATTTCTAGATCACTTTGAACCACCTCTAAATAGACTTATACACACAAAAACAATCAGTCCATGATGAGATATCACTACACGTATATTAGAACAACTAAAATAAAACATAGTGGCAATACCAAAATTTGGCAAGAATGAAGAAAAACTGCATACATGCATTGCTCATGGGAATGTAAAATAGTACAGCCACTCTGGAAAACAGTTTAGCATTTTCTTAAAAAAAAAACTAAATGAAATACTAATTATACAATCCAGCCATCACATTCCTGGACATTTATCCCAGAGAAATGAGATCTTATGTCCACACAGGAGCCTGTACACAAATTTTAATAGCAGCTTAATTTGTAATAGCCAAAAACTATAAACAGCCAAAATGCTCTACAACAGATCAAGGGTTAATCATCGTGTGTACATCTGTACCATGAAATATTACTTAGCAATAAAAAGGAACAGACTATTGATATAACAGTGTAGATGGATCTCAAAGGCATTAGGCTGAGTGAAAAAGCTAGTCTCCAAAAGCCATATACAGTATGGTTCCATTTAAAGAACACTCTCAAAATGACAAAATTATAGAGGTGGAACAAATTGGTGGTTGCCAAGTGCTAGGAATGGTTAGGCGGAGAGAAGTGGGTCTGACAATAAAGGGACAATTCAAGGGAGATCTTTGTGGTGATAGAATAGTTCTGTGTATTGATTGCAGTGGTGGTTACACAAATCAGCATCATAGAATGCTACACACACAGTGTACCAAATGTATGCATATGGTTTGATGTTGTACCATATTGATTTTGATACTGTAGTATTATTAAGATGTAACCATTGGGGGAAACTGAGTGAATTGTACACAGGATCTCTTTGTATCATCTTTGAAAATTCCCGTGGGTCTATAATTATTTCAAAATAAAAAGCTTAAAAACAAAAACCAAACAGTGTCACGTCTAGAAGCGGGTTATGATATAGTGGTTAAGGACACTGGCTTTGTACTTGATTTACCTGAGTTTCTATGCAGGTCATATAACTTAATAGTTTTATGACCTTGATTTAAATATGTTTCAGTGTTTTATCTCTAACACTGGGATCATAATAGTTCCTATTTCAAGGGATTGTTGTGATGTTTAAATGAATTAATATAAGTAAATTGCTTAGAGTAGGGCAAGGCACATAAAGAGCGCTCACTAAATGCTATCTCTTATTACAGATACATTTTATATTATGAGTCTAGTGAATCTTATAAATGGTATTATTTCTCTATTTTCCTTTACAGCTAGAAAGCTCAAAGCTGAATTTTGGTCATTCCATTAGGCATTGTGTATCAATTCACATTTATGCATGCTAACTGTATGACAATTCTTCATCTTATTTTCCTAATATTTTTACATAGCTGTTTGCTCTTATTCTACAATATTTTATGACCTTGGGCTATTTCTCTAACTCATTTTTTTCTCTACAACTTAATTTTATAAATTTTCAAGCACTTTTCTAAATCATTTTTTAAATAAGGTAAGATCTTTATAATAAAAATTATAGAAGCTTAAAGGAAGAAACTTAGTTATTTAGTAAAAGTATAATTGCTTATACAACTGTGACTATAGCATACAACGCTTGCAGAAAGTGTATTACCACTTTCACATTAGGGGATTGTGTGATTTAGTCCAGAAGAAATGTATATTGGGCCCTATTAGGTGTTTGGTACTTGTCTAGAAGACAGAGAAATGAAGATAGAAAAGACATCAATCTTCCCATTAGGAAGCTTGTTGGTTAGTGGGTAGAGAATATAAAAATAAGACATTAGAAGTCACTCTGATTCATGTGGTGAGAAAAATATGTGACAGAAACTAGAGGGATAATGCTGCCCTATGATACCTGGGAAGATCCCAGGAAAATGGGACAGTAAGTAGGGTTTGAAGGAATGAAAGGAGTTTTCTTGGTGTATAATTTTAATGATTACACATGCAAACAACATAAAACCATGACCCAAATGCTTTGGCCTATAAGAAAATATATTATCTCACATAACAATAAACCCAGAGGCAGAATGGCCCTGGTAGATCAGGTAGTGTATGTATATGTTAACAAAGTTTTGAAAAACTCTTACAGAACATCCGTAATTGTAATGTTTATTTCTCATTCATGCTTCATGCCCATTCTGGATCAGTTGTGCCCCATTCCAGGTTATCATCACTGTTTTTCCACATCATCTTCACTCTAGGAGCCAGACCCGCTGAGCATCCTGTCCCTGAAACATTTATGATCATCACAGTAGAGGGAAAGAGAATACGGAAATTCACCCTCTGGCTCTAGAACATGACATACATGTGACATACATGACTTCTCACATTTCATTGGCCACATAAAGTCACGTGACTATCTAGCTTCAAAAAGATTTATTATAAGGAATCAGCTCAGATGATTATGGAGACTGACAAGCCCCAAGAGTTATAGTCAGCAAGCTGGAGATCCTGGAGAGCTGATGGTGTAAATTCTAATCCGAAAGCCAGCAGACTCGAGACCCAGAAAGAACAGATGTTTCAGTTCAAGTCTGAAGGCAGGAAAGAAAAAACAATGTTCCAGCTAAAAGCAGTCAGGCAGGAGGAATTCCTACGTGTTTAGTGGAGGGTCAGCCTTTTTCCTCAATTCAGGCCTTCAACTGATTAGATGAAGCCCGCCCACATTAGGAAGGACAATCCGCGTTGCTCAGTCTATCAATTTAAATGTTAATCTCATCCAAAACACCCTCACAGAAACACTCAGAATAATGTTTAGCCAAATATCTGGGCACCTCATGTTGCAGTCAAGTTGACACATGAAACTAATTATCACACTCCCCAAATTATTTACATTTAGCTGACTCGGGGTGTGTTTGGGCATCAGGTTTTTTTAAAGCTCCCACATGATCCAATGTGCAGCCAAAAGTGAGAACGATTATACAAGAGGTTAGTGTCCCTTATAGGAGACTGAGGGAATGTGGGGACTAGAGTTTTCTACTTAAGTAAACAGGGACTTTTTCTCCCCCCTAACTTCCTGACCATCTTAACATCAATACTTGCTAGTTTTAATACTAAATATAGGGAGGAAAAAAAAATCCTATTTCTTCCTCCAATTTGGAGTCATAAAGAGATAGAGAAATAGGTCAGAGGGGGAAATCTACAAATCAATATGCCATTAATAACAAAAACAGCCATGCTCAATAATATTTTACTCAGATGTTATTTTCTTTTGGTATAATACACAATTTAACTTTGGAATTATTGCAGGGACCAAATGAGAAATCTTTACCCCAGAACCGACTACATGAGTAAACACTACCCCCCACCCTTTAGGAAAATAGAGACTGTGAAATAATTTGATTTGCTTAAGACTGGCGATGAAATCCAAATATGAGTTAAGGGACCTTTAAAAAAATACTGCTTAAGACATTATTTTGTGCTCAGACATATATACCGTTGCTTTTCTTTAAGAAAATTTCCATTTGAAGATTTCATGTGTATGTTTATACCTTACAAACATACATGATACGCATGTAAATATATGATATGTGTATTTCTTATATATATCATTCTGATATATCCAGATGGTATTTTGATATTTATGCTTTTTGCCTAGTCAGTATCTTTTCGTTAACTTACAGTGATGATTTTTCATATAATTATCTACATGATATTCCTATAAATATAATCTAATATTAAAATTTGCACAAATATGTAGCATTTTAGATATTTTACTTTCCTTCAACTGTGAAATCAAGACACTTATTTTTATATATGGCTGTAGATTAAAACCTATTAACCCTATCTAGTCAGATGAGGAATGTGAAGAAGTACTCACAGTGTTTAAGAACATTTTTTTTAAAAAACTCCATTTTAATCACATCTGGGATAGATTCATAAATTGAAACCTGCTTAATTGGCAATTTAAAGCTGTAGGACAATGTTATCTCTCTCTATTTTCAGAATGAAGTTCCAGCTGTTCTGAGAAAGCTACCAGAAGATTGAGAGAAACTGCCGAGCATCCTGGGGAGAAATTAGGAGTAAAGAGCCACATTAGCTTGTATTATTCTTAAGTCACTGTGCACCAGCAATAAATGTAAATACTGTTAATGGAGTCAAAGATCTCAAATTTAAATTTAACCTGCTTCTCGCAGGGAAAAGTATCACACTTTTCTGGGTCTGAACTTCATCTTAAGACTAACAAATTTTGAAAATAAATTTAGATAATATTCATGATTCATAATGCATCCTCACCAGGTCAACTATTTAATTTGCAGAGTGCTTCATTTTTATTAAAGAAGCTGATGAGTTTAATGTCACTGTAGCCATCAGGAAAGTCTACACTATAATGTAATAAACAACTTCCAACTCTCTGGCTCATGACAACAGAAGTTACTTCTCACTCATCTACCTGTCTGTTAGAGGTTGGCTGTGAGCTTTGCTTCGTTGTTGGTTACTCTGTCTACACTCAGGCAGATGGAGCAGTTACTATCTCAAACATCGCTGCTCATCATGGAGTCTTACAGAGCAATGAAAAGCTCCTTCCTGGAAGTGACATCCCACTCCCATCAGAACCCACTGGCCAGATCTGGCAAGTGGAACAGATGTATAGTCCTCCACATGCCCAGGAAGCTGAAACCTGGAAATATTTGGTGAAAAGCATTACGGACTATCACTTTCTGCCCTTTAGATCACTCTACCTCCACAGGCAAAATATACTCCTCCTTCCCCAAAGAAATCAATCCTAAAGCCCCGTTTGGCTGTGGCATCAAGCTCAAAGTCTAGGCTTTCTGGGTCTGATGCAGTAGACCCCGCATCAAATCTGAGTGTGATTTCTCTTGTTCTCGACACTCATGAACTAAAAAGTTATTTTTCCATGCCCTCTAAATATATAGTAGCAGAACAGCAGATGTTTACGTTAGTAATAAAAATTTTTATTCATAGGGTACTATATATTTAGAGAGAAAATTATTTTTGCCTTAAGTAATGTTATAATGAAAATTTTACACACAATTTGTGTTTCATTGACAGTAATGCCAAATTAAATTACCTTTCAGTGTTTAGGTAGTTTTTTTCCTGTATAAATTTCAACTTTGAAAAATTTTGCCATGCAAAGGCAGTAGGAACTGAAATTGTCAACAAATTTTGTAAAACAATACTTTAATTCAGAAATAAACTATGGATTTTACACATCATGTTCAAGGCATGTGAAGGAGTTTCATAGATAAATTATCAGATCGTTGAAAATGTTTAAAATATTTTAATTTTATGTATTGAATTACTATCATTTCTATTGTAATTTCATCATCTTTTTTTTTCTTTAAAGATTGGCACCTGAGCTAACAACTGTTGCCAATCTTCTCTCTTTTGTTTTTTTCGGCTTTTTCTTCCCAAATCCTCCCAGTACCTACTTGCATATTTTTTAGTTGTGGGTCCTTCTAGTTGTGGCATGTGGGATGCCACCTCAGTGTGGCTTGATGAGTGGTGCCATGTCCACACCCAGGATTCGAACTGGTGAAACCCTGGGCCGCCGAAGCAGAGCGCTCGAACTTAATCACTCGGCCATGGGGCCGGCCCCTCATCATCTTTTTAAGATGATATTTAGATACAACTGTATTACTTTGTTATTCTTTCAAATTTTTTAAAGTTGAATAAGGCAAACCAGGAAGAGGGATATTTGTTCAATTTTATCAAATTTCTATTCCATCAAGACTACATTTTAATCTTAAAATGGCAAGAAATGGGAGTCAATGTGAAGAGAGAAAAAATAATCCAGTTATAAAGGGGCACAGGATTTGAATAGACATTTCTCCTAAGAAGATTTACTAATTGCCAATAAGCACATAAAAAGATTCTCAACGTCATTAGTCATTAGGGAAATGCAAATCCAAACCACAATGACATAACATGTCACACACACTAAGATGGCTATAATCAAAAAGACAGACAATAACAAGTGTTAGCAAGGATATGCAGAAATCGGAACTCTCATACATAGTTTGTGGGAATTTAAAATGGTGCCACTGCTTTAAAAAAATAGTTTGGCAGCTCTTCAAAAAGTTAACATAGAGTTAGCATATGACCCAGTAATCCACTTCTAGATATATATCCAAGAGAACTGAAAACACATGTCCATATAAATATGCAAATGTTCACAACAGCATTTTTCATAGCAGTCAAAAAGTGGAAACAACCCAAATATCTGTCAATGGATGAATGGATACATAAAATGTGGTATATCCATACAAAGGTATATTATTAGGTCTTAAAAAGGAAAGGAGTTTTGATATACGCTACAACATGGATGCAACTTGAAAACATTATGTTTAGTGAAAGAAGCTAGACATAAAAAGACACCTTTATATTTATAAAAAATCTCCAGAAAAGATAAATCTATAGAAGAAGAAAGTTGATTATCAGTTTTCAGGGGTGGAGGGAGGTTGGTGTGCAGGGGAGGTGGGAGGACTAGGGGGTGATTGGGAATTGATAAGGGGTTTCTTTTTTGAGTGAGGAAATGTTCTGGAATTAGATAATGGTCATGGTTGCCCAACTTTGAATACACTAAAAACTACTGAATTGTACACTTTAAAAAGGTGAATTTTATGGTATGTGAATTATATCTCAATAAAGCTGTTATTAAAAAAATATGATGAAAATTAGATTATGGTGATGGTTGCAGAACTCTGTGAATATACTAAAAACCATTGAACTGACTACTTTAAATGGATGAATTTTATGGTATGTGAAATTATCTCAATAAGTCTGTGAAAAAAAAAAATGACCAGAAGACTGTCTCCATAGGAATTGCTGATTATAGGTAATAATCTTTATCCTTTATAGTCCCAAAAACATTTTTTTCCTTGTTCTAAAGTCTTACATTTTGTTGCAATGTCATTTTTCCTACATATTTCATGTGTAGTTTCTATTGATTTAAAAACACGTTAAAAAAATTTTAGTATATATTTTAAAACTTTTAAAAAGCTAAATATCCAAATTTAGATTTCTTGGTAATTTTTTTTGGTAAGCTTCTGCAACCTTATTACTAATAAGCAACAGTTCATGACAAATAATAGCACATATTTGATACTAATGTAAACTTTCACCTGAGATCATGTTTCACGCTCTGTTTGAGGGTCGTCTGTTCATTTCTCCTTACTCTTCTGACTTCTCCTATCTTGCCTAGTCAAATCGAATTGTTGTTTTTGTTTTTTTTTTTTAAAGTTTGGCACCTGAGCTAACAACTGTTGCCAATCTTCTTTTTTTTTCTTTCTGCTTTTTCTCCCCAAATCCCCTCAGTACATAGTTGTATATCTTAGTTGTGGATCCTTCTGGTTGTAGCATGTGGGACGTTGCCTCAACATGGCCTAACGAGTGGTGCCATGTCTGCGCCCAAGATCCGAACTGGTGAAACCCTGGGCCACCGAAGCAGAGTGCACAAACTTGACTACTCAGCCACGGCCCTGGCCCCGGCGCCGGCCAATTGTTTTAATAGTAATTAGATGGCATTATCATCATGTGTCCAACTGTGTTTATAAGGTCAATATTTTCTATTTGTTTTGTCAAGTTATTTGTTCCATCTTTGGGCAGATGTAGAAAAACACATTACATTCTAAAATTTTTGTAAGGGATGCCATTGCTATCGGTAAGTTGTGCCCATGTCTCCTAGCAACAAAATCTAACTATATGCTGTATCTGTTCCTGGGTTTTTGGCCCAGATTTTATCTTGCGTACATTTTTAATTATCAATTATGTTAGCACCATTATCATAGCCATAGAATTTCTTTTAAATCAATGCTGAAAATTTGCTTTTTAGTTCTTAACTCAGAATGTATAATTTTACAACGAGTATAAAATCAGTGAAATTAACTTTATTATTTTCTTCTGGGCATTCAACAATAATAATGATGAATAGTAGTTGCTCAACATAACTTTTGTCCCTGGTACAATCAAATTGAATTGAATAACATTCGATTTTTATTTATTTATAATTTGTTATTTTACTTTATTCCTTGTTAAACTGGTAATCTCATTTGTATTTCTCCATTCCAGATAGTAAAAAAACTATTTTTTAAATCTGTTTTACATGATCTGCTATCCTTGCAACAAATTTGGAAATAATTTCTAATAAATCTAACTTTTTGCTTTCCTTTCTGTAAATATTGTTCTTTTAGTGCCATAAAAAGCATTATTATGCTCAACTAATATTGAACACATGATATTATTCTTTTCTATATTGGCATTAATGTATTGGCATTTATTTATCTTTGTTGAAAGTTATTTATTGATTGATGTTTACTCAGCCTTTTTGAGTACTAGTAATTACATTTGTGAATTATTTTTATTTTTTATTGGAAAGTGATATCTTGTGTTTCTTTAACCAAAAATGTGTTTCCAATCATGGATACCTTCATTAGCCAAAGCTGGACTTGAAGATTAGTTGGGAAACATGTAAATGTAGTAACAATATTATCTGCCATTCATTTAGAATACAATGCCAATGCCTACAATTTTTCCCCTTTTAAAAGAATTTTAATGTAAAAGAAAATACTAAATTTTCTGCTATGTACATCCAGTGAAAAATCATATTCATTAATTTGAATCAGATTGTGTTTTGCCAAAAATAATCTCATGTTGTCAGAAGGATGTGACAGCCATTTTCCACGACGATAATCCAAAAAACATAGTAGCACTTTGGAGATTTTTGTCTTTTTCTTTCAATTTACTCATTTTATAAATGTACTTTTATGCATCGTTTAAGGAGACCAGAATGGTATTTGTTTCTTCTGAGTTGTGAATTTTATGTGAATAATTCTCTTTTTCACTCTCATTGTTTTGAGATGATGTTTACATGAAGTTTGTTGGGATTTCATCTAACTTGTTGCTCACTTTTATTGTTTTGATCAGTAAATCTTCCTTAAATAAAGAATCCGTAATGCCTTGTTTGCAAATTTGATGCCGAGCATGCTCAAGAAGAGTCTGCTCACTTCCATTCTTTCTAGTTTTTAAAATTTCAAACAGGCATCTCCTTTGAAGATTTTCCATTTTCTTTTTTTCTCTTCTGATCTGTACTTTTGTGTTACCTGTTCCTATTGCAATCTCAACCTGTACATTCTAAAGAATTAAAAATAAAACATGACATTATTCAAAATGACACAAAATGTTAAATTTCATCCAAAAGCATAGATGAAAGAAAATAAAGAACATTAAAAATTACAATTATGTTTTTAAAATTTATTTTTCTAAAACATGAGAAGCTATATATTCAATTAAAAAGAAAGCTACACTATCTCGCTACATATGTGACACATTTTAAAATAAAAAATTTAAGGCAAAACTATATGAAGCAAAATTAAAAGTAATTCTAACATTCAGTGCATGTCTAGTTGCCAACATAAAAGACTCATATCATATTTTACATGTTATGTATGTATGTGTTTGTATATATAAGCATATGTATATGTACACACACATAGATATAGTAGGAATTTTTTAATATTGAGAAATGTTGTTCAGCTATAAGGAATTCAGTCGTGTGAACCTATGCATAGTTTACTCATTGTTGTCATTTATTCTCCTCTACTGATATCTAGAATTATCTATTCATGTATTTTTTTGTAGTATATTCATTGCATAAATCTCTGAAAGACAGTGAAGATATCAGTAAATTCCACACTTATGGTGCTATTTGCTATGTATAGTTGGCAGTAGTTTATCGGCTGCTTGCATCTGTTCTTCCTTACTCCCTCCCTTCCTCACTCAGATATTCATGTGGGGATTTCTCTCCCCGATGCAGTGTACAAGATGAGAGAAAAGATGACCATCATAACTAGCTCTAGAGACAGTCTCTAATTACCTCACATAAATCACCATTTTCCAATTCCATGGCCTCACCACCATCCAGAATTAATCTCAGACTCGTTCCTGGAATGGTAGGAGAGAAGTTTTCTCTCTCCTACTGGACATAAATAGCTGAGATCTAATTACCTACGTAACTCCTAACAAAACTGGCAGCCAGTCCTACAAACTCCAGAAGCACTCTCCTTAAAATGAAGCTGACACTTCATCTTGGATGGCAGATAGGAAAAATAAAATGAAAATGCACCAGCATTGGCATTACCCATCGCTGACCAGCCAAACCAAGGAGCAGGCACATGAACCAACCAAGGCCAGACAGATGTACAGTCCTTGGAATTTCAAATTTGATTGGAGGGGCACAAAGAGTGGAAATGGTACTCATTCATCGGGGAAACAGTTCTTGCAGAGATTGTCCTTTGGTTCCTCCTGCATAGACCCCTGGATCCGTTCTTTTTTCTTTACAAGCCTGCTTCTTCAGCTTTTCCTCTGATCCTTTGAGTTACACTTTATTTTTGTGATATATTAATTTTTGGCTTAAGTTAGTCAGAGTCCTTAATATTTTAGATTATTGTTTATTGAATATTCTCATTCCTTTCCCTCCTACTGTGGGCACAATATATTTCCTCATTCTATTGATATTGTGCTTGGCTATGTGGCCAATGGAATCAACTGTATCCAAGCCCAGGATAGGTCAGCCAATACTCAGCTGACCTACAGATGTGTGAGCATGGACAAATAATTGTTTTTTGTTTTTTGCGGTATTTCTGAAGAGGAAGATTCACCCTTAGCTAACATCTGCTGTCAATTCTCCTCTTTTTTTGCTTGAGGAAGATTATCCCTGAGCTAGCATCTGTGACAATCCTCCTCTATTTTTTTATATGTGGGTCACCTCCACAGTGTGGCTGGTGAGTGGAGTGGGTCTGTGCCCGGGATCCAAACCTGCAAATCCAGGCCACCAACGCGGAGCACACAAGATTTAACCACTTGGCCACAGGGCCAGGCTCAAATAGTAAAAATTGTTGTTTTGAGCCACCAGTTTTGGGATGATTTGATAAAATTTATTACTGTGGTAATATACGACTGTTACAGTTTCTCACTTGCAAAGAACTGACATGACCATTACTTTCTTTTGCAAAACCAACATTGCAAAGAGATGAAGAAAAGACTAAAGCTGAAAGTCTCACTGGCAGATTCAGCTCCAGCTCCTGCTACGAGACAGGCCTGTGTGCAAATCATAGATGCTGTATGGCCAAGACATCAGCTAAAATCTAGTTAATCAGCTATCTAGTACTTTTTATTCAGCGATAACTTCACATAATGTGTCTCTCAAGAAGTCTTGCTACTGTGCTGTGAAAAAGTAATACAAATATAAGAGTAATGCCTCTCTTAGAGAGTTCTTCACTAAAAGCACATTTAGACCCATCCTTTTAAGTAAAACATCTTACTCTAGTGTACCTTCAAAATATTCAACTTGGGTAAAGCAGCTAGAAGAGACTGTAAAAATGTTTTTAAACTGTGTTTAGGAAGCATTTGGAGCAGGCAATCAGATGCTGTTTCCATTACTACATGTCTAGTGGACTGATGGTTAAGCTATTTGCAATGTTTAGATATTTCTCAGCTTCTAAACTATGAAAATTTCAAACCAAAGCAGTAGTCCTTACTCAAGGAATGAAATTTGATGATTTATTAAAGTTATTGCATACATTAGAACACTGCTAGAGACCATGGGAATGCCCTTGGGGAAATTCATTCCCACACCTGATGATACTTTCTCCACCAGTGTTACCAAGGATATCCCGTATAACTTTTGACAGAGAATAACATTTTATGGTCTTCTACTGGAATAACCTACTTAACAAGTATTCCACTTGAATTTCTTATTTGTGAACTGTTGGGGAAATGCAGTAACTTTGTGTGATTCATTTTTAGAAGGGACTACAATGCATGGATAATGCAATTCAATTAGTAATTATTTGTGTTTGGCTCTAGAGTTCAAGTAGTTGGACAAACATCTTCAGGAATGGATGTGAATGTCGGCTCTCAACCCAACTATTTCAATGTGTATTGAAGGCAACAGTGGGCATACTAATGTGCTTTTGAGTAACCAGAGACGATTCAATAAATGTTTACTGACTCACAATTCCATAGTTCTCTACTGACGTGTTTACTATATTTAAAGAATCAAAATATAAAATTAGATCTGATATTCTCTCCCAGAGTTTCCCACACAAAGCAGATCCTTGCTGAACTTCAGAGATGGGTTCAGAGGGGCCTTCAAATGGTTCTCTCTGTCCCATGGGTCCAAAGAGATGCTCACTGATGACTACTTTTAAATATGCCTGTAGTGACTGTTCTCAATTGTTTAGTGATTGCAGTACTCTAAGCAGGACTGTATTAGTTTCCTATTGCTGCTGTAACAAATCACCACGAACGTGGTTGCTTAAAACAACACCATTTATTATCCTACAATTCTGGAGGTCAGAAGTCCTAAAACCAAGTTGTAGGTAAGGCTGTGATCCTTTTGGAGGCTCTAGGAGAATATTTCCTTGATTTTTTCAGCTTTTAGAGGTCACTTCCATTTGTTGGCTTATAGTCTCTTCCTCCGTTTTCAAAGAAAGTAATGTAGCATCTTCAAATCTCCCTCTCTGATTTCTTCTTCCATTGTCACATCTCCTTCTCTGGCTCTAACTCTCTTGCCTCCCTCTTCCCCCTCTAAGGACTTTTGTAGTTATCCAGGACACACCTAGATATTCTAGGATAATAGCCCCATATCAAGATCCTTAATTTAATTACATTTGCAAAGTCCATTTTGACGTGTAAGATAACACAGTCACAGGTTCTGAAAATTAAGATGTGGGCATCTTTAGGGGTACATTACTCTGTCTACCATAAGGACCAAGACTCCAAGGATCATAAAACCCCATTCCATTCCAACTGTTAACTGAAAAAAATTGGAGAGGAAATAATAGTCAAGTTTGCAGAAACCTTGTTGCTAACAACACACATAAACAGTTTAATACACACCTGATAAAAAATAATTGAGATCATATACATGATTCCTATATTACTAAAAATATGCTCAAATTTAAAAATTACCAGTGATTTTTACAAAACTTATCTTGATAATACACGCAAGTTTTTTGAGTAGTATCCAGTATGAGATAGCATATCACCAAGAAAAAGTCAATTACCGGGATTCATGGGAGATAAGTATATATCTACATTAGTGATAGAGACATGAATGATTTATATTTAAGTTTCAGTACGTGCCACTCTTAAGGCTTAGTTATCAGAAAAGTATAATCTCCAAACATATAAATATGTGTTATCATACACTGTAGAACTTGTTGAACATGTGCAATAAAAATGATACTGGTAAAGCAAAACCAATATAAATTTTTGCAAAGATAGCAGTAGAGGAAAACCATCACCAAATCAGGTAACACGATCATGCACTGACAGTAAAGCATCTTTTCTGAATTTTTCAGAAATATTTGGCTATGTATGTACGTGCAGTAAAAGTTCAGATACTTTGTCAAGCATTTCCTGGAAGCCAGATTTCTTAGTATAATACCATATTAGAGTATTTCAGAAAACTCTTTGAAATGAGCTAATTCTAAAATAAAAATATAAAATGCATCGACATTTAATAACTCACTCAGTAGGTTACTAGTAAGTAGCCCTTGTTTGTATATAAATCAGGACAGTTCTGAAATGTGTGTCATTCACACATAGGAACCCCAGAAACTATTTGCCTTTTTGAGAACAGGCCCAGCCCACTGTGAACATTCTTGTGCCTTCCAATATCGTTATTTTAAAAATCATTATTTTAGATAACACTTTTTTCTCCTCCTGGAATTCCCTTCCTGTCCCAACCAATAGCCTCCATTTGGCTAATTCCTTCTCATCCAGAAAAAGCCAGCTCAGACATCGTTAGGTGTTTATTTCCATATGATCCCAGAGCACTCTATTCAGTCACCTCTCTTAGTGTTGACAACATTGTGAGTTTGTTAGGGGCAGAAAACCCGGGCTACTTATTTTTGTAACTCTGTACCTCTCATAGTGATAGAAAAAGGTAGCAGTTTAATAAACATTTAAGGAAGGAAAGACATTAAGGAAGGATTATAATAGTGCTAATAGTTAACATTTATGAAATATTTGCTAGATGCCAAGCACTCTTTCAATTGCTACATGTATTTTATGACAAAAATAGAAAAATAGTTTATCTTTACAACAATATGAGGTGAGTTCTATTTTAGAGGAGAAGAACTGAGTCATGGAAAGATTAAGTAACTTGTTCAAAGCTATTTAGAGATAAGAAAAAGAAAGCAAAAAATTAGAGGGTGGCAGGGAAAGGGAGACTGCAGGGATATTTTGACCCCACTGGAAGCTACAAGGCATTATCCATCACTTCCATGAGCTTTTCACTGTCCTCCACCTTCCTAATGCCTTCATCTTCTTCATTACCTGCACTGAGTAGAGGACCATCATTTTAATCACTCGTCCACAACTTTCTCATTGTGTCTTACTTGCTTAGCAAGGTCCCATGTTGGTTAAAACCAATTCTTTGCCTACTCCACATTCGTATTTGTAGCTAGAGGAAAAAGTGAACATAAAGTGAACCACACAAAAAAGTGTGGTAAATCATGGTTAAAAAAAACCCCCTGTGTCTACTGGAACATCACTGTAAATTCATGATTGCTAAACTCAAGTGACCCTCCTATATGTCCTTACTCTGTTTGGTCTCTCTGTTCCAGAAGATTACATCACATCTTCTATTCTCTCCTCAAGCCCCTACAATCCCTCCTCATTTCTCACTCTGAGATGACGGTCTTGTTCAAATTACACTGAAAAAAATTAATAACAGAGAATTGCCATGCAACTCTCAAACCACATCTACCCAACTTCCATCTCTATCCATATAGTCTGCTTCCTTGTTTTTACTATGGAAGAACTACTTTTAAGTAGGGCCAGGCCCTGCACTTACATTCTAGATACCATCTCTTCTCACCTACTCAAGGATATAACTCCAGTAATCTCCCTCTCTTTCCAGCATTTTCAATTTTTCCTTTTTAATTGGATTGTTGCCACCAGCATACAAACACGTTGTCATTTCTCTTATCTAAACAAATAAAAACAAACTAAAAAAAATTTCATTTGACCTCCTATCACCTTCCAGCTATTTGCCTTTAAAGCGAAGCTCCTTGAAAGATTACTCTAAGCTTGTTGTCTTCAGTTTCTCTCCTATTTCCTCTCAAACTCACTTCAGTTAGCTTTTCTTCCCCAATAACACTTCCTAAAGAGCTTTTGTCAAGGTCACCTATGACCATTAGTTGGTAAATCCAGTGGCGAATTTTCAGTCCTCGTTTTAGCTAAACTCTCAGCAGCGTTATATTGGTCAGAGCTGATCATACCCTTCTCAAAGAAACACCTTTCATACATTGCTTCCAGTTTCCTTCTGTTCTATTGGCAGTTCAACTTCATGATCCTTTGTTGCATTTCCTCATAGCCCTGACCTCTAAACCAGTGGTCTTCAAACTTTTTATTCATGTACCTCCTTGCCCATTTTTTTAAAGTTGAAATCTAAATATTTTCATCTTAAGGTTAAATAGTTGCAAAAGATATAAGTGTGACATATTTTAAACATGGTATTTCACATAAAACTATGACATGACACTTATAAATGTATCTAGTAAAATCCTAATGCTATAGTAATTTAATACATACCTTTGTCTGTTTTAAAGTACACAAACATGGTTTTCTTTAGCAGTAGGAAATTATAAACCATCCCCTTTTCTCCTTAGATTATTATTTCCAATGCATTCCCGTCACAGAATTTTATCCTGGTATAATTTTAAGCCATTTTGTTGTGAAATACACTCCTGGAAAAATTCACAACAGAAAGACACACAGCTCAATAATTTATGATGAGGCAGACTCGTGTAACCACCACTCAAGAGGGAAAATAGAACATTTACAACATAGAATCCTTGCCTTTCCAGTCACCTTTTCCTCCCTCTACAGTATATCCACTTGCATGTCTTAATGCTTTGTATGGAGCTTTCATTTTTATTAGTTCGTGTATCCATCAGTGAATGTTACTTATTATTACTCTGCGTCACATCTATTCCTCTTTTTCATAGTTATATGTGTGCTCCCTGAGGAACATCATTCATATTGATGGGGATAAGAGAGGTTTCCTTATAAAAATGTCACTTGGTTCTTTGAACACCTTTCCAACTATATGCCCCCAAATTAAATGATCCATCATCACAAGTTACTTTTAATGTTTTGGATAATAACTGTATTAGAGGCCCCTCCAATTTTCTGGCAATAGAAGAACTGGAAACTGCCTGATGTCTATAAAGTTTTCTCAGTCATTAGAGTACAATTAGACAATAATACCTTCAAGTTTCCCCTTGTTTGAAGTCCAAAGGTATTAACACCTGGGGCAATGTAACATAGGAAGATTCACAATGTGCAGAGAATATAATCATTTATCTGTAAATTGCATAAAGACAAAATATTTTGAAAGGAGAGATGGGAAATAAGAACACATAAGATGCTCAACGGAAGCATCTCAGGCCACTCAATTTTAGTCATGATTATTTATATTAGTGTTGAGGACATGGAAATCTATTTCCTCAAAATTATTCCAGCCTGAATGATTCTTAGAAAGTCCCAGGATACACACAATTCAGATAGAAATCCACAGTCTAACGTTAGAGTTTCCAAGATTTTACCCTTGGACCATTTCTCTTTCCTGTTATATTCTCTAACCCAATCTCTGGCTTTAAATATCACACACACACACACACACACACACAAACACACTGAGATCTCCCAAATCTATACCTCCAGCCCAGACATCTTCCTTAACTCCAGATGGATATATATGACTTGATATTTGATATCCCTATTTGAATGTTTAATAGACATCTCAAAATGAATATTTCCAAACCTGAAATTTCCCATCACCACCCCAAACTCTATCCTCCTTTAGTCTCCCTCTCTCCATAAGTAGAAAATCCAGCATTCAAGTTACTCAGGCTAAATTTTTCTTGCTATTCCTTGAACACACCAGGCATACTCCTGTCTCTGAGGCTTTGTATTTGTTTCCTGGATATGACACCCTCTTCTCCCAGACACCTGTAGCCCCGTTCCTTAATTTCTTTCCAATCTTTGCTCAAATATCACCAAACTACTGATACTTTCAATGGTGTGAGCCTCCTCTCAACTACCAACTGCACACTCTCTCTCTTCTTGGATTTATTTTTCTCTGGAGCACTTATCATCTGACAGTCTATAAATTTTACTTACTTTAAAATATCTCTTTTCCCACTAGAATGTAAGCTCCATGAAAGCTGGACTTCTGGTTTGTTAATTTTATTCTATATTTCCAGCACATAGAAGAGTGCCTTGGATGTGGTGGCCACTTAGTAAATATTTACTGAAATGAAGAATGAATAAATTAATCACAGAGTAGAAGTCAGTAAAATAACTCAAGCTCTCTGCAACAAGCTTATGGGATGACTTGAAGGTCAAACCAAGCATGATGCTGATGAATAGGATATGAGCAATGAGGCAGAAGGGAAACTTACATTACAAGAACTACCTGTCAGAAAAAGACGGACTGATATGTAGCAGCATAGAAAGAAATGGACAGCAAATCCATTTAAGTTACTACTGACTGAGAAAATGTAAACATTCAGGGAACAGTGGCAGCAGGGTTTGTACAACTGATGACTTCCAAGGGAACAACAATGAGTGTGCAACATTGAGGGTGTAAGTTCTTAATGACTTTAAGAACTCTCACCATTTTTTAGTGACATCTCATATTTGAGTACTCAAATTAGAAAAGGTTATCTGGTAGCAACATTGAAACTAAATGTCTTTCTTTTTTTTTCAAATTTCACGATCAATTCTGGTTTGCTGAGTATGAGCAATGACGCAAAATATTCTAGGAGAGAACAGAGTGCCAAAGATGGAATATCTGTTCTTCAATTTGAAAAAGAACTGGCATCATAAATTTATTCTGAATGTGGAAATTAGACTGTCTAAACTTGTAGAGTAAGAGCCCTTCAGAAGCGCCCTTCCAAAGCCCTGGAGAAATTACCTTATTGTGTTGCAAACTTTGGCTTCATTCTTCCTGTCAATGAAATTGGCATTAGAATATTTGATCAGTAGGAAAACAGCGCATTTTGGAATCAAGCGTTTTCTTCTATTTGTGTAGGTTCTTGGTGCCAAGTTTGAAGCACTGGAATTCTGTGTGTGTGTGTGTGTGTTTGGATCATTGTGACAATCTTCTTTTATCTAGTTTCAGCGTTGCATTTCAGGGCTTTGACTTAAAAAAGGCTGAACTCTCTTCCCATCAGGATGCAGTCATGGAATCAACCTATAAATGGTGACTCACTCCCATAAGTGGGGTACAATTTCATAATTTTACCAAGATTTTCCTAGAAAATTACTCATGCTTTATTGTGCACATAATCAATTGCTGTGAAATTGGCATAGAACCCCCCTCCCCGCAGGCTGTCTGGTGCTATAGATCTGAATTTTGGCGGTGCTTCATGCTCCTAAACATGCAAGTAATTTGTAGCATGTTCATCATACTACTACCTATGTGAAAGGTCAATAAGTAGATTCACTTTTTTAAAACTGATTATCACAGTGCTTTGCATGCAGTTGGTCCTCAAACACATTGGCTCACATTCTTTAAATATGGGAGCTGGAGATTTGGTTAACTTTTTCAGAAAACAAAGGTTCCTAATTCTTTGGTTAAGGTCAGAATTTTAGACTCTGTGCAGACAGATGGAGTAGATAATTTTAATGTCCATAATCCACCTATGGACCAAGCCAATTCTATGTGTTTAGGAGGAAGAGCGATTTTTTTACAGCACCAAGAAACCATTGAAGACATTGTTGTATAATCTCTCTCAAAGTTTCCTGCTGAAAATTTACTTCTGCAAAATATGTTCTCATCTCTATTTAAAGTTGGGTATTCTGAGGACCTAACTTAGAAAAATCAACAGTTTTCTTCTTTATATGAAGATTCTTTTTGGAAAATAGCATTAAAATAAAGTTAGATATAAATAAAACTTGCTTAAACTGTGTTTACTAAGCCAAAATGGCTTCGGTAAATTACGTTTAATTTTAGCTTAGGGAAAACTTGCATAACATGTATGAAATTGGATCGGCTTTTTTGTTGAGGATTGCTTATCTTGATTATGAAAACATTTAACAAATAGCTGTACATACCACCCATCATTAAGCAAAAAAATCACTATCATTACTGACCATCCAAAGGGGAGAAATAGTTCATTTGCTGATCGCCTTTTGCAATTGGTGTCCCTTGTTAATTTTTAGGGGTTCTCTGGAAATCATTGTTTTCTCTTTCCACATGGTCTTACTTTTAATCAGCATGACCTATTTCAACAAATTTGATGAAAATCCATCTAGCCTCTTTGTATGTGTTTGTGCAATAATATCAAATAGAAAACAAGACGAAACCTTTTTCCACATGTATAGATATGCATCTTTACTTTAAAATATCTTTTATTGATTAACTACTTAGTTAAAAAATCTAGAATCCTACTGATATATCCATTGCACTGAATTCTCCTAGAATTTAAATTATTTTTTTGAGATTAAGCATCAAATTCTCATCCTGACAATATAGTGGATGAAATATTCTAAAAGCTCCTCCAACCACAAAACGCTTAATAATGTATTGTTTAAAGAGGACATGCTTAAAGATGCATGGATGATCTGGCAAGAAAGTAATGGAAAGTCTGGGGAGAGTTGAGGGATGAAAAATAAGAAAACAGAAACAAATCAGCAATCTGAGCATTAATCCAGAACAGCGAGTGTTTGAGTATTGAAACAGGCAGGAGTTCTAAAACCACAGCCAAAGGGTTATTTTACTGGGTCTGGGTGAAGGCCTTCATTAAAGATGAAGAAACTGACAGCTGAAGTGGCTCTGGGTCACCAGGTGGTAGCAGTCTCCTTCGAGACTCTTTCACGAGGCATTTCTCTCCCCAGTTTAGGGGTCACATTTTTCACTACCCAAGAGGAGAATTGAATTTAAAGAGCTTTGGGTTTCATTCATGGGGGAATGCACCTCCAAGCCTGTACTCAAATAATTATGATATATATAGTTCCAAAAACATGAGCTTAGGACACAAATAAAATCACATAAACACATGAGAAAACAAGGCACCATGAATGAGAGTCAGCAGAAACAACAAAAAGCACAATAAGATTCAGGAAAACTTAAGATGTTAGAATCATCAGATACAGGCTTCAGCGGGTGGGTGAAAAAGTTTTCTGATGGAGCTAAAGTTAAGATAAATGTGGAAAAAGTACTTAGAGAAGAACGAAGAGGCAAAAAGAACAACAATTAAAAAGAGCTTAAGAGTTTTCAAATATAGAGCTACAAATTCTAATACCTGAGCAGATTTTCAAAAGGTAAAAATAAACAGAATAGTAACAAAATAATAATTATTACTATAAATAAAATTTTCTAGATACATTTATTACAGCTCAGGCAGTGTTCTAACCCTATCAGGTGAGTATTATTGAATTATTATTATTTTGTTTTATAGATGAGGAAACTGAGGCAGGAAGAGATTAAATAACTTCCCCAAGACTCCATAGCTGGTAAGTGACAGAGTCAAGATTCAAACACAGACAGTCTAGTGGCAGAGTCTGTGCTTCTAATAATTAACATTTAAATTATGGTGACTATGAATTTTCTAAAACTTGACAAAGAGCAAAAGACATAAATCCTCTGATTTGGAAAGTACAATATACCCAAGAAGATAAACAAAAAGAAATCCCTACTAAACACCATTATGAAACTACTAAACACCAAAGACAGAAATAGAGGAATTTAACAGAACAGTGTGAAGAAATAATACACTTAAAAGACTGAGGAAAAGCAGCCTTTTATTTAAAACTATATAGCCTACAAAATAATGTTTCAAGTGAAAGGACAAAACCCAGACATTTTCAGACAAATAAAACTGAATTATTAAAGGAATGGAGATGTTTCAAGAAGAAAGAGAATCCAAAAGAAAAGGATGATAGGGGCTGGCCTGGTGGTGCAGTGATTAAGTTCACACATTCTGCTTCGAAGGCCTGGAGTTCGCCAGTTCAGATCCCAGGTTTGGACTTACAACCAGCTTGTTAAGCCATGGTGAGGCAGGTGTCCCACATATAAAGTAGAGGAAGATGGGCATGGATGTTAGCTCAGGGCCAGTCTTCCTCAGCAAAAAGAGGAAGATTGGCAGCAGATCTTAGCTCAGAGCTAATCTTCCTCAAAAAAAAAAAAGAAAAGCATGATTAAAAAAAGAGTTGGCAAGGGCCAGCCCCTGTGGCCTAGTGGTTAAGTTAGGTAGGTTCCATTTGGGTGGCCCAAGTTCAGTTCCCGGGCACAGACCCACACCATTTGTCTGTCAGTGGTCATGTTGTGGTGGTGGTTCACATAAAAAAAAAAAAGGAAGATTGGCAGTGGATATTAGCTGAGGTCAAATCTTCCTCAGGAAAAGAAAAAAAAAATTGGCGAGCAAAGGAAATTGTAAGCATGTTATGATAATGTCTGTCTGAGGGAATTAGAAAAAAAACAAGATGGAAAGTTTGTGTGCCCATTTGTTTGTGTGTGTGTGTGTGTGTGGACTGTCTGGAGTCTGAATGTTCCAATTCCTGTGAAGTGCTTAGGAAAAGGGTAAATAAATTGATTCACTTTAGTCTTTGTGAAGTGAAACATGGAAGTTAAAAAATGAATAACCATTTAAAGAAGAGAATAGAGTGGAGTATATCACTTCCAAACTACCAAAGGAGAAAAGATGGAAAGCAAAAAAAAAAAATTCAACAAATGCAAAAGAAGAAAAGAGAGGAGAAGAACAAAAAGGAGCAGAGCAAACAGAGGACAAAGTAGGAACGGAGGTGGTAAGAACAAATCCACATAGATCAGCAATCGCAAAACAAGAAAGAGGCAAAGATCACTCTCACCAGAGGTGAAACAGTTTTATTAAACTTACAACAGAATTACCATTAGCCTTATTGACCTTCTTCAATGTCTGTTTACAGTATACACATCTTAAAGCACAAGTGTAAGGACAGCTGTAAGGGAAAGGGTACAAATGATCCATTAGACAAATATTAATCAGACAAAACTAGTGTGGCCGGATAATGATTAAAGGATCAAGTCAACAGAAAGACACAATATTATTTAACTTACATACACTGAGCAGCATAGATTCAAAATTTATTAGAGCAAAAGTTGCTCCAACTACATGATGAAACAGAAAATATATCAACAAATTGGATAATTTAACAACTGCTATTATTATTGGGTAGATCAAGTACAAAAAACAGGCAATAGATAACTTGATCTAATGGACGTACATAGGATGCAATGAATAAATCTGATTCAATACAAAATGACTGGAGAATACTTATTCTTTTTAAGCTCACATGAACATTTATGAATTTGACCAATGTCTTAAAGCCATAGGCCATTGGGCAAGTCTCAACAAATTTCAGATAATTGGTATCATTTAGACCACACTCTCTGTTCATAATGGGATTGATCTAAAAATCACAAACTAAAAGAAAACATAAAACTCCCATACATGTGGAAATTAAAAACTCACTCCTAAGACAAAGGTATAAACAGGCATTTCACAGAAAACAGGCATTGTCAAGAAACATATGACAGACTCTCAACATCATTAGAATTATGAAATACAAATGACATTCCCAGTGAGATACCTTTTTAGTCCCAACAGATTGACATAAAAATAAGTCTGACAATACGATGTGTTCAGGGGAAAGTAAACCTTTTCATACACCCTATGGGTGGGAATATATATTGGTACAAGCACTTTGGGAACAAATCGGCATTATGTGGCAAAGTCGAGGATATGCAAATCTTTCAGCCCTCCAATTGCACTCCTGAGAATTTCACCTTTCAGAATGTGCACCCTTCAGAATTTCTTGCACACGTGCACCAGGGCACATGCACAAGAAGTTCCTCAACCACATCATTTATAATATCAAAAAAGCTGGAAACAAGCCATCTGTCCATCAGCAGGAAAATGGATAAATTATAGCATCACTATGAATGAATCTCACATTATTTTGAGCAAATAAAGTAATGAAAAATCCTTGGAGTCTTTTTTTCATTCTACTGAAGTGGTTGGCTTTTTATTTATTTGCAAGTTTTCTTTATATTAATAACATATTGAAGGTTGCCCTCACCCAAATTACTCTTCTCTTATTTTACAATGTCTTTTTCTGTAGAAGTTTAAAAAATATTTTATATATTAATATTTTGTATTACAATATTTATCAAAATGTTAAAAATGATTTTTGTCATAGGTATTATTATTCTTAGAGCTTTCTCAGTCCATAAGATTTCATTAATATTTACTTATCTTTTCTTCCTATACTTGTAGGGTTTCTCTTTTCCTTCCTTCCTTCCTTCTTTCCTTCTATCCTTCCTTTTCTTCTTCCTTCCTTCCTTCCTCTGTTCCTCTCTCCCTCCCACCCTCCCTCCCTTCCTTTTTCTCTCCCTCCACTGGGCCGCCTGCAGCGGAGCACCCGAACTTAACTACTCGGCCACGGGGCCAGCCGCTAAAAACAAATCTTTTTATAGAATATTTTTTTTTTAGTAAGGAGTAAAATACAGATGCGAATCCCTTCCTCCTTTCTCTAAAAACACTACAGGCTGTTCTAATGACAAGTCTGTCTATTCCACACTGGCATCAAACTATTTTGTTTCAAATGTTTTCGATTTTTATAGCTATATAGTGTTTCAAATATCCGGAAGAGCAAGGTCCCCAGCTAGTTTTTGTCAAAAATTCTTTGTCTATTCTCACATTCATCCTTGCAAATCATTTCTTGAAATAGTTTGTCAAATTAAATACATATTTGGGGGGATATTTTCTTTGAGATGGTGTTATATTTGTATGGGAGGGGACTATTGATATTTTTATTATATTAATCTTTCCTAGAAAATAAGAAGATATTCTTTTTTATGTATTTAAGTTTACTTTCATGTCTTTTGAGTAAGATTTACAGATATTTTTTCCTCTACGGATACAACACATTCTCATTAAATTTATCCCCAGATACTTTTAAACTTTTGCTACTATTATGGGTAAGATACTTTCCCACTATATTTTCAAATATTGGCTCTTATGAAATATATTGGTACTTATATTTTTATTTTCCCAACCTCTCATCATTTTGAACATTTCTACTATTTCTAATATATTTTCCTTTGATTCTCCTGATGTCTTATGATTAAATCATGAGTAAATTGTAATCTTTATCTCCCATCTAGTCCAATACTTAACCTAGGAAAAGCAAACTAAGCTAACAAAACAATGATTGCACCAGTTTCCTCTTTGATAAAAATGCTATCTTGGGGAGAATAGGCATTCTGATGTTTTTCTGCCCTCTCCTTGAAATAACTATAGTATTTCACCATTGTGTTATTGCCTATAGGTTTAAAATAGCCTATTACGTTTAAGAAGTATTTTTTATTTTACTAAGAAATGATATTGATTGTTATCTATTGAAATGACTAAATGTTTTTCCTTTGACTTAATATATCTATCTGCCTATCCATCTATCATCATTTATCTCTTTCTATATATCTCCGAATACTGATTATCCTTGAGATCCTGACATAAAGCCTGTTATTCATGGTATATTACTCTTTTCATATCCTGCTTTATGCATTTTGCTAGATTTTTGTTTAGAGTTTTGCATCTATAGCAATAAGTGAAACTTTTTTTTTATTTTACTTTTTGTTCTGTATATTTCAGGGTAGCTTTTGGTGTTCGAATAGTTTTGTAAAAAGAACTGGTAAAGTTCCTTTCCTTATCTAGGTTCTGAAACTGTTTAAATATTAAAGGAATAAAGTTTTTAAAAAGTTGTTGAGGAACTAACTGGCCCCAGAGATACAATTAAAATTTTTGCTTTGTTTTGTTTTTAAATTTTCTCAATATCTTTATGGTGCAACAGTCTGTTTATTGCCAACCTGATATCCCTTCCTTCTCTTATAACCACCCCTTCACTTATGTAGATAATTCTGAGTTTGCTTAGGGTTCCAATGTGCCCATCTTAAAAAAAATTTCACGGTTTCCTTTTTAGCTATGGATAGCCATGTCTAACAGTTTGGATTCATGATATGTAAGTAGATGGGTGAGGCTTTCTGGAAACCTATTATTTTCTCGATATAAAAGCAAATTCACTTTACAATTTCTTTTGCTCTGGGCCCTCTGTCTTTCCTGCCTAGAACACAGGCTTTATTCTGCAACAGCCATTTTGTGATGTGGATAAAAGCTACCCACAAAGATGAGGGGAAAAACACACATCTGAGTTTCATTACCCATCTCAAGACTTCTTACAGTGTGGAGAATATAAATCTCTAATAAGTTAAATCTCAATAATCAAGTTTCTGATACACCCAACTGAATGCATTTTTAACTGCTAAAAGTTGTTAATTTATACAGGTTTTCTTCCCCTTCTTGAGTTAATTTTAGTAACATATATTCCAAGAAGTCATACATTTCAGATACATTTAAAAAATTTACATATGGATGTTTTCAAATTTTTTTCATTCCTATATTGTGCTCAAAATCTGTGGTTAAATCTGTATTTTCATTGCCAACTTTTTAATATTTGTGGTCTTATTTTTCCTTGCATGCTTCTATCTAGTTGTGTGGCTCTTTTATTTTTAAGTGAGTTTGGCTTTATTTATATTATTTTTATTTATTTATTTATTTATTTACTTATTTATTTTTTTGAGGAAGATTAGCCCTGAGCTAACTACTGCCAGTCCTCCTCTTTTTGCTGAGGAAGCCTGGCGCTGAGCTATCATGCCCATCTTCCTCTACTTTCTATGTGGGACGCCTACCACAGCATGGCATGCCAAGCAGTGCCATGTCCGCACCCGGGATCCGAACCGGCGAACCCCAGGCCGCTGAGAAGCGGAAGGTGCGAATTAACCGCTGCGCCACCAGGCCGGCCCCTGGATTTCTTTATATTATTAATCTTTTCATGCTTTCTATTTAGTTTTTTTGCTGTTGCTTTGTTCTGCTTTTGAGTTGAATAGTTAGTTCATTTAATTTAATTTTTAGGGATAGGTATAAGAACTTCAGCTAAAAGATTTTCATGTGTATACAATTTGTTCTCACTCTCAATCCTTGCCCATTTCTTATCAGTAATTTTATTTCTTGAAGATTTTGTAAATGTAATTTCATTACTCCTCTTATTTTGTTCTAGTTTTACAGGAATTTTCAACATTGTTGTTGTTGTCTACAATTTTGTGATTATTTTCTCATGTTATTGCCTCAAGGCCAGAGGGAGTAGATAATCTGATTTCTTCTTTGGAGCATAAATGTGATTGTTTTTTCAAGATTACATGTTTTATTTAGTCTATGTGTTCTTAAAAAAATGTTCTATATTTTGAAGGTTATATATTTCAATTTATATATTATGAATCAATCTTTATTATATTATTCAGATAGTTTTCATCCCTTTCTTCCCACTTATCTACAAGTTAAGATCTACTACTAAGTTACTGTCAATTTCTCCTTAAATTTCTAATAATCTTGTTTTATATATGTATCAAGTAATCCCAATGTTTCAGAAGCCAGCCTTATAGTTTTTCTCCAATTCAATCAACTGTTTACTTCTGTCATGATAGTGGGAACTAAATTTTAGTCCATTTGGAGTTTTTGGTTTCCTCTTTCTGCCACGTTGCAGTTAAACCCAGGGTACAAACATGACATGAGAAAATCACCCCTGTCCCTTCAGGGAAGGAGGAGGGGAAGGCTTCTTAGCATCTCTTACCTGTCCATAAGGGCTTTCATCCACATGTGCCTTGGTCCTTGGACCATGATGGCTGCTACTGAGAAGCCCATCATTCCTGTCCGTGTGGTCTTTTCACGTCTGGCCCTTCTCTCCATTCCTTTGGCCATATTTGGAACCAGGGATTTGCTCAGTTGCTTCTGGCCACTCTGCACCAGGGGAATCATTAAGGGGATGGTGTAAAACCTATATAGGTGAACATCCACACAGCTCTGGGGGTTTTCAGCTCCCCCAGGCTCCAGCCAGGGAGTACAGCAAGGTCTCCTTTCCTCTGAGCTCACAACCCTGCATGAAGTTCTTCTCTGACTGCAGCCTGGGGACCCTCTCCCCTAGACTCCTCAACGGCAGAATTCTCATCACACTGTTAATGTTATAGCACCTCTATCCCAGCCAGCCCAGGCCGAGGGAATCGTTTCTATTTCAGTGAGGACAGAGACATCTTCTCTCTTCTAGGCATCCTCTCTGATTTCCTAATGACATCAGTTTTGGGGCAACAAGCGAAGAAGCAGCTCTCTTTCTCTCTTTTAACCTGTTATATCGCTTTGTTTTGTTTACCCAAGTGTTGTTAAAATGCACCTCTAAAAACAGAGTCTGGAGGCTAGGTTGCAAAGGGAAGAATTTTTACTTTTGTGTGTGTTTGCATGTGTGTGTGTGTGTGCGTGTGCATGCATGTGTGTTTTCTTCCTATACAGTTGTTGACACTTTTGTGCTAGGCTTAACTTTGGGCATCTGATTTTCAGTGTTCTGCATCTCTGTTACAGGAAAGCATATAATAGGCCTCCTTTCTGTAGTTTTTGCTTTTGGAGTTTGAGTAAGCCTCTTTGAAAGAGTCTACAATATATTCAAAAAGGCTGTTTTCTGTTGTGGATGGAAAAACAGGCTAGGAGAAAAAAACTCTCTTCTGCCTGTAGCTCTCCTCTTTGGCATGGTGATAAGCGTCTCCCTTGGCATCTTGGTCCGTAGTGGCTGAAGGCTTCCAAGCATCTTCTGTAGTAGACGCTGTGGGGCACAGCCTAGATTCCTGTTAGGACTGAGGTACTTGTACCCCAGCTCGTGGTGCATTCCTTGTTGCAGGCTCACAGCAGAGGCCTCCCCTAGGCATTGCACTAGACCAAAAGCAGCCATCTCTGTTATAGTTACACTGCTCCCCAAGGACAGCCCCTACTCAAAGTCTGGTCTGTGATTTCTGAAGGGTCATTCCAGCTTCCAAGCTTTGCATGGCATAGGCTGAAATCTTCGTTGCAGCTACACTGGATTTCAACTTCTTCCACCCAGTCTTACTGCCCTCATTTCCCCACAGGGCATTCCCTAGTGCAGGCAAATCGCTATTTGATAGCCTGTTTCCTGGAGTGCCCGACCTAAGAAACCATCTCTGATGGACTTCTACACTTTCAAAATTCACACTCCCCAAATTTTATTTTTTTTAATTTATTTATTTATTAATTTTTTTTTAAGATTTTATTTTTTTCCTTTTTCTCCCCAAAGCCCTCCAGTACATAGTTGTATATTCTTCGTTGTGGGTCCTTCTAGTTGTGGCATGTGGGACGCTGCCTCAGCATGGTTTGATGAGCAGTGCCATGTCTGCGCCCAGGATTCGAACCAATGAAACTCTGGGCCACCTGCAGCGGAGCGCACAAACTTAACCACTCGGCCACGGAGCCAGCCCCTCCAAATTTTAGTTATAATTGTAATGATCTTCAAGATCTAGTGAGATATTCTTATGTGTTTGAGTTTGCTTAACATTATCTTATTTTGTCCTTACCACTCCATGGGGTAGGCACTATTATTATTCCCATTTTACAGATGAGGAAATGGAGACTGACAGAGGATAAATAGCTTGTCCATTTTCACCCACTACATCCAGGCTAGTCTTCTTTTGAGACATGAGTAAAGAGACAAGAAATGCAGCTCCCAGGTCTTCTTTGCTCAAATATCTCAAGAGGGCCACAAGATGCTGTATCTGATTATGTTTAATCTACTGCAAATAAAAGAACCTTAAATAGAGATCCTCATTACTCATGCAGAAAACTCTTCACTGTAAACCTTCTTTCTGAAAAGGGATGGCTATGATGTTATGCCAGAATTTTTTAATACTTCCTGCCATTCTGCATCATTTTCTTGGACAGAGTAGTGTGAGTCTGTCTTTCAATCTGTCTCCATCTGTAATATACTAGTCAAAATTCCTTGACATTTGTGTCTGAGTCTGTTCCTTCATTTCACTGCCGATTAAAATGTCCCCTACCTTTATTGTCTTTGATCTTTTTGTTTGGTTTCTTAAGAGGGCAATAGAAGGTTTGAAGCTAGCATTTAAGCTGTCATATTTTCTAAGTTACCTGGCTTTTGTTGTGTAATGCTATCTTGCAAGCATTTTTTCATGTCATTAGCTATTATTTGAAAATGAAATGTCTATACTAATTAATTAATCTCCCCCTATTGATAGACCAAGGGTTGTGACCTTCCTTTTTACCATTTTAATAATGATATGGTGCACATACTTACAGATATTTAATTCTCATCTCTTTAATTTCTACTTAGGTTAGGATCCTAGAAATGGGATAACTGCATCAAAAGTTATGAATTCTTTGACCCCTTTGATAAATAATGTTAAATTTCTTTTCAGAGTTATTTTTGCCAATTTAAATTCATTTCTAACATCAATATATATAAACAACTCTGCTAGGAAAAATATGTCAATTTGATACGTTCAAATGTAACATTTTAAAATTTCCGTTTAGTATTTGATTTTTCTTATTGGCCTTTTATGGATTTTTTTACATTAAGAATATTTACCTTTCATGTGTCTTTTTTTTTTTGCAGGGAAGGATTCACCCTGAGCTAACATCTGTTGCCGATCTTCCTCTTTTGTTTTTTCTCCCCAAAGCCCCCCAGTGCATGGTGGTATGTCCTACTTGTAAGTCCTTCTAGTTCTTCTATGTGAGCCACCACCACAGCATGGCTACTGACAGATGAGTGGTGTGGTTCCCCAACCAGGAAGAGAACCTGGGCTGCTGAAGCAGTGAGAGCACAGAACTTGAACCACTAGGCCATCAGAGCTGGCTCTTAAGTGTCATTCTTGTGTTGAATGTGTTTCCCATTTTGCAGTTTGCCTTTGGTGTGCACTTTGCTGA
This sequence comes from Equus caballus, assembly GCF_041296265.1. Lineage (NCBI taxonomy): Eukaryota > Metazoa > Chordata > Mammalia > Perissodactyla > Equidae > Equus > Equus caballus. Next base: position 109,824,221 of record NC_091686.1, read on the forward strand.
GAATCTCTATATCTGTCTTATTTCACTGATCCAGCTTTAGTTCTTGTGAAATACTCTACTTTTTGGATCCTTATAACTTCAGAGGACATTTTAATATCTGGGAGGTAAATTGTCACTCACCGTCTTAATCAAATTACTTATAATAATTTTCTATGGTTTAAATTTCCAGGTAAGCTTCAAATTATTATCATTTGGCAAAGTATATGATAACCAAATTAAGATTTAAATGTTATTATATCTATAAACATGTGCACCATATAATTAATAAAATAAAAAAAGAAATGGGCACAACCTTGCATCCATCAATAGGGGATGTTAATTAATTAATGAATTAATTAATTAGTTAATTCATATATTAATACAATGGGGGCATATTAATTAATGTATGAAGAGATTATTTAAGAGGTACACTAAAAATAATGAATATGAGGTATTTATAGGCCAGTGAAGATACCACCTTATGAGCAGGTGGCTCATACTGGTAGAGCATAAGGGATTAGATGGGAAGGGTAAGTATGGATTACGAATTTCCTAGAAAGACAGAAAGGAAGTTATGGTTTGATTTGAAGATTATGGGAAGCCATCAAGGACTTTGAACAGTGACGGATGTGTTGAAATTAGCATTTAATAATGATAAAAGCCAGCATTGATTATGTCTCTGTTTATAAGCCAGGAATTCTTTCAACTGCTTTATAATCCATTCAGCTCATGCAAAAACTCCATGCAGTCACTGTTACTCTTATCCCATTCTACAGATGGGAAAATGGAGACACAGTGGGATCAAGGAATTTTTTCAAAGTTGCAGAGCTAAAAAGTGCCTACATCCCTACAGAGTTCATACTCTTCACTGCTAATTTACACCTGCAATAGGACAGACTCATTCTCTTCTTGTTCATCACTCCCCACCAAATCCAAAGAATAACAACAAACACCAAACAATCTGTTATAAGATTTTTTCCAAGACTTTTTTTTCAAGATCATTTGCTCCCATGCCCCCAAAAATTTCCATGGAAGAGCAAAGACAGCCTTGGTGTTAAAGCTCATTTAACAAATCATCAATGTCATAGAAGCTTGCAATGTCATAGCTATCTTAAAAAAAAAAAAAAATGAAAAAACAGACCACACTGTCTGATTCTGCCTGATGCAGAGGTAGGGCTTTCTGACTCTGTACTCAGTGCTCAAGTTAAAGCATTCCATGTGTAATTTCTACGTGGTAACTCTTGTTTCTTAGAAAACAAATGTGTATTTATAAAGAAAGCTCTAAGAACAGGCACTATGGGATCTTTAAAGTGATGTTTCTGAAAATTTCTGCCCTGTCATGACTGCTTTTGGAGGAGTTCTATTTTTTATATTTTATATAATTTATATATTAATATTTAAACATGCTGGCTGTTTGTCTAAGTGAAATCTCTCAATAGACAAATAATGCTCTGAAAATGTGTTGACTAAAAGAAATTTCCAGGAAAAAAATAGCTACTGTTGAAATCATCATGAAACTGCTAATAATTGAGAAGGGGAGGCAAGTTCAACCTTACAACAATAGGTTTCTAAATCCATATTCTGCGTAATTGATGATCCTGATTTTTGTTTTGAGTAGAAATCAGAATAAAACAAAATTGCTCAAATCTCAATGATCAATAAATAGCTAATGGTCATAAAACAGCGCAAATGAGGTCCACTCAAGAGAGCCATACTACACTGTGCATCAGCCCAATAATAAGATATGAAAATGATAGGTTCCAGAGGGATTTACAAATTAGAATAGGTATTTCTAGTTATGGAAGAGGTTGGTGTGAGAAAGTTTTGTGAAACTTATCTGGAGAGCATAACAGAAAAAATCTTTGAAATTGAGGGGTCCCACAGCATTTACAAAAAGCTTTCAGCATTATTTTTCCAATTCCATTGGTCATGCTCTTAGAATCGCTGTCCACTTCTTTTTCAGTTCTGACCTTGATGCAGCAGCCATCACCTGTCGTTTCCTCAATGCCCTGCAGATGCATTCTTCAGATCTTTTTCCATTATCAGTCTCATCCATGATCAAAACACCTGATTGCCACCTCGACTCTATAGAGAGACTTTCTCCTTCCTCTTTCTTCTATAAAATATCCAGCAAACAACTGCTGATATTAACTCATTTGTCTATTTAGCTATCTGTCCACCTGTCCAGTTGAGAACTATGTAGAGGCAGCTATAGCATCGAGAGCACAGACTTGGAAGTCAGACTGCTTTGGTCTGTATCCTGGTTCTCTCACTTATTATCCCCATAAGCTTGACAATTTATTTAGCCTATTTATTCTTCAGTTCCCTCATTACTAGAATGTAAAAATAAAAAACCCACCTTCAAGGAGTTGTTTTGAGAATAAAAGGGGAAAATTTATAACAATGGTGTTAAGTGCTTCAAAAGAGAGGTAAATGGTCCCTTGATAGCTTCAAACATAGATTTGACCTAGTCAGGTAAGTCAGAGGAGGATGTCATGGGATGTGCTGTTTAAGAGGAAAGGCAAAGAATGAGTTCATATTAACTTGGTCAAAAAGGAGAGAACATTACAAACACACGGCATGTGTTCAGAAGAATCAGGATGAGTACAAACAGATGGAAGGTCAGTGAGTCTAGTGCAAAGAGAGCAAGGTGAGGCTGGAAAGATAGATGGAGGAGAGCTGATAAAGTGCTTCACAGGACAATTTATTGAAGTTGTAAGCAGCTGGCCACATTATCATATTTAATGTGACAAGATATTGGATTGCAGAGGGGCCAGCCTGGCTGACAGTAGACACACTAGGTTATGTTAATAAAATAATTCAGGAGAAAGACAATGGGAGCTTGCATTACGATTGCATTAGGATTGTGGTGATAGAGATGGAGAGAAGTGGATGGATTTAAGAGATATCTAGGAGGTAAAATTGCCAGAGCTTGGAATGAATTGTGTTGCAGGAGGGAAGGCGAGGAAGAGGGAGCAGTTATGGATGACTCCTGCCTCATGGAACTAAGAGGTGACTCAAAGGATGGAAGGTCACGTGTGTGATTTGGGACATTTTGTATTTGAGGTCCTCTAAAGGTCAAAATCTTAAGGAGTCTTCACTGTTTTTGAAGACTTCATGATCAAATTTAGACTTTTAAGGCCAGAATTCAATGATCTTTACCGAGTCCAAACGTTTCTACTCTCCCCCACTCTAAGGTTTTTTCCCAAGCTAATATCATCACTATCTTTGAACATTCAACTTGTCCTCTCCTCTTCTTCCCACCTATTTTTATTTCCTTTCCTTTTTTTTTTTCTGCTTTATCTCCCCAAACCCCCTCTACACAGTTGTATATCTTAGTTGCACGTCCTTCTAGTTGTGGGATGTGGGACGCCGCCTCAACGTGGCCTGACGAGCGGTGCCATGTCCGCGCCCAGGATCCGAACCCTGGGCCGCCACAGCGGAGTGCGCGAACTTAACCACTCAGCCATGGAGCCAGCCGCTCCTTTCCTTTTTAGAGTTGTTAAAAATTAATCTTTTTCAAGTAGCCTTTCATGAGAAGTACATCCGATGACAATAAAAGTCTACTTTTACTTCCATCCCTATGCCCAGCACCATAATGCTTCTTTGCATGATAATTTGTACTTACTAATACATGACTTTATAAAATCATTCTTTCCTTATTTTATGTGCATATTTTCCGTCTATGTATACTGAATATTGCCTCAGATCATGGACCAAATCTTCTATTTTTCTCTATTTGCCCTTTATTTCTTAGAACAATTTGCAAAATTACTAGAACAAAAAAATACTTTGTTGACTGACCAAATTTCCCAAGCTGGGTGGGAGGTGGTAGGAAAATGGCTGACTAATGCACGATTTGTTCATTGTCTCAAAGCCACAGAAATCTTTCATCACAGTTCCATTTCCAATTTTGTTCCTTCATATCCCTCTGAATGGATGGAATTCTTTCAGAAATGCCAAAATGTAACAAGCCAATGTGGTTTAGTAGAACAAGCATGAATGTTGGGCTTAAACAGCAGGTTTTATTTATCCCTAACTGTGTGACCTTGGACATTTCACAAAACGTCTCTGAGTCTGAATCTCCTCATTTTAAAAATGAAAATATTAATATCTAATCTATATACTCATTCACAGTCTTATTTGTCCCTTCAGATCCTAGCTTCATTATATTTCCACGTATAAGCTAGTAACCTGCACAAATACATTCACAATCTTAATATGCATTTCCTATTGAACTTGATGTTTCCTTACATCAGAATTCTAAACATGGTTTAACTTGAAGATGTTGAGAACTAATGCCAAAACATAATAACTATTTCAAAACCTTCTCTAAAGGTCAAATAGTTTCAATGCCAAAATATTCTAGAACTGCAAAGTGACAAATGCATTAGAACACCCACAGAGAAACCTGTTTTCACTTTGGAGTAAATATTTTTTTCTCATGAAAAGATTGTTGCATTGAATGGTAGAAAACTGCCAAAATTTAGAGGAAGTTAAGCAATATCAGTATGAAATTAAAAATAAATTAGTCATAGCTGTGATCAAGGGAATTTCCAAGCTGCATTTGAGAAGATCAGAAAGTTAACATTAAACTGCCACTGAAAAGCAAAACCTACTCATATCATTTTAAATAGGAGCTTAAAATTCAGTGAAGATATGGAATGATGTTTACTCTTTTTTAGTATGTTCCTTCAATCTATACCAAATTCACCGATCTATAAATCAGAATATCCTGTATTCAGGTTACAGAATCATCAACACTGGAAAGTCTAGAATATTTGAAAGTGAATATATTGCCTAGGTTTTAATGTTTTACTGACAAGGCAATAAAATGATCCAAACAAGATTTCTTTAACCCTACAAGTAGCAGTTTCCCCACGTATTAATATTGTATTAATCTTGTTTTCAGAATGTACTTTATAGCCCTAAGGAAACTTTAAAGGTCGAGAATTGGATTTTAACTTGGAAAAACAGCTGAAACTTATCACTTGGGCAAATTCTGTTGAAATGCAAGAGATTGTAAAAAAGTTCCTCTCGTGGAGTTTTCTCTAATATCCACTGAAGTAGGTTTGCGCTTTTATCTGGAGAGGAAAGTTGGCAGGCATCCTAACCCCATAGTTATCAACAATGCTGGTTGAGCCTCCCTTCTTGGCTGCCAAACTCCTTCAAAGCCACATCACCTTGGGGCGTGTCCTGGGAAGGTAGATCATTGCGTTTCTAGAGCTGCCCCAGCCCCTCAAGGCAATACTGCTGGATGTGAATTGTCAGATTTGGCTCCTTCTTCCTTGTCTTCCTCTGAACCTCGCTACTGTGCAGTGCTGCCTGCACTTCTTTTCACCTTTTGGGAACCCTCCCCAGGAAGTTGCTGTCTACTGACTGCTACTAGAAACACCACGGGGTCACTGTCAAGATCTCAGGGTTGATGGCCGATTGTCTCAATTCGAATTCTGGCTCCACCGTCTTCTTTTGTTGGAATCTTAGGAAACTTACTTACTCAAATCCAGACTCAGTTTACACATCTGTTAAAAATGCAAGTGACAGTAAGAATTCCTAAATTGCAGGGCTATTGAGTAAAGAAGTCAGTTTAATGTAAGCTCAATCCATAGTAAATGACTGATATTTACTGAGTGTCCCTGTTATCTTGACCTTGTTACTTACCTCCTCCTCCAAATGTCCCCATATTGGATATCATTTCACTCAGATCTCTCAGCCTAATAAAATAATTGAATCTAAGCTATCGTCATGTTTCCTTTAACATTTTCACTTGAAAACGCCTCCCCAGCTCAAAAGTAACCTGCTAGGCCAGGCCTCCTCAAACCAATTTAGGAACGCGTCTGCCCTAATCTCATTATTCTTCATCAACCATTGGCTATGCTGTGTTTATCATGGAGCACTAATACTTGTCTTTCTCCCACAGAACTAATGACCCAAAGGCAAGGAGTTTGACTTCAGCTCTATCTTCAGGGCTAAAACAAAACAGTCAATACTACGTGTTAATTAAAGAAATGAATATGATAATAGATTAGTAGCTAAAGACATTGGTATGATTTCACATTTTAGTGAAATCACATCAAAGTGTTAACTCAAACAGTTGAGAATTATCATATAGATTTTAGAGCTGGTTGGGTGATATTTGGGGGTAGGGCCATGATTCTAAAAGCCAACAAATCAGAGGAGAAGGGGGTGGAGCAAAATGGCGGGGTGAGCTGACCCGGGATTCTCTCCCCTCCAAAATACAGCAAAAGATTGGAAGAACTGAATTTCAGAGAATAAACATAATGCCAGCTCATTAGAGACCTACAATACCAAGAAGGCGGAGATCATAAACCTTGCTTACACCCTCGGGGGCACTGGAACGGTAGGAGAGAACATCGCTCCCTCCCCTAGAGTCTGCGATCGCTGCCGCGCGGGTTGGGAAGGAGCGGGGGAGGGGCCATGCGACCGGGGGATCATCCAGGACTCCTGCCGCTGATTCAGTGGAGACCCGCTGACAGGGGAAAGCTTCCGTCCACGGGGACCCTATAAATCAAGGGCCTTGGGAGACCAGAGAACAGAACTGATCTGAACCCAGACCAGTGCGTGTGAGTAACAGCCCCTCCCCCCCAGCAAAGCCAGTGGGCGCAGCCATCTTGCCCCAAGGCGGAGAGCTCATAACATGCGGCTCTTGACCCCCATCTAGTGGCGACAGGCTGTAACTGCAACTGAATTCTACCACCATGCGAAAAAACCGCTCCTCTACCATCCAGCAATTTATAAAAGCCCCAGACCAGAAGGAAAACAATAAAAACATAGAATTAAGTCCTGAGGACTTGGAAGTAGGTAAACTAAGTGATAATGAGTTCAGAGCAGCTATAATCAAAAAACTCAATGAGGTAGAGAGAAAGACAGAGAAACAAGCCAAGTTCTGGAGTTACTTCACAAAAGAGATTGAAATCATAAAGAAGAATCAAACAGAATTACTTGAGATGAAAGACACAATGGACCAGATAAAACAGAATACAGATTCCCTGAATGCCCGTGTAGACAACATAGAGGAGAAAATTAGCATAATCGAAGATAGACAGGCTGAATGGCGCCAGACAGAGGAAGAAAGAGAACTAAGAATTAAAAAAAATGAGGAAAATCTCCAAGAGATAATGGATTCAATGAGGAGTAAGAACATAAGGATCATAGGAATTCCCGAGAATATGGAAAAGGGAAATGGAGCAGAAAGTGTACTTAACGAAATTATTGACGAGAACTTCCCAAATCTAGGGATTGACGGAGAAATGTGTGTAGAGGAGGGTTTTAGATCTCTTAGATTTGTCAATGTAAAAAGACCTACTGCAAGGCACATAGTAGTAAAGTTGGCAAAAAGGGAATATAAGGAAAGAATACTCAGGGAAGTAAGAAAAAAAAGAGAATAACCTATAAAGGAGCCTCTATCAGACTGTCAGCGGATTTCTCTACAGAAACCCTACAAGCTAGGAGAGAATGGAGTGACATATTCAAAGCTTTAAAGGATAAAAATCTTCAGCCAAGAATACTCTATCTAGCAAAAATTTCCTTCAGATATGAGGGAGAAATTAAATCTTTTCCAGACAAACAAAAGTTAAGGGAATTTGTAACCAAAAGCCCTCCATTACAAGAAATCCTCAAGAAGGCTCTCATACCTGAAAAAAGAAAAAAGGGAGAAAGGGGACACAATCCACAGACTAGGGAGATCAATGGATAGAACCAGAACAGGATAGCAAATATTCAACTATAGCATTAGGGTAAAGGTAAGGAAACTACCAAAACAAGGACGATCTTAGCACTCTAACTACCAATTAATAAGACGAGTTGGAATGAAAAAATGAAAATAATTATTTAGGAGGGGAAGAGCAAAGGGTCTAAATCAGTATTGGTCAAGTAGGTAAGAGACCACCAGAAAATAGACTACATTATACACCAGATTCTAAATACAAACTTCAAGGTAGACACTAAAATAAAGTACAGAACAGAGTCACAAATCATAAATAAGGAAAAATCTAAGAAACCCAGCATAAGAAATTGCAGTATTAAATGGGTAGTCTAAAGCAAACAGGAAAAGAAACGCAGGAAAACAAGATAATGAGCGACAGATTAACAGCACTAAGTCCACATGCATCAATAATCACTCTCAATGTGAACGGATTGAACTCTCCAATAAAAAGACACAGAGTGGCAAAATGGATTAAAGAACATGATCCAACGATTTGTTGCCTCCAGGAAACACACCTCAGCCCCAAGGACAAACACAGACTCAGGGTGAAGGGGTGGAGGACAATACTTCAAGCAAATAGCAAGGAAAAAAAGGCAGGTGTTGCAATTCTCATATTAGACCAAGTGGATTTCAAAATAAGACAGGTAAAGAGAGACACAGAGGGACAATATAGAATGATCAAAGGGAGACTTCATCAAGAAGAAATAACACTTATAAATATCTATGCACCCAACACAGGAGCACCAAGATTCATAAAGCAACTATTAACAGACCTAAAGGAAGATGTTAAAAACAACACAATAATAGTAGGGGACCTCAACACCCCACTCACATCAATGGACAGATCATCCAGACAGAAAATCAACAAGGAAATAGTGGAGCTAAATGAAAAACTAAAACAATTGGACTTAATAGACATATATAGATCACTTCACCCTGAAAGAGCTGAATACACATTCTTCTCAAGTGCACATGGAACATTCTCTAGGATAGACCATATGTTGGGAAACAAGGCAAGCCTCTACAAATTTAAAAAAATTGAAATAATAACAAGCATCTTCTCAGATCATAGTGCTATAAGGCTAGAAATTAATTGCAAGAAAAAAGCTGAGAAAGGCACAAAGATGTGGAGACTAAACAACACACTACTGAACAAGCAATGGATCATTGAACAAATTAAAGAAGAAATAAAAAAAATACCTGGAAACAAATGAAAATGATAGCATGCCATACCAACTCATATGAGATACAGCAAAAGCTGTAGTAAGAGGAAAATTCATCGCAATACAGGCACATCTTAACAAATAAGAAAAATCCCAAATAAGTAACCTTAAAGCACACCTAATTGAACTAAAGAAAAAACAACAAATGAAGCCCAAAGTCAGCAGAAGGAGAGAAATAATAAAAATCAGAGCAGAAATAAATACTATTGAAACGAAAAAGGCAGTAGAAAGGATCAATGAGACAAAGAGCTGGTTTTTTAAGAAGATAAATAAAATTGACAAACCACTAGCCAGACTTACAAAGAAAACAAGGGAGAAAGCTCAAATAAACAAAATCAGAAATGAGTGAGGAGAAATAACAACAGACTCTGCAGAAATACAACAGATTATAAGAGAACACTACAAAAAACTATATGCCAACAGAATGGATAGCCTAGAGGAAATGGACTCCTACAATCTCCCAAAGCTCACTCAAGAAGAGGCAGACAATTTGAACAGACCAATCACAAGGAAAGAGATTGAAACAGCAATCAAAAACATCCCAAAGAATAAAACCCCAGGACCAGATGGCTTTCCTGGGGAATTCTACCAAACTTTCAGAGAGGATTTAATACCTATCCTTTTCAAGCTATTCCAAAAAATTAGGGAAGATGGAACACTTCCTAACACATTCTATGAGGCCAACATCACGCTGATACCAAATCCTGACAAGGACACCACGAAAAAAGAGAACTACAGGCCAGTATCACTGATGAACATAGATGCAAAAATTCTAAACAAAATTTTGGCAACCAGAATTCAGCAATTCATCAAAAGAATCATACATCAGGATCAGGTGGGATTCATACCAGGGACACAGGGATGGTTCAACATCCGCAAATCAATCACTGTGATACACCACATCAACAAACTGAGGAATAAAAACCACATGATCATCTCAATAGATGCAGAGAAGGCATTTGACAAGATCCAACAGCCATTTATGATAAAAACTCTGAACAAAATGGGCATAGAAGGAAACTACCTCAACGTAATAAAGGCCATATACGACAAACCCATAGCCAACATCATACTCAATGGGCAAAAACTGAACGCCATCCCCCTGAAAACAGGAATGAGACAAGGATGCCCTCTATCACCACTCTTATTTAACATAGTACTGGAGGTCCTGGCCAGAGCAATCAGGCAAGAAAAAGGAATAAAAGGAATCCAAATAGGGAGGGAAGAAGTGAAACTCTCACTGTTTGCAGATGACATGATCTTATATATAGAAAACCCCAAAGAATCCATTGGAAAACTGTTAGAAGTCAACAACTATAGCAAAGTTGCAGGGTATAAAATCAATTTGCATAAATCAGTAGCATTTCTATACTCCAGTAATGAACCAACAGAAAAAGATCTCAAGAATACATTGCAACAAAAAGAATAAAATACCTTGGGGTAAATTTAACTAAGGAAGTGAAGGACCTATATAATGAAAATTACAAGGCCTTTCTGAGAGAATTGGATGACGACATAAGGAGATGGAAAGACATTCCATGTACATGGATTGGAAGAATAAACATAGTTAAAATGTCCCTTCTACCTAAAGCAATCTACAGATTCAACACCATCCCAATCAGAATCCCAATGACATTCTTTACAGAATTAGAGCAAAGAATCCTAAAATTCATCTGGGGCAACAAAAGACCCCGAATTTCTAAAGCAATCCTGAGAAAAAAGAACAAAACGGGAGGCATCACAATCCCTGACTTCAAAACATACTACAAAGATACAGTAATCAAAACAGCATGGTACTGGTACAAAAACAGGTGCACAGATCAATGGAACAGAACTGAAAGCCCAGAAATAAGACCACACATCTATGGACAGCTTATCTTTGACAAAGGAGCTGAGGGCATACAATGGAGAAAAGAAAGTCTTTTCAACAAATGGTGCTGGGAAAACTGGAAAGCCACATGTAAAAGAATGAAAATTGACCATTCTTTTTCACCATTCACCAAAATAAACTCAAAATGGATCAAAGACCTAAAGGTGAGACCTGAAACCATAAGGCTTCTGGAAGAAAACGTAGGCAGTACACTCTTTGACATCAGTATTAAAAGGATCTTTTTGGACACCATGCCTTCTCAGAGAAGGGAAACAATAGAAAGAATAAACAAATGGGACTTCATCAGATTAAAGAGCTTCTTCAAGGCAAATGAAAACAGGATTGAAACAAAAAAACAACCCACTAACTGGGAAAAAATATTTGCAAGTCATATATCTGGCAAAGGCTTAATATCTATAATATATAAAGAACTCTCACAACTCAACAACAAAACATCAAACAACCCAATCAAAAAATGGGCTGGAGACATGAACAGACATTTCTCCAAAGAAGATATACTGATGGCCAATAGGCACATGAAAAGATGCTCATCGTCGCTGATCATCAGGGAAATGCAAATCAAAACTCCACTAAGATATCACCTTACACCCGTTAGAATGACAAAAATATCTAAAACTAATAGCAACAAATGTTGGAGAGGTTGCGGAGAAAAAGGAACCCTCATACACTGCTGGTGGGAATGCAAACTGGTGCAGCCACTATGGAAAACAGTATGGAGATTCCTCAAAAAATTAAAAATAGAACTACCATACGATCCAGCCATCCCACTACTGGGTATTTATCCAAAGAGCTTGAAGTCAGCAATCCCAAAAGTCCTATGCACTCCAATGTTTATTGCAGCACTGTTTACAATAGCCACAACGTGGAAGCAACCTAAGTGTCCAGCAACAGATGAATGGGTAAAGAAGATGTGGTACATATATACAATGGAATACTACTCAGCTGCAAAACAGAACAAAATCATTCCATTTGCAATAACATGGATGGACCTTGAGAGAATTATGTTAAGTGAAATAAGCCAGCAAGAGAAGGATAATCTGTGTATGACTCCACTCATATAAGGAATTTAAAATTATGGACTAAGAACAGTTTAGTGGATACCAGGGGAGAGGTGGGGTGGGGGGTGGGCACAAAGGGTGAAGTGGTGCACCTACAACATGACTGACAAACATTAATGTACAACTGAAATTTCACAAGATTGTAACCTATCAATAACTCAATAAAAAAATTAAAAAAATTAAAAGCCAACAAATCATATAATGTTGTCTCCCTACCTAAATATCCTTTCATAAGACTCGATGATAACGGGTAGCTTTCAGGCATTTGAGATTCTTTGAGAGAACCAGTTACCATTCCTCTTCCTCACCTTCAAGAAATGGGACAAAGGAGTGAGGCAGCTGGAGCCCACAGTATTTTTTACAGGAGAATCTGATATTAAAGACTGTGTTTAATATCTGTGGGCTAGTGGACTTCTTAATACTGAGCTCCAGAAGCGGACAGACCATGCATCTTGCCACAGACATCATTTTCCATTTTAGGATTGTGAGGTAGTCTTAATTACTTGCTGTCTTAGTTACTGTGTATCTGAAAACATAATAGCTTCTCAAAAACTAAATATTTGGTCACTGGATCAAGAATGAATGAAGTTAGCTATAATGCCAGGTATGGAGAGATTCTATCAGTCAAAAGGAGAATTACCATTTGAAGGAGGAAAGAAGAGAAAAGAGGTGGTGACTGGAGAAGGAATTGAAACCTCCTCCTTCTCTTCCATCCTTAATGGGAATCACTAAATGCTGTTTTATGCTAATAGACGACTCAGCAAAGAGGGAGAAGTTTAACATACAAGAAGTAGAGGAATAACTAAAGAGATAAAATCTTGGAGAAGACGACAGAAAAGTTGATGGGAAGCTGAGCATCCGAGGGATTGGTCTTTGAAAGATGGAAGGACATTTCCTTCATTGAAATGGGAGGAAGAAGGAAAGTGGGGGGTGGGGAAAGTCAAGGATGGTTTAGATGACAGTTTGGAGGACTTCTTTTCTGATTGCTTCTGTTTTCACCATAAAGCAGGAGAGGAAGTTTTCAATGGGGAACTGGGTGAAAAAGAGGGGTATTGAGGAGAGGAAGTGGGAGATTTTAAGGGAAAGAAGAAGATATGAAATATTCTGAATTATTGGAGAAAAATGAGAGTACAAGAGAAATATAATAGGTTGCAGGGCAGATTTGAAGATTTCACTAAGAACTGGTGAATTTCTCAGCAACAGATCCACATACCTAGAAAATTAATAAAACTTAGCTTTCTAATTACGCTAGTAATTGTATCTTTTTAAAAATTAATTGCAAGCTTTGATTTTTACTGACACGTATAATCCATACTTTGAGTAGACCAAGTCAAAGGGCAAAGAGAAACAATTCAGGAGTACACTAATATCACTTTTAACTTACAGAGATTTCAGGGCACATCCAGAAAAGACTTTCAGGGTATTTGTAAGATGTCTGAAAATTTTTGAGTAAAATGTCAAACTTTTCAATGTCTAAAAAACCAAACAAACAAACAGAAAGAGAATTGAGGTCATGAATTTAAAATGAAGCTCACCTCTCTGGCCTGTAAGAAGTTGGCATCAGGTACCAAAGCTCTTCAATGGCTACAGATGCAGGTCAGCGAGAGATCTTTACCTTAGAATTCAGGAATTCACTGGCAACTACTGTGGGTATTTGCAATATTTTAGAAGATCTGCACCTAAGGAATAAACATTATAGGGCAGCTAAGGAAGTGTTCACAGACTCTTCTCTCTCTTTTTTGGCCCTAGCCTTGTGCAGGATTACATGCTCTTTCATCAGTATTATTACATAGGTCTCCAGACTTCAAAGTGAAACGTCTCCAAACGAGTCTACTTGAAATCATTCAATGACTTTCCATTGAACTCAAAAGAAAGATGAAAAGCCACGCCATAGACTTAAGGTTCTGAATATCTAGCTTCTGCCTCTTTTTCCACACTCAACTCATACCACCTAATCCTCACGCTACCACAGTGGCCTTTTCTCAGAGCCTTCAACAAGCCGTGCTCTCTAGTGGTCCCAGGGCCTTTGCCTAGTTGGATTATTCAGAGTTCTCCAGAGGAACAGAACCAATAGGGTGTGTGTGTGTGTGTGTGTGTGTGTATGTGTAGAGGGAGATTTATTTTAAGGAGTTAGCTCATGTGATTGTGGGGGCTAGAATGTCTATACTCTGTAGGGCATAATGCTCATCCACATCATGGAAGGTAACCTGCTTTATTCAAAATCTACTGATTTAAATGTTAATCTCATCTAAAAAATAGCTTCAGAGTAACATTTAGACAGGTGTTTGGCCAAAAACTGGGTGCTATGTCCTAGCCAAGCTGACTTATAAAATCAACTGTCTTACACATGCTGCCATCTGTGCCCACGATGCTCTTTCTCTCCCCTTCCTCTTGGGTAAATTGTCACTTTTCTGATCAACCTTTCCTGATCGTCTCTTCCCTTCTCAAGACTAGGTTATATCCCTCCTTTGTATGCTCCAAGAGAACCCTGCATTTCTCCATCACAGTCATGATTTAATTGACAATCACGTACTTGATTCATGTGTGACTCTGTCTTCTCCTGAGGACAGAAGCCATATCTAATTGTTCACCACTGTGTTCACTGGTCCCAGGCACTGTCTTGCACAAAGTGGATGCTCAATCAAAACCAATGAATTAGTGAACATTCTTTATGAATACAGGAAATCTCCATATGTTCACTAAGTGGTATTTATAACCATCATTGCCTTGTTTCAATTGTTTCATCTATGATAATCATAAATAATAGAGTAAAACATTTATAGAGTACTTCCAATAAGACAGGCATGCTTCTGGGCACTCAATATTAACTGATTCTAGCAGATACCTCTTTTGTACCATTCCAGATCCCTTCAGCCTCGTTGTCTCTGAGGCTCTTGGCCACACCTTTTGCTCCAACCCTAGTCCCTGCAAAATCAATTTCTCTGCAGCAAACTGAGCTACACCTTGCATCATGCCTGCTGTTACATTTCTCCCCTCCAGCTCCAGGGTTTCTTTCTCTGTGGCTGCTGAGATATAATCTTTTCAGGACCCATGATGCTCACTGGAAATGTGGGGGAGATAAAGTACTGAGGAGCAAAACTTTGACCAACAGAAGGAGACAGAAGATAAAGTCTTCTCATCTCCCCAACCCCACCATCCACAGACTGTCCTGAGACACAATAGTTCACAGGGCCCCTTGGGAGATGGTCCCAGGAGACCGAGCAGTCAATCATCATGATACCTGGGACTGGCCAGCAGTCAGTTATATATCTCCTCCTATTTCCTCTCTCTCCTTTCCTGCTTCACTCTTCTTTTCTCTTACCCTGGCTTTCCTGGCATTGAACTCTTCAATATAGTCTTAGTGTGTTACCTTTTGCCTTAGGCTCTATTTTCCAGAGCACCTGGGCTTAGACATTCATTCCATCCTCACAACAGGAGGAGAACATCCAGTTTGTGTTTTAAATGTTCATCTTGGCTGTGGTGTGCTGATAGAAGGAGGAGAGGAGAGGAAGTGGAGAACCTACTTAGGAATTTATGGCAATGGTCGCAGTGAAAGGCGGTGGTCTGGAAAAGAATGCCAGCTGTAGAAATGGAAAAAAGTGAACATGTTTGAGATCTAGCTTCCTCTTCCCTCCTAGGCCTTTTCATGTGCACTGCCATTGTTTGTTTACACACCTGCCTATTCAACTCTGAGTGTTTCATCTACAGGAATTGCTGGCATATTTCAGAAATTTAGTATAATTCTGTTG
The DNA here is from genome assembly GCF_041296265.1 of Equus caballus. Classification (NCBI taxonomy): domain Eukaryota; kingdom Metazoa; phylum Chordata; class Mammalia; order Perissodactyla; family Equidae; genus Equus; species Equus caballus. The sequence goes on from NC_091686.1 coordinate 109,839,847, forward strand.
TATGAATGAGGTGGAATGACAATTCTAGACATTTAGAAAACCATACCAGTAGGATGGTCCGAAGGTTACAATGGACTAACTGTAGGAAGAGATATATCCGTAGATAGATAGATAGATAGATAGGTAGACAGAGAGAAAGATATCACCATGTTTTGAGATGAAAAGGAGGTGCTATTTATTATTATGCCAGGACAACAACAGAAATAAATCAGGGCTGTCTCAGGCAAAATATGAAGTATCCTTACACTAAGTATATAGCCACACTAAGTATATATCCACTGCATATAGCTTAGTATCAACTTAAAAGTATAGCAGTCCAATAATTCTTTCCACTTACCAAAGTATACCTTTAACATAATCTGTCTTGGCAAGAGTTTATTAGCTATTAGTTTTCATCACTGAATACAAAATAATATGAGATTTCTACTAAGTGATTCTCCATCAGAAGAGGAAAACGTGGACGTAATCAGGAAAGAATCGCTTTGTAAGCCCTCCTGGCTAACGTCAGTAAATCAGAAAGCAGTGGAGACTTAGCTTTTTAAGAGCTCCTGAGCCAGAGAGAACCTGACTTTCAAATCTCCTTCTCCACTTACTTTTTACTTAACCATTTAAGCCTTAATTTCTGTTTCATGAAAACTAGCATAATATTCTAATAGTTACAAAATTTTTGGCTGTGAAAGAGAATTTACTCCTTGTTTTAGCCAAAAACACAACAGCAAAGTGATTTATTGATTCATTTATTCTTTCATTCAACAAATAATTGCTGAGTGCCCACTATGCGACAGGCATGCTGCGATGTCGCAGTGAAAAAGCAGGCAAACCCACTGCTTATGTGAAGCTTGTACCCCTGTGGAAGAGGCAGAGAGGTTACCTGTAAAAACCAGCTATATTACATAATGGCAGATGAGGTTGAATTCAGGGGGGAAAGTTGGGTGGATGAAAGGGGGCGAGAATAACAGGAAGCACTTCTTTAGAGGAGCGGCAGGCAGGGTTTCTGTGAGGAGTTGGCACTTGAGCAGAGACATGAAGAAAGAGAAGGAGGGAGTAATAAGAATAGCTGTGTGTGTGTGTCGGGGGGTGGGGGGGTAGCATTCCAGGGAGAGGGAACAACAAATGCAATGGCCTGAGTGAGAATTAGCTTGGCTTCTTCAAGGCAAATTAGGAGCTGCAAAGGAGTCAGCAAGGGGGAAAGGAGCATGAGATGATTGGGGAGAACGACTAACTGAGAAGTCCAGGAGTAGGAATGCTTCAGGAAAAACTGGTTCAGAGTTGAAGCGCAAGTTTGATGCTACTCAAACTTGTTTTCTCTCCCTCTGTCTCTTGGCTCTACCTCCTCCTTTCTAGTTCCATTCTCACGCAAGCTTCTTCCTCATGGTGTCCAGATATTTCCACAGCTCCAGGCATCCTGGATTGGAAAGAGAGTGGAAAGAGAGTCATCCTCTTTCTAGCAGCTCCTGAAGAACCCCTAGATTCTCTGTAAATTGACCAACTTATAGCTACACCTATCCCTACAAAAAGTACAGGACCAGCAATTTGGTTCTGCAGCCTGGACTTTGGCCGTGCAACCTATTACATCTGGGACTAGGGATTGGACTAAGAATACGGTGGGGATGTCCAAGCAGAATAGGGCAGTGATGCTGAAACAGAAAATCCAGAGCTGTAAGTGGACATAGGGTGAATGGATGCTGGATGGAGAAAAATCCGCTACAAAGAGGGAACATGATAGTGTCCATCATCCTCATCATCACTATTACTGTTTACCAATGATAGAGAAAGGCATTGTAATTAAGATTCTGTATCACATCCTTTTGTGTTTATTTTTACTTTAGGTTAACAACTTAGCAAACACTTTCCATGTAGTTCTTTTTAAAACATGGATTCAGTTCTTCAAAATGAATCTTTTTTAAAAAAATAATTTTTAATCTTTGTAAAGTTCCAAATTAAAGAATCCTGTCCTATATTGCCAGCTAGAACCAGATGGATCCACTCAATGATTGTAGATAGGATTCTGGCAGCCATATTTGACAGATTTCAGCAGCTCCCACTGATTACAGAGGGGACATCCAGGCTGACCTTACCTCTGTAAGAGCATGTGACATACTACAGTGGCCTATGATAGAAGGTGGTGAGCATGGACTTAATATTTTTTCTCTTGATAAAAAAGGAAAAACATGTTATGATATAGCTAATCAAGTTAACCAGATAAAAATAGTTTTTAAACTGTCAAGTAGGTACTGCCAACGTTTAATTAAAGATGAAAATTTGCCCACAGGCCTTAAAGTCTGGGAGACCATTGACATTTTTAGTGCCTGATTTAGTTGACTATTTAGACATACTATGGGAAAAATATCAACCACACAATTCTATTACGTAAAACCTGAAATATTAGAGTTGTATCCTGTTTACGAATTTAGCCCTCCCTAAATTGTGCTAAGCCTGGTTTTCAGATAAAGTTAGCATATTTTCAGCTTTATAATATTCACGTATGTGTAAGGTTTACCAACATTAAAAATAAAACATGTTTATTGCTCTCAAAATAATTAAAATGCTTTACCCTTCAATAAGCACGTACTAGAAGCAGTGGAAACATTTTAAAACGTGTTTATCATTTTGAAAATTGGCTTTTATACAATGGTTTGGCTCAAAAACCACATTTTCAGATTTCAGTTTCAAAGTGGTTATTTGTGCTCATGCATTTACGTCTTCTCGCACCCCAAATATGATTGAAATTATACAAGGAGTCTAAAAATAAAAGTATATCTATCATGGCATTGGAAACACAGGATTTCCATCAAAGATCAAGAATCTTTGAAAGAATGTTGGAAAATATCAAGCATATGGAGGCAAAGGAGACATCTGCCTATTAGGTAGGTGGATAGCTTTTCTCACTGGAAGACTGGGAAAATAAAAATCTAAGCTTGGGATAATAAGGATTGGAGGTGAGAGTTAACTAGCTAGATAGTCTGGAGGTGAGTACTATAGGTCAAAGTTCTTTATACTCAAGTGACTAGCCATAGCAGATTTCCTCAAACTTCTGTTGATATACAACAAACACATAGAAACAACAACCACCGCTTGCAATAGTAAGGGATTTTCCTTAAGGCTTAGCTTCATTGTAACTTTTACCTTTCCATTTGAAAATGCAATTCAGAACAAATTCTTCGCTACTTTACAGGCTAGAGTGGACCAGAAATCAGTCACCTACTTTAATAGCTGGACAGGACCTGCCAGGAAAGAAGAAACGTATCCCTCCCTATGCCTTGTGGCCATCTGGATCCCCAGGCTAGCACAATCAAACCACAGAAAATATAAACGTTCTCTTCCTCTTTCACAGAGGATGGAAACTTAAACACAATCTCTGAAAAACAAACCACAAGTCCTATTACTAAGCAAACATAGTCCTCTTGTTTATGAATATATAGACAAAAATTACCAGGCATATGAAGAGACTCACTAGTCCAAAGGAAGATAGTGCTGAAGAATCAGTACAAATGCAATCCTGTGAATTGGACTTAAGTCATGAAACAGGAAAGAAAAAACAAAAGTTCTTCCACCTTTTATTCACAACAAGATTTGAGAAACATTGTATGTACAAAACATGGAATAATCTGAGATTAGGAACTTGTGTTCCTAAGGAAAACATCATTACCAAATTTTTAAAGCAAACCACAGACAAATGAGGACATGTACTGTTAGTGACAATCTCAATTAGTGACTTAGAAAATCAGCTAAATAAATTGTCCCAGAAGTAATTAAAGATGATAAGGGAGGAAAGATAAGTTACTAATGATAGAGCTCAAAGAAAGCCAACACACTTATAACACAAATGCCAGAGTAAAAACAGAGTGAATGGAAGAGAAATAAAAATCAAAGAAGTAACAGAAGAAAACTTTTCTGAGAGGAAGAAAGGCTATAATGGTAAGATTTAAAGGGACTATTGAATACAAAATAAATTAATGGAGAACAAAAGAAAAATATATATATGTTTGTATTTTTCTTTATAATTTCGGAGATAAATATCAAATTCAACAAGCATCCATTGTTGAGAAGAGGAAGACATGATATTACCTACAGAAGAGATAATTACCTCTCTTTTAAGACAAGCAAGGAGACGATGAAGCAATATTGACAGAGATTTTAGAAAGAATGTTTGTAACCTCCCAATTCTACTTATTCAAAAAGATAATGCTTAGTTATGTGGCCAGAACTTGTATGTAGTATCGAATTTCCATTCTCTTCTTCAGTTTTAATCAGGCACATTTCTCAATTTTTCTTGCAATTGTGTAGGTCCATATTTTCTTCCTATTTGTTTACTGAGATGTGACAGGAAGTGGGTAAACTTCCAGGAATCCTCCTTAAAAGGGAGGAGCAACATCATTTTCTCATCTCTCCCTTCCTCCATTCTTCTGCTGTGGAAGTGCATGTAATGACTGGCACTTGAGCAACCATCTTGGATCATGAAAATGTTGTATGCTCCAGGAGTCGCAAAGTATAAAGCCTGGATCAGCAACAAAATTCATGGAGCAATGAGATTAGGTCTGGACTTCCTATGCCCAGACCTCTTTTATGTGATAGAGAAATAAACTTCAATGTATTTTAAGCCATTTCTCATTTAGGTTTTTCTCTTAGTTGTAGCCAAACTTGATCTTAACCAGTAAGATATAAAAAGGGGGAAAATATTCACATACTTGTAAGGATTAGTAAAATAAAGAATCTGAATATCTTTCCTGAGAAAATTTTGTTAGAAAACTACCCAAGTCTGAGAAATGAATAAAAATTATCTCAAGTATGGGCAAACAGGTTGTAAGAGAAGTGGCCGTAGGCACAGTAAAACTTGAGAGTTGATTTCTAAACAATTGTTAAAATGGATATAATGCAGATGTTAAATGCATAATGTAACAATTAAATTAATGCTAATAATCTGGTTGTAAAAGTCAAGATTATTTTGCATAGTGTGAGAATTGTGGGATGTGGAAGAGAGGAAACAGTATACAAGCTGCTCATCTAATGAGACTGAATAAGTGATTCATTCTAGAATGAATCATTACATTGGAAGAGAAATAGAGGCTCACACTTTTAAATACATAGACATCTAGTACTAGAATAAAAAATAAGTAAGCTTTATACCTTTGGAGACAATATAAAGCAATGAGAACACTGGAAATATAGAAAAGAAAAGAGAAAACAACCAGGCAGTATAAACAGCCAGAAGTCTATTATAAGGTGATAGAAGACTTCATTAGTCAGGATTATTTGAGGTGCAAGTGAGACTAATTTGGCTCCAAGATCAGAAGTTAAGATTTGTTTAAGCAAAAGTGCAGAATTGACAACCTCATTCTTCTGAAAAGCTCAGGAGTCCAAACATCCCTGGTGCCTGTTCTCAAACTAGGAATCTCCTCCCTTTCATCTTTTCTGTTGTGGTAGCTGTTAGGGGAAGTTGCTGTCAGCCCGGATTCCTAAGTGATGACGTGAACAGTATCCCCTTGGTGTCCCAAACTAAGCCTCTCATATGAGCAAGGAAAGATTTTCTGGTGTCAATTTAATAGGATTTGTGGTTGTTTTCTTACTGAAATATACAGAACCTAGACTATTCTTGCTGGCACTATTAATAATAATTCAACAATTCATGTGAACAGATAAAAATAATATGATGATTTTAATAAATATTGAAAAATGTAATAGAAAAATTCAACATCAACACCTGATAGCTTACAGTAAAATATGAATTGAAAGATACTTCTGTAACATGATAAAGAAACTAACAAAAGCTAACAGCACATGTATAGATAATATGAATTAGTTGTTGAAAATTATTATTTTTTCCAATACTATTTAATATTTTTCTGAAAGTATTGGTTAGAACAGTCAGAATAGATAAAACAAGAAGTAAAGATATTTGTAAGGAGATGATATTATTATTTACAAGTGAGATATTGTCTACCTGGAAAGTATTAGAAAATTCATTGAAAAAGTTTTATAAGTGTATGATAATTTAGAAAAATGACTGAGTTAAAAAAATACAAACTTTAATAGTTTTCTTATTATACACCTAAAAGTTAATAGACAACTAAAATGTCTATGACTGGACTTCAAGAGATCTCCGAGTCTCTGAAATTATGTGCAAAATTGTATGAGGACATTTTACTCAGATAAGTTTCCAGAGATTTGATCAGATCTTCAAGGAGTCTGTCAGTCAAAACAATTAAAGACACAGCAAAATAGCAACTGCGATCAGCAGGAGACAAAATAGAGGGAAAAGTAGAAAAAAACCCCTCAAAATTACTTGTTTTCAGACTCTATTTGAATACAAACAAAGAGTTCTAGAATCCTACATAAACCTAAAAAAGATAGGTATACATAAATGCATGGATCCATTATGTCATTATAACGGAGAATCAATATTTTAATAAAGTAAATTCTCCTTCAAATGGGCAATAGTACACGTATATAGAAAATACCATAAAGTTAAAAGACCAATGTTGAATGGTTCATTCTATATTGCTGGGAAATATATATTATACTACATGTACATTATTTGCAGTATACATAAATCATATATTATCAATATTAATTCAATTGATTCTATAATAAATATATATCAGTATAATGTATTATATATATTATACTTAACTCATGAAGAGATCCTATGAACTCAACAAGAAAAAATATCCAAATTGAAAAAATAGGTGTGGATATGAAAAGATAATTCACAAAAGAAGAAAAGTCCAACAAATGTATGGACCTAACAAACAATGAAAGGAATGTACATAAAGAAGTTTGTGGAATACCATTTTTTAAGGTGAAAATCCCACTACTACCACCACTTTTCCTATTGTCTATTTCCTGTTTCATTTTTATTCACAGCAAAATCAACTTCTAATGTACTCTATGTATTATCTAACACACTGTAATGTATATTTTCTATTTGTTTTATTATTTGTCTCTCTCTACCAGAATGTAAGCTCCTTGAAGGCAGAGATTGTTATATGATGATTGCTGATTCTCAGAAGTTAGAAAAAGAGTGGCCTATATAGGCTTTTAATATTTTTTGAATAAGGGGCTGGCCCATGGCTCAGTGGTTAAGTTTGGACACTCAGCTTCGGTGGCCCAGGGCTTCCCTGGCTGGGATCCTGGGCATGGAGTACTGCTCATCAAGCCATGCTGAGGCAGAGTCCCACACAGCAGAACCAGAAGGACCTACAACCAGAATATACAACCATGTACTGGGGGCTTTGGGGAGAAGAAGAAAAAAAGAAGAAGATTGGCAACAGATTTTAGCTCAGGTGCCAATCTTTAAAAAAAATTTTTTTGAATAAATATCAGATTATCGAAACTTAAAAGAATGATAATGCTTAATACAGGTAAGGTTTTGGAGAAATGGACACTCATATACTATTTTGTAGATAAACTGATAAATTCTCTGCTGGACGGATTTTATATATACGTATAAATTTACAAGTACATACAGCAATTATCACTTTCGAGTTTATTATGAAGAAAACATAGAATAAGGACAATATAATATTTGTTTAAAGATATTCATTGTAGGATCATTGATAAAAGCAAAACTTTGGGGAAAAAAATCTATGTTTACTAATGAGAGACTGTTTAAATCAGGAATACCTAAGTTCACATTATCGATTACTATTCAACTACTGAATAAGTGGTGCACGTTTTCAAAACTGTTTATACGCTATTTCCATCTTTGTGTCTGTGTATGATAGGTATATGCATAGCTAGCAAACATTTTTTGAAAGATTATGCAACGTTAACAATGGTTATATCTAAGTGAGATTGGACTTTTTATATTTCATGAACTATAAAGTAAAACTTTTTAAAAACAAAATGAAAACTCTAAAATTTTTTCAAGTGATTTTTTTTAATCTTAAAAATTTTGAGGGCCTGGCCGGGTGGAGCAGTGGTTAAGTTTTCACATTCCGCTTCGGTGGCCCGGGGTTCGCCAGTTGAGATCCCGGGTGCAGACCTATGCGCTGCTTATCAAGCCATGCTGTGGCAAGCGTCCCACATATAAAGTAGAGGAAGATGGGCACAGATGTTAGCTCAGAGCCAGTCTTCTTCAGCAAAAAGAGGAGGATTGGTGGCAGATGTTAGCTCAGGGCTAATCTTCCTCAAAAAAAAAAAAAAAATTGTGGGGTGTGCGTGTAGGTTTGTGACCTGTTTACACATTTTCAGATATTTGTCTTTTGTAGGTACACAAGGGATATAGGAGTAATTCTATATTTTGCTTTATAAAAAGAACCTCATTTCTTTCTTTCACACTTATACTACTTAGATTTACTCACTACGAAAAATGAAAGTACTACTCGTGCCTATAGCAATACATATAGGATCTTTGAAATTCTGGGTAAGATGTGAGGGCTTTGCCCCAAAGAGTCAAGTTTCCTACACTTCCAATTAAACAAGTCTTTTGAGAGAGTAATTAATTTTTTTAATTAAAAATCCCTATACTCATTAATACATTCTCTAACCTATCACAGGTGGACCCATTGCCTACCTAGACTCTAAGTCTGTTCCATACTTCTGGAATGGTGTCATTGCAATGTCACCTCATCCACAAAGGGGATTGTCTTTACAGATTGTCTCATCTGGAACATTTCTAGGATTTAGTCTTTATCTGTGTCATGTTACCTACTAAACTCCAGCTGGTTTTAAGATTATATTTGTAAGTACCATCTACTGTGATGGATTTAAACTTCTTGAGAATGGAATTGAAGGCTGATTTAAAACTCCTTTTCTTTTTTTTAGGAAGATTAGCCCTGAGCTAACATTGGCCACCAATCCTCCTCTTTTTTGCTGAGGAAGATTAGGAGGATTGGGGCCGAGCTAACATCCATGCTCATCTTCCTCTATTTTGTGTGTGGGACACTTGCCACAGCATGGCTTGATAAACAGTGTGTAGGTTGGCTCCTGGTATCCAAACTGGCACACCCCAGGCCGCCAAAGCAGAGCTCGTGAACTTAACCACTATGCCACTGGGCTGGCCCCTAAAATGTTATCTCCCAAAGCTCCAACTAAAGACGTTTGTCTTCTCAGAGTGTGGAGGGAGAAGCAGTGCACAGGTCATCAGCTCTGAGTCCACATCCTGGCTCAGACTCCTTACAGCTGTGGACTTGGGCAAAAACCTGTCATCTTAAAAGCCAAGCTGTCACTAGGATTAGATGATTAGGTAGAACAATTTAAGAAAAATAGAAAAAAAAAAGAATTGTTAACAAAGATCAAAGGAGACTTATATTTACAGACAGACTAGTTACCACTTGGACAACACATGGTAAATGAATGAATTTGTAAATACAGATTTACTTATTTAGGATTTACGGAAGGAAGTCATCTCGGTCAACATCATAGCAGAAAGATGACCAGACTTCTAATTCACAATCAAGTCATAATCTAAGGACAAGTCTCTCACCTGATTTATTTTCTCTGCTTTTGTAATTTTGCTTTGAACATTTGTGTTCGCAATTATCTTAGCCAAAACTCAACTCTCACCTGCACCATAAGTTTCTCTTATTTTCTTATATCAAATTATCCATTGCAAATTCTGAAAGCATTCCATTCTTATTGCTTGTGATCGCATGAAAAAACTTACATAAGAGAAGTCTTATCTTACTGTATGCTCCCTATTGTGAAATTCTCTTTAATATGTTCTTTTTACATAAAAGAATTATCAGTAATTGTCTTAAATACAGAAGCACTTGCTCTGGTACATTTCAAAGAGATCAGGTCTACAATTGCCTTGTAATTGCTTTAGCGCTTAGGGATACGTAATATATGTTTTGTAATAAGAAGCCAATATGGTTCTGTGTTGGTCATCCTGGCTCTGTATTGTTTACCTGCTACCGCATGAGCCGAACTGCAGACTCTTACTTGCACGTATAGTTCTGCAGCACAGTGATGTCATGACCTATACGGCATTAGAACTGACAACACCGTGGCATTACTCCATTCCAGAGCACTGACATTAGGCCTAGGAGTTTCTAAATGAAGATTTCATAGGGAAAACTCAAATTAAGCTAAAACCAAATGAGCGGAAGAATTTTAAAAGCTAAATGGCCCTATTTCTTCGTCCTTGCCCTCCTTCTCTTTCTCTCCCCTCCCCTCCTCTTCCTCCTTCTTCTGCCTCTTTTATCCTGAGCTAGGAAAACTTCTCAAAGTTTGGCTTTGGTTAGACTTTGGTACGTCAGAGAAAACTCCCATGGTAAAAATCATAGGATCTTTTTTTGAGTTTTTTTTTTTTTTTTTTAATTTTTTTTTTTAAAGATTTTTATTTTTTTCCTTTTTCTCCCCAAAGCCCCCCGGTACATAGTTGTATATTCTTTGTTGTGGGTCCTTCTAGTTGTGGCATGTGGGACGCTGCCTCAGCGTGGTTTGATGAGCAGTGTCCTGTCCGCGCCCAGGATTCGAACCAACGAAACACTGGGCCGCCTGCAGCGGAGCGCGCGAACTTAACCGCTCGGCCACGGGGCCAGCCCCTCTTTTTTTGAGTTTTTAACAGCTAAACTTACTATAAACAGCAAGTGGAAGAAGATGAGAGAGAAAAACAACTTCTTATTTACGGTCATAAGAAAATTTTAAGATCATTCTTTACTGAAGACCATTGTTTGGATGCACCAAAAGCATTCATAGTAAAAGGCAAATAATTTAATAAGGTGGAAATCATTGAATGGGTACTAATAACTACCCAATTAATTATTTGTAATCTGTCTTCTCATTAAAGACTGTAATGATTGAGTTAAGGGTGAGAATTGTAATGTTTGTTGGAAACTTACAGAAATTTTGCTTAATTTTATACTGTCTTAGTAGAGCAAATGTTGAAAATTGTTAATTTAACAAACTCAAACAAACAAATCTAAATGCAATACAGTCCAAACACCAGCAAATCTACACAAGGTTCTTCATGATGTGGCCACCACTCACCTCTCCAAACTCATCTGGCATCACTCCGTCACCTTCACTCTCCCTCAAACCCCACAGCAGAGATTAAAGTCCTGTAGAAATGTGTACTACTTCGTGCCCCTGTGACTTTGCTAAAAACAACACGATGGCAAAGTCATAAGGGTCTTTCCTGAGAACTTTGTCATCCCATCAGGACATTAGGACATTGTTCTGAGGAGACTGGGAAGCAACTGAGAAGGTTAAACCAAGGTCTGAAGCACCACTATTGAAATTCGACGTTAGAATGATCATTCCATGCACAGTTTGTAGAACATAAAGAAAATCATCACCTGAGAAACCAGTTAGGACACAGTTGTCCTATTCCATGTGAGAAATCATGGAAGCTTCAACTAGGGGAGTTTATTAGGATGGAGAAAAATGGATATATTCACAATGTGTTAGGGAGGAATCAGAGGACTCAATGTTAAATTACGTATGGGGCTAGGTAGGAGGAGCCATCACAGTAACGCTGTCTAGATCTCTGGCTTTAACCATCTGAATGGAGGTGTCCTTACAGGAAAATGTTTGATGGGTCACTGTTAGATTAGATTACTTCTGGTAAGTATTTGTGGTCTCCAATAATCACGTGTAAGTGAGGACTCCAAGTGTCCTTCACTCAGTCTTCTTGCTCGGTTAAAAAGAAAGCATTCTCAGGCGAATGCTGTCAGGGACATAGACGTTTATTAGCAACCAAGCTCAAAAACAGGCATTCAACCTGTAAGTGCAAACGGCTCTGGCTCTCTGTCCTTTCAGGGACTCCTATACAACCTTGCATAAAGCCTTCACTTGAGACAAATGTGCTAACATTCTAGTGGCAGGATTTAGCTAACCACCTGTTTGGAGGGAGGTGTCCAAGAATCTTCTGAAGAGTTTTTGGATTGACGCCAAGAGCACTATACCTAAAGGGACAGACCACTGTACCTTAAAATTTGTTCTTAACATTTGTCTAGCTTATTTGCCTGTCTTGGATACTATTAATTTCACAAATAAAACCTCCTTCTTAATGTCCATTATGCTAATTCACAAAACCTCTGATCTTGTTTGGACACAAAGATAGTTGAGTCTCTTGGAGCAATCGTATCTTTTAATTAAATGCTGATTCACCCTGGGAGTGTTTTCTAGATTAAGGCTACTGATTCCCCCTAGGGTGTGGATGAAAACTAACACACATATCATGCTGACGATGCTGAGGTGGTTTAAGCAGATTGCAGACAATGTAACAGAGGAAAAATGATGGGTTTAGTTTGGGACACGTTTCCTGGAGGTGGCAAGTGGAGACACCTCCATAAATGCTCAATTATACAGATCTGATATCTAGAAAAAAGATATGGCTGCACATTCAATTTGGAAATCACCAGAGTGTGGTGTGTTTTGCTATTTTTGTTCGTAAAAATGTATAACACAGTGATATCATTTACTCATTCACTTATTTTTTATGCAACAATTGTTAAATGTCTATCATGCACCAGATGATGTGTTTGGCCTAGGAATAGGGAGTCAAAGTCACAGACAGTTCTTTCAAAAAGCTCATGTTCCGAGGAGAACACAAGCAAGTATGAGCTAAGTAATACAATTTAGGAGGATTAATGTAAAGTAGTCCCTCCCATCCCAATAAACAACTGCAATTGAGAACAGACTCATTTCTTAGAATTTAACTCTTTAAAAATGGTGAATTATATTGGTAAAATCAAAAAGACAACTATGCCAGCTGCATTTAAAATATGAATAAGAGTACTTTGTAGGGAAGTTGCCTCAAGAATGGATTAGGAAAAAGATAAAAGCTGGTGAGGAAGTAGAGAAAAGAGAACTCTGGGGCACTGTTGGTGGGAATGTAAATTGCTACAGTCACTATGGAAAACAGTATGGAGGTTCCTCAAAAAATTAAAAATAGAACTGCCGTATGATCCAGCAACCCCACTTCTGGACATATATCTGAAGCAGATGAAATCACTATCTCAAAGAGTTATCTGCATTTTCATGTTCAATTCAGAGTTATTCACAATAGCTAAGACTTAGAAACAACTTAAGTGTCCATTGGCAGATGAATAAAGAAAATATAGTGTGTGTATACACACACACACACACACACACATATATATATACAATGGAATATTATTCAGCCATAAAAAAGAAGGAAATTCTGCCATTTGCAACAACATTGATGGACCTTGAGGGCATTATGCTAAGTGAAATGTCACGCAAAGAAAGACAAATAAGGTATGATTCCACTTCTATGTGGATTTGCACAACATTGGCCTCACAGAAATGCAGAGTAGAATGGTGGTTACCAGGGGCTAGGGGTGGGGCAAGTGGGGAGATGTTGGTTAAAGAGTACAAACCTTCAGAGTAACGCCATGGTGTTGTCAGTTCTAATCCCCTATGGGTCATGACATCACTGTGTGCTGAACTATACATGCAAGTACAAGTCTGCAGTTTGGATCAGGCAGTAGCAGATAAACAATACAGAACCAAGAGGAGTAAGTTCCAGAGATCTAATGTACAACGTGGTGGTGACTATAGTTAACAATACAGTGCTGTACATGTCAAAGTTGCTATGACAGTAGAGTTTTAAAATTTTCACCATAATAACAACAAAATGGTAATTATGTGAAGTGAAGGATGTGTTAACTAACCGTATTGTGGTAAAAATTTTACAATATATGTGTATCGAATTATCATATTGTACACCTTAAACTTATACAATGTTATATGTTAATTATATCTCAATAAAGCTGGGGAAAAAAAGAGAATGGATTAGGGCTATTCATAAAAGGTGGAATTTGAAGAGCCATAGTGACAATCTATGGCATAGACCATGGAACATAGCCTGCAGGAATTCCACCATGCAGGTAATATTCATTCCATGAAGGCTTCGTTTCCTAAGGAAGTGAACGCTTGAAGATGAGGATCCAGGTGTTATAATAGAGTAGTAGTTGGATGAGTAATGAAATATTTTTCATATTTAAAAAATTAATTGATCTATGGTTTAAAGTAATGGGATCATGTCATATATATTGAGTTCTTGCCAGAGGGGGGAAATTGAGGTGCAAATTTTGCACTTGAAATTGTAAAATTAGGTTAATTAATGATTTTATATATATATATATACACACACATATGTATTTTCATTCCACATGTATGTGTATATATATATATATAAATTTTTTTTTTTTCCTGAGGAAGATTAGCCCTGAGCTAATATCTGCTGCCAATCCTCTTCCTTTTGCTGAGAAAGACTGGCCCTGAGCTAACATCCATACCCATCTTCCTTTACTTTATATGTGGGATGCCAACCACAGCATGGCTTGACAAGTGGTGCCATGTCCACATCTGAGATCTGAACCCGTGAACCCTGGGCCGCCAAAGTGGAACGTGTGAACTCAACCACTGTGCCACCGGGCCAGCCCCGACATGTATGTATATTTATTATATTTTTTTTATTGGAAATGGAAGAACCCAGCCTGTTTTAAGTTTTGAAAACATCTTGAATGCCTTTACAAGTGTTACCAAATTTCCGAAACTGTTTTACTAAACACTGTTTCTTAATTTTATAATCTAAGTGGCTGTCAAGAGAAATTTAATCCTTATGTTTCTGATTCTTTTATATTTGGCCTATCCAAGTGTTTCATAAGAACCATTTGATGTCTAAAGGATCTTAGAGGCTTTTTCCTTCAAGCACGTTTAAAATGAGTTATTCAGGAGTCAAGCAGCATTCTGTCTTGGTAAAGAAGATTGTCCCTGAGCTAACATCTGACCAATCTTCCTCTATTTTGAATGTGGGATGCTGCCACAGCATGGCTTGATGATCTGTGCGTAGGTCTGCACCTGGGACCCCAACCTGCAAACCCTGGGCCACAGAAGTGGAGTGCACAAACTTAACCACTATGTCATGGGGCCAGCCCCTCAAGCAGCGTTTTATCAGTATCAGATGGAAATGAAACTCAGAAGCCTTCAATTACTCTGAACAGTTAAAGACTGATAAACATCATCAATATTTATGGAGCACTTGAAGGTCTACTTTGGTCAAAATACAAATAGACCAAGGGATCTGAGGTCATTTTACTATATTTTTGAATGTTTATACTTTTTTTCTTTATGACAAAGTAACAGAAATTGGGATGAACAACCATTTGAACAAACATTGAATTGGATCTTACATGGTATGAGCTGAATGGTCCTGGTAATTGTCTAAAACATGATAAGTGAAGGTATTTATTCTGGCATCCAAGATCACCCGACCTCTTCTTTAACCCGTTATTCTTCCCTGAGAGGTCCCTAGGGCAAACATATGCAGGAGAACTGTGGCTCGTCAAGGATCAGTCTATTTACCTATTAAACTTTGGTTCCCAAATCCAACACAAAACTCTATGACCCAAGCTGAATCCTGTAAATAATGCTTTTTGCCTAGGGAGGCAGTTTTGCACTGCGTGGGCTAAGGATAATCACAATTCCTGCTCGTTATGATGCCTGTAATTTATCTCAAAATACTTTAGTATAGGCGCAGTTAATACTACATTCAGGAAGGATACACACCAGGAAAGCGTATTGAAAAGTGGTTAATTGAATTCTTCTGTTGTTGATAGCTCAACTAATAAAACATACTTTGTTAATTATGATGGTAAGTGTCAGAAATAAGTTGTTACAGTCATGCCCTAGTAACGGCAGCTAATCATGACGTTTTGGTCAGTGATCAATTGTATATGTGACAGTGGTCCCATAAGATTAGCTCCATATAACCTGAGAGCATAACAGGTTATACCATCTCGGTTTGTGTAAGTACACTCTGTGATGTTCACACGATGATGAAATCGCCTCATGACACATTTCTCAGAACGTACCCTCGTTAAGCAATGCGTGACTGTATTTGTAAAATTAGTGGCTGATAATTAGAATGTTGAATGTTAGAAAGGGCTCTATGTAATAAAATTAAAGTTTTTCAAGATATATGGAGTGACTTAAATATTGTAAAAATACTACCAATGCTTTCCATCTTTGAGTGAACAAGACAGAAGAATCTAGAGAGGCCAGTAGTCTTTATACTTGGGGTTAGTGTTCCTGTTGGCCCTAATTGTTTTGGGGGTTTCTTTAATTGATGCTGAGCTATTGTTAATGGACCTCTGCCTTTAGAATATGTCACCATGTGCCTTAAATAATCTATTCCTTCATGTTGGAGGTTGGAGAAACTAAAAGGACAGGGTTGGGGTTCGTCAAACCTATAGAACTGTGCTGTGTTCTGCGAACAGTTGTGTGAACCGTTCTGTACTTGCTTGATAATAATACCTATTTAATTAATGCCTTTAATATGGGGCAGAATGTGATTTGAGACTGCTTTCATTAAAACCTGGTAGAGAGGTTGTGAGAAAGTAGCTAACTAATGCATCTCAAACTGCTACTGTAGCTATCGTCTACCACCAAGATCAATAGAGTTAGTTTTGCATTACCAAATAGGCTTATTGAAGTCATAATGCAACTTTATATGGTTGGCGTGAGAAATATGAAGCGATCTATGTGAGCACTCAGGACAGTTACTGGCATGCAGACAGAGTTCAGGAAATGGTTATACTACTAGGCTAAAATGATCTGGAACCAAAACAAGCCATATGCCTTCTACTTACTCTAATCCATGCCTGAGTGTCAGATTTTACCACCAACTGCAGAGAAAGCCTTTTCTTTTTCAGAAAGAAAACGAGTTTGTGCCAATGCATAGGCAAAGGTGGTCCCAGCCACCCATCTCAGGCCATCTTAGACCAGGCACAAGTGCAGACTATGGGCTTGTCTTACTTTGTAATACATTTGGAAGGCAGAGAATTCTCAGAAAGTGCAGGAGCCAGGGAGAGGTTATATTTCTCCTATTTCTCTAGCTCTGAGAAACTAGGAAGTCCTACAGGTCCTCACAACATGCCTAGTGAATTCCTGAGCCTCTGGAACTTAGGCCCCATAAGACATCTAAGACATCGTGGAATTTAACCAAACTCATTCAATTCTCGAATGAGAAGGTAAGTGTGGGAGTTGGCAGAGGGAGAGGACTTCCTTTCCCAAAAACATGCTCCGTACTCCAAACCATGGCTTGACTGATATGATGCACTAAATTATATATATAAACACCCGTACATATATACACATTATATGCGTAATATACAAATATACATACATACATATATATGAATATCTATATATCCATATACGTATATGTCGTATAAAATATATGGATACACGGAAAGATAGACACAAATGTGGTTTTCAATTTTTGGTGCTTTTAATTATTTATTTCTTTATGCAGATATCTACATTTTCTCATTGGACATATATGATTAAAATAGTGGCAGTAAGTCTCCCCGAAAATAATTTTTTTTTTGTATTGTGTTCCCTTTCTTACTTTTTTTTTTTCAAAGATTGGCACCTGAGCTAACAACTGTTGCCAATCTTCTTCTTCTTTTTTTTTAATTCTTCTCCCCAAAGCCCCCCAGTACACAGTTGTAGACTCTAGTTGTGAGTGCCTCTGGTCGTGCTATGCGGGACGCTGCTGCAGCGTGGCCTGATGAGCGGTGCCATATCTGCGCCCAGGATCCAAACTGGCGAAACCCTGGGCTGCGGAAGCAGAGCGTGTGAACTTAACCATTCGGCCAGGGGATGGACCCCTCTTACTTTTTTTTAAAAAAAATATGCATTCTCCTGAGAAGACCAAATTAAGGCCTGAGCAAAGTTATATGAATGTGTTTGTCCAAATGACATCTCTTTTTATGTAGTTAGTGGCACTTAATGTGATCTGAGGTTGACTATGAATGGGAAGTTGGCAGGTGGGGGCAGAATATCTCAGAAAATAGAGGCCGACTGCATCAAGTGAAGACATTCTCCCTCCATTCAAACTTGGCCGGGTACAGGAGCTGTCTAAGGCAATTGGGAGAAGTTTGACAGGCTAAGCTTTTATTCATTTTTAAAGTTTAACCCTGAGTCATTTTACCTAAATCAAGAAGCTATTTTTAGGGTCAGATCATGTATGCTTTTCATAAGCAGCAGAGGTATTTCATATCTGTTCCAAGTCAAATTTTGGAAGCAGTTATTCTTCTTGAAAGTTATTTTTTTTTCCTGTGGCATTTCATGGAAAACATTTGCTCTAGCCAACAAGTTACGGATATGTTTTCTTAGACTGAAAAGATTCTTAATATGAATAAGCTAATTGAAGCCATGGGAATAGTGCAATTAAAGAATTTTTGGTTTATAATACAATCATGTCGTTGGCAAGAATCTCGAGAAGTCATCTATTTCAACTCTTATATTTAGGCCAAAGCAATCCCACTATCCTTCCCCCCATCAAATAGTTATCTGTCCATTTTTCAAAATAATTTAGGAAATATAATACAAGCCCACTAGGTAAATTCTGCCCTCTAGTAGTTCTTAGGATTGTGCAGTTATTTGGATATCTTTTGTTGAAGATTAAACTATAAAACACCATAAAATATTAAGCCGTTTTATTTTTATTAGTTTCTACTATCATTTGTGATCTGCGTCTGGGGCCTCCGTAGATCTTCTACTCTACTATCTTTCATTTTCTGCAGTTTCCATTTGTTTCCTCCAGAAGTTAGGAATTTATTGTTGTAGTTGTTGTCACAAGCAACAAAGACTCGTCTGAGTTAGTGCTACCATGTGATGGCTTTGTAATGTGTCAATGTGGCTAGGCTGAATTACATCTCCCAAAATGACCTTTAACGGTATGTTTCCTGAGGGTCAGATACCAAGAAGATTCTCTCCAGAGCTGGAGAGAGGAAGGAAGGTGGCAGCCATTTTGTAGGATACATACATTGTTGATGATCTACTGGCTTACTTTCTTGGTGTGAAACAGCAGCTAGGCTTGCAACTGCTCTCCCTTACCCCTGAATCTTCCTTCAGTTTCTCCGACTTCTGAGCCAGATGTGTGTGTGCCCATGTTCAGCTCCTTGAGGAAGGGTCCCGGCTTCTGCAAGGTACGCATTACAAGGTCAGTGGCGACGATAATGGACACAGCCTTCAGTTCATTCTTGTGGAGCTCCAATTTGTCCTCATGGGGTTCCAGTCTGCTGATGATGTCTTCCAGGCTGTCTGCCCTGGGAGCTTTGAGCCCTGGCATTAGATGTGGAGGCAGCCTTGTGGACACATTTTTGCCAACCCCCATAACTGGGTAAGGAAATACCCTGTAATAAATTCCTTACCTACACAGGCTATTGGTTCTGCTTTTCTGGTTGAACCCTGACTGCTTCATGGAGGAAGCAGAACCAGAGACCAAGAATTAGGATTAGAAATCAAGACTCTCTCTCATTTCTGTCCTTCCTCAGTCTAGCTTCAAGCTTCTCTTTCTCTTTATACAGTACTCCTGTGCATGTTCAGAAACCATGTTGGAAAATCTGGCCCTGAGAGTTAATAGAATCACTTAAATGTCTAACTACCTGAAGAGACACTAATTCCCTTGTTCAATATCTATCTTCCTCTCATGGCAAACACTAAATTCTCAGGAAACAGACTCTGTTGAACACATCTGAATCATATATTCTAGGTTTGAGCAATCTGCTGTTTCTGGGGACTCAGGCTATGTGGAAGGAATTGGGCTACGCCTGGTGCCCACCACTAGTCCAGACAACTCTGTCAAATGCAGCAGGGGTAGGTTAAACTGCTGGGATTTCAATGGCATTTTCACGTGGACAGGAGAAATTAGCAAGTAAACTGACCACTGCTGGCCAGGACTGATAGTTATCAGAATCTATCAGTATATGGTCATGATGGTTGTTTCTGGTTGGTGTCTGTTCTGATTAGCTGGTGTCTATACTGTGTAAGTTGTTAAACATTTTCAACAGCACCCCTGTCCACAGATTCAACACAATATGCTCATTCATGTATGCAAAACATATTCTTGGAGTTTGTAGTAGGCTGTAGGCACAACATTGATTTCAGGGAAAACAAAGATGAGTAAGGAGGCAAGGTTGTAGTCCAAGAGCACAGAATTTAGTAGGAGAGACAGATACTTCCAACTTCTAGTGAAGGAAGCGTTGGATTCGGAGTCAGATATGTTAGATTTATTCTTTGCCTTATCATTTGCTATCTTTTTGACCATGTAATTTTACGGTGCAGGAAGCTGTAAGGAAAGAGACTATCTACACTCTAACCTCATCACTTAAAAATCTGTATGACCTTGGGCCAGTTATTTAATCTTTCCAGGGTAAAGTTGCTATGTCTAAAAAACAAGGATGGGATTGTTATGAAAATAAACCAAGATATTATGCGAAAGAATGTAGCATAACAGTGGCACGTGTCCTTTTATTTTTAATTTCATCGGAGCTGTTTTTTTAATCAAGAATTTTTAAAAATCAAGAATGCAGAAGTTTTCAAATCCCTTTTCAAAAGCTAGAAGTATAATAATACTTTTTAAATTTGGCCATTAATTTGATCAATTATGTAAATAGATTTTTTAATATTTAACCGTTCTTATTTTTGCACAATTAACCATGCTTGATTTTTTATTATATTCCTGGATTTAATTAACCAGAAGTCTATTTAAGATTTTTTTGAAATCTATCTATAGTGGATATTATCTTGATGCACAAACTCAATTGTGAAAGAAATATCACAGTTTTTATTACCTTTAAATCAATTTAATTCCAACTTAAAGCACATATGCCCCTAGGTTGGCAGGAAATTCAATGTCAGTTATTCTTGAGTCTCTTTCTTATTACTAAGGTAGTATAAAATTTCTAGGGTCTTACAAAGTACCAAGACATTGGAGGAACCCCCTTGTCATCAGTCATTTCTGCTCCTCAGTTGCTCCCAAGCTACCTATTATTCAGTCCTCGATCCCTAAGCTGCCGTTTTCCTCCGAGGTTTTACTGCTTCCTAGGCCACGACAGAACAGAGTTCAGGTCCCTGATGTTTCAGGGAATTATAAATCTCTCTTTTCTCATCATTTTGAGGGAATTTCTTCTTTTTATCCCTGTAAGTGAAAGCTGATCTCCACCATGAAAATACTTTACTTAATCTCTTCAATGGCGTTTTTTGCAAAAGAGGAGAAAGAATCACACAAAAATCCTTGAGGCAATGAATTACAAATCACAACGACTTGGGGCCAAGTGAGGGGAGGAGTGGCTATAGAGACCAGCAACATAATTTGATAACATGAATTGTAACACTTTCCAGTTCTTGCATTCTTTGTAACAGTTTAAACAGCACAAAAATATCAGTTCCTTCTCAGAGTTTGGAAGAATTGCAAAAACCATCAGAATTTCACGCCTTTTCAGAGAATAGCTCTTTTAGGAGTATTTCCATTTATTACATGGTTATGGATGTATTCAAATTTTCTACTTTTTTGTAAGTCAATTTTGGTAATCTCAATTTTTCTAGAGTCATTATTCATTTCATTGGGGTTATCATGTGTAGCGGAGAATTATGCATAGTACTGTAATTTTTAAAAGCTTATCTGTTTCTGACGTATATCTTTTAAATTTCTAAATAGTAATGTTTTCACTTTTTACTTGATCAGATTATTTAGGAAGTTTGTATATTTTGCTGTCATTTTTCAAAGATTCAGCAAAAAAAAGAGATTCAGCTCTTGGGTTTTTATTCTAATTTAATTTTTCCAGTTTCAAATTCATTAATTTCTGCCTCTTCTTTCATTCTCATTTTCTAGGTTTGTTTTCTTTTTCTATTTCTAACTTCTCAAGTTTGTCAATGAAAATAATCCATAACCAATCCGTAAATGAAAATTTGGGTGAGTTTATTCTGAGCTGAAATCTGAGGACCATGGCCCGGGGCCTTTCTTCCCAAAGGAAGAAAGGGCACCGAAGAAGTGGGGTGCACAGAGTGGTTATATACCCCCAAACAGGGTGTTTCACATATGATTGAAATGTCCCTCCCACAATAGTCACAAGATTGCCCTGGCGGCACAGCACTTGATGGACACAGCAGGTAGTGGGTCTGCTATCTTGATGGGCGTAGCAGGAGGCAAGTCTATTGTCTCAAGCTGGGCGGTCACAGGTGAGCACAGCAATCAGTTTCTAGCCTAAGGAAAGATGCTTAGTCCTTAAGGAGATGCCAAAGTTGGGAGGGGCAGGGAAGTTGCACCTTTATCTCAAGGGCCTTTGTTCTTGCCATAGGGAAAATCTAAAGCAGATATACAATGCATGCTCAACAGCCACAGTCAGGCCCTTTTGGAAAGACAAGGTCAGGCCGAATTAGGTTTATACCAAATGGCTTCCTGATATTCTCCAATATATCCTATTGCTTGCCATTTTTATTTGTCAAGTTGAAAGCTGAATTCATTTATTTCGAAGAAATCTTATTTGATAATAAATGCCCTCCATACTGTGCATATGCCTCTGATCCAGGTGTGGTCAGGTCTTAGATTTGAAGTGGCTGTAATTGTGTTGTAATCTTGTAATAACAGTTTTGTTTTCATTGATCAAAGGTTTTTTGTATTTTTTTAGGAGAATATTTTAAATTCTGCATATATTCGGTACATTTAATTGTTTTATATATACACACAGATACACACTTTCCTCTAATTTTATTGAGTTGTGATCTGTAAACATATTCTCTGAAATTTCAGTCTTGAAAGAATTTATATTAATTATCTTGTATTTTTAATATTAGCAGCCTACTTTAACCTCCTCTTTCTCTTCCCTGAAGAACATTCAACAGTGAGGCTAAGAGTTCAAAATAGTTCTAGCACTTTTCTATGTGCCCTGCACAGAATTTGTTCCACCCATGGCTCCTTCTGGCTTCAGGAAATTCATCGCTGATTACTCATTCTCTTATACTCTGGTAGAACAGTGGTTTGTTATTATTTCATAAAATTTTCTCTACCCTTGACACATAAAATCCTTGACTTCAGTTCTCTTTTTACCTCCATTATTATTCTTCAGACATTTTATTAGCTGCTCTTACTCTGTATCCCTTTACTGTAGTTTCCACCAGGATTTTTATCTTTGGTTCTCTGTGTTTCTCTCTTTTTTTTGCAAGTCACAGTGTGTTAGGCATGCTCTTTTATTTCTGTAATATCAGCTATTTATTTTGCATTTTCTTACCAGTAACTTAAGTCCATCTTTCTTTCTAACTGCCTACTGAACATAATCACTAGAACGTTATGTTGTCTCTTGAAATTAATATAATATCAAATATAAGCTAATAACAAAAAAATGATTTCTGCCACAATGAAGTTAGAATATTCTTGAAGACTTCAACCATAAGTACATGAAAAGTTTTTTGATTAATACAACATAACCTATAATAAAGGAATAGAATATGTCTTTCACACAATAAGTATAATAAAAATTCAAAGAAAAGACATCCTTGAATTCATTTATATGTATTACCATTTATTCTCAATATTATGTCTCTGTATGTTTCTCGTTTAGGTGAATTTCTCTTTTTTCTGAGTTTCTTTCTGTTAAATTTTATTATTATCATCATTATTAAGCCTAATTTATCCAGTTACAGAGAATTCTGGGATGGTTTAAAGATATGCTCTAGATTATGGATAAAAGACATAAATGCAACCAAGACTTCAACATCAGCTTCTGTGAAATACTGTTAGTTATCTTTCCTATCTCCAAGTCAATGGTAAGGAAAATTTTGCTAACCTTATTTGCCACCCAGTTGTGTATCAGCCTAATGGGTATTGATAGCCAAACCAGATTTTCCTCATTAATTAGTATCTATTGTATAACATACAATGTTGTAGTGTTAAAATAAAATGTCCTATTAAAATCAAGCTAATTCAAATCTTTTTTCTTTTCCTAAATCTTCCATGCCTATCAATTTTTCAACATAACTAAATTAGATTAGTCAGACAAATGTGTTCTTTAGCAAGCTACACAGGTATTTATCTAGTTTCTAGGGACTTTTCAATGTTGTCAATTTATATTAAAAAGCAGTAGAATCTGAATGTTTTTGGACTCAATATCTCTCTTTTCATGTGAATATAAGCAAAGCATACATTTTAACTGAGTAAATAGATGATATTAAGTGTGTTGATATGGTTAATTGATGGATTATTTATAGGACAAACATAAATCATTTTTAAAATAAATCACTTTTGACTCCTCGTTTCTCTTCTCAACCTCTTCCCTTTCTGGCCAAATAAATTTATAGTCACATTTAATATTTGACAACTTGGAAGAAGCTGCATTACAAAAAAATTCAGCTGGGCCTAGTAAAATCTTTGATAATGATAGTTTATTGCAATAAACATATGACTGTTGCAATAATGGAATCTGACATAATGACATAACCGCTATATTAACATTGCACATCTGCTTATGAAAAGCACTATTTTATTATGTGCTCCTTTGCTTGCTTGCCAAATGACCAACTTTCTATTTACCATTTCAATCTTAAACCAAATTGAGATATCCAAACCAGGAAATTCCTCCCTTCTTTCCTTGCCTGTATTTTGGAAATCTTTTTAAAGTTCTGATTTATATTGCATAGCTGTGGATCTTCAAGAAATGATAGTGGCAGCCAGTCTTGGTTCATAATGGCCCGGAAAGAAAAATGATTTTTGAGAAAGATTTCAATGAGAGAACATTTAGGTTTTGCAACATCAATTAAAGGCTTATTTTTGCTTGCATTTTGTTTTTATTAATTAATTACCATAGCTAGTTGATGGCTAAGGCTGGGGAAGGGTGCTTATTGCTCTAATCCTAGTGAGATAACTAGCTGGGCAGATTCAGTAAGCAATGTCCTGAAAGAGTATAAGATCAAGAGCCAAGGAAATGTTCAATCAAAAGAAATAGAAAAGTTGCTTTCAGTTTTTATTTGTTACAATATACTGAAGGGGACAACATTCACAAAAGAATTTTAGGGCAAGACAATACTCTGGATGATGACATAATGGTGGATACACGTCAATATTCATTTGTCCAATCCCATAAACTATACAACACCAAGAGCAAATGGTAATGTAAACTAAAGACTTTAGGTAATTACAATGTCAATGTAGGTTCATCAATTGTAACAAATGTACCACTCTGGTGGGGGCTGTTGATAATGGGGGAGGTTATGCACGTGTGGTGGTAGGAGGTATGTGGGGAATCTCCATATCTTCTGTTCAATTTTGCTCTGAATCTTAAACTGATCTAAAAAGTAGTCTTAAACAAATAAATATATGACAAATTAAAAAAACCTCCAACTTGGGAGCTGGCCCAGTGGCATAGTAGTTAAATTCGTGCACTCTGCTTTGGTGGCCCAGGGTTCATGAGTTTGGATCCCAGGCAAGGACCTATGCACTGCTTATCAAGCCATGCTGTGGCAGGCATTCCACATATAAAGTAGAGGAAGATGGGCACAGAGGTTAGCTCAGGCCCAATCTTCCTCAGCAAAAAGAGGAGGATTGGCAGTGGTGTTAGCTTAGGGCTAATTGTCCTCACACACACACAGAAAACCCTCCAACTTGTTGGAGCATGGAAATACCTGGATGATAGCATTACAGTATTCAGTAAACTACACTTCAATGCATGTAGTAGACTATTCTATTGGTGCAAAGGACTATCCCTCCCAGTGTTCAGATTGTTGTATAGTTAGTCCCCTCCCACACTGCATCTGGGCCAATGGGGCATTAACAAGTGTGATGCAAGAGAGTCTTGATACACACTTACACATTAGGGCTTTTTTGATTGGAACACTGTCTTAGAACCCAGCCACCACACTCAAAGATGTCCAAGCTATCGTGCTGGAGAAAGAGGGCCCGAGAAGAAGTCCCTCATAGAGAAAAGCACATGCAGAGAAAACCCACATGGAAGAGGGCTGAGGGCTCCAGCTGAGCTCCCAGATTCATGAGTGACCCCTGGCCACACCACATGAAGTGGAGGAAACTCCCAATCAACTCGAGAAAAAGCTGAGGAACGATAAATACTTGTTTTAAGCCACTACGTTTTGAGGTGATATGCTACCCAGTAATAATTAACTGATATACTGTCTATTCAGTTTCAGCTCCCTTTATGATAACCTCATAAAATGTCACTCTAGGCACAATGATTCTCCACCTTTCCCTCCCCTACACTTTGATCTTTAGTACTCCTCACTCATTCTTCCATGGTTTCTCTAGTTTTGCTTTATACCTTGATTCTTACTCTTAATCTGTTGAGAGATGGAGTGAGGAGTGTCTATAGGATGCTTATAAAGGATTATATTAGATTCATCTGGAGGATTTTTCATGACGATTCAAAGAAATTTGGTTGTGTTCGGATTCTCCCACTTCATCTATTCACATGAAATCATTTGCTCAGTGAGACACTGCCCTGAATGGAGTGAGTGTTGTCTCCAGGGATAACAGGAATAAAAACTGAAAACAATTCTTCTATCCCCTTTGATTGAATATTCTCCTGTTTGTTGATCTTATTCTCTTTCAGGACATCACTTACTGAATCTTCCCACCTGATCATCTCATTAGAGTTGGAGCAGTAGGCACCTTCCCCCAGCCTCAGCCAGCCACTATCTATGGGAATTAAACAATAAAAACAAATACAATAAAAATAAGCCATTACCGAATGTTTGCAGAATCTCAATATTTTAATATTGAAATATTTGCTCAAACTATTGGCAACCACTTATCTTTTCACTGTCTCTATAGTTTTCCCCTTTCCAGAATGTCATACAGTTAGAGTCGTACTGTATGTAGCCTTTTCAGATTGGCTTCTTTCACTTAGTAATATGCATTTAAGTTTTCTCCCAAGTCTTTGCATGGCTTGATAGCTCATTTGTTTTTAGCATTGAATAGTATTCCACTGTCTGGAGGTACCACGGCTTACCTATCCATTTACCTACTGAAGGACATCTTGGTTGCTTGCAAGTTTTGGCAATCATGAATAAAGCTGCTATAAACATCCATGTGCAGATTTTTGTGTGGATGTAAGTTTTCAACTGCTTTGGGTAAATACCAAGGAGTGCGATTGCAAAACCACAGGGTAAGAATATGTTTAGTGTTCTAAGAAACTGCCAGACTGTCTTCCAAAGTGGCTGGACCGTTTTGCAATGCTGCCAGCAATGTATGAGTGTTCCTGTTGCTCCACATCCTTGTCAGCACTTGGTGTTATCAGTGGTCCAGATTCTGACCACTTCAGTAGGTTTGTCGTGGTATCTCATTGCCGTTTTAATTTGCTCTTCCCTGATGACATAAAATGTGGAGCATCTTTTCATATGCTTATTTGCCATCTGTATATCTTCTTCGGTGAAGTGTCTGTTAAGGTCTCAGGCCCACTTTTTAATTGGATTGTTTGTTTTCTTATTGTTGAGTTTTAAGAATTCTCTGTATATTTTGCACAACAGTCCTTTATGACATGTATCTTTGCAATATTTTCTCTCAGTCTGTGGCTTATCATCTCCTTCTGTTGACACTTCACAAAGTAGACATAATTTTAATGAAATTTTGCTTATCAATTATTTTATGAATTGTGCCTTTGGTGGTGTAACTATAAAGTCATTGCCATACTTAAGGTCATCTGTGTTTTTTCTACGTTATCTTCTACAAGTTTTATAGTTTTGTATTTTACATTTAGATCTGTGGCCCATTTTGAATTAATTTTTGTGAAAAGTGTAAGTTCTGTGATTTGATTTCATTCAGTGGAATTTTGTAGTATTCCTTATATAGATCTTATACATATGTTGTTAGATTTATACTTCACTATTTCGTTTTTGGAGGTGTTAATGCAACTGGTATTGTGTTTTTAATTTCAAATTCCTCTTGTTGACTCCTGGAATATAGGAAAGTGATTGACTTTTGTTGTATCCTGCAATCTTGCAAAATTGCCTCTCAATTCCAGGAGTTTTTTTATTGTTGTTATTCTTTTGGATTTTTTACCTAGATGACTACGTCATCTAGGTAAAAAAGAAGTTTTCTTTGTTCCCAATCTTTATAACTTTTATTTCCTTTTCTTGTTCTATTGCATTAGTTAGACCTTCCAGTACAATGTTGAAAAGGAGTGATGAGAAGAGAAATCCTTATTGTATACCTGATCTAAGTGGGAAAACTTTGAGTTTGTCACCATTGAGTATATTAGCTGTGGGTTTTTTGTAGATATTGTTTATCAAACTGAAGAATTTCCCCTCTATTCTTAGTTTACTGGGAGTTTTTTTTATCATGAACAGAGTTGTTCATAGTATTCCTTATAATGTCCACAGGATAAGTAATAATATCCCTTCTATCATTTCTGATATTATTAATTTGTAGCCTCTTTCTTTTTTTCTTATTGAGGCTGTCTGGAGGCTTATCAATTTTACTGATCTTTTCAAAGGGCAACTTTTGGTTTGATTGACTTCCCAGATGTTTTTCATTTAGGAAATGTTACTCTCGTCTTTTTATAGAGTATAATTCAACTGTACTCTATTTGCTCCATTCACTTCCCCAGCTAGAAGAGACAAGAAAGTCTGGGAAATAGTTTTGTACATTACATCTGACTCTTTCCCAGGTTTATAAAGAGTCTAAAATATTTTCTTGGTTTACAATGCATTTACTTGAAGGAGCACAAACAAGTGTTCTTCAATTTTGCACAATATTAGTAAGACTTCTGCCTCTATATAAGTCCTGTTGGGGCATGGATTTCATTGTCATGAAAAATACTTTTATAAAGCTGGCTTAGTTGATTTGTTTCTGCAACAGGTACTACTATGGACCAAATGTTTGTTTCCCTCCAAAATTCAGCACCTGAAGCCTAATTCCCCATGTGATAGTATTTGGAGGTAAGTCCTTTGGGAGGTGATTAGGTCATGCAGGTGGAGCCCTCATGAATGGGTTTAGTGTCTTATAAAAGAGACCTCGGAGACCTCTCTTGTTCCCCTTAGTCCTTGTGAGGACTTATGGTCGCCTACGAATCAGGTAGTGGACTCTCACCAGACACCAAATCTGCTAGTGCCTTGATTTTGGCCTTCCCAGCCTCTAGAACTGTGAGAAATAAATGTTGTTGTTTAAGCCATCCAATCTATTGTATTTTGTTATAACACCCTGAATGGACTAAGATAGGTACAAGGAAATTTTTTTTTTTAAATTCTATTCTTAAATTTCTAACTAGCCCAAGAAGAAAAATTTCTAATTGCTCCAATTCTGCTTCCCTGTATCTGATTTATTTTATCTTTTCTTGCAGCACATCTTTCAATGTCATAAAACTTCCATTTCAAAATAAAATATGTATCAAGCACTTAAGGTTTTCAATATACCTTGCAGACATTGCTAGTTATTCCTTTGAAGAAGACTATGAAGTAAGTTACTACTTAGTTGAGAGCATCATCTTTTAGATGCAGGAGATGAGGCTTGAGAGATTGCCCAAGGTCACGTTATATATTAATGACAGAGATGGGATTAGAATTCTCAGTCTTCGGTGTTTCTAATTTCATAAAATCAGTTGAATCTGAGCTGAATGTTGCATTAAATGAAGAAAGAAGTTTCGAGGAAGGAGCATGTGGCTCTAGCGCCAGGAATGGCAATTTAGCAAGTTGGTGGATGTGATTTTAAGAATACATTTGTCTCCCATTCTGACATAGATTTCTTTATCACTCCTCATAATTTCTTTTGTGATGATCTTACCAAAAAGAGATCTGATGTTAGACACTGCAGAAGAGATGTAAATAGCCTAATATGATAAGTAGGCTGCCTCTTGTAAGTGAAAACTGAGTGAAATAACGGAGCTTTTAAAAAGGTGGTGTATTTAACGCAGACCCACATCTCGCTTCAGTTTTTGTTAGTGAAAAATACACTTTCCCCAAAGAAATTACATAGTTATCCATCTAGAGTATTATATGGAGTGCATATGAAATCATCATTGCTAGTATGTATTTGGCTATATATAGAACCTATTAAAAGAATATCAATTTACTAAATTAATTTTTACTTGTTTGGGGCAGACGTATAAAGTATAGTATCAAAGAAAGTAAAATACTACTAGCATCTGTATTTCTATTTTTGCTCAGTATTTTGTTTATTTTCATTGATTCATTTTAGTAATGTGCTCTAAATTAATTAGCTGCAAAAGAAACTTTGAATAATTCAAAGAGGCACTTTAGGGAAATTGCATTTTTTTTCCAGTTGGCTACATCATAACTTTGTTATGATGAATAATAGTGAGGCAGCTATTTGGGTTGATTTATTGTTCTAACATAAAAAATTCATATTATAATTTTTAGCAGAAATGAGGCTATTTATAGTAATTACCTTTTTCAAAGACATCATTGCAAAGACGCAAGGGAATCCACAGTAATATTCATTATTCTGAACCTTAAGAGATAACATGTATTACAGGATCAAGAGGAAGCAAGAATCAAAGCTATACTATTTAATCCAGGTTCTTGGAACTGTTATAAATATGTTGAATCCAAGAACATTTTTAATATTCTTGTTTCTACTATGATTTTTGACTCAAAGCATTTTTTTGAAAAATGTTAATTTTTTTAATGTATTTCCATTGAGTCTTTTGTTTTCAATTTTGCTCATTAACAAAATCAGTTGGAAATGATTCCTTGGTGTGCTGTTTTTTACCTGTTTGCTCTCCTGCTCACCCCACGCCATTCCTCCATTCCAACCATATACTCAACCACATCTCTCTTCTCTTCTGGTCTCTGCACTGCTCTTCGCCCTGGAATTCTGACTTCCACAGACTACATGACTTGATTCTTTAGTCCTTTGGCTTCTAGTGGTATTTGGCCAAGGAGGCACAACGTGAAATGGAAAGGTGAGAGAGAGAGAGATTAAGATAGTCTCCATCTGCCCTCCACCGCCCCCAACTCCCATTTCCCTCTGTGCCTTGGCTCTGATAGTGTCTGTATTCCATAGCCACATCTCCCAGTGGCTTGGCCCCTCTTGCATGGAGTCAGCTCTCACTGAATGTTGATTACATAATTTCCTTCCCTTTGGCATTAGGGACAGTACTGGCTTCCCATTGTTGCTAATATCTGGACACTTTCCCATCCCTTATTGGTTTTGTTATCTCTGTCAATAGTCCTTTCATTGAACTTCAGGTAAAACCTTTTGAATGGGCCATCTGTTTTTCCTGGGACACTGAATGATATAATTGGTTTGTATAAAAATGAATGTATCTCCTATAAGGAGAAAACAAGAAAAAACCCTTTCACTTATCAGCATATTTCTGATTGCTTTTCATACTTTGTTTTCTTTATCTTCCTCAACTCTAATGTCAATCTGTAGCATGGAAGAGAAGCAACTGGAGAAACGAACACCTCAACAACACTCTCCTTCAGCCTTCTGATCTTTGGCTGGTGACTGCCAATGCTTGAATCCTAGAAACTAGAGTTTAAGGGAGTTTGTTGATGCAGGCTAGGACATAGATCAGAGAGAAGGGAAGATCATGGAGCTGAAGGGACAAACGAAGCATATCTAGTACAGTCTACCTCTTTGTCATCTCAATATCCACTTGTGGCCTTTGTCCACATGAAAAAAATGCATGTCTCTAACATAGGAGACACATAAATCCATCACCTATTTTATTATCACTGACTGATGATAATTTAGCTATACACAAAGCCAAAATCGAAACTGTTTGCCAAAAATGTTTTACATATAAGGTGGTGGGAAATGAGAGGAAGAAGATTAAAATAAAATTAAAAAGTTAATGTAAAACATAGGTTCCTCAATTAACTAGCCTTTTGGTGGTGAACAGCATTCCTTGGGTACTTAAGCCCAATTCACTATCTTTCAAATCTCACGTGTGCACATCTGGAATTTGGAGATTCAAAATTCTTACCCTTTCCCTTGTCTGCCCAAATGTCTTAGGGTCCTATCCTTTTTCCACAAGTAACCTTACCTTAGCATAAAACACATGGCTGTTTTTTTCATTTAGTTGGATTTAACAACCACCCAATTACATTCAGTCCTTGGTCTTGATGCTCATTCATGTCTTCCCTGTGGCTAAAGGACATAAGGGACTCTTAAGTTTCCGCAGAAGCTTTGTGATTTTTCATTCATGTTCTGAAGTGGACCTTCAGTCTTTTTCTTTTCTCTTGATACAATCTTTGTAATAACCATTGTTGCCATAGTGACTAAGTGCCACAGCCACTTGATCTCCCAATGCCTTCCTTGCATCTGTACTTCATCTTATGCCACTACCAGTGATTATTTGACCAATCATGATGTCACAGCATGCCAGAGATTATCAGTGTCCCATTTCCTGAAGCAAAGAAGCTATCTGTGAGCTTCTCAAATATGCTAGCTACCCAATCCCACAAACCAATTTTAAGGGTATTTCCTGGGGCCACTTCTTGTGCCAATTACTGAATCACTCAAGATCCTGACAGGAAACAGATGGTACACTCAAATGGACCAATTAAGGAGAATTTAATAAAGTACTATTTACAGAAGTATGTGTAGGGGTAAGAGAAACCAAAACCCAAAAAGATATGGTAAAGCACCCTGGGGCTAGCAAAGGCTGGGAGCTTTTACTGCCCTTAGGCATGAACTTTCCTTTCCTTCTATCCTCTGATCTTGTTCTGGTACCTCCCACGGATAAACTCGAGCAGGATAATCCTTGCCCAGAGATCAAGAGACAGAGTTGATGCAGCTCATAAAGAATATCCTCCTTTGGACACAGAGAGAGAAGGAGAAGGATATGGGGTAGATCTAGAGGCACAAACAGAACGAGTCCAGCAGAATGTCCAAATTGGGTGTCTCCTCTCAGCTTCAACGTGTATATAAAGTTCTCATTTGACACCTTCAACTGGATATCTTAAATACGTCTCAGACCCAGTATTTTGAAACACACGTCCATTGTGACCCATCTGAATCCATTCTGCTTGCTGCTGAAAAGAAACTCTGCCCAACACCACCCTCTCTCTTGCCTTCCAAGCCACCTCCAATTTTGTTGGATTTTAACTTAAATATTTCATGTATTTCCTTACTTTTTTCTATCACTATTATAACACTGTCACTATTATATTTCAAACATCTTCAGCTTATAGTTTATAAACAGTACATTATAATTTATAGTTTATCTCCAAGAGGTATTCTATTTCACACAGAGCGTAAGAATCTTACAGCAGTGTACTTCCATTTCTCTTCTCCTGGACTTTGTGCTACTGTTGTCACACATTTTACTTCTGTATATGATATAAGCCCCACAATGCATTGATACTCACTTTGCTGTAAACAGCCAAATACCTTTAAAATGTCTTTAAATCATAAAAATCCCATCTTTTATATACAACCACATAGTTACCACTTCTGAGTCTCTCTGGTCCTTTGTATAAATCCACATTTCAATCTGAAATCATTTTCTTTCTGCCTGAAGGATTTTCTTACACAATTCATATAGCACAGGTCTACTGGTTATAAATTCTTTCAGCTTTTGTATGTCTGAGAAATCTTTATTTTGCTTTTGTTTTTGAGAGATGTTTTTGCTAGCCACAGACTTCTAGGTTCACTTTATGTTTCTTATACTTGGATTCCATTGGGCTTCATAGATCTAAGGGTTCATATTCTTTATTAAATTTGGAAAATTTAAACACTTTTTTGCCTCTCCCTTCTTTATTCCACTTCAGGCACTTTAATTAAATGTATATTAGGCTGCTTTAATTTGTCTACAGCTTACTGACCCTTTACACCTTTTCTCTGTATTTTTCTTTCTGTTTTATTTTGGCCAGTTTCTATTACTTTGGCCTTAAATTCACTCATCATTTTGTCTACAAAGTCTAATCTACTGTTAATTCCATCCAGTGTATTTTTCAAAACCTTAAACATCATAGTATTTACTTCTAGATCATTCATGTTTCCACTTAACACGCTCAATTTTCTTCTGGCTTCTTAAATATGTAGAATATGGTTCTTATAACTGTTTTAATGTACCTGTTTACTGATTAAATCATTTGTATCATTTGGAGACTAGTTTTGAGTGACTAATTTTTCTTCTTGTCACGGGTTGTATTTTCCTGCTACTATATGTCTATTAATTTTTTATTAAATGGCAGGTATCATGACATTTATATTTTTAGGTGCTGGATATTTTTATATTGTTTTAATATTCTTGGCCTTTTTTTTTTCTGCAATGCATTTAAGTCAGTTAGAAACAATTTAATCCTTACAGGTCTTGCTTTTAAGCTTTGTTCCGCAGGACAAGTTCAATATTTATTCTAGGGCTAATTTTGCCCCATACTGAGGCCCCATGCTATTTTGTGCAGTACCCAATGTCCCATGAATTATGAAGTTTTCCAGTCTTGCTGGTGGGAACTGCTAACTAGTCTCTGCCCTGTATGAACTTCAGCTATTTCTCCCTCTGATTCTCTAGGGCTGTTCTGTTCCTGGCCTCATATGCATTTCTTAATCAGTACTTAGCTGAAGGCTGAGGGGTGACCCTCTGCAGATCTCTGGAACCCTCTGCATATGCAAGTATTTTCTCTTCCTTACTATGCCCTGAAAACTACCTATCTTGCCATAAAGCTGAGGCTCTTCAACTCAGGGGGACTACCAGGCTCCCCTGGTCACCTCCTGACTGTGCTATGGCCTGGAAGCTTTCTGTGAGTAGTAAACTGGGGCAATAGTAAGGCTCAATCCAGTTTTTACTTTCTCTTAAGGATTACTGTCTGATTTCCCATGCTTTTAAAACTGATGACTCAATTTTTTTCCCCGAGTTTTTTAGCTGTTTTATGTAGGAGAATAAATATGGTCTCTGCTACTCCATCTTTGCTTGATGCAGAAGCCCAATACCACCTTGTTTTAATTTTTACACCAATGTCACGTTTTCTAAATGCAATGCAATTTAAGTCATCAGATCTGGTAGGACAGGTCTCTTGACTATATTCTTTTTCCATACAGTTTTTGGCTATTTTGAATTCTTTGCAAATCCACATAATTGTTAGAGTTGTTTCATCAATTTCTAACAAAAAAAGCCTTGGTAGGAATTACATGAATTTATAGATCTATTTGCAGAGAATTTCTATCTTAACAACAATAAGTTTTCAAACTATGAAGTTAGTATATCTGTTCACTTACTTATGTCTTTTTAAATTTACCTCAGCAATGTTTTGTAGTTTTTATTGTAGAGATTTAGTTGCCTTTCATTAGTTTTTTAGCAAAGTATATTATGGTTTAGATGTTATTGCAAATAGTAATTTATATTGCATTTTTCATTTGTGTGTTTTTAGTGTGTAAAAAGTTGATTTTTATTTCATCTCTGTATACTGTAAACTTGATAAATTCATATATAAGTTCTAATAGATTTTTAAAAATATTTTGCATTTTCTCTGTATCCATTCATGTCATCTGTGAATTATAACAGTCTTACTTCTTTATTCTCATTTTGTTTGCTTATCTATTGAGTTAATTTCTTTATGAACTCCCAGTATTGTGTAGATTAGGGAGGATGAAGATGTACATTTTTGATATTCTTGATCTTTCGAAGGAAATATTCAGCATTTCACCATTAACTATGACATTAGCTATAGGCATTTAATAGATACACTTTATGAGATAGGTAAATTCTTAGCTTGTTAGAAAGTTTTTTTAATTAATTCTGAACTGATGTTAAATTTTGTCAAATCATTTTTCTGTGTATATTGAGATCATCATGTGATTTTCAACATTAATAAGATTTGCTTTATGAACTAGCATTTAATTCATCTTGGTGAATGCTCCATGTGTACTTGAAAACAACGTGTAGCCCAAATTTCGGTGTAGTGTTTTATAAATATTTCAAATTCAAATCTTCTGAATACTTGCTGATTTTTTTTTTGTCTACTAATACCATCAATTCCTGAGAAATGATTATCTAGATCTCCATATTTGATGGTGGATTTGTATATTTCCTTGCTTAGCTATATCAATTTTCACTTCATGTATTTTGAAACTCTGTAATTAGTTGAATACTCATTTAGAAATGTAGCATTGTTTTGGAGATTTATATTTTTATTATAGTAAAATGCACTTCCTTACATCTAATGATATTATCTGTACTTTAATATTAATATACCATATGAACTTTCTTGTGATGAGGATGTGCATGGTATATTTGTTTCCATTCTTTTACTTCAGCTTATCAAAGTCTTATATTTAAAGAGCATCTTTTATAAACATCGCACAATTGCTTGGTTTTGTTCTTTTTTATATCGCCATTTAAGATTGTCATCTCTGCCTTTCAATTAATGTATTTTGTCCATTTATAATGGATGTAAATTTGGACATGATTAAGTTTAATTTTACCATCTTGTTATTTATTTTCTATTTGTCCCATGTGTCTTTTGTACTTTATTTTTTCCTGTCTTCATTGGATGGTTTAAAAATTTCTTTTAGATAAACATTTAATTTCAGAGCAATTTTAAATTTACAGAAAAATTGTCAAGATAGTACAGAGTTCTTATAGACCTCAAACTTATTTTCCTTTATTATTAACATCTTGGATTAGTATGGTACATTTATTAGAATTAATAAACCAAAATTGATAGATCATTGTTAACTAATGCTCATGCTTATTCAGAATTAATTTTTACCCAATGTCTGTTTTCTGTTCCAGGATTCCATCCAGGAAACCATATTACATTTGGTAGTCATATCTCTTTAGGTTCCTCTTGGCTATGACATTTTCTTAGACCCCCCCTTGTTTTTGATGACCTTGATAGTTTTGAGGAGTATTGATCATTTTATAGAATGCCCCTTAATTGGTCTGATTTTTTTCTCATAATTAGACTGGGGTTATGGGTTTTGGGAGGAATACCAGAGAGGTAAGGTGCTATTTTTATTGTATCATATTGAGTACATTCCATCAGCATGATGTCACTGTTGATGTTAACCTTGATCATTTGGCTGAGTTAGTGTTTGTCAGGTTACTCCTCTGTAAAGTTAATTCTTTTTCCCCACTTTTCCATACTATATTCTTTGGAAGGAAATCGCTCTGGGAAATACATGCTTAAGGAATGGGGAGTTATCCTCCACTTCCTTGAGGGGGCAGTATCTATATAAATTATTTGGAGGTCTTCTCATTGAAATTTTGTCTATTCCTTCCCATTTACTAATTTATTTAATCATTTATTTATATAAATATAGACAAATGGACATTTGTTTTATACTCTAGGTAATAATCCTATACTACTTTATTTATTGTATTGCTTAAATTGTTCCAGCTTTGGCCATTGGGAGTTGACTCCTGTGTTCCTTCAATATACTCCTAATCATCATGTGTCTTTTTTTTTTGAAGCGGGTAGTGCTTCCTTACTTTCTGACACTACAACATGCCTCAGGGTCTTTGGTATAGTCCATGACCCAGTGTTGGAGTCAGCCATTTATGCAAAGAATCATGTTTCCTTTTATTGAAGAATGGTATTATAAATCAAGATCTGGGCACACAGTGTGCTCATTTCTAGTGGGGTGTTGATCCTTCTAGGCCTTCTAAGGTGACAGAACAATGGAATATATGTGTGTGTACTAACCCATGTGTACACCTACATCTATAAATATTTACATATGGAACAATCTACATCTCTAGTAAGCTAAACATGAGTTTCTACTTATGTGTCTATCTCTAATATATTACATGTGAAACATTCTAGCCTATTCTCTTTACTTATCCATAAGCTCCCACTCCAATGGTGAGAAAAGTGGCTCTCATCATCTACCATCAATTCACTTAATTGTTCAGTTTCAGTATGCATGTATAAGACTATCAGATTTCTTAATTCATATCCTTGTGGGAAATAACTTTATCAACTAGAGTACAATGCTAAGGTACAGTTTCTTTTTCCTTTAGTCTTATAGATTTCATTTATTTTCAAAATTTGTTAGGTCAGCATCTTTTGTTCCCATCCTCTTCAGTGAGGTTGTTTCACATATCTGTAATATAATTAGGCATTTTCATTACATTCTACATTTTATTCTGGAAACCCCCAACCTTCTAAATGATGTTTTGTTAAATTTGCATACACTTTGTGGTGATGCAAAATTCTAAAATTCTAAAAATGGGTTTTGACAAATGCATTTTGTCATGTATCCAACATTACAACCTCCTTTGGATTCTTTTAGTTTTCCATTTTATTCCCTTTATTAGCTTTTTAGGCATATTATTTTTATACACATACATGAAATTTATACATATTTATACAAAATATGTATTTATTTTATTTTTAATAATAGCTCTAGCAATCATGATATGCATTATTAACACTGTTTATTTTGAATTAACATAATGGCAATTCACAGATAATGTGAGAACCTTATTGCAATATAATTCCATTTACCCCTCATTCTTTGCACTATTGCACTCATTTATTTAATTTCTATATGTTATAAACAAAACAGCATTTGTTTTTTACTTTAAAAGTCAATTGTCTTTTAAGATTTTACTAAAAGAAAAAAATAGTACTTACATTTCACCACACATTGCCTGTCATTGGTTATCTTTATTCCTCTCTCTAGATATCACACTATCTGCTATCATTTACTTCAGCCTGAAAACCTCTCTTTAGCTTTAATTGTAGTGTTGGTATATTGGAAATGAATTCTCTCAACTAATTTTTATCTGAATATTTCTTTATGATGTCTTTGTTTTGAAGCATGTTTTCACTGCATATAGAATTCTAAGTTGATATTTCTTTTCCTTCAACACTTTAAAAGACGGTGTTCCATTGATAGCCGGCTTCTCCTCCCTTATACACATTGTGTCTTATTTTTCTGGTGGCTGTCTTCAGAATTTTGTCTCTATATTTGTTTTCAAAAGTTTGACTGTGCTGTGCCTGGGTGTGAATTTCTTATCTCCCTTGGTGTTTTCTGTGCCTTTTGGGTCTGTAAGTTGAGATTTTTCATCAAGTTTTAAAAGTTTTTGACCGTTATTTGTTTAAATATTTTTCTGCCTAATTCTTTATATCCTCTCATTCTAGGACTCAAAATACACATACGTTTACTCGTTTAATATTTTCCAATGGACTCCGATTCTTTGTTTAGTTTTTTTTCAATCTTTTATTCCTTGTGCACTTTCATTTTGATAATTACTATTGACATATCTTTATATTCACTAATTGTTTCTCCTGCTTTTATTCTATCTGCTGTTAAAACAATCTAATCATTTTTATTTCTTATACTGTACTTTGCAGTTCAAGAATGTCAATTTGATTCTCCAGTATCTATTTGCTGCCTCTACCAGAGTCATTCATATCTTCAGCCAGTCTTTCCATCTTATAGTATAAATTGCTTATCACTTTTATAATAGTTGTCTTAAAGTCCTTGATGACTAATTGCACCATCTGCACTACCCGTGATTTTGCTGCTATTGATTAATTTTGCTCTTCATTATGGGCCACACTTTCCTACTTCTTCATATCTCTTCACATGGCAGCATGACATGGTATGTCTAAAAGAAAAATAGATATTTGGTTGTCATATCTCTGTCTCTGTCTTTCAGGATGTGCAGTCCCACTCTTTCATCAGGCAGCTAAAGTGAGGGGCTGCTCTATCTGATTCCAACAAGACCTGGACTGAATTTTTTTAAAGGACTTAATTTTTGTTAGTTTTAGATTCACAGAAAAATTGAGAGGAAGGTAGCGAGATTTCTCACATACCCTCTACCGCCATCCCCACATGCATAGCCTCCCCTATTATTAATGTCTCTCACCAGAGTGGTACATTTGTTATAACTAGTGAATCTATATTGACACATCATAATCATTCAAAATTCACAGTTTACATTAGGGTGCATCTTGGAGTGGTACATTTTATGGAGTTGGGCCAAATGTATAAAGACAGGTATCCATCATTATAGTATTATACAGAGTATTTTCACTGCCCCAAATACCCTCTGGACTCCTACGATTCATTGCTCCCTCCACCCTCAAAGTTTTAACTAGATTGTGTTCACCACTGTTTCAAATGGGACAGTGGAGACTATACTTTGCCTTTTAGCCTAACTCACAACTTTCAGGACAGCAGCCTTTGATCTTTTCAGGATCTGAGTTGAGAGTAGTTTGGGTTCTAGCCTTAGTAGGTTTGGGCTCACTTTTGCATTATCCTTCAGTAAGCCCTAGACTCCGAGCTCTGTGAGACTATGCAAACACTGTTTTCCAGGCCGCATCCATTGCTAGCTCTGCCACCTTCTCTGTCATTCCCTCATCAAAATTTCTGGGGGAGGGGATTGTCAAGATGAAATATTTATTTTTGCATTTGGGGCTTTTCCAGATAACAATCTATCTTGCCACTCTATGCTGTCACTTAAAACTCACCTTGTCAGTGATTTTTCCTTGTCACTGCAAAGTCTTTCCATCTAAGGCAGGTCTCTCCTCTACATGTCTACACTCACCCCGGATACTTGTTACTAGGCAAGGAAGGATCTTCACTTCTTTGTCCACCTATGAAGATTTCATCCCTCTTTGGTATTAATTTATTCTGGCTTCTTTGAATCAACTGCTCTGAAATAACTTTATAGCAAAGTATGTTTTATTAGTTTGTTTCTTATTGTTAACACAGGTGTTATGGTCTTCCTCATCCTGCTACATCTTAAGCAGAAGTTAAACTCTCCACAATTGCTTACTTCCTGGGTTTCTCTAATAACCTGCTAATGTGTTTTATCTCATCCATTCTTTCCCTTCCTTCCACAAAACAACACATTTACAACAATACAACCTAAGCCATCTTTAAAATAATTGTATAAACCTGCTTATGTTTCCCTAGTGAGTAAAATGCTTATTTTAAATGGGAATTATAAGACACTCCCTCTCTGGAATCCTTCAGGCAAATGCCACTTTGTAATGAGACAATTTATCTCTTAACGTAACTGAAGCTTGCAGACAATAGATTCAAAACTGGCTAATGAACTTGATTCTTCTTCAATTCTTTGGAGGTTGGTGTATGAGTCACCTTGGGCTGCCGTAGGAAGATACCACAGGCTGGCGGCTTAAACAACAGAAACTTATTTCTCACAGTTCTGGAGACTAGAAATCCATGGTCAAAGTGCTGGAAAATTTGATTTTTAGTGAGAGCTGTCTTCCTGTTTTGGAGATGGCTACCTTCTCGCTGTGTCCTCACATGACCTTTCTTCTGTGTGAGCACTGAATGACAGAGCGTTCTGGTGTCTGTTCCTCTTCTTATATGGGCACAAGCCCTGCTGGATTAGGGTCTCATCCTTATGACCTCATTTACCTTAATGACCTCCATAAAGGCCTTATCTCCAAATACAGTCACATTAGATGTCAGGCTTCAAAATATGAGGGACACAATTCAGTCCCTAACAGTTGATTGCAACATTATGTCCAAAATACAAATATATATTTAGTGTTTATCTGTGTATTTTTAAATGACTTGTGCATTATTTATGCCTGGTCAGCCAGGTACCCGGAGGCTTGGTCATGATCAATTTCCTGCATTAGTCACTACTGTATAAGCCCACAAAGAAAGGGTCTGAATTCTTCAAACCGTCTTGAAGCTACTAACTGAAACTCATTCTGATTTACATGTAATTAAATGAGGTAGGACAGATTCAATTTTGTTGTGACCTCCAAATCGTGGGGATGAATCATCCCTTCCTTCTCTGTTATTGATGTATGTGGAAGCCTGCCTAGGACAGGGAGAAACTCAAACCCTTAACTCTCTCCTTTTAATAAGTCCCTCTTTTTACTTCCCACTGTGTCTATTGTGGATGGAAGGCAGTCGTAAGGCTTACTTTTACTTTACCCACAGGTAATAGGCATTGTGATAGAGACCCATCATCCATTCGACCCTCAGTGATTTGTCTAAGCCAATTATGATAA
The DNA here is from genome assembly GCF_041296265.1 of Equus caballus. NCBI lineage: Eukaryota > Metazoa > Chordata > Mammalia > Perissodactyla > Equidae > Equus > Equus caballus. The sequence goes on from NC_091686.1 coordinate 109,881,472, forward strand.
TTCTAGCTCCCTCCTTGATTAGGTAAAGAATGTCCATGTGACTCGACTCTGGCCTTTGGGATGTAAGGGGAAGTCTGCTGAAAGGCTTCTGGGAATTATTTTTACCATTCTTAAGAGAGCTAGAAGAACAGGTGCATAGGGTCTTGACTGAATACGAGGCTAGCAGCCATCTTTTTGCCCGTTTAATTATGAAACTAATGCAAAGAGCAGAGCAGAATGATAGAATTAACCTGTTTCTCCGATAAATTTTTAAGCCACTGAATTGGTCAATCTTATCACTCACTCTATATCTGAGTCTCCTGTTATGAGGGAGATCATAAATTTCACGGTTTCTATTACTTGCAGCCAAATGTATCTAAATAAATACACCATAAATGGTGAGTCTGTCAGATATACATGTCAACTCATTTAGAGGATAAAAAAATCTGCTTCTAGCTTCACCTCTAGGACTAGAACCATTATTCCTTCATCAGATTATATCCTTCAAGGGCTTCCTGTTGCTCCTAGGATGTTCTTAATATGGTTCATAAAGCCTAGCATAGCATTGACTCTGCCCCCTATTTTTCATATGCTAACGAGCCACACGTGCCTTACTTAATGCCTTCAGTGAATCTGGCTGCATCCTAGAGTAGCTCCTTTGCACAAGTTGTTCCTTTTCCTCTCATGGCTCCTGCCACCTAATTCATTTTCTTAGCTCTTAGTCCTTTTAAAATTTCAATGACAATGCTGCTTTTTCAGCGCTAACTCCCTAGACCAGGTCAGGTTCCCTTACTAAGTCCTCATAGCTTCCTGGAGTTTTATCCTCTTAGCCCTTTCTGAGTTTGGGATGATATATTTGTATGACTATTTGTATATTTGCATTTCTTGATAACTAGATTACAAGCTTCAAAGGGTGAAGTCCACGCTTTGCCTGATTAGTAATATATCCTCTATACACAGTGCCTGTCTTAGTCTGCTCAAGCTGCCATAACAAACACCACAGACTGGGTGGCTTAAACAACAGAAATTTATTTCTCATAGTTCTGGAAGCTAGAAATCTGAGATCAAGGTTTTGGCAGTTTTGTTTTATTCTGAGTCCTCTCTCCTTGGCTTGTAGATGACAACACGTGTCCTCACATGGTCTTTCCACTGTGCATGCACATCCCTGGTGTCTGTGTCCAAATTTAATCTTTTTATAAGGACACCATATTATAAGGATACTAGTCATATTGGTTTAGGGCCCACCCTAAAGTCTTCATGTTAAATGAAACACCTCTTTGAAGAATTTATTACATTCTGAGATACTAGGAGTTAGGGATTCAGCATATGAATTTTGAGGGAACACACTTCAGTCCATCACAGTGCCTAATAGAGTGCTTCTGTATAGAAGGAACGCATCAAATAACTACTTGTTGACTGAATGAACACATGAATGGGATTTTCCTTATGTAACATAATTAAAGCCAACCACTATGCTCATTGCTTGCCTATGAATACAGTCTGGTAAGTATGCATCCCTCTTAGAGTGAGAAATCCAGAAATAAGTAAAGCAGTCTACTTATTATTTGCCTTCTAGGAGAGCGGTGATTCAAAATTTTCATGTGACTTCAAACCCCATGATCTTTCTGTCTTTCCACTATCCCACCTTTAGATGGAGACAATTGAAATGAGCTATGAGTATGGCTGGTGAAGAAAGGAAAAGCAATATATCAATTTACCATTTTCCATGGTATTTGTTGCAACAAACATATTCATTGTAAAGACCTGTTTAAAAAATTTTTTTATGCATACTATCTAGGAGCAGTTGGATAATTTTGACATTCATTTAGCAAGTTTTTATTGACCATCTTCCATGAACTAGATACTGGATCAGGCACTGGAGATAAAAAGTGAATGACTTATTATACTTTCTTTTAAGATTTATATAGCCTAGATGAGGAAGACAGACAAGTAAAGAGAAAAATACTTCTAAGTTTTTTAAATGCTGAGAGAATAGAAATTACAGGATATCATGGAAGCACATGTAAAGACTACCTGACACAATCTGGGACGTATTTGTTACGACTGTTTTGGTTGCAAGTGGTAGAAAATCCACCCTGAAGTGGCCTTTAAAAAATGGATTTATTAGGTTCAGTATTTGAAAAGTCTGGGGCTACAGTGCTTTTCAACACATTGGATTCAGAGCTCAGTGTCACTGGCCCTGAATTTCTCTCCATCTCTGGGTTTTGCTTAGTTCATGTCCATGTGTTAGTTTCTCTTTCAGGCTTCAGAGGTGGACTCAAGCAGCAGCAGCTGCAGTCTCACATACTCTCATTTATAAGTCTAAGGCAAAGAGAGGCCCTCTTTTATAGTAACCATCACAGACATCAGATTATTCTTACTAAGTTAGCTCAGGTCACATGTCTGCCACTAAGTTAACCATTATGGCCAGGGTCATTTGATGAACTGACCCACTTAGTACTCAGGTGCCCAGTCAACCTATGGCTGAAAATGGGGAAGCATTGAATTCCAAAAGCAAATTGCAAGAATGTTCATCTGACCATTCTATGAGTATTTATTGAGCACCTGTTATGATCAGGATCCATTCTAGGTGTTGAGGAGACAGCAGGGACCAAAACAGATCCCTGATTTCATGAATCTTATATTCTAGTGGGGAAAGAGAGTGATAAATAAGTGCATACATAAGTAAAAATGCAGTACACCAGATAGACATAAATGTTATACACAAAAATAGAGGTGGGCAAGAGGTATAGGGAGTACAGTGGTGTTGGGCAGAGGACTTGCTGTTTTAGAGAGGGGCCATGAATGGATGCTCTGATAAGGAGATCTGCAGTAAAAGAATCCACTTATGCAGTGATTTGAGTAAAGAAGAGCAGTTCAGAGAGAAGAAAGATCAAGACCATGACCTGGGAGCATGTTTGCTATGTTTAGAGAAAGAAGGGAAGCCTGTGGGCCTGTCAGAGGGAACAATAATGAGAGAGGGAGGGGACGATATCAGATTGGTGGAGAAAAGACCAATAGTGTCTTGAGATTAAAATAAAGATGTTGGCTTTTCTCTTAGTGAAATGGGAGCCAGTGGAGGGTTTTGGGGAAAGGAATGACACGTTTGATTTGTGTTTTAACAGAATAATTCTTGCAATTGTTTGAATCATAGACTTTGGATAGATAAAGGAGTAGGTGGATCAATTGAGAGACTACTAACATAATCCAGGCAAGAGAGCATCTTGACAAATAACACCTTTGCCTAAAGTGTTATGGTCGAGGTGTGGAAAAGTGGTCTGATATGAGATATATTTTGAAAGCTGAGCTAACAAGGACTTGCTGACAGATATGAGGTGTGTGAGTAAAAATAGGAATTATGGATGATTCCAAGGTTTTTTCCCCTGACCAACTAGAAAAATGGAATTGAATTTTACTGAAATGGACAGTACTATAGGAAATCAGGCTTTGGGGAGAAGATCAGGAACCTAGTTTTAGACATGATAATTTTGAAATGCTACTAGCAATTCAACTGGAGATATCAAGTTGGTTGTTGGATATATTAGTCCAGACCACAAGGCTGAGTACTGGGTGGGGTTAAAAGTCTATGCATTGTAGCATATAGATGTTAGTTAAGCCAGGAGACTCGATAAGGTCCCTTAGACAGTGAATATAGATGAGAAGAGAAGAGAAATGAGAACAGAGGCTTGAAAAATCCAACAGTAAGAAGGCAAGTTGATGAGAAGGAATAGACAAAGGATACTAAGAAGGGTTGGCTTGTAGGGCAGAAGGAGAAATGAGAAAATGTGATGTCTAAAATTCTAAACAAAGAAAAGCCATTCAGGGTGTAGGAGTGATCAGTAATATTTCTGAGAGGTCCAGTAAGACAATGATGGAGAATTGACCATTGGATTTGGCAACATGTAGGTCCCTGGTAATGAAGAACAAATGGTTGGTTGGTAGAATCAATGACTGAATGATGGATTCAGTAGAATTGTGGGAATAAATCTCTTATTTGCAGGCATTTAAGGGAGCAATGGGAGGGAGGAATTCAGATAATGTATATAGACCACATCTTCAAGGAGTTTTTTTGGTAAAGAGATGCAGAGAATCGTAGTAGTTGAAGAGAGAGAGGTGTCATGAGAGGGTTGTTTATTAAGATGGTGAAAATAATGTGTTTTATGCTTATGAAAATAATCCAGTAAAAAGGAAAATTTGATGATTCCACAGAAAGGAAACAATTGATGGAGCACTGTCCTTGAAAAGGCAGGAGGCAATGGGGTAGATCCAAGAAGTTGGCTTTGGATAAGAATATGGATAGTTCCTCTGTAATAATATGCATGAAGGACAAGGCAGGATATATGGGCACAGATGTAGGTAGGGGATGAATGTGTGGCTGGGAGCCTGGATGTTTTATTCTTATTACTTGAGTATTTGTACTACTGTAGGAAACATAGGCATTAAGTTATAATGAGGATGGGGCAATACAGGCTAGATGTTGCAGGAGAGAGAAAAAGGTACGAAATTGTTTTCACTGGGAGAGTGGGAGAATGACTGGCCCTGGCAAATATAATAGTATTGTTGGGTGTCTGTAAGAGCCCTGTTGGGTCATAGATACATCAAACAGCATAGTTGTGTGTTTTCCTCCAGGCACTTTCAGCTATGAAAATGCAGGTATAGACTGGGTGGAAAGTTGGATTTATCCAGCAGTGGAGTTTTCCAGGTACTAAGAAAGTAGAGATTAGTGGGGAAAGGTAGGTGCATGCAAATAAATAATTTTAATAGTGGCCCATGGAATATAAACTGAGTCAAGAGGAAAGTGAGGACATGCTATTTTTGGAAGAAAGAAACCTGTATTCTGGAAAGAGCAGTAACAAGTTTCTATTGCAAAACTCATCTTTACTGGGCTTTGCATCCAATGTTACATGTGATCATAAAGCTTGGCAGTAGACTGATACACACACACATCATATCAAATCTGAATATCTCTAAATTATATAAAAGTGTCATTCTATAATGTCTCACAACAACTTAGAATACTCAAAATTGAAACATTTGTTCATTCATTTATTCAAAGTCATAGCAGCATAAATAATATGAATGCTAAAATTGCATGCATTTTTGGAGAAACTGAGTTTTGAAAACAAGCACTTTCTCTTGTAACTAATTACACTAAATTTGGGGAATATTCAATAAATCAGGATTAACAAGGTTTTATGGATTTTTTTTCTGGAACAGTAAGGAAAATAACTGATATCCATAGAGCATGGTAGAAAGTGACACATGTTGACAGGGAGGTCCAGATTAAACAATCTGATGATTCAGAGAAGGAGAAATTACTTCAAAGGGAAAGGTGATATCAATCAGAAAAAAAAGAGAGAGAAAAATGATACAGCTTCATGGTATGAAATTTAATAATTGTCTGAATAATCTTGTTTCAAGCCAATTAAACTTGATTTGACTAGAGAATTTAGAGATTTTAGCAACTATAATAAATTGACCACTTCATTATTTTTTCAACTTCCTTCCGGTATTTCTTCTTGGACTAAAGAGAGTGGAAAACTAAAATTTCCCAACTCATTTTCACCAAGTTTTTGGATATGATTAAGAATCCATTAATCCAAAGCAATTACACAAGATTTGAATACAGAGCTGAGCTGAAGTGGAGAGAGAAGCAGGTGGTGGGACATCCACCTTGCTTGAGTGGGTCGCAGCGGAGGTGGCATGGTTCTGGAGCTGGAAGCTGTCATGGCAGCGTCCTGATTTAACAGCTTCCTTCTCTCGCAGCCCCTGAGGTTAGGAGAGGCAGAAACTCCCATGTTGTTTTAGATTTATTATCACTTTGAGAGTTGTTCCTCTTACTTGTTTTATCCTGCTTCCCAAGAATTCTGAAAGTCATTCAATACCCAGTGATAAATCACTTTCTGTTCAAACTAGTTAGAATGGATTCTGTTCTCTGCAACAGAATCCCAATGGAAACAGAGAAATAACCTTATAAAGTCAGAAACTTGATCTGACCTATGAGTGCCCCATACATCACATTCACCCTGAATCTATTCTAGAAAGGCACATTCCTGGGATACATTCTCTGACTGATGCAAAAGGGACTGAGGAGTCTTTATTTTTAACTAGTGCCCATATATGATTCTGACATAGCCAATCCCTAGAGCAACGCCATCTGATATCCCTTGATCCAGAGAAATTATTCAGAGGGCTTAATGAAATTTGATATTAAAATGTGCCTGCTATTATTCTGTGGTATGGATTAAGTGAATTTGTAGGTGAAGAAGAATCAGTTATGGCCAATTCCCAAATCTCTGGCAATATAAGTGTAGTTAATTCCCAACTCATTGACAACTTAAATGCCTGAGCACTCATACACTCACATACATAGCCTAGATACCTTTTAATATTTGTTTTGAGGTAAAGTTAGTTTTCTGGATTAAAAAAAATCATAATTCAGGGTAATTAGTATCTATATTTGACTTTCACTTTCAAGATAGAACTGAATGTATAGTATCTAGTGCTCTGTGCTGAGCATAAATTTAATGGAAAGGAAGTTTCTAGTCTTGTTTTGTTTTTCCACTAAGGAAATTTCATCCTCTTATCAAAAATAGCAGCTTGAAAAAAATTAATGACTTTTCAATTTTTCTCTTTCGGTTCCCCAATTATCTTCTTTCCAGGGTGGCTTTTTTAGGAGTAGAATTTTTAAATTTAAAAATTTAACTAATCATAATGGTAGATGTCACTGGAAATATAAGGAAAATAATATAAGCATTCACCATAAAATAATTACTGAACAAATAAAAATGTTTACTTTCGTCTACATGCTTGTATGTATTGCTCTAACAGCTTTGATCACAGCGATGAAGACATTTTTTATTCTTAATTCTATATAATAGAATATCCCATTTACCAACCATTTATTATGTTCTAGGTAATAATCTAAATACATTAAATATATTAAATAATTTTTGTTCCCATCAATACTATGGGGATGTCTCTATTACTCTCTTCATCTTACAAATGGGGAAACTGAGTTTCAGAAGTTAAGTAAGGAACTTTTCTAAGAAAGAATGTAGACAGATTCAGAAGCCTATGATATCATGTCTCAATCTTGTTGCTATATTTATATAGTCATGTTTTTAATATATGTCTTACATCAAGGAAATTGTTAAGTACGTATCATATAATAAGATTTAACCATCTGTGTACTGAAGATGATTTATCTTATCACCTCTGTCTTCCTAGATGCATTCTGCTGCAGGGAAAACTTCCATCCAATTTAACTTGCTAATATTTTAAATAATATTATTAAAATAAAAAATTCAGAAGATGAAGCAACAGATCAAAAACTATGAACATTTTGGGGGTCTTAACTGGTATTTCCAAAATAAATTATACATGCACAAGTAGATCTGAAGTATTTGATTGTAGCTGTTTCTCTAATTTTTGACAAGACTGATAATTAAACTTTAAAAAATTCAGCTTGATAAGGAGAAATTGGTACTTCATTGTGACTTCAATTTACATTGTAATTACTAGTGCAGTTGGTCTTTTTCCGCTTTCAGCAATCAATAAATATTTTATGGTTGCTTACCAATAGTGTTTTCTCATACAGGGCAGCAGCATTAACAGTAGAAAGAATATAGGTCTTTAAGTAGATAGTGCTGATTACAGGTTCTGTGGTCTTAGGCCTATTACTTAACTTCATTAAACTCATTTCCTCAACTGTAACTTGGGGAAAATTATAACTTGGAAGGGTTATTTTCAAGATTCAAGAGAATGCTTATAAATCCTCTAATCTGCTACATAAAGAATACTTTAAAATAGTAGTTGTCATTATTGTTATTACAATTGAATATTTGTTCATAATCTCTATTCACCGGAGTTTTGCAATTTGAGTAAATTTTATATATCATAGATATCAGGTGTTTGTTATATTAGATAGAAGAAAAGAGAAAATCTGTTTTGAACTAACAATGGAAAAAAGTTAATATTAATTAGAATTTATTCAAATTGTTTGTGATCAGAGAGTTAAATGCAAATAAGCATAATACAATTCCCCTTACAATGCACAGTAATTTAAAAATATATCAGGCTAGAGCTTTTATAAGAAAAAAAATAATGTAAACATATGTCCGATTATGTTTCAAAATGCAAAGTTGACTAAAAATAAGAATATTTATATATGGTAAAACATACAAAAATTATACTAATTTTTTTGAAGTTCTTGAAACTTAAGGAACAAAATTATGTCTTTTGTATATGCTTTTGAATAAAATAAAGCTGGTAGTTGGGGTTTCAATAATATCTTTATAGGGAACTTTATAGAATCAAATTGGATATACAAAAAACCTCAAATTTGGTGATCTGATTACTTCATCCCAATAGTTTTGCCTGTCATGGGAGAAAAGAAACCCCAACGATTTCAAAATTACAATTATTTTCTATTATCATAACAGAATTTCAATGGACAGATTTTCTTTCTTTTTATCCACCCAAATGTATGAAAACTGTATGCATATAAACATGCTGATTCTATCCTTAGCAAACTTACAATATTCATGAATCTAAAATCACTCCTCTTCATGTTTAGTCCAATAATGCCTCTTGTTCTCCCAAAGAAAGCATCATATCCCCCATATGTAAACATTGCTTTACAAGCCAATGCCATATGCTGACAGATGGCATGCCATCTGTGGCTCAGTTATTAAAACTAAATTTCTTGGCTATGTTCAATAAATATAAGATATTCTTATCCATTTTTTTCCAGAAATGTTTAGTTTTCAACCATAGGTTTAGCAAACCAAACCACAAAACTCAATGCTATGTAATAACTTGGGTAACAAAATAAGCTTTATGTCAGACTAAAACTATATTTTTAGGCTAAGATGTTCAGAAGGGAAAAAATAGAAAAAGATAAATGCAAACTAATTTCCTTAAGTATTATACTTTTGATTTGGCTCACCTATAAGTATTAGACAGGAAATTTTAAAAAACTGTCCACAGTTCTAGGAGCTAAGCAGTGGTGGGTGGGGAGCATGAAATACAAAATACTTGAAATGTTTTACACATTGCTCAAACTCAAAAATGCTTGTCAGTAGTTATTTTCTTGCTATGTCTTCAAGCCTTCAAATTAGTCATTTTTTTTTCACATTTTCAGTGTCAAATAAGACTTTGAAGAGAACATGAAAAATATAAGTAATAAATTTCTACTCATCATAAAGTGACAAGCTTTGTTGGAAGGATAGAAAATGAAGAATGGCAATGTGCATCACTGGAAGTGTTTAACAAGGTAGGTTTCATAAACAGAACTTTGATAACTGGTGATCTCAGGAGAAAGAGATTTGTAGGCAAAGCAAGTGGGAAAAAAGAGTGATGTCTGAAGGCTCTTTTTTTAAAAAAATCAAGAGATCTTGTGTGTGAAAGACTTCCATATCCATATCCATGATTCGTTCTCCTTCCTTTTACCATCTTGGTCCTGGTGACTGAACGTGGACATCCTTCTCCCTCCCTTTCTTTCTCTTCATCTGTTTTCCTTTTGTATTGTCTTCCCTCCTTTTAAAAAATGTATTTATTTAGATCTAAGTGATGTATAACATTGTATAAATTTAAGGTATACAATGTTTTAGTTTCATACATTAACATATTGCAATATGATTACCACCGTAGTGTTAGCTAACAACTCTATCATGTCACATAATTATCATTTCTTTTTTGTAGTGAGAACAATTCAAATCTATTCTCTCAGAAACTTTGAAGTTTATAATACAGTACTATTGACTATAATCACTATGCTCTGCATTAGATCTCCAGAACTTGATTTATCTAGTAGTTGCAAGTTTATATCCTTTGACCCACATCTCCTCAATTCCCCCATCCCCCAGCCCCTGGTAACCACCATTCTACTCTCTGTTTTTATGAGTTTAGCTTTTCTAGATTGCCCATATAAGTGGTATCATACAGTATTTGTCTTTCTCTGTCCGACATTGCACTTAACACAATGCCCTCAATGACCATCCATGTTGTCACAAATGGCAGGATTTCCTTCTTTCTCGTGACTGAATAATATATCATACAACATAATATACAATGTAACAAGGTACAACTACATTTTATTATATATGTATATACACTATACATATATATACACTATATATATATATATATATATACACACCACATCTTTCGTTTTTGTTTTTGTTGAGGAAAATTTGCCCTGAGCTAACATCTGTTGCCAATTTTCCTCTTTTTGTATGTGAGTCACTGCCACAGCATGGCCACTGCTAGACAAGTGACGTAGGTCTGCACCCAGGAACCAAAGTTGGGCCGCCAAAGTGGAGCATGCTGAACTTAACCACTAGGCCACTGGGGCTGGTCCAATACCACATCTTCTTTATCCATTCATCTGTTGATGGACACTTAGGTTGTTTCTATATCTTGGCTGTTGTGAATAATGCTGCAATGTCTTTCTTCCTTTGTATAAATAGTTATATAGGGCCAGTCATGGGGCCAGGTATTGAGTGATCAACAGACATAGCCCCTACTTTCATGAATTTTATAATATAATGGTAAACACTGGCAACTGAAGAGATAAGTAAAATTGCATCAAAGTAGCACAATTGTGGGGGTATCTTTGTGGGGTGGGTGGGGAAAAAGTAGGGAAGAGTTCTTAGAAAGCAATATCCAAATTATGAATTATTCTCTACCTACTCCCTTCTCTTCTAAAACTCTCTGGATTGTGGAGTAAATGATAAACTTTGACCTTAATTTCAGTTGGGTGTTTTTTGTTTGTTTGTTTTTTGAGGTTTGCAAGGACATCTCTCTTTCTTCCTCTCCTATCATCTAGGTTTTTCCTTTATGACAGGACTGCACACTGAATGGGAGCAAGGATCTTCTTTCTGTCTCATTCTCTGTTAAGAAAAAATCCTTTAGGCATACAATGGCTTTAAGTGGATAAACACTATTCTGGAAGCAAACAAAGCATGGAAATAATACTCTAGGCAATTGACCACCATAAATATTGTCTAACTTCTTGGCATACAAAAACAATCACCACCTCTCTACCTTTGAGTTGCATATCTTGTCTTGCTTTGTAAAAACTCATTTATATTTATAAACATAATCTTGTCTGTCTCATCAGGAAAACTCTGTGTGCTAGGCTAGACTGTAACAGCTCTCTTACCCAAAAAGAGCCTGAAAATTCTTAAGTTTATATGGCTATTCATATTCTGACAGCAAACACAGGATCTCTGGATCAAAGAACAAACCATTTTTTTATTTATTGCTCAGAGCACCTCAGTACCTGTTTCTCATGTTTCTGTTCCTACTAAGCATGGGCCAGCCGTTCACCTCCATGTGTACTAGGATTGTACCACATGAGAGGAACCCCCAAACTATGAGATTAAGAACTCATATAGGAAGGCTGGTACATCCTTCCCTGTGGAGAGAGATCTTTACTCTAGAATGTAAACAACTCCTCGCCAGGAAGAGGGTGGGAAAGGTCTCTACACCAGCCTGTAAGCAAATGGCTCTGGGCAAGAGAAGTCTCTAAATCTTTCCGGAGCAATATACTACCTATAACTTCTAAGGCACTCTTGTCATTCAATCATTGTTTAACAAAGATTGCCAGCCTTTTTTGCTCAGAAAGGCCACAGCATAGAGAAACATGGTAATATTCATTAGAAGTTGCCTTCCAACAGGAATTAAAAAGTGATTTATATGACATTAATATAATGGTGATCAATGGTAAATTTGAAACTAAAATCTGGTCTCCCAACTTCTCATGCCGTGATCTGATCTTGACACTATATCACACATGTATTTTGTGACCTTATAGGAGACAGAGAGACTCTGTGATTGATGCAACTGAGTTTTTGGCTAGTATTCCTATCATTCCTACCAATTTGGATCTGATATAACAGAGAGATTGAAGTTGCACCAATGAAGAAAAGAAGGGAAAGTAGTTAATTGCAGTTGGAGCAGTACTTTGAAAATGTTAAAATTAATGTATATATTAAGGAATATATACAGAGAATAAAACAAGAGTCAATACTGTCTAACACAATAATGATTAGGATTAAGTTTATACTCCAAACAGAGAAGGTCAGTATAAAATGGAAAATAATACAGCAATCTCACTTACGAACACAGGAAGAAAATCCCTAAATAAAGTTAGGAAACTGTGGTAAATAGAATTTAAGATGGCCCTCAAGATTCTCATTTTGTTTTAGTTTCTCCTCTTGAGTGTGAATTGGTTCTGTGAATATGAGAGTGGATAGCACTCTCAAGCTTATGTAACAACATACAGCAATGATAAGAGAATTTTGTGGACATAATTACAGCCCCTAATCAGTTTACTTTGAGTTAATCAAAAGGCAAATCATCCCAGGAGGGCCTGATCTAATCAGGGGAGCTCTCACATGAGAGAGTCGCCTGCTGGGTTGGAGTAAGTAAGTCTCTAAGAGCTGAAAGTGGTCCCAGCCAACAGATAGAGAAAAAATGGGACATTGGTCTTAAAGCCACGTACAAATGAATTCTGCCTACAACCAATGAGTTTGACAGAGAACCTCAAGTCTCAGCTGAGATCACAGCCCTGATTAACACTTTGATTTCAGCCTGGTAAACCCTGAGCAGAAGGCCCAGCTAACATATCTGGACTGACTCATGGAAATGGAAACTATGAAATAAAAAAAGTGTGTGTTGTTTTAAGCCACTATGTTTGTGGTCATTTGTTATGCAGTAATAGAAAACTAATAAACAACCCAAATCCAGAAATGTATAAAATAAATATTATAATCATGTAGGGTAAGAAGTAATCAGTATTAGATTAAAAGAGATTTAATACCATATTAAATTAATTTAATTTAATACCATATTTAAGTTAATACCATATTAAATTAAAAGAGAAAAATCATATAATCATATCTATAAATGCAAAGAAAACTTAATAAAATTCTATGTATACCCATGATAAAAACTATGAACACTAGGAATAGGAGAGATGCCTCCTATCACTGCCTGTATTCACTTATAGTAGATAAATTAGTTAATACATTAACAAAAGATATAGAAATCAGAGATGTAAAGTTTAAAATAAGAAAAGATGAAACTATTACTTGCAAATGATATGACTGTGAATATCAGAAATCCTAAAATTTTATGGACAAATGGTTGTAATTAATAAAACAATTCAACAAATTTAGAGAATATAAGAACAATATACAAAAATCTCTTATAATTCAATGCACAAGCAAAAAGCAATTATAAAATGTACAAAATGTAAAAAATAAACCACACCATTTGTACCAGCAACAAAACTGTGAGGTTATGGGCAATAAAACTAACAAAATATGAAAACTGAAAGACAAAAGACCTAAATAAATGGAGAGATGGGTCACTTTCTTGGAAGAAAACTTCAATATTATAAACATGGCAATTATCTACTTACTAATCTATGCATTTGTTTTGGTTTCAATCAAAATCTCCCAAAAGTTTCTCATGAAATCTGAAACACTGACTATAGAATTGAATATAAGAGTTAGGGCTTAAAAATAGACAAGAAATTCTTAAGGAAGAGGAGGGAGGGTATGGCTCTGCAGATTCTTAGTTGTTGAAACTAAATAATTAAAGGAAGTGGCTATTTGCACAAGTACAGAAAAACAGAGCAAATAAGCAAAACAGAGTTTTGAAGACCAGAAATTTATATGAGTGCTTGGTACATGAATTAAAAATAATATTAGAAATCATATCAGAAGGAATCAAAAATTTATAAATAACGCTGAGACAACTGACTATCCAAACAGAAAATTAAACCAAATTCTCACATCAGTCTAGACACACAAATATATTTCATACGCGTTAAAGATGATGTCTAAATCAAAATTATAAAGAATTTGGAATACAATACAGAGGCTATCTTTATTAGAATGAGAAATGATTTCTAAGAAAAATGAGTTATAATCTATAAAATAACACTGATAATTTTGATTATATTACACTAACAGTAATAATAAACTGCTATGCAATGAAACATATCATGAAGTTTCAAGAAATGCCGTAGACTGGAGAAGAGGCTTATAACGTGCATAGGTAAGATTAGTAATCACAATATATAAAGAATTTCTACCAATCAATAAGAAAAGAACATTGAAGGTGCCCATAATCTACTAAGGCAGACCAATTTCACCTCTAGATTTTCTAAGGTAGAGAAATTCTCACAGCACATGTACACAAGAGAATATGTGTAAAGATATTCGTTGTAATACTGCTTGTAAAAATAGTGTAACAGTCTTTCACAGGACAAATGGATACATCACAAGAACTAAGACTAGGAAAGAAGCAACCAAATGATTCCTATATATAAAACAATGCATAAATGAATTATAGATGGATAAATATGTGGTAAAATTACATATATTATAGGGGCAATGAATACCAATTTCAAAATAACGGTTACCTCTGCAGAGAAATGAGGGTTATAATAAGGACTAGATGGAGCTGTATCTGTAGCTGTATCTGTACCACTGGGTTCCTTGAGAGAGATGAGTGCAGGAGAGGAAGGGAGAGAGGAGGAGGGGTGGCGGAGAGCGGAGGGGAGAACAGAGAGAAAATATGGCACTAGGTCAACATCTATTAGTACATAGGTATTTCTATTATTGTTTTCTCAACTTTTTGTACATGTAGAAAATTTCATGATTAAAAATAAATCTTGGGGCCGGCCCAGTGGTTAAGTTTGCATGTTCCATTTCAGCTGCCTGGGGTTCACTGGTTTGGATCCCGGGTGTGGACCTACACACTGCTTGTCAAGCCATGCTGTGGCAGGTGTCCCACAGATAAAGTCGAGAAAGATGGGCATGGATGTTAGCTCAGGGCCAGTCTTCCTCAGCAAAAAGAGGAGGATTGATGGCAGATGTTAGCTTAGGGCTAACCTTCCTCAAAAAAAAAAAAAAAAAAGTGAGTTACAGGAGACAGAGTCAGAAAACCCAGCTTAGAAGTGATATTTTCTTCTAGCAAATGTTAAAGAACAATTAGGGAAGACCAATGGCCTAGTTTATTGGCTTTCTAACATTTTAGGCCATGACTCAGAACAAAAGAGGCATTTCACCTATTGACCCAATATATGCAAAGTTTTACAAAACACTTCTTAGCCTTCCTATGCTAGATACACTAGATTTTCTTTCATTTGTTTTGTTTTGCTTTCTTTTGTTTTCCAGTCTATGTTTCTGTGCTGTGCTGGCTGTGCTATGCATGCTACTCTCAGTCATTTTTTTTCTCTTTTATTTCATTTTTAAGAATGCCAATCCTGACCAGTTATATTGACTTTGAGACCTACTAGTGGATCATGGCCCAATGTTTGAAACATAGTGTTCTAGTGCCAAGAAAAAGACATTTGAATTACATCTGCAATTTAATTGTGAGTTTGACATTGTCTGTAAAATCTGTAAAACTCAGCTAACTACGTTGGCTTAGTTTCATCACAGGAGAAATGGAACTGACAGTGGCATAGGGCTCCTTCATTTAATTTTTTACTGAATATCTACCATGTGCCAGATCCTTTTCAAATACTGAGGGGATCAAGATAGCTAATGTTTATTGAGGATGCTTTTCATTAGTGAAAGGACAATACTATTTTCTTTTTTACCAAAAAAAAATAGAAATTGAGTAAAATGTAGACAGCAAAATATGGAATCAGTCTCAATTACATGAAAGGATTTTTGTAAGACCTGGAGGTTTCAAATGTAGGCCTCTGGAGAATGTCAAACATACGAAATAGGAAATAAAATGTTTTACAGAAAAACATTTCATGGTATACATTAAATATGAATTGTACTCTTTAATTCTCTGGTGAATAAAAATGTGGCAACACTTTCAAAAATCAAATTAAATCTTACTCCCAGCTCTCATTTGCTAGAAGGGGGAGGAATTTAACCTAATTTGTGCTTTGGGGGACCTCTCAACCTCTCCTTTCATATTCCTTAAGTCACTTTCAGGGTGAGATGCTTGTGGTGTCTAGAAAATAGGAGAAGGGACTTCAGTCTTCAGTTCATTGTGCTTGCTGCTGAGGTGCCCTGTGGTCCATTCGACCCCTCCTCCCCTTTGCCAAACTGGGGCAAGGAGACTCTTTCTTCAGCTCTTAGCATCATAGCCCTTGGCACCATGAACCTCAGTGTCTATACATCAACTGATCAGAGGCCTTAGGGTGGTATGGATCTCCACATCTATCCCTACCCAACTCATAACACCATAGAAACACACAAACACGCACCAGATCTTCTCCACCTCTGTCGGCCTTGGAAGCGGCCTGCCAGCTGCTGCCAACCCAGTCTTCCTACTCTGCAAATCCCAGAGCCCCACCCCACCCCACCCCCTTGCGACTAGTACAATTTAGTTCCTTTGAAAAATCAAACCTCTTAAATGTGGCATGAGGGAAAAGTTCTTCAGAGCCCTACTAGTCCTTGGGTGTATGTGAAAAGGACAAATGAATAAGTAATTCTTATTTTTCCTGATTATTTCACAGCTGCAAAACAAAACACGAATTAATTTCTCAATAAACTATTCTGAAACATTCGTGTGATATATAGGTGGAAACAACTTTAGAACACAGTGTTTCCACATGTAACATTTAGTGAAGAAAATTTTTTCCTTTTAAAAATAGTTTATTTTACCATTTCTAATCATGTACTCTGATCTAATAAGAAACAGGGACTCAAATTAACATATTATTAGTTGATATATTTATCTATTAACTACTCAGATTGTCACGCTAAATCTCCCAATATGAAGTTAATCCTGTCAATTTTTTCTTTATATAGAGTATCAGGTGGGTAAATATTGAAACTTTTTATATTTTCCTTGTGATTATACATTTTATCATAATTCAGAGGTCTTTGTATCCATAATAAGGTGCTTTGTCTATTTTATCTGTGAGAAATATAGCTATATTTGCTATCTTTTGGTTCAAATTTACCTGATATGTATTTATAGTCTGTGACTTTTCCATGTGGTTTTCAATGTTGTTATACTTTAAGTATGTGCCTTGTAAATAACCACAAATTTCAAAATCCAATTTGACGGGCTCTGCCACTAGTAAAAGGAGTCTATTCACATTTTTTTAATTTACAGATTTACTTCCATCATTATATTTTATGCTTTCTAATTACTCTGACTCGATTTTTTTCTTTTGTGAGGAAGATTGGCCCTGAGCTAATATCTGTTGCCAATCTTCCTCTTTTTGCTTGAGGAATAGTCACCCTGAGCTAACAATCTGTGCTAATCTTCCTCTATTTTGTATGTGGGTCGTTGCCACAGTATGGCTTGATGAGCAGTGTGTAGGTCTGTGTCCAGGATCCGAACCTGCAAACCCAGGGCCGCTGCAGCAGAGCACGTGAACTTAACCATTACACCACTGGGTCAGCCCCATTACTTTGATATTTTAATGCTTACCCATCTTTATTTTTTCCTTCTATGGCTGCTTGAATTTTTTTTTTATTCAATCTTTTCCTCAAATAGTTTGGACCTTTTCAACTTCTATTTTTATGATTACCTTAATTATAATAAATTTACATAATAAAGTCTTAGGTTAATCAACATCTCTAGCCTTCTCCTGAATAATATAAGAAACATAAGAGTGCATTAATTATGGTCCATTTTCTTAAATTTCTTCCAAATTATTTATTTTATTACAATCTCACATGATGAATATTCATTTAGATTTACCCATACATATAAGCATTTAGTTTCATATCTTTTTTCCCTTACAAGTTGCTCATTGTTTCCTGGGTTAAATTTCTATCATTTTGAAGGATACTCCTGTCAAAGCATTGTTCAAAAAATGATAAAAAAAAAATCCTAGAAAATAGAGAGCATGGGCAAAGTTTTATTTAACTCATTGATAACAGCAGAATATTATGGCTGGTTCAAGAGACAATTCTAGAAACTGGGATATACGGACAGTGAGGAACAAGGAAGGTTGAGGTAAGAATGCTATGTTAGATGCAAAGCTATTCATTGTGCTGCACGACAACAAAACCATAACCTTTGTGACATCTTCTCTAATGAACAAAAACAAAAAGTCATCACACTTGAACAGTTTTACAGGATTGTAAAATGTCTGAACATTAATCAGCTTTGCAAACAGTATTACATTCTTCTAGTCAGCTGACCTTTAGGTTAGCTGGTTAGAAGGTGTTCTTGCTCACCCTTCATTAACAACTCAGTTCATCCTTCACTTTATATCCAAATTTTGGATAATCTTTCTTACCATCTCAAAATTTTTTTTACTAAAGTTATTAAGATGGTCAATTCTCTTGGCTTTTGGGGGGGGGAGGGGAAAGAATTCTGAATACTATATCTTTTTGCCTTGATTCTGAATAGCTTACATGGCATAAAATTCTAGATTGACAGTATTTTCTCTTATCTTTCAAAACATGTTCCACTGCTCTTACTGATTTTCTGGCTCTCTGTTCATGGGTCTTTTGTAGTAATTTGTTGTCTGTTTTTCTGGCTGCTTTTAAGATCTCATCGTCTTTGGTGTTCTACAGCTTCAATGTAATATCTCTAGGTCTTG